>NC_082707.1:13659194-14259194 GCF_030144855.1 Hypanus sabinus | reverse complement strand
ACTTTGTGGATCCAGAACTGGTTTGCCGACAGAAGGCAAAGAGTGGTTGTAAACAGGTCATATTCTGTATGAAGGCCGGTGACCACTGGTGTGTCTCAGGGATTTGTTCTGGGACCGTTATTCTTTGTGATTTTTATAAATGACCTGGAAGAGGACGTGGAGGGATGTATTAGTAAGTTTGCTGGTGACACAAAGGTTGGGGCTGTTGTGGATAGTGTAGAGAGCTGTCAGAGGTTTCAGCGGGACATTGATAGGATGTAAAACTGGGCTGAGAAGTGGTCGATGGAGTTCAACCCTGATAAGTGTGAGGTGGTTCATTTTGGTAGGTCAAATATGATGGCTGAACATAGCATTAATGGTAAGACTCTTGAGAGTGTGGAGGATCAGAGGTACCTTGGGGTCCGAGTCCATAAGACACTCAAAGCAGCTCCGCAGGTTGACTCTGTGGTTAAGAAGGTATACGGTGCACTGGCCTTCATCAATTGTGGGACTAAGTTCAAGAGCTGAGAGGTAATGTTGCAGTTATATAGGACCTTGGTCAGACCCCACTTGGAGTACTGTGCTTAATTCTGGTTGCCTCATTACAGGAAAGACGTGGAAAGCATAGAAAGGATGCAGAGGAGATTTACAAGGATATTGCCTGGATTGGGGAGCATGCCTTATGAGAATAGGTTGAGTGAACTCGGAACGATGGAGGATGAGAAGTGACCTGATAGAGGTGTAAAAGATAATGAGGCATTTATTGTGTATATAGTCAGGAGCTTCTTCCTAGGGCTGAAATGGCTAGCATGAGACAGCAACACAAAGAAAATGCTGGTGGAACGCAGCAGGCCAGGCAGCATCTATAAGGAGAAGTGCTGTCGACGTTTCGAGCCGAGACCCTTCGTCAGGACTAACTGAAAGGAAAGGTCGTAAGAGATTTGAAAGTAGGGGGGGAGGGGAAAATGCAAAATGATAGGAGAAGACTGGAGATGGTGGGGTGAAGCTGAGAGCCAGACAGGTGATTGGCAAAAGGGATACAGAGCTAGAGAAGGGAAAGGATCATGGGATGGGAGGCCTAGGGAGAAAGAAAGGGGGAGGGGAGCACCAGAGGGAGATGGAGAACAGGCAGAGTGATGAGCAGAGCGAGAAAAAAAACTAAATATATCAGGGATGGGGTAAGAAGGGGAGGAGGGGCATTAACGGAAGTTAGAGAAGTCAATGTTCATGCCATCAGGCTGGAGGCTACCCAACTGGTATATAAGGTGTTGTTCCTCCAACCTGAGTGTGGCTTCATCTTGACAGTAGAGGAGGCCATGGATAGACATATCAGAATGGGAATGGGACGTAGAATTAAAATATGTGGCCACTGGGAGAGGGCATATTTTTAAGGTGCTTGGAAGCAGGTACAGAGGAGATGTCAGGGGTAAATTTATTATGCAGAGAGGGGTGAGTGCATGGAATGGGCTGCCAGTGGCAGTGGTGGAGGCGGAAATGATAGGGTCTTTTAAGAGACTCCTGGATAGGTACATGGAGCTTAGAAAAATAGAGAGCTATGGGTAACCCTACGTAGTTCTAAGGTAAGGACATGTTCGGCACAGCTTTGTGGGCTGAAGGGCTGTATTGTGCTGTAGATTTTCTTTGTTCTATGTTTCATTTGATCACTGACTCTGTCTGAGGTTTACCAACATCTATCTTCACAATCTCTCCACTAACTGTTCTGGCACTCTGGTTCCCACACACCCCTGCAACTCTAGTTTAAACCCCACAGTGCAGTATTTACAGACCTTCCTATTAGGATATTAGTCCCCCTCCAGTTCAGATGCAAACCGTCCCTTCTGTACAGGTCCCATCTTGCCTGAAAGAAAACCAAAAATCTTAAGTTCTCCCTCCTACAGCAGCTCGTTAGCCATGTATTAAACTGTATAATTTTCCTATTTCTTGCCTCACTAGCATGTAGCATGGGCAACAATCCTGGGATCACAATCCTGGATGTCCTGCCCTTTAACTTAGAGCCTAACTCCCTGAACTCTATACAGAACCTCGTCACTCGTCCTACCCATATCATTGTTACATACATGGACCATGACCTCTGGCTGTTCATCCTCCCACTTAAGAATGCTGAGGACTCAATGTGAGATGTCCCAGCCTTGACAGCCAGGTGGCAACATACCATACGGGAATCTCATTCTTGACCACAGAACCTCCTATCCAGTCCCCTTCATAACAAATCCCCCATCTCCACAACAGGCCTCTTCTCCCAACTTTCTTTCTGAGTCACAGACCCAGATTCAGTGCCAAAGACCCGACCACCATCTCTTTCCTCTGTCAGGTTAACCCTCCCCCCCCCCCCCCAACAGTATCCAAAGTGATACCTATTGTTGAGGGGTATGCCGTAGGGGTTCTCTGCACTGGCTCCTTCACCCCTTTCTCCTTCCTGACTGTCACCCCATTTTCTGTGTCCTGAACCTTGGGTGTAATTACCTCTCTATACGTCCTATCTATCACCCCTACAACCTCCTGAATGATCCAGAGTTCATCCAGTTACGGCTTCAACTCCTTAACAGTTTGTTAGAAGCTGCAGCTGGGTGCACTTCCAGCAGTTGTAGTCATCAGGGAGGTCTCCCTGCCTTTCCAAATCCCACAAGAGGAGCATTCCAATATCATGCCTGGTATATCTACTGTCCTAGCTGAGCAGTAATAAAGAGGGGAGGGGAAAACAAACTTAACCTAGAGCTTTTTTTTTGCTTTCTCTGACTGAAGCCTTGAAGAGCTAAAGCCTCTCTGACCCTGTCTACTCAGACAACAGCCACTGCACATGCCCCTGCTTTTCTTTAATTTCAATCAATTTCAAACGTGGATTGTTCGCTGGTCAAAGCTCTATCACTCTGCCGCGACCCATTGCTACCTTTTTTTACTTGGGCAGTGGACCTGAGTGAAATTCCCTCATCTCAAACTTCCAATGTCTGGATTGGTCACTGGTCTTGTATGATAAGGTGGACTCCTGACCTCATAATCTAGCTCATTATGATCTTCCACTTCATCATTTACCTACACTGCACATTTTTGGTAGCTTATTTCACTGTGTTATGATTTGAGCTGTGTAAACAGAAAACAAGAGAAGTTTTTCACAACACACACAAAATGCTGGTGGAACACAGCAGGCCAGGCAGCATCTATAAGAAGAAGCACTGTCGACGTTTCGGGCCGAGACCCTTCGTCAGGACTAATTGAAAGGAGAGACAGTAAGAGATTTGAAAGTAGTGGGGGGAGGGGAAATGCAAAATGATAGGAGAAGAATGGAATGGGTGGGATGAAGCTAAGAGCTGGAAAGGTGATTGGTGAAAGTGATACAGAGGTGGAGAAGGGAAAGGATCATGGGACGGGAGGCCTCAGGAGAAAGAAAGGGGGAGGGGGGGAGCACCAGAGTTTTTCACTGTATCTTGGTACACGTAACAATAATAATCCAATACCAATACCATTAATCATGGAGAACAATTGAAAGATGTTCTCGAACCCCACCCACCCCTTCCTCTTGGAAAAAGTTGCAACACCCACTGATTCCTGGGAGTCCCACACTCAACATGCAGAAGGTGCAGCAGTCATCTTGGGACTGGGAGGCCTAAATCCTTACATCAGGAGGGCAGAGCAGCCCAACAGAAAGAGTTTGCAAATTTTCAAAATACTCATCCACACGATCCACTGAGCACCTGCTGCCCCACCTGTGTGAAACCCTTCAGGCCCACTGTGGCCTCTTTACCAACTGAACTGGGTCCTCATCGATCTGAAGGGACTACACAAGCATTTGGTTGTGGACTTCAGGAAGGGGAATTTGAGAGAACTCACACCGGTCCTCTTTGAGGGATCTGCAATAAGAACGGTGAGCAGCTTCAAGTTCCTGGAGGTCAACATCTCAGAGTTGCTGCCTCATGAATGGCTGTTTAAATTTGATATTTGCATTAACGAACTGGTGTACAGATGTACCTAATAAAGGGGCCACTTAGTGTACGTCAGGGATAATAAATCTGCTTCTGAAGAAGATGATGTGTATAAAATATAAAATTACTATTAAAGCCAAATTTTTCAATGTCATTTTTCACTACTGCCATAACCAAGAATCCTAACAGTGAGAAGAAATACAAGTGTTTCTCAGAGCTCTTCTTTGCTTGTAACATCATGTTTTTCTCAGTGAGCATCACATACCATTGTGTCTGGTAATCTTGATACTAATACCTTCAGCAGCCCTGTTGCTTCTGCAGGGTGTGGCACAGAAGGTGCTTCCTGGATTACAGGGACGAGTGTTTTGGGAGGTTGCAAGCTCCATCTGTTCGGCTGCTATGCCCTCCTGGTGTATGTATTTGGGCCTCCAAGTCCCAAGCTGACCGTACCTTCCAATGTTTGAGTGTGGGATTCCCTGGAATCAGTGGAGGTGTTGCAATTTTTCCAAGAGGGTGGGGGTTCAAGAACGTCCTTCAATTGTTCTCCATGATCTATGGTATTGGTATTTGTTTATTATTGTCACATATATCAAGATAAAGATTTGTCTTGTTTACCTTCTGTACCCTAATAAAATGGCTGCTGGTCTTCTGCTGTAGCCCATCTACTTCAAAGGTTGACCTGTTTTTTTATCCAGAGATGATCTCCTGCACACCACTGTTGTAACGTGTGGTTATTTGAGTTATCATCGGCTTCCTATCAGCTTGAACCAATTAGGACGTTCTCCTCTGATCTTTCTCATTAACCAGCAAACACAAGGAAATCTGCAGATGCTGGAAATTCAAACAACAATACACACAAAATGCTGGTGGAAAACAGCAGACCAGACAGCATCTATAAGGAGAAGCACTGTCGACTGTCAACAGTGCTTCTCCTTATAGATGCTGCCTGGCTTGCTGTGTTCTACCAGCATTTTGTGCGCGTTGTTGTTGCTCATTAACCAGGTGTTTTAGTCTACAGAAATGACACTCAGTGTATGTTTTTTGTTTATCACACCATTCTCTGTAAATTCTAGAGACTGTTGTGTTTGAAAGTCCAAGTAGATCAGCAGCTTCTGAGATACTCAAATGACCCCATCTGGCACCAACAATAATTCCATCATCCAAGTCACTTAAATCACATTTCTTCATCATTTTGATGTTTGGTCTGATTATTTTCATTAATGATAGGTGTACAGATGTACTCAATAAAGTTGTGAACAAATGTAGACATAAGAGAAGATTGCAAGAGAAAGACTCTGCAAAACAAGACATTGGTGGAAAAGAAACTCACAGACAAGCCCCTCCCCCCCAAATATCCAAGCATTTTCAACCACTAGGCAAGATGTACAGGAGCCTTAGATCCTGCACCACCAGGTTGAGGAACAGTTATACCCTTAAACTATCAGGCTCCTGAGCCAGTGTAGATAATTCCGCTCACCTCAACATCGAACTGATTCCACAACCTCTGGACTGACTTTTAAGGACTCTGCAACTCATGTTCTCAGTATCTTTAGTTACGTATTTATTATTTGCACAGTTGTCTCCTTTTGCACTTTAGTTACTGCATTTATCAGTCTTTGTACATAGTTTTTCATTGATTCTGTAATATTTATTTGTTCTACTGCAAAGAAAAAATGAGTCTCATGGTTGCGTATAGTGACAATTCAGAGAAAAACATCCATGCCATCTGTACAGATCAATTCATTGCAACGGTGTATTGAGGTAGTACAATCACAAATGTTACAGTCGTAGAGAAAAAACATAAGACCATAAGACATAAGGACAGAATTAGGCCATCTGACCCATCGAATCTGCTCCGGCATTCAATCATGGCTGATCCTTTTTCTCTGTCTCCTCCTCAACCCCATTTCCCAGACGTCTTCTAGTAACCTTTGATGCCAATCAAGAAACTATCAATTTCTGCCTTTAATACACCCAATGATCTGGCCTCCACATCTGCATGTGGCAACAAATTCCACAAATTCACCACCCTTTGGCTAAAGAAATTTCTCTGTATCTCTGTTTTGAAAGGGCGTCCCTCTATCCTGAGGCTAAGCCCTCTTGTACTAGACTCTCCCACCATGGGAAACATCCTTTCCACATCTACTCTGTCTAGGCCTTTCAACATTCGAAAACTTACAATGAGATACACCCTCTTACTTCTGAATTCCAGTGAGTACAGACCCAGAGCCAGACCCAGACTCATATGATAACCCTTTCATTCCTGGAATCATCCATGTGAACCTCCTCTGGACCCTCTCCAGAGGTGCAATGTAGGTAGACAGTAAGGTGCAAGGTGACAATGAGGTAAATTCTGGGGACAAGATTTTTGTGAAAAGAACATACTTGGGCAATTTTATGCATTGACCCTTCTGTAAGTGTATCTCGTGCAGAAACATGGCTATTTCAGGATTACAAGTCTTCAGTAATGGTCAGAATGTTGCCTGGTCTTTGATCTTTGCTAAATATAGTGCTTTCAATCCATTTCTACATATCAAATGAAAAGAATCAAACTAGTTGAAAATTGGCTTTTGTGATAATGAGACCTCAAGAAGATTCCATGAGAAATTATCCACTCAACCCTCCCCACAGAACATCTACCTCTAGAGGTACTTATTATAGAATCTCTGTTATAGAGTACTACAGCACAGAAACAGGCCACTTGGCCCATTTAGTCCATGCCCTACTGCTATTGTGCCTAGTGCCAATGACCCGTGCCTAGATCATAGCCTTTCATATCCCTTCCACCAGTATACTTATCCATACTTCTCTTAAATATGGCAATTGAATATGCAACTACCACTTCCACAGGCAGTTCATTCCACACTCACTCTATCCACTGAGTGAAGAAGTTTCCCATTAAATATTTCACCTTTCACCTCTAGTTCTAGTTTCATGCAATCCCAATGGAAGAAATCCCCTTGCATTTACCCTATCTTTACCCCTCATAATTTGTACAGCTCTGTCAAAGCTCCCTTAGTCTCCTATGTTCCATGGAATAAGATCCTAACCTATTCAGCCTTTCCCGAAAATGCAGGTTCTCAAGTCTTAGCATAATCTTTGCAATTTTTCTCTGTACTCTTTCAATCTTATTGATATTGTTCCTGTAGGCAGGTGGTCAGAACTGCACACAATACTCCAAATTTGGTCTCACGAATGACTTAGCAAGGCCTTTGACAAACTTCTGCATGAGATCTGATCTCGAAGGTTCAGTTGCTAGGCATTCAGGATTGTTTAGTCGATCTTGGCTAAACCTCAAAAGAACTTCATACTCGTATTAAAACAGTGAAGCTAAATCAGAAGAGTTTTGTTTCTCCTGAGAAGAGATTTTTAAAGAAGGGCCTGAAAGACGTCTTTAAAATTACAAAAGTTTCAAGAGACGAGTCAATATAATCCCCTCAAATATAACTTCTTTACTTAAAGAGTGGTAAGAATGCAGACTTCAAATCCCATGGGAATTGGTTACAACAAATTGCACTTAAGGAGAACCTGGACAAGTTTATGAGAGAGAAGGAAAAGAGGGCTGCATTTGGGAGGTGAGGAAAGACCAGAGGTCTCAAGAGGAGCATATTTGCGAGCATGGACTGGTTGGGCAAAAGCTGCCACTGTTTAAGGTGCTGTCATCCAAATGTGCACAGGAATTTACCAGAGTGACCAAGGCAAAATCTCAAATTTGAAAGTTCAAAGTGAATTTATTATCAACATATGCATATGTCATCGTACACTACCCTGAGATTCACTTTCCTATGAGCAGTCACAGTAGGACAATGAAATACCTTACAATACAGTCAATGAAAAGCTACACACAAAGACTGATAAATAACTAACGTGTGAAATAAAACAAACTGTGCATGACAAAAAATCTAATTTAAATAATAAATAGATAGACGGATAAATCGAGCTGAGTCGAGGGCCTCCATCGATCAGAGATGACCATGGATAGATACGTGAGCCTGGGCAGTATGATATGGAGAGTTGTTGTCCATGTAGCAAGCTCCCCCTCTCCACACATCAGATGAACCCAACGGAACAGCAGAGGCCGATACAGTCTGGAACCAGCAGTGTTGCAGGAGTTTCTAGTCAGCATTGAACTCAATGTAGGATTGCCTTCGGGATTTTTCCTTCAGGGTTTCCTCCCAAAGCCTTCCCCATGAGTGGGTATAGCTACAAGGCAGCAGAGGTTTGAGACCAGCGTTTTCCTTCTTTTAGATGAGCTGCCAACCACAACTGACGTGCCCCATCTGCCTGAATCAACTGGTTTTAGGCGCCAGTAACCCACCTTTGCCCCTTCTCGTCAGTAGAAACTGTTCCACTGGATTTAGAAGGTAGGCCACATGTGAATGCAAGAAGCTGGACTTGGTTGTCAGAGGCTATTTGAGATGCACACCATTGGCAGCATTTAATAGGTAGTGGGAGCTTGTCCCCATTCCCATCCCCAGGTATAACAACCTTAAGGAACCAGATAGATAAATAAAGAGAAGTGTCCTGGAAAGTGAGTTCGTAGGTTGTGGACTCAGCTCAGTGTTGAGGTGAGTGAAGTTATCCACTTTGGTTCAGGAGCCTGATGGTTGTGAGGTAATTATTGTTCCTGAACCTGGTGGTGTGGGACCTACAGTAAGGACTAGTTGCTCCTCCAGCATTTTGTATGTATTACTCTGGATTTCCAGCATGTGCAGAATGTCTTGTGTCCAGGGGTTTAGATTTTTAGTGGCCAAAGATGGAAATGCTGCATCTCTGGGTGGGAAATGCAAAGGGACAGAATGCAAGAAAGTCAGATGCCTGTGAATGGTTTAGGCCAGGAGGGAATATGATGTGAAAACATGGAGACATTCAGAAACAAAAGGTGGGAGTTTTAAAACTAAAGTCTCCTTTGACATGAAACCACTATACCTGGTACGTGTTAGGAGCTTGACATCAGAGTTTTGCCAAATTTCAGCTAGTGGGGAATAAAATATATGGGGAAAATAGACAAAACAATATGAAAGAAAGGATGGGCCACAAACAAGATAATGAAGATCATAATCTTGTGATTATTCATAATTAAATGAAATTGTTTGAAAGACTTTAGAAATGCATTTCTCTGCATTCCAAACTCTTGTACATAGAAGGTGCCCTTGTAAAGGTAATGCTTTGTAAACTGATAAGAGTCAATCACAAGAATAAGTCAGACATACTTTGTCAGCAGGGTAGATATGTAAATCATAACTGAGAAGTAAAAGACAGCATGTGGGTTTGGAAGCATATTTGAAGTCCTACAAATGGAAATCCTACGAATTCTTATTATGCTTCTACTTCCTCAGGAGTCTGCAGGGATTCAGCATGTCGTCAAAAATTTAGTAAATTCTATAGATGTGTGTTGGAAAGTGTGCTGACCAGCTGCAATACCCCCTGGTATGGAAACACCAATGCCTTTGAATGGAAAATCCTACAAAAGCTTGTGGATTCGGCCCAGTACATAACAGGTAAAACCCTCCCAACCATTGTGCACATCTATATGAACCTCTTTTGTAGGAAAGCAGCATCCATCATCAAGATCCTCACCACCCAGGCCATACTTTTTCCTCGCTGTCACCATCAGGTAGAAGGTTCAGTTGCCTCAGGACTCGCACTACCAAATTCAGGAACAGTTACTACTCCTCGACCATAAGATATAGGTGCAAAATTAGGCTATTTGGCCCATTGAGTCTGCTCTGCTATTCCGTCATGGCTGATCCAAT
The DNA here is from genome assembly GCF_030144855.1 of Hypanus sabinus. Taxonomy (NCBI): domain Eukaryota; kingdom Metazoa; phylum Chordata; class Chondrichthyes; order Myliobatiformes; family Dasyatidae; genus Hypanus; species Hypanus sabinus. The sequence goes on along the minus strand of NC_082707.1, from coordinate 14,249,521 downwards.
TTCCTCTCAGCCCCTATCTCCTGCCTTCTCCCCATATCCCTTCATGCCCTGACCAATCAAGAATCTGTCAACCTCTGCCTTACATACATAGAGACTTGGCCTCCACAGCTGCCTGTGGCAAAGAATTCCATAGACTCACCACTCTCAGGCTAAACAAATTCTTCCTCATCTCCAAGACAGCAGCTATACTTTTATTCGGAGTTTGAAGAGCGTGTCAACAAATACACTCAAAAACTTCTATAGTTGTACCGTGGAGAGCATTCTGACAGGCTGCATCACTGGCTGGATCACAGGACTGAAAGAAGCTGCAGAAGATTCTAAATCTAGTCAGCTCCATCTTGCGCACTAGCCTACAAAGTACCCAGGACACCTTTAGGGAGTGGTGTCTCAGAAAGGCAGCGTCCATTATGAAAAACCTCCAGCACCCAGGGCACCCATCAGGCAGGAGATACAGAAGCCTGAAGGCACACACTCAGCGATTCAGGGACAGCTTCCCTTCTGCCATCCGATTCCTAAATGAACTTAGAAGCTTTGGACACTACCTCACTTTTTTTAATATACAGTATTTCTGTTTTTTATACATTTTTAATAACCTATTCAATATACGTAATTGATTTACTTGTTTATTTATTATTATGTTTTTTTGTTTCTCTGTTAGAATATGTATTGCATTGAACTGCTGCTGCTAAGCTAACAAATTTCACGTCACATGCTGGAGATAATAAACCTGATTCTGATTCTGATTCTAATTCTGATCGAAATATACCCACAGAAAAGGAATCTCAGGGTTGGATTGGTGACATGCATGCGCTTTGATAATTAAATTTTACTTTGAGTTTTAATTTTTTATTTTCCCTTGAGATTACCACTAGAAGTTAGCAGTTATTACTCACACGCGAGTTTCATTTGAAAACTGGCAGGGTCCTAGACCACAGAAATGTCATGGTTAAATCTGTAGACCAGTACTTCCTGTAGTGATCACTGGATATAGAATTGACAACTGCAGTTAAATTTTATCTTTGCCATTCCACTGGTACCACAGAGATTAAAGCAGAATGGAGATTAAAATCTGCTGTCGTCCTGTCTAATCAGTAAGTCACTAAACTGCCAATGGGCATAAATTCCTGCCTTCAAGTGTCCTTGTTGTTATTATAAAGTTGTATTTTGTTGATAAACAATCTCTCAAAAATTCCTTGCCAAAGACATCTCAAATTCTTGTACATAACAGGTATTCTTATAGAAGTACAGGTAACCAACACACAATATGAAACAATTGCTGAAAACCTTGGGTTTTTCAGACTTCAGCAATTGTACAATTCGCGGTCACTTTATTAGGTAGGCCTGTACACCTACACTAATCACATGGCAGCAACTCAATACATAAAAGCATGCAGACATGGTCAAGAGGTTCAGTTGTTGTTCAGACCAAACATTAGAATGGGGAAGAGATGTGATCTAAGTAACTTTGACAGTGGAATAATTGTTAGTGCCAGATGGAGTGCTTTGAATATCTCAGAAACTGCTGATCTCCTTGGATTTTCACGCACAACAATCTCTAAATTTTATAGCAAATGGTGCCAAAAATTTAAAAAAAAATCCAGCAAGCAGTAAGAGAGTGGGTGAAAATGCCTTGAGCGTTCAACAAATGAGAGAGGCCAGAGAAGAATGGCCAGACTGGTTCACACTGACAGGAAAGTGACAGTAACTCAAAACCCATGTGTTACAACAGTGGTGTACAGAATACAATCTGTGAATGCCAAACCTTGTAGTGAATGAGCTACAACCACAGAAGGCAATGAATATACAGGAGCTACCTAATAAAATTACCACTGAGTGTATTTTATGATTGGCAAGATAGATATGTATATGGAGCTATGGCAGGGGACAGGGGTTCAGATTTCTGGATCATTGGGATCTCTTCTGAGATGACTGGGGTACAACTTGCACAAAAGGGACGGATTGTACCTGAAGCCAAGGGGGACTAAAATCCTTCTGAGCCAGTTTCCTAGAGCTGTTCAGGAAGGTTTAAACTAATTTAGCAGGGGTACGGAAACTGAGGTGATAGGGCTGCAGATGGGGCAGTTGGTTTAAAAACAGAAGCAGAGTGTAGCGAATTTGCTAGTGAGAACAAGCTGATAATGGGCCAAAATTGCAATCAATGAGATGAGTTGCAATGTAAAAGGGGGACAAAATCAAAAAAGGTGATGATTGCAGGACTGAAGGTGTTACATTTGAATTTTTGCAGTGTATGAAATAAGGTAGATGAACTTGTAGCACAGTTACAGATTGGCATTATGATGTTGAGGCATCACTGAATCACAGCTGCAAGAAGATTATAGCAAGGAACTTAATGTCTAAGGATAAACACTGTATTGAAAGGACAGGCAGGGAGGCAGAGGGGTTGCGGTGGCTGTGTTGGTAAAAAATGAAATCAAATCATTACAAAGAAGTGATGTAGGATTGGAAGGTGCAGAACCATTATGGGTCAAGCTAAGAAACTGTAAAGATAAAAAAGACCCTGATGGGAGCTATATATAGGCCTCCAAACAGTAGCAAAGATGTGGTTTACAAATTACAATGGGATATAGAAAATGCATTTCAAAAGGGCAATGTTACGATAGTCATGTGGGATTTCAATATGCAGGTTGATAATCAGATTGGTGCTGGCTCCCAAGTGGAGGAACTTGTGGAAGTCTACAAGATGGCTTTTTAGAGCAGCTCATGTTTGAGCCTACTAAGGAATCAGATATTCCAGATTGGGTGTTATACAATTAGGGAGCTTAAGGTAAAGGAACCCTCCGGACCAGTGACCATAATATGGTTGAATTCACACTGTAGTTTGAGAAAGAGAAACTAAAGTCAGATGTATCAATATTACATGGAGTAAAGGGAATTACAGAGACATGGGAGAGGAGCAGGCCAAAATTGATTGCAAGGGAACCTAGCAGGGATGACAGCAGAGCAGCAATGACTGGAGTTTCTAGGAGCAATTTGAAAGGTGCAAGGTAGATATATCCCAAAGAAGAAGAAGTATTCTAGGGGAAGGATGATGCAACTGTGGCTAACAAAAAAAGTCAAAGCTATTATAAAAGCCAAAGTGAAGGCATATAATAGATCAAAGATTAGCAGGGAGTTAGAGGATTGAGGAGCTTCAACAGAAGGCAACTAAAAAAGGCATAAAGAGAGAAAAGTTGAATACGGAGGTAAGCTAGACAATAATATTAAAGAGTTGCTTCAGGTATATAAAGTGTAAAAGAGATATGAGGGTAGATAATGGATTGCTCGAAAATGCTTCTGGAGAGGTTGTAATGGGGGACAAGGAAATGACGGACAAACTGAATAAGTACTTTGCATTAGTCTTCACTAGCAGTATGTCAGAAGTTTGAGAGTCTCGGGGGCAGAAGTGAGTGAAGTTGCCATTACAAAGGAGAAGGTACTTGAGAAACCAAAAGGTCTGAAGGTGGATAAGTCACCTGGACTAGATGGTGTACACTCCAGGGTTCTGAAGGGAGTGGCTGAAGAAATTGGGGTGGCAAAGAATAAATGAATTCTGGCATGATTCCAAAGGAATGGAAAATTTCAAATGTCATTCCACTTATCCAGAAGGCAGAGAGGCAGATTAAAGGGAGTTGGTTTGACCTCAGTGGTTGGGAAGATGTTGTTGATTGTTAGGGATGTGGTTTCAGGTACTTGGAAGCATATGTTAAAATAGACCGAGTTCAGCATGGTTTCCTTAAGGGAAAATCTCACCTGACAAATCTGTTGGAATTCTTTGTAGAAATAATAAGCAGAATAGACAAAGGAGAATCAGTGGATGTTGTGTACTTGGGATTTTCAGAAGGCATTTGGCAAGATGCCATACATAAGGCTGCTTAACAAATTACGAGCCCATAGTATTACAGGAAAATTACCAACATGGATAGAGCATTAGCTGATTGGCAGGAGGCAAAGACTGAGAATAAAGGGAGCCTTTTCTGGTTGGCTGCAAATAACCAGTGGTGTTCCACAGGAGTCTGCATTGGGACCTCATCTTTCTATATTTTATGTCAGTTATTTGGATGAATAAATTGATGGCCAAATTGCAGACAATACAAAGATAGGTGGAGGGGCAGGTAGCCTTGAGGAAGCAGAGAGGCTACGGGAGGTCTTAGTCAGATTAGGAGAATGGGCAAAGAGTGACAGATGGAATAGAGTGTTGGGTGGGATATGGCTATGCACTTTGCAGAAGAAAGAAAAGCATGGATTATTTTCTAAATGGAGCAAAATCTGACTTGTATTGAAAGGATAGGCAGATAGGCAGAGGGGTTGGGGTGGCTGTGTTGGCAAAAGATGAAATCACATCATTACAAAGAAGTGGCATAGGATTGGAAGATGCAGAACCATTATGAGTTAAGCTAAGAAATGTGAAACGATCCTGATAGAAACACAGAAACATAGAAAATAGGTGCAGGAGTAGGCCATTTGGCCCTTCAAGCCTGCACCACCATTCAGTATGATCATGGCTGATCATCCAACTCAGAACTCTGTACCTGCTTTCTCTCCATACCCCCCGATCCCTTTAGCCACAAGGGCTATATCTAACTTCTTCTTAACTATAGCCAACGAACCGGCCTCAATTGTTTCTTGTGGCAGAGAATTCCAGAGATTCACCTCTCTCTGTGTGAAGAAATTTTTCCTCATCTTGGTCCTAAAAGGCTTCCCCTTTATCCTTAATCTGTGATCCCTCATTCTGGATTGTTCCCCAACATCAGAAACAATCTTCCTGCATCTAGCCTGTCCAATCCCTTTAGAATTTTATGTGTTTCAATAAGATTCCCCCTAGATCTTCTAAATTCTAATGAGTATAAGCCCAGTCGATCCAGTCTTTCTTCATATGAAAGTCCTGCCATCCCAGGAATCAATCTGGTGAACCTTCTTTGTACTCCCTCTATGGCAAGAATGTCTTTCCTCAGATTAGGGGACCAAAACTGCACACAATACTCTAGGTGTGGTCTTACCAAGGCCTTGTACAACTGCAGTAGAACCTCCGTGCTCCTGTACTCAAATCCTTTTGCTATGAATGCCAACATACCATTTGCCTTTTTCACCACCTGCTGTACCTGCATGCCCACCTTCAATGACTGATGTACAATAACACCCAGGTCTCATTGCACCTCCCCTTTTCCTAATCAGCTACCGTTCTGATAACAATCTGTTTTCCTGTTCTTGCAACCAGTGGATAACCTCACATTTACCCACATTAAATAGCATCTGCCATGAATTTGCCCACTCACCTAGCCTATCCAAGTCACCCTGCATCCTCCTCACAGTTAACACCGCTGCTCAGCTTCGTGTCATCCACAAACTTGGAGATGCTGCATTTAATTCCCTTGTCTAAATAATTAATATATATTGTAAACAACTGGGGTCCCAGCACTGAGCCTTGCGGTACCCCACTAGTCACTGCCTGCCATTCTAAAAAGGTCCCGTTTTCTCCCACTCTTTGCTTCCTGTCTGCCAACCAATTCTCTATTCACATCAATACCATACCCCCAATACTGTGTGCTTTAAGTTTGCACACTAATCTCCTGTGTGGGATTATATGGGAGATTAAATGGGAGCTATATCTGAGTTGCAAAGTGATTTGGGACTCCTTGTATAGGATTCCAAAAATTTTAATTTGTAGTTTGTGTTGGTGGTGAGGAAGACAAATGCAATGTTAGCATTCATTTCGAGAAGATTAGAATATCAAAGCAAGGATGTAATGATAAGTCTTTATAATGTGCTGATGATGTCTCATTTGGAGTATTATTAGTAACTTTGCGTCCCTTAGAAAGGATGCGTTGACTTTGGAGAGGATTCAAGGGTACTCACAAAAATGATTAACACATTGGCTCTGGGCCTCTACTTACCGCAATTCAGAAGAATGAGGTGCGGATGGTGGGAATCTCATTGAAACCTATTGAATGTTGTAAGGTCTCGGTAGGATTGATTTGGAAGGACTATTTCCTATGGCAGGGGAGTCTAAAATTAGAGGATACAGCCTCAGAATAGAGAACCATCCATTTAAAACGGAGATGAGGAGGAATTTCTTTCACCAGAGTGGTGAATCTGTGGAATTCATTGCCACAGGTGGCTGTGGAGGCCGAGTCATCGTGTATATTTTAGGCAAAGGTTGATAGGTTCTTGATTAGTCAGCGCATGAAGGAATATGGGGAGAAGGCAGGAGACTGGAGCTAAGAGGGAAAATGTATCAGCCATGATGAATTGGCAGAGCAGACTTGGTGGGCCAAATGGCATAATTCTGCTCCTATATCTTATGGTCTCATGGTCTTATAAGTTCAATAACTGAAAAGTAAAATACATTACTTGTTTTAGAAAACAGAATAAAATATCCATGCTGGAAGATTTGAGAAGATTTAGTAGGTCACCAATGACTCATACAAATTTCTCCAGATGTATGGTGGAGAGCATTCTAATTGGTTGCATCACAGCAATGAAACTGCAAATGCAGAGGATTGCAATAGGCGCCATGTGGTGAACTACATATACCTGTCTGGACACGCCCCCCCCCCCCCCCCTCCGCTGACTGCTCCTGTGGCTCCTCCCACAGACCCCGGTGTAAAGGCGATTGGAGGCACAGACCCTTCCTCAGTCTCTAGGATGTTGTGTGATGGTCACTTGCTGCTTGTGCTTTCCTCCAGCCAATAAAATTGATGCACCATCAATAACTCTGAGACGTGGGCTTTTATTGGCTGGAAGAAAGCACAAGCAGCAAGTGACCATCACACAACATCCTGGAGACTGAGGAAGGGTCTGTGGATGGGTCCCTCATTACGCAGACAAGGCCCGCCCCCTGGTCAAGTCTACCACATTTCCCCTCTCTGCCAAGGCCCGTGCGGCCTTCAGCCGCATTAAGGGGGACATTGCCAAAGCAACCAACAGCGGGGCAAAATCAAAAATGATAAAATTTTGTGGTAGAGAATAGAACTCTCCACCTACAACTATGATATCCTGTACCAGCCTGGAAGGCTCAATGAGCCCCTGAAGCCCTATCCCGGGGAGCGTGTGCAGCTCGACCAGCTATACGCCCTCCATGCAGATCTTTGCCACCCGGGGGTCACCCGATTTTACCACTTTGTGAAAGCCCGGAACCTGCCTTACTCCCTGGAGAACATCAGGACGATGACCAGGGACTGCCAAATCTGCGCTGAGTGCAAACCGCACTTCTACCGTCCTGAAAAGGCGCAACTTATCAAGGCCACCTGCCCCTTTGAGCGACTGAGTGTTGACTTTGAGGGCCCCCTTCCCTCTACCGATCGCAATGCCTACTTTCTCAACATTATCGACGAGTACTCGCGGTTCCCCTTTGCCATCCCCTGCCCCGACACCACTGCCATGTCCGTCATAAAAGCCCTGCGCCAGCTCTTCACTCTGTTCGGATATCCCTGCTATATCCACAGTGATAGAGAGTCTTCCTTTATGAGTGACGGGCTGCGCCAGTACCTGCTGGCTAGGGGCATTGCTACTAGTAGGACCATGAGCTATAATCCCCGGGGAAATGGACAGGTGGAGAGGGAGAATGCTACAGTGTGGAAGGCCACACTTTTAGCCCTTAAGTCAAAGGGGTTGCCGGTCTCTCGATGGCAGGCTCCCTGAGGCACTCCACTCTATCCACTCTCTGTTATGTACGTCTACCAATGCCACCCCTCATGAGCGACTCTTTTCTTTTCCCAGGAAGTCTGCCACTGGGACCACCCTACCGGCTTGGCTGACGTCCCCAGGGCCAGTGCTGCTCCGGAAACATGCGAGGAGCAATAAATGGTCGAGAGGGTTCACCTACTACATGCAAACCCCCAGTATGCCTACGTGGTCTTACCTGATGGGCGGGAGGACACGGTCTCCGTCCGCGACCTGGCGCCCGCAGGAGTAGCGGACCACTACCCTGAACACTCCACGGTAACTATGAACCTTGTACCTGAGGTGACACTGCGCACACCAAGCCCTACACAGACTCCTCACGACACTCCCATACCAGGCGCCTTGGACACGCATGAGGGATCACTGACGCCTAGTGGGCTGACACCTCCAGTCAGGCCGGAACCAGCACAACCACCGTCTCCGGTGCAATCACCACTGGTGCTACGTAGATTGCAGCGACAGATTCGACTACCTGATAAACTTAACCTGTAAATATACTTGTAAGAAACTTCGCCCCATGGGGACTCTCTTTTAAAGCAAAGGGTGGGTGAATGTGGTGAATGACATATACCTGTCTGGACACGCCCCCTGCTGACTGCTCCTGTGGCTCCTCCCACAGACCCCAGTATAAAGGCGATTGGAGACACAGACCCTTCCTCAGTCTCCAGGATGTCGTGTGATGGTCACTTGCTGCTTGTGCTTTCTTCCAGCCAATAAAAGCCTATCTTAACCCACGTCTCAGAGTTATTGATGGTGCATCACGCCAGAGGGTTGTAGACTAGGCCAGATCCATCATGAGTACAACTGTTCCACCATCAAGATCATCTTCAAGAGGTCATCCCTGAAGAAAGTGGCATCTAACAAGAAGGGCCCTCACCATCTAGGAAATGCCTACCACCAGGGCGGAGGCAGACCCACACTCAATGATTTAGGAACAGTTTCTTTCTCTCCACTGTCAGATTTCTGAACAGTCCATGAACATTATCTCATTATTCCTCTTTTTTAGCACTATTTGTTTTACAATTTATAGTAATTTTTGACTTTGCACTGTACTGCTACAGCAAAAGAATAAATCTCACATCGTTTTTGTCAGTGATAATAATCCTGGTCCTTATTCTTAAAGACAAATAGAACTTGCGGAACAAATATTTTGAAAATAATTCCATAACCATCCATTTATTTTGTTTCTTTAATTTTTACGTAAATTAGGCCTTTCCAGCCTAATGAGCAACCACCTATTTACCCTTAGCCTAATCACAAGACAATTTACAATGACCAGTTAACCTATGAACCAATACATCTTTGGAATGTGGGAGGAAATTGGAATACCTGTAAGAAACACACACAGTCACAGGGAGAATGCCCAAATCCTTACAGACAGCACCAGAATTGAACTCTGAACTCTGACACCTCAAGCTGTATTAGCGTCACGTTAACTGCTCTGCTACTGCTGTGCCAGCAATTTTGTTAGCTACGGGAGATGGAAGAAGGAAAACAAAAGTACAATTAATTCAAAACCTTTTTAGATTTATTTTGATGTAAATCTTTCAGCTGAGGTTTCATTAGCTGGATGTTAATTTGGTGATCAGCCAGACATACTTCTGTCAATTGCCTGCAATTTAATTGAGGATTAGCGTCTTGCTCATTGTTTGATTCAGTAACATATATCTTAAATTAGAAAAACGTTGATACATAACTAGGCAAGAACGTGAGGTATTCACTTTGCAGCAAGGAGGTATGTAATAGTTTAAAGGATAATTTATCTCAGACTCTTGCTAAATTCCATTCAAACAAGGCGTCCTGCCAGGCCCAGTTAAAAATCCTAATAGAGATGCAATAATTTTATTGCTCATGTTTTTGAATGCAGCTTTTTGATGGAAAAAGAATGGAGGAGATTGGAAACAAAAGGTTCAGATATGAAACAGGTACCGACTGTAGGGCAAGGAGCTCTTTGTGTGAGTGATGCTTTCAAAACTCACCACCTAATTTGCCATTTTCCATCCCCTGGTCCCTATCCTGATTTTGCACAAGCATTTCACAAGAGGAGTTAATCTGGGAGTTGCTGCCTGTTGCAGACTCTCTGCTAAACCAAATCTCTGAAGGCAAGAGTAATCTATTTTGTGTTGTAGCATCAAGTTACTTCAATAAGATTCAATGCTTAGCTTTGCAAAGAATAAAATGCGTCACTGATTCAAATGGATGTCTTAAAACTTGATTCAAATTAATCTCAGCATAGTATATGGTGATTTATCTGAACTTTGATAGTAACTTTACATTCAATTTTAAACTTTGAAAAGACTCTGAAAGTAGAAATCTGAATCAGAATCAGGTTTATTATCACTGACATATGTTGTGAAATATGTTGTTTTATGGCAGCAGTATAGTGCAATGCCTAAAATTATTTTAACTTACAATGAGAAATACATTTAAAAAATGACATAGTAGCAAAATAGTGCGGTAGTGCTCATGGGTTCATGCACTGCTCAGAAGTCTGACGGTAGAGAAGAAGAAGCTGTTCCTCAAGTGTCAAGTGTGGGTCTTCCTCGCTGGTGGTAGCAATGAGAAGAAGGAATGCGCTGGATGGCAAATGTCCTTAATGATGTATGCTACCTTCTGGGGGTATTGCCTTTTATAGTGTCCACGATGGAACTAGCTGAGTCTTCAACCCTCAGCAGCTTTTTCTAATTCTGTGGATTGTCGCCTTCATACCAGTCGGTGATGCAATCAATCAGAATGCTTTCCACAGTACATCTGTAGAAATTTGCTGGAATCTTTGGTGATAGACTAAATCTCCCAATGTAGTATAGTCACTGGTGCCTTCCTCATGATTGCATCATTATCTTGGATCCAGGATAGGTCCAATGAGATGTTAATGTCCAGGAACTTGAAGTTGCTCATCCTTCCCACTGCTGACCCCTCCATGAGGAATGGTGTGTGTTTTCTCAGTTTTCCCTTCCTGAATTCCACAATCACTTCCTTGGTCTTATGGATATTCAGTGTAAGGTTGTTGTTAAAACACCAGCTGATCTATCTTATTCCTGTATAGCCCTCGTTACCATCGGATAAAAATTGAGAAGATATTTTAGGTGGTTAAATATTAACTAATATTTTAGTTAATAGTTCATTGCCACTTGTAAATAGTTACTTTAGTTAATAGTTAATTGCCAAAAAATGCCTTCTCCAGCTGTTTGACATTCATTTAGCCCACACACAATAAAAGTTATTTGACCAACCTTTGTATACACCCAGTAAAATTATCTTACCAATCTCTATATACAGAGATTTTTGACATGTACACCAAGGTTTACGTGATGCTGCATTTAACAGCACTGGATAATTTAATATTAACTACCCAACATGATTTAAGAATACTCAATATCCAAATGTTTTTAGAATAGATAAATTTAAAAGAACAAGCTAACTCCCTCTAATTTAGGGTGTATGAACTATAGGGCCTTACTTAATTCAAAAGTTCTTTTGCAAATATCTAATCAGCTAGTCATGTGGCAGCAGCTCAATGCAGACATGACCAAGAGATTCAGCTGTTGATCAGACCAAACATCAGAATGGGAAGAAATGTGATCTAAGTGACTTTGAGTTGGAATAATTATTGGTGACGACTGGGAGGTTTGAGTATCTCAGAAGCTGCTGATCTCCTGGGATTTCTGTGCACAACAATCTCTAGAGTTTACAAAAACTTGTGCAAATAAACAACAACAAAAAAAAAGATCCAGTGTTAATGAGTGAGGTCAGAAGAGAATGGCCAGACTGGTTCAGGATGACATGAAGGCCATATTTCAACACTGGTGTGCAGAACAGCATGCCTGAATGCACAACATGCTGAAACTTGAAGTGGATGGGGTACAATAGCATAAAAGCACATCAGATTCTTAATAAATTAGCCACTCTGTGTATAGTATATGTAGCATGAACCATTCACTGATTAGAGTTTAAAACACTATGGGCACAAAAAGATGTCCTGACATTGGAGGGGGTGCAGAGGAGGCTCACGAGAATTATTCTGGGAATGAAACCTGGAGTTTAGAAGAATGAGGGGGGATCTCATTGAAACCTATTGAATACTGAAAGACCTAGACAAAGGACGTCCCTTAAGAACAGAGATGAGAATGAACTTTTTTTAACCAGAGTGTAGTGAAGTTGTGGAATTCATTGTTGCAGATCTCGGTGCTGGCCAAGTCATTAGGTATAGTTAAAGTAGAGGTTGATAGATTGTTGATTATTAAGGGTGCCAAAGATCACAGGGAGAAGGAAGGACAATTGGATCGAGAGGGGCAACAAATCAGCAAAATGACTTAATTCTGCTGCTACGCCTTATCGCCTTATGGTCATAGGATTTATAATTATATGATACAGTCAACAAGTCAAGTTCAAGTTTAATTATCATTCAATCATACATGAATACAGCCAAACAAACCAGCATCACTCCAGGGCCGAAGTTGAAAACATAGTATTAACAGTCATACACAGGACAAGGGACATAAAGCAGATATGACATAGCAGTAATATACAGTCACGCAGGAAAAAGTCTACTGTAGGAACTCAGCAGGTCAAGCAGCATCTATGAAGGAAAAGGAATTATCACCATTTTGGGTCACTACCCTGCAACAGTTCTAATACGTGGTTTTGATCCAAACCATCAACAACTCAATTACAGATAGTAATCTCTGGATTACTGCCTGTGCCATGTATCAGTGAGTATAGGAATAGAGTGAGGTGGAGGATAAATGTGTGACTGAGGAATTGGAGCAAGGGGCAGGAATTCAGATTACTGGATCATTGGGACCTCTTATGGGGCAGGTGTGACCTGTACAAAGAGGATGGGTTACACTTGTATCTGAGGGGGACCAATATCCCGGCAGTGAGGTTTGCTAAGGCGATTGGGGAGAGTTTAAACTAGAATTGCTGGGGGATGGGTGAGAACTGAACTGAAGAGACAGACGAAGGGGAAGTTGGTTCACATATAGAGAAAGCTTGGAGTCAGTGAGAGAGGGAGGACAGGCAGGTGATAGAGAAGGGAAACACTCAGAACGATGGTTTGAGATGTGTCTACTCCAATGCAAGAAGCATCATGAACAGAGCGGATGAGCTTAGAGCATGGATCAGTACTTGGAGCTATGATGTTGTGGCCATTACAGAGACTGAGTCGGCTAAGGGGCAGGAATGGTTACTTAGAGTGCCAGGCTTTAGATGTTTCAGAAAGGATATGGAGGGAAGCAAAAAAGGTGGGGGCGTGGCACTGCTGATCAGAGATAGTGTCACGGCTGCAGTAAAGGAGGAAGTCATGGAGGGATTGTCTACGGAGTCTCTGTGGATGGAAGTTAGATATAGGAAGGGGGTCAATAACTCTACTGTGTGTTTTTTATAGACCACCCAATAGTAACAGGGAGCAGATAGGGAGATGGATTCTGGAGAGGTGTAATAATAACAGAGTTGTCGTGGAGGGAGATTTCAATTTCCCAAATATTGATTGGCATCTCCCTAGAGCAAGGGGTTTAGATGGGGTGGTTTTTGTTAGGTGTGTTCAGGAAGGTTTCCTGACACAATATGTAGATAAACCTAAAAGAGGAGAGGCTGTACTTGATCTGGTATTAGGAAATGAACCTGGTCAGGTGTTGGGTCTCTCAGTGGGTGTGCATTTTGGAGATAGTGATCATAATGCTATTTCCTTTACTGTAGAATTGGAGAGGGATAGGAACAGACAAGTTAGGAAAGCACTTAATTGGGAGTAAGGGAAAATATAAAGCTATCAGGCAGGAACTTGGAAGCATAAATTGAGAACAGATGTTCTCAGAGGAATGTATGGCAGAAATGTGACAAATGTTCAGGGACATTTGAGTAGCGTTCTGCATAGGTATGTTCCAATGAGACAGGAAAAGGATGATAGGGTACAGGAACCATGGTGAAAATCTAGTCAAGAAGAAAAGCTTACGAAAGGTTCAAAAACCTAGGTAATAATAGCGATCTAGAAGATTATAAGGCTAGCAGCAAGGAGGTTAAGAATGAAATTAGGAGAGCCAGAAAGGGCCATGAGAAGACCTTGGCGAGTAGGCTTAAAGAAAACCCCAAGGCATTCTACAAGTATGTGAAGGGTAAGAGGATAAGACGTGAAAGAATAGAATCAATCAAGTGTGACAGTTGAAAAGAGTGTATGGAACCGGAGAAAATAGCTGAGGTACTTAATGAATACTTTGCTTCAATATTCACTACAGAAAAGATAATAGACAATAGGTGCAGGAGTAGGCCACTTGGCCCTTCAAGCCAGCTCTGCCATTCAATGTGATCAGGGCTGATCATCCACAACCAGTACCCCATTCTGCCTTCTCCCCATATCCCTTCACTCTGCTATCTTTAAGAGTTCTATCTAACTCTTTCTTGAAAGCATCCAGAGAAATGGCCTCCACTGCCTTCTGAAGATCCACAACTCTCTGGGTGAAAAGGATTTTTCTCAACTCCGTTCTAAATGGCCCACCCCTTATTCTTAAACTGTGGCCTTTGGTTCTGGACTCCCCCAATATCAGGAACATGTTTCCTGCCTCTAGCGTGTCCAATCCCTTATTAATCTTATATGTTTCAATCAGATCCTCTCTCATCCTTCTAAATTCCAGTGTATACAAGCCTAGTCGCTCCAATCGTTCAACATATGACAGTCCTGCCATCCTGGGAATTAACCTCGTGAACCTACGCTGCACTCCTTCAATACCAAGAATGTCATTCCTCAAATTTGGATACCAAAACTGCACACAATACTCCAGGTGTGGTCTCACCAGGGCTCTGTACAACTGCAGAAGGACCTCTTTGCTCCTATACTCAACTCCCCTTGTTATGAAGGCTAACATGCCATTAGCCTTCTTCACTGTCTGCTGTACCTGCATGCTTACTTTCAGTGACTGATGAACAAGGACACATAGATCTCATTGTACTTCCCCTTTTCCTAACTTGACACCATTCAGATAGTAATCTGCCTTCCTGTTCTTGCCATCAAAGTGGATAACCTCACATTTATCCACATTAAACTGCATCTGCCATGCATCTGCCCACTCACCCAACCCGTCCAATTCACCCTGCATTCTCACAACTTCCTCAAATTTCACACTGCCACCCAGCTTTGTGTCATCTACAAATTTGCTAATGTTCCTTTTAATCCCTTCATCTAAATCATTAACGGGCCTGTATTATGCTGTAGTTTTTCTTTGTTTCTGTGTAGCTCCTTTCCTCCTATAGATGCTGCTTGATCCCCTGAGTTCCTCCAACAGATAGTTACTGTGCTCTAGATTCCAGCATCTGTGATCACTTGTGTCTCCATTTTGCTACATTTCAGAAATAGATGTAAAAGTTCATTTGTTGAACAGTTCCTGATTAATATGTTGTTGAAAGAAATTTTCTGCTTATTATCATACTCTTCATTTTTGAGAACTTTCTGAACAAAATTCCCCGACACATTCCTTGTTGTCACAGCGATTATCTTGAAAACATGTTGCTTCTCTGCTTTCAGTTAATTCCTTTTGAAATGACATGATTTACAGAGGATGCATATTGTTTTAAAGATTTTCACTTACACTGTAATTTCCACAAAGTGAGCAAGTTCTATGACAGTTTACAGCCACTTAATTGATTTAAAAGTTATATTACAATGGAGTGGCATGATAGCATAGTGGTTAGTGCAACACTTTACAACCGCGGCTGGATGATTGCGGGATTACTGTCTGGAAGTAGTTTCTATGTTCTCCACGTGATTATGTGGGTTTCCTCTGGGTGCTCTGGTTTCCTCCCATATTCCAAAGATGTACTGTACTGTAGGGGTTAGTAAGTTGTGCACATGCTACACTGGCATTGGAAGTATGGCAACACTTGGGGGCTGCCCAGCACATCTTGGACTGTGTTAGTTGTTGACACAAATGACACATTTCACTGTATGTTTCGATGTTCATGTGACAATTAGAACTAATCTCTTTATCTTTGCATCTGATTCATTCACAACCAATGTTCTTCCTTCCCCATGATTTTAAACATGAGGGTAAATGAAATTCACTTCATCGTATGTTGCTTTAATGATCAAAAAAATATAAAAAGCTTTCATTTGATTTAATTTAAAACAAACATTTTAAGGTACAAAGAGAGTAGATGATTATATTTCTAAAGAATGCAATGGCAAATTTCTCTGATAATTTTGCAAGCATTCATTTCCAGCATGGAGAAGTACCACAACGCATGTCAGGTTGTAAACACCACAAGGATCAAGAATTTGTTTTCATGGAGAACTGTACATACGGGAGAGATTATTGTTATGTTACACAACAGAAGGTTCTTGCAGTCGGCTAGTTCAGGCAAAAAGGCACAAACTCAAATTAAAACTACAAAGCTTTGTTTATTAGGACACTATAGTAAGCATTAAGAGACTTATCTAGGCATGCAAGAGCCCCTCTCACTGCAGCACTTAATCACCAGCACTGTTCACAGCAGTGTGTCGCTGAGGCTTCGAAGAACTACCCCCAAGCTCTCCGAATGCTGCATTTTTACCTCTACTTATTCCACTGTTATGAAATGCTGCATTAAGTGGACCAATACATAGCACCAGCTCAAACTATCAAATTCAGAACCAATCATCAGAACTTCAGAACCATTCAGAACTTGTCACCACTCTTCATGAGTCCCATTCCATGTTCAACCAACTTTCATGTTCCTTTGGTTGTTTCCATAGTCTTGCATTCTCACCATAGACACAAGTGAGACATTCAATAAGCACAAAGACGTGAAGGATAATAAGTTCTTGATTAGTAAGGGCATCAAAGGTTACATGGAGAAGGCAGAGGAATGGGGTTGAGAGGAATAATGGGTCAGCCATGATGATATGGCAGAGCAAACTTAATAGGCCTAATGGCCTAATTCTGCTCCTTTGCCTTATGGTCTAACAATGTAAGGTATGCAGGACAGAATGAGAAATGGAATTAGATAAACCACTAACATTACTCTTGTGCCAACGGAGTATGAAATTTTAATCATTGTCTGGAACATACTGTGAGCAGATTCCTTCTTCAAAGGCTTGTGATTAGACAGCTTGTTTAACCCTCAACCTGATGTGTTCAGTCATAATGTGCACTACACTGTCATTTCAAAAGAAGAGTTTTTACTTTTATTTGATAAAATAATGCATTAATAGTCAAAGTATTTACAGTATAATATGCATATTAAAAATTCATTTGGTTTTACAAATGTTTAAAATTGGTTTCTACTGCAAAACTATAGGAAGTGTCATCTTCATATTTTCTCTATAATGTTTACTGTTCACCTTAAAATGTGTTCTGTGGTGGCCCGCACACGTGGGACTCGAACCGCCATCAGGAGCTGTGGGCAGACACGTGGTAGCATGTTTGGAACTACATGGTCAGGGCGGAACTTCTGTGGACAGTCTGACGTCACGTCCACCCCGCGGGTCGCAGGGGCCCATGGGAGGGGAGGTTTAAGCGCGCGATTTTGAATAAGTAAAGGCATTCTGAGTTCAGGTCTCTCTCCCTCAGTGTATTTTCTTTAGTAGCGCGTTGCGCGTGACTACATTGGTGACCCCGACGTTCCAGACGGCATCTGGAGCCGGTGACTCAGCGACCAGCCATGAGTTTGAGCAACTTGCACAGCGCGGTCTCTCTGAAGCTCCCGAATTTCCGGGCCACTCAGCCCCATGTTTGGTTCGAGCAGCTGAGGCCCAGTTCAATATCAGAGACATTACAGCCGACGCCATGTGGTACTACTATGTGGTCAGCACGCTCGACCAGGAGACAGCAGGCTGGATCATCGACTTCCTACGCCAGCCACCAACGGAGGACAGGTACATTAAGCTTAAGGCGTTCCTGATCCGTACCTTCGGACTCTCCCGCCACGAATGGGCTGCGCGGCTCCTACACATGGACGGCCTGGCGACTGCACACCATCCGAGCTCACGAATGATATGCTGGCATTCATGGACAGCCATAAGCCGGGCCTTTTATTTGAACAGTTGCTCCTTGAACAAATGCCAGAGGACATTCACTTCCTCCTTGCGAGTGAGGATTTCAGCAGACCACGCAGGATTGCAGCTAAAGCAGACTTCCTTTGGCAGAGCAAGTAATGTGGAGCGGCCTCCATTGGCCTAGCCACAATCGCGCACCCCAAAGCCCAGGTCCCGCAATCGAAGCCGCCGAGACCCACGGGGGAGAAAGACAGAAGTTTGGAACAATGGTGGTTCTATCACCAAAGATGGGGCTCAGGCGCGCGCCGCTGCCATCCACCATGTACTTTTCTGGGAAATGCCGGGGCCAGCCGTCGCTAATGGCTACGATGGCTGGCCACCGAGACAGCCTCCTGTACCTCTGGGACCGACACTCCGGGCGGCGTTTCCTGGTAGACACTGGGGCCGAAGTCAGCTCCCCTCAAACATGGACACTCGTAATGTGGTCCCAGGCCCCGAACTCACTGCTGCAAATGGCACCAGTATTAGGACATACGGTCTGCGAACTATCTCACTGAATTTCAGGTCCAGCCATTTCACTTGGACTTTCACGTTGGCAGCGGTGCCACAGCCAATACTAGGGGCAGATTTCCCACGAGCCAACTGCCTCCTCGTCGACCTAAAAGGCCGGCGTTTGGTCCACGCCGAGACATTCCAGACTTTCCAGCTTGGAGAAACCAAGCTACCGGCCCTCCACCTGGCTTCTGTGACCCTCTCGGGTGACGAGTTCGCCAGGGTGCTGGTGGAATTCCCCTCCATAGTCACCCCGCAGTTCACCACGGCCGACCCCAAGCACGGCGTGCAGCACCACATCCCCACGCAAGGACCACCGCTGCACGCCCGAGCTCGCAGGCTCCCACCCGACAAGCTCCACCTTGCCAAGGAGGAGTTCTGTAAGATGGAAGAGATGGGAATCATACGCCACTCAGACAGCCCGTGGGCATCCCCGCTGCATGTGGTGCCCAAGTCCATGGGAGGATGGAGGCCCTGCAGAGACTACAGAAGGCTCAACGATGCCTCAACCGCCGACAGATACCCAGTACCCCACATCCAGGACTTCACGGTGAACCTGCATGGAGCGACCATCTTCTCGAAAATCAACCTGGTCAGGGGATACCATCGGATCCCAGTGAACCCCAAGACAGCCCTCATCACCCTGTTTGGCCTGTTCGAATTCCTGAGGATGCCTTTCGGTCTCAAGAATGCAGCCCAAACTTCCCAAAGGCTCATGGACTCGGTGGGACACGGCCTAGATTTCATTTTCAATTACTTGGACGATATCCTGGTGGCCAGCAGTTCGCACCAAGAGCACGTGGTACATTTGCACCTGCTCTGCCAACGCCTGAGCAATAACGGACTGGCAATGAATCTGGCAAAGTGCCAGTTCGGGCTGACGGAGATCAACTTCTTGGCCCACAGAGTCAACCGACGTGGCACTGTTCCCCTACCAGACAAGGTCCAGGCCATCTGCCAGTTCCCCAAGCCCAGCACGGTCAAGGGCCTGCAGGAGTTTGTAGGGAAGGTCAACTTTTATCATCCGTTTGTGACTATGGTGGTACACATCATGAGACCCATCTTCAGCCTGATGGCCGGCAAGGCCAAAGAAGTGACATGGGACATGGAGTCCACGGAGGCGTTCGAGCAGGCCAAGGAGGCGTTGGCGAAGGCGGCCCTTCTGGTGCACCCAAGAGTTGATGTACCCATGGCACTCACAGTCGACGCTTCCAACACGGCAGTCTGCAGAGTCCTGGAGCAGCTCGTCGAGGACCAGTGGCGACCACTCGCTTTCTTCAGCCGGCACTTACAGCCACCAGAGGTGAAGCACAGCACCTTCGACAGAGAGTTGCTAACGCTCTACCTGGCTGTCCAGCACTTCCGGCACTTCCTCAAGGGAAGGGAGTTCACTGTGTATACGGACCACAAGCCCCTCACCTTCGCACTGGCCAAGGTATCAGACCCATGGTCGGCTCGGCAGCAGAGAGACCTGTCCTTTATTTCAGAATCACCATGGATGTCCGCCACATCGCAGGGAAGAACAATGTCATCACTGGCACATGTCTCGCCCCTGCCTCCACTCAGCAGGCATACCATCCTCAGGAATAGACTACGCAGCACTGGCCGAAGCACAATGGTTGGACACCGAGATACTGGCTTACCGCACCGCCGTTTCGGGACTGCAGCTGGAGGATGTCTCCATCGGTTCGACAGAGGATCGACTCCTGTGCGACGTGTCTACTGGCAAACCCCGACCCGTTGTACCAGCAATATGGAAGCGCCGGGTGTTCGACATGCTGCACAACCTGGCCCACCCGTCCATCCGGGCGTTCATCAAGCTGGTAGCAGACAGATTCGTCTGGCATGGTTTGCGCAAACAGGTCAGACACTGGGCCAGGACCTGTGTACACTCCCAGACTGCCAAAGTCCAGCGGTACATGAAGGCTCCCCTCCAGCAGTTCCAGCCGATGCACAGGAGGTTCCAACACATGGACATCGTTGGCCCCCTGCCAGTCCCTCGGGGCGCCAGGTATATCTTTACCATGGTAGACAGGTTCACCAGATGGCCAGAAGCCGTACCGCTGGCAGACACGTCCACTGAGTCCTGCACCAGGACACTCATTGCAAACTGGATCGCCAGGTTCAGCCTCCCAATGGACATCACCTCCGACAGAGGGGCGCAGTTCACATCTGGTTTGTGGACAGCACTGGTGCAGCTCCTGGGCTCCCAGCTGCATCACACCACAGCGTACCATCCCCAGTCCAACGGTTTGGTAGAGTGATTCCACCGGCATCTCAAGTCGGCCCTGATGGAGCGCCTCAGGGGCCCCAACTGGACAGATGAGCTTCCCTGGGTCCTACTGGGCATCCGCACAGCCCCCAAGGAGGACCTGGACACCTTCTCAGCATAATTGGTCTACGGTGCCCCCATGATGGTCCCAGGCGAGTTCGTACCAGAGGCCCGAGGTTCGGAAGAAATTCCAGCAGCGGTGCTAACGAGGCTGCGGGACAAGGTAGGGACCCTGGCACCAGTCCCGACCTCCAGGCATGGTCCCACGCCATCCTTCACCCCGAAAGACCTCCGAGACTGTGAGCATGTTTTTATTCGCAGGGGCATGCACAGGTCACCTCTACAGCAGCCACACGAGGGACCCTTCAAGGTGATCCGACACAATGGAACCAGGTGTGTCGGGGAGGTGGGTGGCCAAGAAGTGACTTTTACAGTGGACCACCTCAAAATGGCACACTGGGACATTGAGCAACCAGTGAGGGTACCTGGACCACGCCATCGCGGCCGGCCACACAGACTGGGGGCTTCACTCCCCCGATGGACGTTTCTGGGGGTGGGGGGCGGTGTGGCAGCCCGCACACATGGGATTCAAACTGCCATCAGGAGCCGCAGGCAGACACGTGGTGGCGCGTTTGGAACTACCCACTCAGGGCGAACCTTCTGGGGACAGTCTGACGTCAAGTCCGCCCCGCGGGTTGCAGGGGCCCGTGGGAGGGGAGATTTAAGCATACAATTTTGAATCAGTAAAGGCATTCTGAGTTCAGCTCTCCCTGCCTCTGTGTGCTTCTTTAGTAGTGCGTGGCACGCGACTACAGTTCCTTATTATTTCTCTTCTACATTGTACTCTGCTGCTGAGATCAGGAACTCAGATCTTGTAGGAATGCAGTAAAATTATTTTTATTTAATCTACACAGAAAAAAATGTAAGAACCCTAAAGCCCCCTATCCCTTTCCCACGTACAAGCAACAGCAAGCAGCATCAACCCTCGCCCCACTTATTCCAGTAGAAAGCATCAGCATGACCACCACCCACCATGCAAGCAACAGCAAAGCCCCCAAAGAGAAATCATGGTCTACAGACATCAAAAACTAACTGTTCATTCCAGCATTTTTGATATCTCACAGGCACTCACTCTCACTAACAAGGGAGAGACAGATATCATCCTGACCACAGCTAGAATTATTTTTAAGATCATAAGACACATAGTCTGCTCCACTATTATCAAGACCAATCTCCTGTCTTCTTCTCGTATTCCTTGACAAGATCCTCCACATCCAAGATAAGCTGGTCCAGAAGATTAAGGTTTGAGATTCATGCTGTTGGTAAAGTTAATCCTGAATTGGCTTGGTCATCGCAGGCAGAAAGTGGTGGTAGAGGGGTGATTTTTTGACTGGGGGTCTGTAACCAGTGCTGTTCCACAAGGGTCATGATTTGAACAAAAAATGTAGGTGGTCAGATGACACAAGAATTGGTGAAGCAAGGAAGGTTATCAAAGGAAAAGGAGAATATACACTCAGTGGCCACTTCATTAGGTACCAAATAAAGTGGCCACTGAGCGTACAGTATATATAAATTCTTTTTGGGCTTCCAGCCGGGTACAGATATCAATTTTAACTGATATTTCAATGACAAACTCTGCCATCTTAATCAGGAATGATGCCTGGACACATCTAGTCCAGTGGTATTTATACACCTGTCATCAGTCCATCCTGATTGGTTAGTTCTCATCCAATCAGGTTTCCGCTGTTCCACCTTGTTTACAATCGAATTCCAGCTCTTGCTCAGAGTGAGACCTTCATTTTTGATAAAATTCTTTTCCCTTAGTTTTATTTCAATGGCTTTCTTTACCAGGCAGTCCCAAAAGCCATTGGTGCGGCATAGTAGTTTTGTGCAGTATAAGTTAATCCTATGGCCATTGCGAATGCAATGTTCTTCTACTGCTGATTTTTTCGGGATACCCAAATGGACACACCTCCTGTGCATAATTTTAACAAACACTAGGGTCTCGCTCGAAGAAAGAACTGAAATGTGATTGCAAACAAGGTGGGAGAGCGGAAACCTGATTGTTGTGATCAGTGATTCCCCCCCATGTCCCCCCAGATCCCTCTGCTCCTCCACACTATCATGTATCCTGAAATTTACTTTGTACTCTGCCTTGGAGTTTTTCCTTCCAAAGTGTACCACCTCACACTTCTTTGTGTTGAACTCCATCTGCCACTTCTTAGCCCACTTCTGCATCCTATCAATGTCTCTCTGCAATCTTTGACAATCCTCAACAATATCCACAACACCACCAACTTTTGTGTCATCTGCAAACTTGCCAACCCACCCTTCTACCCCACATCCAGGTCGTTAATAAAAACCAGGAAAAGTAGAGGTCCCAGAACCAATCCTTGTGGGACACCACTAGTCACAACCCTCCAATCCGAATGTACTCCCTCTACCACAACCCTCTGCTTTCTGCAGGCAGAATCTACCTGGCCAAACTTCCCTGGATCCCATGCCTTCTGACTTTCTGAATAGGCCTACTGTGTGGTACCTTGTCAAATGCCTTACTAAAATCCATGTAGATCACATCAACTGCACTACCCTTATCTATATGCCTGGTCACCTCCTCAAAGAACTCTATCAGACTTGTTAGACTCAATCTGCCCTTCACAAAGCCATGCTGACTGTCCCTGATCAGACCATGATTCTCTAAATGCCCATAAATTCTATCTCTAAGAATCTTTTCCAACAGCTTTCCCACCCCACAGCTCACTGATCTATAAGGCTTACTGGTCTATAATTACCCGGACTATCCCTATTACTTTTTTTTGAACAAGGGGACAACATTTGCCTCCTTCCTATCCTCTGATACCATTCCCGTGGACAATGAATATATAAAGATCCTAGCCAGAGGCTCAGCAATCTCTTCCCTCACCTCGTGGAGCAGCCTGCGGAATATTCCGTCGGGCCCCAGGGACTTATCCATTATAATGTATTTTTAACAGCTCCAACAACACTTCTCCCTTAATATCAACATGCTCCAGAACATCAACCTCACTCATATTGTCCTCACCATCATCAAGTTCCCTCTCATTGGTGAATACTGAAGAGAAGTATTCATTGTGGACCTCGCTCACTTCCACAGCCTCCAGGCACATCTTCCCACCTTTATCTCTAATCAGTTCTATTGTCACCCCTGTCAACTTCAGTTCTTCACATAACTGAAGAATGCCTTGGGGTTTCCTTTACTCTACTCATGTCCCCTTCTTGCTCTTCTCAGCCCCTTCTTAAGCTCCTTTCTTGCTACCCTATATTCCTCAATAGACCCTTGCTTCCTAAACCTCACGTATGCTGCCTTCTTCCATCTGACTAGATTCTCCACCTCACTTGTCACCTATGGTTCCTTCACCCTACTATTCTTTATCTTCCTCACCAGGACAAATTTATCCCTAACATCCTGCAAGAGATCCCTGAACATCGGCCATATGTCCATAGTACATTTCCCTGAAAAAACATCATCCCAATTTACACCGTCAAATTCCAGCCTTATATCCTCATAATTTACCCTTCCCCAATTAAAAATTTTCCTGTCCCCTCTGATTCTATCCTTTTCCATGATAATGTTAAAGGCCAGGGAGTGGTGATCACTGTCCCCCAGATGCTCACCCATTGAGAGA
Source organism: Hypanus sabinus (assembly GCF_030144855.1). Taxonomy (NCBI): domain Eukaryota; kingdom Metazoa; phylum Chordata; class Chondrichthyes; order Myliobatiformes; family Dasyatidae; genus Hypanus; species Hypanus sabinus. The sequence goes on along the minus strand of NC_082707.1, from coordinate 14,225,391 downwards.
TCTGTGATATGACCCAGTTCGTTACCTAATACTAGATCTAGTATGGCATTCCCCCTAGTCAGCCTGTTAACATACTGTGACAGGAATCTGTCCTGGATGCACTTGACAAACTCTGCCCCGTCTAAACCATTGGAACTAATCGGGTGCCAATCAATATTAGGGAAGTTAAAGTCACCCATGATAACAATCCTGTTATTTTTGCACCTTTCCAAAATCTGCCTCCCAATCTGCTTTTCGGTATCTCTGCTGTTACCAGGGGGCCTATAGAATACCCCAGTAGAGTAAGCGCTCCCTTCCTGTTCCTGACTTCTACCCATACTGACTCAAAAGAGGATCCTGCTAATTACCCACCCTTTCTGTAGTTGTAATACTATCCCTGACCAGTAATGCCACCCCTCCTCCCCTTCCCCCCCTCTATCCCTTTTAAAGCACTGAAATCCAGGAATATTGAGAATCCATTCCTTCCTTGGTGCCAGCCAAGTCTCTGTAATGACCACTATATCATAATTCCAAGTATGTATACAAGCTCTCAGTTCATCATCTTTGTTCCTGATGCTTCTTGCATTGAAGTACACGCACTTTAGCCCTTCTACCTTACTGCCTTTACACCCTTTATTCTGTTCCTCGTTCCTCAAAGCCTCTTTATATGCTAGATCTGATTTTACTCCATGCACTATACCTGCAGCTCTTGCATGACCTTTATCCTCCTCCACCTCACTATCTGCTCTAATACTCTGGTTTTCTTCCCCCTGCAAATCTAGTCCCCTGGAGCAGCACTAGCAAACCTTCCCGCAAGGATGTTAGTACTCCTCCAGTTCAGCTGCAATCCATCCTGTCGGAACAGGTCCCACCTTCCCTGGAACAAGGTCCAATTGTCCAGAAACATGAAGCCCTCCCTCCTGCACCAACTCCTTAGCCATGAATTTAGCTGCATTATCTTCCTATTTCTGGCCTCACTAGCACGTGACACGGGTAGCAATCCTGAGATTGCAACACTGGAGGTCCTGTCCTTCAACTTTGCACCTAACTCCCTAAATTCTCTTTGCAGGATCTCCTCCTTCTTCTTATCCACGTCATTGGTCCCTACATGGACCACGACATCTGGCTGCTCACCCTCCCTCTTGAGAATACTGAGAACTCGATCCGAGATATTGCGGACCAATATCTCCACAGGGGTGCTCCACAGGGGTGCTCTGCTCATTCTGTCTATTCCCCTTCCCTCTCCTGACAGTTACCCAGCTACATGTCTCCTGACTCTTAAGGGCGACTCTGTAACTCCTGTTTATTTCTGCCTCTGCCACCCGAATGATCTGAAACTCATCCAGCTCCAGCTCCATTTCCCTAACTCAGTTTGTCAGGAACTGCAGCTGGATGCACCTTTTACAGGTGTAGTCATCAGGGACAATTGTGCTCAACCTGACTTCCCACATACTGCAAACAGAGCACTCGACTGCCCTGTCTGCTGCCTCCATTACCAACTCCAAAGCTAATTAGAGTTATTCATCATATATGCCAGGAAAACACTAGAACTTTTTCCACTTAGTATATGTTTGTGGTCTTCTGCTGCTGTAGTCCATCCAGTTCAAGGTTCAACATGTTGTGCATTCAAAGTCAGTAGCCTAGCAAAGGTAGGATGTATGGTGGAGATCATTCTGACTGGTTGGATCACAGCCTGGTATGGAGGTTCCAATGTATATGATTGTAAGACATTGAACCTTGAAGTGGATGGGTTACAGCAGCAGGAAACCATAAACATGCACTCAGTGGCAACTTTATTAGGTGCAGGAGGTACCTAATAAACTGGCCACTAAGTGTATACCTACTTTGATAATAAATTTTATTTTAACTTTGCTTTAATTTTATACACGCTTTAGAAGTGATTAAACCAATAATCAAGGAGTAAGCATTGTGATTCAACTAACAAATGTTAAAATATTATTCACACACTTGTGTGTTTGACAACACAGGATCCCAGAGCAAAGAATATATTCTTTCTTTGTTTTTCAGATATTTGATGAGAAATCATTGTGCTCCATTTATAGAATGAAGGAAAATGAAGTCTTGGTCTGGAATTAAATGCTGTTCGGCTCCACTGTTTCAAAATGTTACTGGATTGAGTTCTGAAAGCATTCTTCCTACCAAAGCATTGGCGTGTTTACTTGAGCTTGCCAATTGGCTCTGACTTAATAACATTACTGCTGGACCTGGACTCAATTTACATTATCTAATTGGGAAAAGTGAACAAGTAAGGAGAGTTGAGAACAAGTGTGCAGCCATCTCCAATTATACACTTGTCCTTTTGTGAAGCAGCAACTAGAATATTGTGCAGGTCCAGTCACTCTCCTTATGGAAGGAGATACACTCATTGACCACTTTATTGGGTACACCATTACACCTACTCATTAATGGCTCTAATCAGCCAACCATGTGGTAGCAACATGGAAGCATGCTGACATGGTCAAGAGGTTCAGTTGTTGTTCAGATCAAACATCAGAATGGGGAAGAAATATGATCTAAGTAACTTTGACCATGGAATGACTATTGGTGCCAGATGGGGTGGTTTGAGTATCTCAGAAACTATACTTATTTCCTGGGATTTTTGTGCACAACAGTGTCTGGAATTTACAGAGAATGGTGAGAAAAACAAAAAAAAAAATCTAGTGGCGGCAATTCTGTGGGTGAAAACGCCTTGTTAATGAGAGGTCAGAAGAGAATGGTAGACTGGTTCAAGCAGACAGGAAGGCAACAGTGGACCCTGGCACCAGGGAGGCAACAGACCATCCCTTGATGCCAGTCTAACTAAAGCCATCTGACTGAACATGGTTTAGACTATAAGACATAGGAGCAGAATAATGCCATTCATCCTATTGAGTGTGCTTTGCTATTCCATCATGGCTGATTTATTATCTTTCTTAACCCCATTCTCTTACCTTCTCCCCATAACCTTTGACACCCTGTCTAATCAAGACTTCTACATATTCAACACACACAAAATGCTGGAGGAACTCAGCAGACCAGGCAGCATCTATGGAAAATAGTTCAGTCGACGTTTGGGGTTGAGAACCTTAAGCAGGGATGAAGAAAAAAAGATGAGGAGTAGATTTAAAAGGAGGGGGAGGGGAGGGAGAAACACATGGTAATAGCTGAAACTGAGAGGAGGTAGGGTGAAGTAAAGAGCTGGGAAGTTGATTGGTGAAAGAGATACAGGGCTGGAGAAGAAGGAACCTAATAGGAGAGGACAGAAGCCCATGCAAAAAGAAAAGGTGGGAGGAGCACCAGAGGGAGGCGATAGGCAGGCAAGGAGATAAGGTAAGAAAGGTAAAATGGGATAGGGGATGATAATGGTGGAGGGGAGGGCATTACCGGAGGTTCAATAAATCAATGTTCATGCTGTCAGGTTGGAGGCTACCCAGATGAAATATATAAGGCGTTGTTCCTCCAACGTGAGTGTGGCCTCATTGTAACAGTAGAGGAGGCCATGGATTGACATATCAGAGTTGGAATGGGAAAGGGAATTAAAATAGGTTGGCCACTGGGAGATCCTGCTTCTTCTGGCAGATGAAGCATTGGTGCTTGGTGAAGTGGTCTTCCAATCTACGCCAGGTGTCACCGATATACAGGAGGCCACTCTGGGAGCACCGGACACAGTATGTGACCTCACCAGACTCACAGGTGAAGTGTCGCCTCACCTGAAAAGACTGTTTGGGGCCCTGAATGGTAGTGAAGGAGGAGGTGTAGGGGCAGGCGTAGAACTGGTTCCACTTGCAAGGATAAATGCCAGGAGGGAGATGAGTGGGGAGGGATGAATGGACAAGGGAGTTGGTAGGGAGCAATCCCTGTGGAAAGCAGAAAGTAGGGGGAAGGGAAAGATGTCCTTAGTGGTGGGATCCAGTTGGTGATGGTGGAAGTTACGGAGAATTATGTGATGGATGCGGAGGCTGGTGGGTGGTAGATGAGGACAAGAGGAACCCTATCCCTGGTGGGGTGAAGGGAGATGTGCGTGAAATGGATGAGATGTGGTTGAGGGCAGTGTTAACGGTGGAGGAAGGGAAGCCCCTTTCTTTGAAAAAGGAGGACATCTTTTTTATTCTGGAATGAAAAGCCTTATCCTGAGAGCAGATGTGGCAGAGACTGTGGAATTGAGAGAAGGGGATGGTGCTTTTACTAGTAACAGTCTGGGAAGAGGTATATTTCAGGTAGGTCTGAGAGTCCGCGGGTTTATAATAGACATTGTTATACGAGCTGCCTCCAGAGAGATACAGAGATTGAGAAAGGGGAGGGAGCTATTGGAAATGGACTGGGTAAATTTGGGGGCAGGGTAGAAGTTGGGGGCAAAGTTGATGAAGTCAATGAGCTCTGCATGGATGCAAGAAGCAGCACTAATGTAGTCATCGATGTAGCGTAGGAAAAGTGGGTGAACATGTAGCTGACAAAAAGGCAGGCATAACTGGGACCTATACGAATGCCCATGGCTACACTTTTTGTTTGAAGGAAGTGAGAAGAGCCAAAGGAGAAATTATGAAGAGTGAGGACAAGTTCTACTAGACAGAGGAGAGTGATGGTGGAGGGGAACTGGTTGGGTCTGGTGTCTAGAAAAAAAACCGGAAAGCTTTAAGGCCTTCCTCATGAGGTTTGGAGGTGTATAGGGACTGAACATCTATAGTGAAAATAAGATGTTGAGGCAAGGCAACTTGAAATCATTGAAAAGACCCAGAGTGTGAAGTGTCACAGATGTAGGTAGGAAGAGACTGAACTGGGGGGGGGGGGGGTAAAATAGAGTCGAGGTACGCAAATGGACAAGAACAAGCTGAAACAATGGGTGCAGGTAGCCTCCAACCTGATGGTATGAACATCCATTTCTCGAACTTGCAGTAATGCCTCCCCCACCACTTCACCATTTCCTATCCCCCTTTCCTCTCTCATCTGATCTCCTTGCCTGCTCATCGCCTTCCTCTGGTACTCCTCCTCCTCCCCCCCCCACTTCTTTTTTCCATGTTCTCTCCTGTTAGATGCCCCTTCTCCAGCCCTGTATCTCTTTCACCAATCAACTTCCCAGCTCTTTCCATCACCTCCTCCTCCCTGTTTCATCTATCACCTTGTGTTTTCCCTCCACTCCCCCCACCTTTTATATCTACTCCTCATCTTTATTTTCTCCAGTCCTGTTGAAGGCACTCAATCTAAAACGTTGACTGTACTCTTTTCCTTAGATGCTGCCCAGCCTGCTGAGTTCTTCCAGCATTTTGTGTGTGTTGCTTGGATTTCCAGCATCTGCAGTTTTTTCTTGTTTGTGTTAGAACCTATCAACATCCATTTTAAATATACTCAATGACGGTCTCCACAGCCATAACTAATTCCACAGATTCATCGCTCTCTGGCTGAACAAATCCATCCTCATCTCTGTTCTAAAAGGATGTCCTTCTGATCTGAGGCTGTGCCCTATGCTCCTAGACACCAACTATAGGAAACATTGTCTGAACATCTACTCTATCTAGGCCTTTCAATATTCAATAGATTTTAATGAAATCTCCACCTTCATTCTTCTCTAGAGGGCCTGTTACCTGCCTGTTCAAGTGCCTGTCTAAATCCCTCTTAATCACTACTATAGTGTGTGCTTCTGTCACTGTCCATGACAGCACATTCTAGGCACCGAGCAGTCTCGGTACGGAGGTGTAGTGAAGCCTCCGGACCCACATCACCAGGTTCAAGTAGAGTTATTACCCCTCAACCATCAGGCTCCTGAATCAGAGGGGATAACTTTACTCCCCACCACTGAACTGTAATTACGTAATGACTCACTTTCAAGAACTCTTACATAAGAAATAAGAGCAGGAGTAGGCCATCCAGCCCAACGAGCCTGGCCCACCACTCAATAAGATCATGGCTGATTTGTCCGTAAACTCATCTCCATTTACCTGCCTTTTCCCCATAACCTTTAATTCCCTTACTATGTAAAAACCTATGTAACTGTTTCTTAAATATATTTAGTAAAGAAGCCTCAACTGCTTCCCTGGGCAGAGAATTTCACAGATTCATGTTCTCAAAATTCATTGATTATTTATTTATTATTGCTTTGTTTTCTTGCATCTTTTTGTATTTGCGGTTCGCTGTCTTTTGCACATTCGTTGTCTTCTGTGTTGTTTTGTGCAGCCCTTCATTGACTCTGTTTCTTTGTACTTACCCTGAAAGCACGCGAGGAAATGAAACTCAGGGTTGTACTGTAAATAGTGACATATATTTACTTTGATATAAATTCATTTTAAAGTTTTGAACTTGGACATGCACCTACTTTCAAGTTCAGCAGAATGAGAGGTATTTGCACTGAAATATACAATATTCCTACAGAGTATGTCATGGTGGGTTTGGAGTTAATGCTTTCTCTGGCTCTGATATGTACAATAAGGGGTCACATTCTCAAAATGAGAGAGTGGAATGAATGAAGAAGAAATTTCTTCACCCAGTCGATTGCAAATCTCTGGAGTTGTCTACCTGGGGGGGGGGGGCGGTGGACACTCTGTTGTCAAATACAATAATGAACAATAAGTGACTCCAGGGATCTAGGGCTTTGTATTGAAAAATGGCATTGGGACAAAGGAATTGTACTGAATTGGAGCAAACATGAGCAGCCTATATATTCCTCTGTTTTTATCTTTTAATGAGCCACTAATATGGGGTGGTGGGGTGGAGATGCATCTCTACAAAAGGAGGTGTAAAATGTTTCCTTCCTTCAGCTAGCCTGCAGATCACTCTGAGGCAAGAGTGGCAACTCTTTAGCCTCCTGATCAGGGTCATGTGAAGCCATGGGAGCAGGTGGTGGATGGTCGTATGAGCAGCTGATGCCTATCATGTCCTGGTTATGTGACCGCTGACACCAGGCAGTCAACCTCTGAAGAGTAATGATAACAACTGTGGTCACTTGTCTTGTAAAGACACTGTCCAGAAGAAGGCAATGGCAAACCACTTCTGTATAAAATTTTGTCAAGAACAATCATGGTCATTAAAGGCAGATGGAAGACCATGATCACCCATGTCAGAGAACACAGCACAAAATATGATGATGAATACATTTCAATTTATCTTTTGCAAGTATTGTCTAAAAATGGAGATTTAGAGGAAATTTTGGAGCTTAAGAATAAAGACAGCTAAGAACATGGGAATCAGTGGTGTAACATAAAGTAGGAAGCTGGAAATTGTCGAGGACCAGAGTGCCTGCAGAGATTCAGAGTCCTATGATTGTGGAGAATGGATATCATGGAGAGATCTGAATGCGATAGCAAATGAGATATTTGTGGGCTGTACCCAAACCAAAGGGGATTTTTGTTTTAGACTGGGTGCGTGAGCGAGCATCTCTGCTCTTGAATTGTAGTTTAATTTTCTTATGCTTCCTTTGTATTTTTATGTAATTACTTACGCATTTACAATTGTTCAGTGTGCTTCCTTGTGGGTTACAGATACTTTGCATCTTTCCGGAAGCTTCTTGGGTATCTTTTTTAAATGTGCAGTGGAGAGCACATTGACTGGCTGAATCACAGCCTGGTATGGAAACACCAATGTCTTTGAATGGAAAATCCTACAAAAATTACAAGGACCCACGGCTGATCAAGAAGGTTCAGTTGCTTGGCATTCAGGGTGAAGTAATACATTTGATTAGACATTGGCTTTGCGGGAGAAGCCACAGAGTGGTAGTATAGGGTTGCCTCTCTGACTGGAGGACTGTGACTAGTGGTGTGCCGCATAGATCAGTGCTAAGTCCATTGTGGTTTGCATATCAATGATCTGGATGATAATGTGATTAACTGGATCAGCAGATTTGTAGATGACATCATGATTGGAGGTGTAGTGGACAGTGAGGGAAGCAGAGCTCAGAGGGCTCTGCATGACTTGCAGAGGGACTTGCATCAGCTGGAAAAATGGGCTGAAAAAATGGCAGATGAAATTTAATGCAGACAAGTGCGATGTTTTGCATTTCAGTAGGATCAATCAGGGTAGATTTTACACAATGAATAGTAGGGCACTGAGGACTGTTGTAGAACAAAGGGATCTGAAATACAAGTATAAAATTCATTGGAAGTGGCATCACAAGTAGATAGGGTCATAGAGAAAACTTTTGGCACATTGGCCCTCATAAATCGATGTATTGAGTACAGAAGGTGGGATGTTATGTTGATGTTGTATGAGACATTGGTGAGGACTAATTTTGGAGTATTGTGTGCAGTTTTGGTCAACTATTTACAAGAAAGATGTGTACAAGGTTGAAAGAGTGTACAGAAAATTTGCAAGAATGTTGCTGTGTCTGGAGGACCTGAGTTATAAGGAAAGATTGAATAGGTTAGGAATGTATTCTTCAGAACATAGAAGATTGAGAAGAGGTTTAATAGTGGTGTACAAATTATGAGTGGTACAGACAGGCTAAATGCAAGCGGGCATTTTCCACCGAGGTTGGGTGGAATTACAACCAGAGATCATGACTTAAGGGTGAAAGGTGAGATGTTTAAGGGGAACATGAGGGAAAACTTCTTCACTCAGAGTGAAGTGAGGGTGTGGAATGAGCTGCCAGCACAAGTGGTCCATATGAGTTTGATTTCAATGTTTAAGAGTAGCTTGGATTGGTATATGGATAGCAGGAATATGGAGCACTATAGTTCCGTAGTCAATGGGAGTAGGCTGTTTAAATGGTTTTGACATGGAGTAGATAGGCCAAAGGGCCTGTTTTTGTGCTGTACTTCTCTATGACTCTAAGTAGTGGATATGGCCCAGTCCATCAATGTTTAGGAGGGTAAAGCTCTCCTCAACATCAAGCATATCTACATATATTTACAGAGTTTATTGTCTCCTGCACACTGGTTGAACACACTACTTGGGCAGTCTTCCATTGATACTGTTACTGTTATTCTTCTGTTGATTTATTGAGTACATCCACAAGAAAATGAATCTCATGGTTGTATATTGTGACATATATATACTTTGATCATAAAATTTACTTTGAACTTTTAACATTTTGGTTGATTCAAAGAGCAGAACTTGAGTGGAATTTATTGCAGCATTAGACCAAGTTGCATCAGTCCCTTTTCCACCTTCACCTTCTCTTGCGACTAGGCTGTGCTTTTGCTACTCTCCTTTCCTAATCCCATTGTTCTTAATACTTAATAAATTATCATAAGCAATAATTTTATGCTGCATTCTTAATTTCTGAAGAACCTCAAAAACATTATTATCCCACAGTTCTGTATGACAAATAACATGTTGCTTAAGTGTCAATCACAAGTTCCCAGAGCGGGGAAATTGCCAAGGTCGCGTATCCCTTCAGTGGTACAGCAAGTAGAACTGCATCCTCAGCACCGATGGCTATCTGATCCTGGGAGCTATCAATGTGGAGTCTGTACATTCTGCCTGTGGCTATCTGGGTTTCTGTTGGGGACTTTTCATTCAATACTCCTATCTTTGATTCAAAATTAATTGAAACATGAGGCAGAAAATCAGATTAAATGTGAAGTGAACAGACATATCTAAGGGGCGAAAATGTACATTGGCCTTACTGTTGCTAAGCTGCGGAAGTGTGGTCTGTCTCCTGCACTGAAGTTTTGAATTCTCTCAAAAGATGCTATATTTATTATACCACACGATTATTAAATCTTTGTGGATCATTCGCAGCATTAAATAAATTGAGCACTATCACGTCCAATAAGTATGTTGTCAAGTTTACTGTCACACGCACAAGCTCACATATGATTAGGTGCAATGAGAAACTTACTTGCAGCAGCATCTCAGCATTAATATATGCATCACATATAGTACATCACACCAGGAATATTATTGGTGGACAGTTAATTTTACTGTAAATATGTAAATTTTACAGGCTGCAGCCCAGTTCTTCCGGTTTAAGATAGAACTACTGAAGATGGGCGATAGCTTACTGGCAGTGCATAAAGCAAGAAATACAACTTAAGTACTTTATTAATAACACTTTATCTGTTATGGTAAACTATCAAACAAACAGAGAAGAGGCAAGTGAAGGCAAGGCTGACTTGAAGGTTGAGATGTGGGGACAATGCAAAGTCAGAGTGAGATTGAGGTATGTTCGAGATGGAATGAAGGTGAGTTTCAAAGCCTGTCCACCTAAACCAAGAGCGGAGTTTGATCGATCTAAGCACCGGGCCAATTTGAAAAGGTAGGGTATGGGCCGGAATGTAGCGGTGGGGTCCAGGTCCAGAGTGTATCAATACAATAGACAGTAGGTGCAGGAGTAGGCCATTTGCCCTTCTAGCCAGCACCGCCATTCACTGTGAACATGGCTGATCATACACAATCAGTACCCCGTTCCTGCCCTCTCCCCATATCCCTTGACCCCGCTATCTATAAGAGCTCTATCTAACTCTCTCCTGAAAGCTTCCAGAGACTTGGCCTCCACCGCTTTCTGGGGCAGAGCATTCCACATATCCACCACTCTCTGGGTGAAAAAGTTTTTCCACATCTCTGTTCTAAATGGCCTACCCCTTATTCTTAAATTGTGGCCTCTAGTTCTGGACTCACCCATCAGTGGGATCATGCTTCCTGCCTCCAGCGTGTCCAACCCCTTAATAATCTTATATGTTTCAATCAGATCCCCTCTCATCCTTCTAAATTCCAGTGTATACAAGCCCAGTCGCTCCAATCTTTCAACATATGACAGTCCCGCCATTCTGGGAATTAACCTTGTGAACCTACGCTGCACTCCCTCAATAGCAAGAATGTCCTTCCTCAAATTGGAGACCAAAACCGCACACAATACTCCAGGTGGGGTCTCACCAGGGCCCTGCACAGCTGCAGAAGGACCTCTTTACTCCTATACTCAATTCCTCTTGTTATAAAGGCCAGCATGCCATTAGCTTTCTTCACTGCCAGCTGTACCTGCATGCTTGCTTTCATTGACTGATGTACAAGAACACCTAGATCTTGCTGTACTTCCCCTTTTCCTAACTTGACTCCATTTAGATAGTAATCTGCCTTCCTATTCTTGCCACCAAAGTGGATAACCTCATATTTATCCAAATTAAACTGCACCTGTCATACATTTGCCCACTTACCTAGCCTGTCCAAGTCACCCTCCATTCTCATAACATCCTCCTGACATTTCACACTGCCACCCAGCTTTGTGTCATCGGAAAGTTTGCTAATGTTCCTTTTAATCCCTTCATCTAAATCATTAATGTATATTGTAAACAGCTGCGGTCCCAGCACTGAACCTTGCGGTACCCCACTGGTCACAGCCTGCCATTCCGAAAGGGACCCATTAATCACTACTCTTTGTTTCCTGTCAGCCAGCCAATGTTCAATCCATGTCAGTACTCTGGCTCCAATACCATGTGCCCTGATTTTGCCCACTAATCTCCTATGTGGACTTTATCAAAAGCTTTCTGGAAGTCCAGGTACACTACATCCACTGGCTCTCCCTTGTCCATTTTCATAGTTACGTCCCCAAAAAACTCCAGAAGATTAGTCAAGCATGATTTTTCACTTTGTAAATCCATGCTGACCTGGACTGATCCTTCTACTGCTATCCAAATGTGTCGTAATTTCCTCTTTTATAATTGACTCCAGCATCTTTCCCACTACTGACGTCAGGCTAACCGGTCTATAATTCCGTTTTCTTTCTCCCTCCTTTCTTGAAAAGTAGGACAACATTAGCCATGCTCTAATCCGCAGGAACTGATCCTGAATCTATAGCACATTGGAAAATGATTACCAATGCATCCATGATTTCTAGAGCCACCTCCTTAAGTACCCTGGGATGCAGACCATCAGGTCCCGGGGACTTATCAGCCTTCAGACTCGACAGTCTATCCAACACTATTTCTTGCCTAATATAAATTTCCTTCAGTTCATCCAATACCCTAGTTCCTTTGGCCACTATTACATCTGGAAGATTGTTTGTGTCTTCCCTAGTGAAGACAGATCCAAAGTACCTGTTCAACTCATCTGCCATTTCCTTGTTCCCCATAATAAATTCACCCATTTCTGTCCTCAATGGCCCAATTTTGGTCTTAACTATTTTTTTGCTTTTCACATACCTAAAGAAGCTTTTACTAACCTCCTTTATATTCTTGGCTGGTTTACCTTCGTACCTCATTTTTTCTCCACATATTGCCTTTTTTGTTATCTTCTGCTGCTCTTTAAAAGCTTCCCAGTCCTCCGGCTTCCCACTCATCTTTGCTGTGTTATACTTCTCTTTTATTTTTATACTTCCCTTTACTTCCCTCCCCTTAGGATCTTTCTTCCTCTTTGGAGTGAACCGATCCTGCACCTTCTGCATTATTCCCAGAAATACCTGCCATTGTTGTTCCATTGTCTTCCCTTCTAGGGTATTGTTCCATTGAACTTTGGCCAACTCCTCCCTCATAGCTCCATATTTCCCTTTGTTCAACTGTAATACTGACACATCTGATTTGCCCTTCTCCTTCTCAAATTGTAGGTTAAAACATATCATCCTATCTCCTAATTACTATCACTAATTACTAATTCACTATCTCCTAATGGCTCCTTTACCTCGAGGTCCCTGATCAAATCTGGTTCATTGTACAACACTAAATCTAGAATTGCCTTCTCCCTGGTAGGCTCCAGCAGAAGCTGTTCTAAGAATCCATCTCAGGGACACTCCACAAACTCTCTTTCTTGGGGTCCGGTACCATTCTGATTCTCCCAGTTTACCTGCATGTTGAAATCCCCCATGACAACTGTATCATTACCTTTGTGACATGCCAATTTTAACTCTTCATTCAACTTACACCCTACATCCAGACTACCGTTTGGGGGCCTGTAGGTAACTCCCTAATGGGTCTTTCTACCCTTAGAATTTATTAGTATCTTTCCTTTCAGTTAGTCCTGACGAAGGGTCTCTGCCCGAAACGTCGACAGTGCTTCTCCCTATAGATGCTGCCTGGCCTGCTGTGTTCCACCAGCATTTTGTGTGTGTTCTTTGAACTTTCATTTTGATCTCTATGCTTGTTTTTATTCTTTGCACTGATCTTTCTTTTCCTCTTTATGTGCTTTGGGTGTTGATGTTTTTTTAATGGGTTCTTTCGTGTTTCTTGTTTTGTGGCTGCCTGTAAGCAGATGAATCTCAAGGTGGTATAATTTATACATCACTACCAAACAATTGGCTCAACAAATTCAATGACATCCATGCATGGTAATCCAGTATAAAGTGATACAGTCAATGCATTCAAGGATGTTAATGGACAAACACACTGTTAAAATCACATGCCATGTACTTGCGATCGGAATTCAGAGAGCACGTTTGACCAAGTGAATTGTTTCACATAGAACACAGAACTGTACAGCATGGTACAAGCCCTTCAGCCCACGATGTTTTGCCGATCTTTACAAAGTTCAAAGTAAGCTTATTGTCAAAAGTATCTAAATGTCACCATATACTACTCTTGTGGGCATTCACAATAAATACAAAGAAACACAACAGAATCTACTCCAAGATCAATCAAGTCCTTTCTATCCACATAGTCCTCTGCTTTTGTTTCATCCATATGCCTTTGTCTCTTAAATGCCCCTAATGTATCTGCCTCTACCAGTGTGTTGGCAGTGTGTTCCACTCATCCACCACTCTCTGTGTAAAAAAACCTACCTGTGATATCTCCCTATTATACTTTCCTCCAATCACTTTAAAATTATGCCCTCTCATATTAGCCATTTCCTGGAAGATAGCAGAAGTACAGGGGAGAGTGATTCACCTTTGGTCTCGACTGCCTACAGTAAATAACAGGCTGCATATTGTATATTGTTCCACTGAGGTCAACGGGAGCAACTGTCAGCCAAGGAGTGGCGTGTATGAAGATACATTATTCCTACACAATGTACAATCAGTTATTTTGGAATACTTCTATTATCAGCAGTACAACAGAACAAAAGGACAAAAAAAAAGAATCCAAGATAGTACTTGCATTCCAAATAAAATGTAACTCTGGTTAACTCTGGACCTCAACAACACTGAAGTGCTTTGAGCAGCGAGTTATGGATCACATTACATCCCACCTTTCTGCTGCATTGAACCCTTTGCAGTTTGCTTATCGCTCAAATTGGTCCTCTGATTATGCTATAGCCTCTACACACCTCTCAGTCCCGTCCCACCTGGAAAATGGAGCCTTATATGCCAGGATGCTGGTGGGTAAACTGTCCTTCTTGAGTATCAACACCTTTCTCTGTAATTGCATCCTGGACTTCTTGACAGAAAGGCCACAGTCAGTATGCATTGGCAGAAACGCCATCTATAACTCTATCATGCTGAGCGTGCTCAGCCTGCTGCCGATGATGCGTGACTATACTGCCAGATCCAGGTCAAACCAAATCATCAGGTTCGCTGATGACACAACAGTGACGAGTCAGGGTACAGAGACTAGGCAGAGCAGCCAGTAGGATGGTGCAAACACAACAACTTGAGTCTCAACATGAACAAGACCGCAGAAATGATATTAGATTTTAAGAAGGTGAAGGCTGACCACTCCTCACTGCGCATACATGGCACCTCTGCTGAGAAACTCAGGAGCACCAGGTTTCTGACAGTGCACAGAACAGACAATATCACCTCGTCCCTTTCTGGGCAAAAAAAGCACAGCAGTGTTAGTACTTCCTGAAGAGAATGAGGTGAGTGAGGCTCCCTTCCCCATATAAACCAATTTTTACAGGAGCACCAAAGAGTATGTCATGACCAGCTCCATCAGCATCAAGTACAGGAACTGCAAGGTATCTGACTGCAAGTCCCTACAAAGGATTGCAAGGACTGCTGAGAGGATCATCATTAAAGATATTTATCAGGAACGTTGCATACTCAGGGCACTTAACCTTGTCGATAATCCCTCCCATTTGGTCCAACAATCTCTTTGACTCCCTATCATCAAGCAGGAGGTACCGTAGCATTAGGACAAGAACTGTTAGGATGGGAAACAGCTTCTTCCCCCAGGCCGTAAGACTACTCATCACCAATGAAGTGCCAGTAGTGTGATACTGTTTACTTTTTAACGTAGCATTTATGCATTATTTGTTAATTTATTTGTGGCAATATTACTTTATGTGTTATGTGTTACGTACCGTGTTGTGCACCTTGCACCAAAGGAATATGGTCTTATTTGTTGGTATGTGTACAGTTGAATGACAATAAACTTGAAATTTAATTAGAATTTTTCACTGTTCACTTTAATTTGATCTACTGCTGATGTGAGTCAGTACAAACCTTGGAGGTTGTGTTGCTGAAATGACTTAACAAATTCTGTGCTCTAGGCTTGGATTATGTTTAGTCTACTTGTCTAGATAAACCACTCAAAGCAGCCATTTGTGAAGCACCAACATAAAGAAAATACATTCAATATTCTTGCAAGAGGAATTTTGGACATTAGTATTCATGATTAAAGTAATTTTCTCAAGGAGCGTTAACAGAAGTACAGAAACTATTGGTATAAGAAGATATATTGCTATATTCTATATGTCAAGGTTTGAAGCATAAACAGTACGAAGAACATAGAACAGTACAGCACAATACAGGCCCTTCTGCCCACAATGTTGTGATGACCCTCTGACCTACTCTAATATCAATCTACCCCTTCACTCTCATGTATCTCTCCATTCTCTTTCATCCATACACTTATCAAAGGGTCTCTTAAATGTCCGTAATATAGCTGCCTCTATCATTACCCTTCGCCGCATTTTCCACACACCTACCACTCTGTGTAAAAGCCTACCTCTGACATACCCCATACTTTACTTGCCTCGTACTAGCCATTTCCGCCCTGGGAAAAAATGTTTCTAGTTGTTCACTCGATCTATGCCTATCATCTTGTACACTTCCTTTTTTACTTTGTATTTTCTATTCTCTGAGATTCTGTGAGAGATGGTGAAGAGCAACCAGAGATGTTCAATAATGAAAAAAGGGAGTATTACCCTAAGATACAACAATGGTTGAGCCTTTATTTTTGAGTGGATGGGAGACCCCATTTGAATGCAGTAGGTAATCTTCTTGCTGTTGTAATGCAGGATACATTGGTTCAGTGCAGGGTTCATTGCCTGTATTTTGTTGTCTTCATTCAGCCTGTTGAGAACAAGATAATTTCAGACTTGAGCAATACAGTGGAATTACTAAATTGTTAAATTCAAGCTGGTAGGCAAGGTTAGTGGATGAGAAGCTCCACATTTAGCATATTCCTTTCCTGTGCTTGGACATGGTGGCAATGGACACAGTCCAGAGGAGGTTCACATGTGAACGATCCTAGGAATGAAAAGATTAACATAAAAGGAACATTTAATGACTCTAGACCTGGACTCCCTGTAGTTTAGAAGAATGAAGGGAGATCTCATTGAAATCTATCAAATATTGAAAGTCCTAGAAAGAGTGGATGTGGAGAGGATGTTTCCAAAAGTGGGGGAGTATAGGACCAGAGGGTACAGCTTCAGAATACAAGGACGCCCCTTTAGAAAAGAGATTTGGAAGAATTTCTTTAGCCGGAGGGTGATAAATCTGTGGAATTCATTGCCACAGATGGCTGTGGAGGCCAGGTTAAACCAGAGGTCGATCAGATCTTGATTAATTATGGTGTCAAAGTTTACAGGGAAAAGGCAGGATAATGGGGTTGAGAGGGATAATAAATCAGCCATGATGGAAAGATGAAGCAGACTCACTTGGTCGAAGGGCATAATTATGCTCCTCTGACTTATGGTCTTATTTCTTTGGAACCAGCTGCAACTTCAAATTTTTATTCAAGATGTTCTCCTCTAGTTTAACATTAGACATCACCCTGAGGTCAGAATGTGCTGATCTAACAGAAAACTCATTACTGTACTCCAGCTCAATTAACTTATAACATCCAGCTGCATAGTTCCTCAATTGTGGAAAGAGTAGTCTGTCAAAATCAAAAGTCAAAGTAAATATATTATTGAAGTACATGTATGCCACCATACCCTGAGATTCATTTTCTTGCAGGTATTTAGAGGAAATTAAAGAAATACCATGGAATTTATGTAAAACTATACTAAACAAAGACCGACAAACAACCAATGTGCAAAAGAAGACAAATTGTACAAATAAATAATCCAGAGAACATGAGTTATAGAAAGTGAGCTTCAGAAAAAAGGTTTCTGTCCCACCTGCCTGATGGTAGTAGTGAGAAGAGAGCATGGCTTGGATGGTGGTGGTCCTTGAAGAGGGACGTTGCTTTCTTGTGTAAGGGGTTACCAAACATCAAAATACAAGTGAACAACGTGAAACAGAAGTAGATTTTGGCAATACGAATGCACTGGAATGTAAGAATCTCTTGCAGAGAGTAATACCCAATACATCAGGGCATATCCCTTTCTAAATGAAGTGCTGCCTCAACCACTATCATCAAAATTCCCCATTATCCAGCCATGTCAGCTTTTCACAGTTACCACTGAGCAGCAGATGCAGAAGACTAAAGTCCCACACCATCAGGTCCAATAACAGCTACTGTACTTCTGTTCAACTATTCAGTTCTTGAACCACTGGCAAAACCCTAATCACTACAGTTTAGCAACATTATGATGATGTTGACCACTCTGTACTAAAATTAACTTTTTTTTGTTTAAATTGTATTCTTTCTTGTAAAAGTTGTGTATAATTTATGCTTAATTGATTTTTTTCTTGTGAATGCTGTTTATTGCCTGTGATGCTTGTGCAATTAAGGATTTTCAATGCACATGTGCATACCCGTATTGGAATTGGTTTATTGTTGTCACATGTACCAAGATACAGTGAAAAGCTTGTCCTGAATATTGTTTGTATATATCAAATCATTACACAGTGCATTGAGCTACAATGCAGAATAAAGTGTGGAAGGTACTGGAAGAGTGCAATGCAGGTAATGATAAAAGTGCAAAATTGTAATGAGCAAGATTTTGATGAGGTCAAGAGTCCATCCTATCATACAAGGTTTGTTCAAGAGGCCAATAACTTTGAAATAGAAGCTGTCATTGAGCCTTATATGTGCTTTCAGGTTGTTGTATCTTCTGCTTGATGGGAGAGGAGAGAAAATAGAGTGGGTGGAGTCTTTCATTATAGACAATAGATGCAGGAGTAGGCCATTCGGCCCTTCTAGCCAGCACCACCATTCACTGTGATCATGGCTGATCATACACAATCAGTACCCCGTTCCTGCCCTCTCCCCATATCCCTTGACCCCACTATCTATAAGAGCTCTATCTACTTCTCTCTTGAATGCATCCAGAGACGGTCTCCACTGCCTTCTGGGGCAGAGCACTCCACATATCCACCATTCTCTGGGTGAAAAAGTTTCTCCACATCTCTGTTCTAAATGGCCTATCCCTTATTCTTAAACTGTGGCCTTTAGTTCTGGACTCTCCCATCAGCGGGAATATGCTTCCTGCCTCCAGCGTGTCCAATCCCTTAATAATCTTATATGTCTCAATCAGATCCCCCTCATCCTTCTCAATTCCAGTGTATACAAGCCCAGTCGCTCCAATCTTTCAACATATGACAGTCCCGCCATTCCAGGAATTAACCTTGTGAACCTACGCTGCACTCCCTCAATAGCAAGAATGACCAAAACTGCACACAATACTCCAGGTGGGGTCTCACCAGGGCCCTGTACAGCTTCAGAAGGACCTCTTTACTCCTATACTCAATTCCTCTTGTTATAAAGGCCAGCATGCCATTTATCTTTCTTCACTGCCTGTTGTACCTGCATGCTTGCTTTCATTGACTGATGTACAAGAACACCTAGATCTCGTTGTACTTCTGCCTTTCCTAACTTGACTCCATTTAGTTAGTAATCTGCCTTCCTGTTCTTGCCACCAAAGTGGATAAACTGCATCTGCCGTACATTTGCCCACTCACCCAACCTGTCCAAGTCACCCTGCATTCTCATAACATGTTCCTGACATTTCACACTGCCACCCAGCTTTGTATCATCAGTAAATTTGCTAATGTTACTTTTAATCCCTTCATCTAAATCATTAATATACATTGTAAACAGCTGTGGTCCCAGCACCAAACCTTGCGGTACCCCACTGGTCACAGCCTGCCATTCCAAAAGGGACCCTGGATGTTTTACTCCGGCTACAAGAAATATGGAGACCAATGATGTGATGTGATGTGCTGGGCTGTGTCCACAACTCTGCAGTTTCTTGCAGTCATGTGCAGAGCAGTTGCCACACCCATCTATTACGCATCCAGACAGATGAATTGTCAAAAGTTGGTAAGGTACGACAAGGACACGGTTGAATTTCTTTATATTCTGAGGAAGTAGAGGTGTTGCTGAGTATTCTTGGCCATGACATCAACATGGTTGGACTAGGACAGGCTATTGATGATGTTCACACCCAAGAACTTGAATCTCTCCACCCTCTCAAGTACAACATTATTGATGTAAACAGCAACATGTTCACCTCCTTTCTGAAGTCAATGACAAGGTCTTTTATTTTGCTGACATTGATGGAAAGGCTGTTGTTATGTTACAATGTTACAAAGCTCTCTATCTCCTTCCTGCACTCCAACTTCATCAGTATTTAAGATGTAATCCACTGCAGTGATATCATCCGCAAACTTCTAGATGGCGTTATCTGGAATTTGGTCACACAGTCTATATTTTACTTTTATTGTCACCAAACAATTGATACTAGAGCATACAATCATCACAGTGATATTTGTTTCTGTGCTTCGCGCTCCCTGAATCAAAGTAAATATAATAAAAATTTAAATTATAAATCATAATTAGAAAATAGAAAAGGGAAAGTAAGGTAGTGCAAGTCAGGTCTAGATATTTGGAAGGTATGGCACAGATCTGGGTCAGGATCCGTTCAGCAGTCTTATCACAGTTGGAAAGAAGCTGTTCCCAAATCTGGCCGTACGAATCTTCAAGCACCTGAACCCTCTCCCAGAGGGAAGAGGGACAAAAAGTGTGTTGGCTGGGTGGGTTGTGACCTTGATTATCCTGGCAGCACTGCTCCGACAGCGTGCAGTGTAAAATGAGTCCAAGGATGGAAGATTGGTTTGTGTGATGTGCTGGGCTATGTTCACGATCTTCTGCAGCTTCTTCAGGTCTTGGACAGGACAACTTCCATACCAGGTTGTGATGCACCCTACGGTGCATCTATAAAAATTAGTGAGGGTTTTAGGGGACAGGCCAAACTTCTTCAGCTTTCTCAGGAAGTAAAGGCGCTGGTGGGCCTTCTTGGCAGTGGACTTTACTTGGTTAGACCAAGTCAGGTCATTTGTGCTATTCACCCCGGGGAACTTAAAGCTTTTGACCTGTTCCACCTGCGCACCACTGATGCAGATGGGGTCATACTACTCCTTCTGAAGTCAACAACCAATTTCTTCATCTTGCTGATGTTGAGGGTCTTTGCACCATGCCACCAGGTTCTTAATTTCCTCTCTGTACTCAGACTCGTCATTACGCAAGATACGGCCTACAATAGTGGTGTCATCAGCAAACTACAGGGAGTAGAGTACTTGTGCATATGACAATAAACTCGACTTTGACTTATAATAATTAGATTTTTTAAAAACTACTTTGAAGTATTGAAAACAATAAAAGCATTCTGTGCCAACATTCATCTTGCTTCATCTGGGCCGCATCACTGCTGGCCTTCAAATGATTGCCGAATGGGAGAAAATCTTTCAGTAAAGCACTCAAAAGTCTTTGATAATAAGCAAGAACAAAGCACAGAGAGCAGATTAAAATAGCTTTCTAAACTTTAAATAATCACCCACTGATTGTGTTAAAAATTGACAACTAATCACACAAACACATTTTGCATTCCAAGCATGATTAAATGAGAATTCAGATGCACGTTCAGTAAAATGGTTGCTCAACAAACACAGCAAAAAAGAGGTTTCTTACAAATGTACACCAGCCTGTGAAATGTATCAAATAAAATATGCAAGATGAGGACTGGCAAATAGTTTTCTATCCAGATAAATGTAAGGTATTGCATTTTGAGAGATGCAGTGAATGGTAGGGCCCTGAGGTGTGTTGTGACAAAGGAGGGCAAGTACATAGTTCGCTGAAGGGGTGTCACAGTTAAACAATAGACAATAGGTGCAGAAGTAGACCATTCGGCCCTCCGAGCCTGCACCGCCATTTTGAGATCATGGCTGATCATCTACTATCAATACCCGGTTCCTGCCTTGTCACCATATCCCTTGATTCCTCTATCCATAAGATACCTATCTAGCTCCTTCTTGAAAGCATCCAGAGAGTTGGCCTCCACTGCCTTCCGAGGCAGTGCATTCCAGACTCTCTGGGAGAAGAAGTTTTTCCTTAACTCTGTCCTAAATGACCTACCCCTTATTCTCAAACCATGCCCTCTGGTACTGGACTCTCCCAGCATCTGGAACATATTTTCTGCCACTATCTTGTCCAATTCCTTAATGATCTTATATGTTTCAATCAGATCCCTTCTCAATCTCCTTAATTCCAGCGTGTACAAGCCCAATCTCTCTAACCTCTCTGCGTAAGACAGTCCGGACAACCCAGGAATTAACCTCGTGAATCTATGCTGCACTTCCTCTACAGCCAGAATGTCCTTCCTTAACCCTGGAGACCAAAATCGTACACAATACTCCAGGTGTGGTCTCACCAGGGCTCTGTACAAATGCAAGAGGATTTCCTTGCTCTTGTACTCAATTCCCTTTGTAATAAAGGCCAACATTCCATTAGCCTTCTTCACTGCCTGCTGCACTTGCTCATTCACCTTCAGTGACTGATAACAAGGATTCCTAGGTCTCTTTGTATTTCTCCCTTACCTAACTTTACACTGTTCAGATAATAATCTGCTTTCCTGTTCTTACTCCCAAAGTGGATAACCTCACACTTATTCACATTAAACATCATCTGCCAAGTATCTGCCCACTCACCCAGCCTATCCAAGTCACCCTGAATTCTCCTAACATCCTCATCACATATCACACTGCCACCCAGCTTAGTATCATCAGCAAATTTGCTGATGTTATTCTCAATGCCTTCATCTAAATCATTGATGTAAATCGTAAACTGCTGTGGTCCCAATACCGAGCCCTGTGGTACCCCACTAGTCACCACCCGCCATTCCAAGAAACACCCATTCACCGCTACCCTTTGTTTTCTATCTGCTAACCTATCCATGTCAATGTCTTCCCCCCAACGCCATGAGCTTTGATTTTACCCACCAATCTCCTATGTGGGACCTTATCAAATGCCTTCTGAAAATCAAGGTACACTACATCCACTGGATCTCCCTTGTCTAACTTCCTGGTTACATCCTTGAAAACCTCCAATAGATTAGTCAAGCATGATTTACCCTTGGTAAATCCATGCTGCCTCGGCCCAATCCTATGACTGCTATCTAGGTATGCCACTATTTCATCTTTAATAATCGACTCTAGCATCTTCCCCATCACTGATATCAGACTGACTGGTCGATAGTTCTGTTTTCTCCCTCCCTCCTTTCTTAAAAAGTGGGATAACATTAGCCATTCTCCAATCCTCAGGAACTGATCCTGAATCTAAGGAACATTGGAAAATGATTACCAATGCATCCGCAATTTCCAGGGCCACCTCCTTTAGTACCCTAGTATGCAGACCATCTGGACCTGGGGATTTGTCAGCCTTCAGTCCCATCAGATAGGTAGATCAGATAGATAGGGTGGTAAATCAAACACACTTGAGATTCTGCAGATGTTGGAAATCTTAAGCAACACACATGAAGTGGTGGAAGAACTAAGGCAGCATTTGGCATGTTGGCCTTTATCAGTCAGGACATTGAGCAATGGAGTTGGAAAGTTATGTTGCAATGATATAAGACATTGGTGAGGCCTGATTTGGAGTATTATATACTGTTTTGGTCACCATTATAGGAAAGGTGTTATTAAACTCGAAAGAGTACAGAAAAAAATTTGCCAAGATGTTGCCATTTGTTGGGGGCCTGAGTTGCAGGGGGAGGTTGCATAGCCTAGGACTTTATTCTCTGGAAAATAGGAGATTTGGAGACGGGATCTTATAGAGGTATATAAAATCATGAACTGCCTAGTCAGGGTGAAAGCACGGTCTTCTTCCCAGGGAGATGTGTTAAAAACATGAGGACATACTGTAGGTTTAAGATCACAAACAAGAGAATTTAAAGGGATATCAGGGACAGTGGTTGAGGTGGGCAAATTAGCAACATTTAAAAGACATCTACATAGTACATGGATAGGAGAGTTTTAGAGGGCTATGGGCTAAATCCAGACTAGCTCACTGTGCAAAACAGTTGGCATGGACGAGTTGGGCCAAGGGGCCTGTTTGCATGTTGTATGACTCTCATATACAATCCACCGAGAGAGAGAGAGTGGCAGGGTGGACTAAAGCATTGAGGCCTGAGAGAAGAAAACAAACTGGACTTCAGCCCCACCTCTCCATGTCAGTCCAGATCCTCACCTGAACCTGCCTAATCTGCCTGCAATCTCCCTCTCTTATTGATACTACTATTGGATGGGAGAGACAGCAGGTTCAGGAACAGTTATTGGGTTCCTGGACTGGTATGGATGTCTAAACTCGCCTCAGAGCTGAACTGACTCCGTAGCCTGTGGACTCACTTTGGGGGACTGTAGCTCATGCTCTCAGTATTATTTGTTTCTATTTAACTATTTGCACAATTTGTCCTCTGTTGTACATTGGTTGTTTGTCAGTCTTTATTGTGGGTGGTTTGTTAAGGATTCTATTCTATTTCTTTATTTTCCTGTGGGTGCCTGCAAGAAAATGGATCTCAGTGTTGTATTTGGCAAACATACTCTCAGTAGCCACTTTCTTAGGTATCTCCTGAACTGAATAGAGGCCACCGAGTATATGTTCAAGGTCTTCTGCTGCCTATGCACTTCAAAGTTCAACGGCCTGCACATTCAGAGATGCTCTTCTGCACACCACTGTTGTAACACGTGATTATTTGGGTTATTGTCACTTTCCTCTCAGCTTGAACCAGTCTGGCCATTCTCCTCTGCAGTCTCTCATTAACAAGGCATTTTCACCCACAGAACTGGTGCTTACTGGAAGATTTTTGTTTCTTGCACCATTCTCGAAAAACTCTAGAAACTGTTGTGTATGAAAATCCCAGGAAAACTGAAGTTTCTGAGATACTCAAACCATTTTGTCTGCTACCAGCAATTATTTCAAGGTCAAGGTCACTTAGATCACGCCTTCCCCATTCTTAAGTTTGGTCTGAACAACAACTGAACCTCTTGACCGTGTTTGCATTCTTTTATACATTAAGTTGTTGCCGTAGTTGGGTGATTAGATATTTGTATTGATGAGCAGGTGTACCTAATAAAGAGGCCACTCAGATGGGGAAATACAATCCAGCTAATTGAATAATCTGGGATTTGAAAGTTATCATCATTAACAGCAATCATATTCACATTTGAATTGTCTTCAGGGAGCGAAAGGCTTGTCTTTACTCAGAGCCCCATTTATAAAGCAAAATGGCTCAGCAGAACACCCAATCCAAGGGCAAGCAAATGAGGGAGATAATGCTGGATTTACCCACCATGTGATGCACCACCAATAACTCTCGGAGACGGGAGGCAAACGTTAGGCTTTTATTAGCTGCAAATGTGACAACATCTTGGAGACTGAGGGAGGAGTAGTGCCTCCAATCGCCTTTATACAGGGGTCTGTGGGAGGAGTCACAGGAGCAGTCAGCAAAGGGGCGTGTCCAGACAGGTATACACATAGTTTACCACACTCACCCCCCACCCCCTTGTTTTAAAAGAGAGTCGCCACGGGGCGAAGTTTCTCACAAGTATTTTTACAGGTTAAGTCTATCAGGAGTCTGTCGCTGTGATCTATGTAGCACCAGTGGTGATTGCACCGGTGACGGTGGTTGTGCTGCCTCTGGCCTGACTTGAGGTGCCAGCCCGTTAGGCATCAGTAATCCCTCATGCTTTTGCCTGGCGCCCGGTATGGGAGTGTCGTGAGGAGTCTGTGTAGGGCTTGGTGTGCGCATGGGCCTCGACTGAGAGGGGAGTGTGCGCGGGGTCTTGTGGGTATATATATACACACATACATACATACATACATTGGTGGGCATGAAGTTCATAGTCACTGTGGAGTGTTTGGGATAGGGGTCTGGTGCTCCTGCGGGCGCCAGGTCACGGACAGAGACTGTGTCCTCCCACCCACCAGGTAAGACCACGTAAGCATACTGGGGGCTCGCATGAAGTAGGTGAACCCTCTCGACCATCGGGGAGTATTTATTGCTCCTCGCATGTTTCCGGCGCAGCACTGGCCCTGGGGACATCAGCCAAGCCGGTAGGGTGGTCCCAGTGGCAGACTTCCTGGGAAAAGAGTCGCTCATGAGGGGTGGCATTGGTGGACGTGCATAACAGGGAGTGGATGGAGTGGAGTGCCTCTGGGAGGACCTCCTGCCAGCGAGAGACCGACCCAAGGGCTAAGAGTGTGGCCTTCCACACCGTGGCATTCTTCCTCTCCACCTGTCCATTCCCCCGGGGATTATAGCTCATGGTCCTACTAGTAGCAATACCCCTAGCCAGCAGGTACTGGCGCAGCTCGTCACTCATAAACGAGGACCCACTATCACTGTGGATATAGCAGGGATACCCGAACAGAGTGTAGAGCTGGCGCAGGGCTTTTATGACAGATGTGGCAGTGGTATCGGGGCAGGGGATGGCAAAGGGGAACCGCGAGTACTCGTCGATGGCATTGAGAAAGTAGACATTGCGGTCGGTGGAGGGAAGGGGGCCCTTAAAGTCGACACTCAATCACTCAAAGAGGCGGGTGGCCTTGATAAGTTGCGCCTTTTCAGGACGGTAGAAGTACGGTTCACATTCAGCGCAGACTTGACAGTCCCTGGTCATCGCCCTGATTTCCTCAAGGGAGTAAGGCAGGTTCTGGGCTTTCACGAAATGGTAGATTCCGGTGACCCCCAGGTGGCAAAGATCTGCATGGAGGGCGTATAGCCAGTCGAGCTGTGTGCTGGTACACGCTCTCCGTGATAGGGCATCAGGGGGCTCATTGAGCCTTCCAGGCCGGTACAGGATGTCATAGTTGTAGGTGGAGAGTTCTATTCTCCACCTCAAAATTTTATCATTTTTGATTTTGCCCCACTGTTGGTTGCTGAACATGAATGCAACTGAGCGCTGGTCGGTCAGCAAAGTGAACCTTTTGCCAGTGAAATAGTGCCTCCAGTGCCTAATAGCTTCCACTATGGCCTGGGCTTCTTTCTCCACCGCTGAGTGCCGAATTTCAGGGCCCTGAAGGATACGAGAGAAGAATGCTACTGGCCTTCCTGCCTGATTGAGGGTAGCAGCCAGCGCGAAGTTGGAGGCATCACTCTCTACTTGGAAGGGAATGGTCTCGTCCACTGCATGTATCGTTGCTTTAATGCGGATGAAAGCCGCGCGGGCCTCGGCTCAGAGTGGAAATGCAGTGGACTTGACCGGGGGCGGGCCTTGTCTGCGTAGTGGGGGACCATTGGGCATAATAGGAAAAGAAGCCCAGGCACTGTTTGAGGGCTCTGAGGGTGGTGGGAAGAGGGTTTTCCAGCAGGGGGTGCATACGGTCAGGGTCAGGGCCAATGACCCCGTTCTCCACGACATACCCAAGGATAGCAAGTTGGGTGGTTCTGAACACACACTTGTCCCTATTATAGGTGAGGTTAAGAGCTTTGGCCGCTTGAAAAAATCATTGGAGGTTGGTGTCGTGATCCTACCAGTCGTGACCGCAGACGGTGATGTTATCTAAATATGGGAACTTGGCCTTCAGTTGGCACTGGTCCACCATCTGGTCCATTTCCCTCTGGAAGACAGAGACATCATTCGTGACACCGAAGGGGATGCACAGGAAGTGATAGAGCCTGCCGCCCGCCTCGAAGGCGGTGTAGGGGCAGTCCTCTGGGCAGATGGGGAGCTGATGGTAAGCGGATTTCAGGTCTATGGTCCAGTACACCTTGTGCTGGGCTATCTAATTGACCATATCTGCGATGCGGGGTAGGGGGTACACGTCAAGATGCATGAACCTATTGATGGTCTGGCTATAGTCCACGACCACCCTATTTTTCTGCCCGGTCTGAACAATGACTACCTGGGCCCTCCAAGGACATGTGCTTGGCTCAATGATCCCCTCCCTGAGCAGTCGCTGCACCTCCGACTTAATGAAGGCCCTGTCCCCCGCGCTGTACCTCCTGCTTTTGGTTGCCACAGGTTTACAGTCGGCGGTTAGGTTGGCGAACAGCAGTGGAGGAGGGATCTTGAGGGTGGAGAGGCTGCAAGTGGTGTCAGTAGCGCGGCCGTTGGCATGGTGTTGGGTGGGATGTGCAGGTCGGTGTGTGTGTGGTCAGTAGTGGGGTATATGATGAAGTCCCACAAAAGTGAGGATTTCTGACAGTGATCGGTGGGAGGGGTCCGTCATACTCCATTGTCACACTTTTCAGGTGGCTCTGGAAGTCAAGCCCCAATAGCACAGGGGCACAGAGTTGAGGCATGACCAGTAACGCAAAGTTCCGATATTCTGTGCCCTGCACCACCAATGTTGCTACACAACCCCCCTGGATGTCTGTGGAATACGATCCAGAAGCCATGGTGACCCTCCGGCTTACCGGCTGTGTCATGAGTCCGCAGCGTTGCACAGTGTCCGGGTGAATAAAACTATCAGTGCTGCCCGTGTCAAACAGGCAACTAGTCCTGTGCCCCTCCACCAAGATGTCCACCATTAACCTTGCAAGCTGGTGTGGACCACATTGGTTAAGGGTTACGGAGGCCAGAGTTGAAATGCCGTCGTGGTGCCCAGTAAGCACCTGTGGGTCAGAAGCGTGGCGAGGTGGCGCCGACAAAGATGGCCGCCCCCATACCTCGCACGAGGCGGGCAGGCAAGATGGCGGCGACCAAGATGGTGACCCCATGCCTCGCATGCAGTGCTGCTCGACCTCGCTCGTGGTTTAGACTTACAGGCCTTGGCGAAGTGGCCCTTCTTTCTGCAGCTGGGCTGGGCAGCGATTTCAGGGGAGATTTTCAAGTCCGCAGAAGTAACACAATGCAGACTTGTGACTGGCAGGAGCCGTAGTTGATTGCGGGGAGTTCACGGACTCGCCAGTGGCAGCAGCTGTGATCGATTCGCCGGCGGGTGGTAGGGTCTGCAGCGTCCATGGGACCGGCAGATCGCGCAGCTGGACAGCGTCAGTGTTGTGCAGAGCATCCTCCAGCGTATTGGCCAGCTTGATCGCCGAATGGCGTTTTCCAGCAGCCGCAGGCACACATATACTGACCTGATCCCTGTAACGAAGGCATCTCGTACCAGGAGCTCCGCATGCTATTCCGCCATCAGTCCCCTGCAGCTGCAGGCCCACACAAGTGTCTGTAGGGCCTGGACAAACTCAGCTCTTGACTCTCTGGCCCTCTGCCACCATGTCGCTAAGCGATGTCTTGCGTAGACGGTGTTCACCGGCCGCAGTTACTGTCTTTTGAGGGCATCTAGTGCGCCTTGGTAGGTCGGCAGGTCTCTGATAAGGGAGTATACCCGCGGATTGACCCTGGAGAGCAGAACTCTGTGCATGATAGCAGGCTCAGTCATGGGAATCTCTTCCAGGTACGATTGGAAACATGCAAGCCAGAGTTCAAAGGCAATAGCTGCTTCGGGAGCTTGAGGATCAACGTCCAATCTGTCCGGTCGTAAAATACTCTCCATGTTTTAAAAAAGCAGCTAATGAAATTGATGCACCATCAATAACTCTCGGAGACGGGAGGCAAATGTTCGGCTTTTATTAGCTGCAAATGTGACAACATCTTGGAGACTGAGGGAGGAGCAGTGCCTCCAATCGCCTTTATACAGGGGTCTGTGGGAGGAGTCACAGGAGCAGTCAGCAGAGGGGCGTGTCCAGACAGGTATATGTAGTTCACCACACCATGCCCACATCCTCTGATGGCAACAGAAAACACCACCATGTGAGGAAATAGTTACAAGGATTATTTTTCTATTTAGAGAGACAACCCAACAGTCCCACGCCACCCATTTGCACCCATGTGACCAATTGAAAACCAGAGCACCCGGAGGAAACCCATGTGGTTACAGGGAGAAAGTACACATCTTATAGACAATGGCAGGAAATGAACCCAGGTCGCTGGTGCTGCAATGGTGTTACTCTTAACCGTCACACTACCCTGAATTTATATCGACTGATTGCATGGATTACTGAAGTGAGTAAACTTGTATTAGCAGCATGACGAATTTTCTTAAAATACCCAAATGAAATAACATCCAGTGTGGGAATGAATGACAGAAAGTAGATAAATTTACAATGAAATGATCTTTCCAATTGGTAATATTAATTTATTTGGACTAATTATTTGGAAAACACTGCTGTTATGTTTTGTCATTCCAAACAGCAAAACTAATTCAAGGGAACCATGGAGCTAGGAATAACGTGTACTGTAGTTTTGTTTTTACTTTAAGCAAGGTGTGTATGTATGATACAGTGGCATGTTGACATATGCCATTCACATATTTTGTACATATAGCCATAATTAATTACTTCAACAACTAAGAATGATTAATCAAACTATCTATTTACAATATTGCACAAATATCTCAGATAAATTAAATACACAACACTTGCCGTTCATAAAGAAGGAAAAAAGCTTGCTGGTGACTGTAGCCTTGCAAGATACTGTCTGGTTTGAAATCCATGTCAAACCCCTCCTCCAAAAGCCATACGAAGTAAGAGGATCACTCTATGCCAAAAAATAATTCTGATGGCAGCTGCAAATGACTAGAAATCTCATGTTCAAACTTTTTCCACAGTTCTGTCCCAATTGCTGTATCCTGCAGATGTACAGCTCTCCAGGCCTTTGCTTTTCCATCAAATTCCAGAGGAGTCTTATTATCAATTTGATCAACACAAGCTTCTATAGTGAATTCCTGTGTAATGGGGAATTGGATGCTTGCACTTTATACTCAACAACATACAGTGCGTACAAAAAGTATTCACCCCCCCCCCCCCGAATCACAGTAGATTTAATTCGGCTTTTTTGACATTAATCAACAGAAAAAGACTCTTTCATGTCAAAGTGAAAACAGATCTCCACAATTATTTGAATTAATTACAAATATAAAACACAAAATAATTGATTGCATAAGTGTTCACCTCCTTTAATATGACACACCAAATCATCACTGGTACAGCCAATTGGTTTTAGAAGTCACATAATTAGGTAAATAGAGATCTGTTTTTGGAGAGCTCTGTGCTGTCAAGCTGTTTCAATTGATTGTAATAGAGATACATCTGGATCCAGAAGGACTAACTTCTGGTGAGTCAGTATCCTGGCAAAAACCACACCATGAAGACAAAAGAACTCTTCAAGCAGCTCCGCAAAGAGGTTACTGAAAAGCACAAGTCAGGAGATGGATACAAGAAAATTTCCAAGTCACTGAATATCACTTGGAATAAAGTCAATCATTAAGAAATGGAAGGAATATGACACAGGTCTGTCTGGAGCAGGCCGTCTTCAAAAACTGAGTGACTGTGCAAGAAGGGGACTAGTGAGGGAGGCCACCAAGAGACTATGACAACACTGGAGGAGTTACAAACTTCAGTGGCTTAGATGGAAAAGTGGCAAAGAGAAAGTCACTGTTGAAAAAAATTCACATGAAATCTCAGCTAGAGTTTGCCAGAAGGCACGCGGAGACTCTGAAGTCAGTTGGAAGAATGTTCTCTCGTCTAAAGAAACCAAAATTGAGCTTTTTGTCTATCAGACTAAACGCTATGTTTGGCACATCATCAAAAACACACCATTCCTACCGTGAAGCAGTGGTGGCTGCATCATGCTGTGGGGATGCTTCACTGCAGCAGCCCCTGGAAGGCTTGTGAAGGTAGAGGGCAAAATGGATGCAGCAAGATGCAGCGAAATCCTGGAGTCTACAGGAGAAATGTGACTTGGGAGAAGGTTTGTTTTCCAGCAAGACAATGACCCCACTTATAAAGCCACATAGGAATGGCTTAAAAACAACGAAGTTAATGCCCTGGACTAGCCAAGTTAGAGTTCAGACCTAATCTCATTGAGAATTTGAGGATGGACTTGAAAAGGGCTGTTCACTCACGACCCCGAACACTCTGACAGAGTGAGAAAAGCTTTGTAAAGAAGAGTGAGGTAAAATTGCAGTGCCCAGATGTGCAAAGCTGACAGACTTATCTATACAGACTCAAGGCTGTAATTGCTGCCAAAGGTGCATCTACTATACATTGATTTGAAGGGGGCGAGTACTTACACAATCAATTATTTTGTGTTTTAATTTAGATCACTTTGTAGAGATCCATTTTCACTTTGACACGGAAGAGTCTTTCGCTGTTGATCAGTGTCAGAAAAAGCTAAATTAAATCCACTGGTATTCAGTGTTGTAAAACAATAAAACTTGAAAATTTCTGGGGGCACTGTACAAGCTGGGTTGTCTTCTTTTTCCTGTACTGACATGAATGTACTGATCAATAAAAGAAGAAGATTCAGTAACTTTCAAAGGGAATATACAGTGTAGGGAAGTGTATGGTTACACATTTCAATATAAGTAATAAAGCTGTAGATTATTTCTAAACGGGGAGCCATTTCAGAATTCAGAGGGGTCAAGGATTCACATATTTTGTACATCTAGCCATAATGAATTACTTCAACAACTAAGAATGATTAATCAAATTATCTATTTACAATATTGTAATTACAATATTTATAATATTCAGGATTCCTGAAAGGTTAACTTGCAGGTTGAATCAGTGGTAAGGAAGATGAATGCAATATTAGCATTCATTTCAAAAGGACTAGAATTGGGCACCATGGTAACGTAGTGCTTAGTGCCATACTATTACAGCTGGGGGTATTCCAAAGTTCAATTCTGGTGATGTTCTGTATGGAGTCTCTGTATGTTCTCCCTGTGGAATGCATGGGTTTTCTCTGGGTGCTCCAGTTTCCTAAAAGTGTCATGGTTTTTCATGTGATCATCTAAACAGCTTGTAAAGTGTATATAAATGATCACGTGGATAGTCAGAGGCTTTTTCCTAGGGCTGAAATGGTTGCCACAAGAGAACACGAGTTTAAAGTGCTGAGGAGTACGTACAGAGGGGATGTCGAGCTAAGTTTTTTACTCAGAGAGTGTTGAGTGAGTGGAATGGGCAGCCAGCAATGGTGGTGGAGGCAGATGCGATAGGGTCTTTTAAGAGGCTTTTAGATATATACATGGAGCTTAGAAAAATAGAGGGCTATAGGTAACCCTAGTAATTTCCAAGGTAAGGACATGTTCGGCACAACCTTGTGGGCCCAAGGGCCTGTATCATGCTGTAGGTTTTCTACGTTTCTATGTAACCTGCCACTGCTGCTTGCTCAGGTAGTGTGTCCGAGATCTTAATGATCTCGGGGTGGAAAAAATCTTCCTCAGATTCCTCCTTCCAACACAAGTCCTGTGGTTTTCCCTTCTGCTGAGCTTGGTATGTTTCCTCTTCAGCATTGGATGCTTGCGGGAGAGTTGACAGAGGCATATTAAGATTGCGAGAGGCACAGATAGGTTGACAGCTTGTAGCTTTCTCCAAGGGTTAAGATGTCTAATACCAGAAGGCATGGAGTTAAGGTGAGAGGGGGCAATATCAAAGATGATGTGCAGGGCAATTTTGAGTGATGGAAGCTTGGAATTCACTGCCAGGAGTGGTGGAGGGTAGCTGATATGAAAGGGGAGTTCCAGAGGCTCTTAGAAAGGGACATAAAAGTGCTGGAAATAAAAGCATATGCACATTGTGTTGGTAGACACAATGAATAGTTTAGTTGTGCATCTGATTGGCAGCAGTGTCAGATCGGTTAGCACAATGGCTTATTTGATCGGAAGCACTGTATCGAAGTGGTTAGTACAATTGTGCTTTTGATGGTAGCACAGTATTGGAGCGCAATTGCTTTGCAGCACCGACAATCATCGATCGGGCTTTAATCACCACAACTGTCTGTAAGGAGTCTTTGCATTCTCCCAGTGATTGTATGGGTTTCCTCCTACATTACAAAAACATAGAGTTAGGGTTAGGTTTAGCATGACAACATTTGTGAGCTACCCCCCAGCAAAACCCTCGGACTGTGTTAGTGGTCGAAGCAAAATGACACATTTCACTGTATGTTTGATGTACGTTCACTGTTCTGGAAAAGAACTATTTTCCTTTGGGAATTCTCAATTCGAATTACATTTTCTGTGAAGGTCTAATGACATTCCTTCCATTTTATGAAACTGCAAGTTAAAGATGAGCTTTATCTGTCACGTCAAAACATACAGTGAAATGCATCATTTGCTTCAAGTCAAATCAGTGAGGATCATGCTTGACAGCCTACAATTAGCTATGCTTTTCTTGCCTCAGGTTTTTCCTAGTTTGGGACACCTCATTATAGGAAGTATGTGATTAAACTGGTAAGAGTGCAAAAATGATTTACAAGAATATTGCCCAAATTCGAAGGACTGATAGAAACATAGAAAACCTACAGCACAATACAAGCCCTTTGGTCCACAAAGCTGTGCCGAACATGTCCCTACCTTAGAACTACCTAGGCTTACTCATAACCCTCTATTTTTCTAAGCTCCATGTACACATCCAGGAGTCTCTTAAAAGACCCTTTTGCTTCCGCCTCCATCACCACTGCCGGCTGCCCTTTCCACGCATTCACCACTCACTGTATAAAAAACTTACCCCAACATCTCTTCTGACCCTACTTCCAAGCACCTTAAAACTATGCCTTCTCGTGCTAGCCATTTCGGCCCTGGGAAAAAGCCTCTGACTATCCACACAATCAATGCCTCTCATTATCTCATACATCTCTATCAAGTCACCTCTTATCCTCTGTTGCTCCAAGGAGAAAAGGTTGAGTTCACTCAACCTATCCTCATAAGGCATGCTCTCCAATTCAGACAACGTCCTCATAAATCTCCTCTGCACCCTTTCTATGGTTTCCACGTCCTTCCTGTAGTGAGGTGACCAGAAATGAGCACAGTACTCCAAGCGAGGTCTGACCAGGGTCCTATATAGACAATAGACAGTAGGTGCAGGAGTAGGCCATTTGGCCCTTCTAGCCAGCACTGCCATTCACTGTGATCATGGCTGATCATACACAATCAGTATCCCGTTCCTGCCCTCTCCCCATATCCCTTGACCCCGCTATCTATAAGAGCTCTATCTAACTCTCTCTTGAATGCATCCAGAGACTTGGCCTCCACTGCCTTCTGGGGCAGAGCTGCAACATTACCTCTCAGCTCTTAAACTCAATCCCACGATTGATAAAGGCCAATGCACCGTATACCTTCTTAACCACAGAGTCAACCTGCGCAGCTGCTTTGAGCATCCTATGGACTCAGACCCCAAGATCCCTCTGATCCTCCACACTGACAACAGTTTTACCATTAATACTATATTCTGTCACCATATTTGATCTACCAAAATGAACGGCTTCACACTTATCTGGGTTGAACTCCATCTGCCAATTCTCAGCCCAGTTATGCACCCTATCATTGTCCAGCTATAACCTCTGACAGCCCTCCACGCTATCGACAACACCTCCAACCTTTGTGTCATCAGCAAACTTACTAACCCATCCCTCCACTTCCTCATCCAGGTCATTTATAAAAATCACTAAGAGTAGGGGTCCCAGAACAGATCCCTGAGGCACACTACTGGTCACCAGCCTCCATGCAGAATATGACCTGTCTACAACCACTTTTGCCTCATGTGGGTAAGCCAGTTCTGGATCCACAAAGCAATGTCCCCTTGGATCCCATGCCTCCTTACTTTCTCAATAAGCCTTGATTGGGATACCTTATCAAAAGCCTTGCTAAAATCCATATAAACTACACTTACGTCTCTACTGTCATCAATATGTTTAGTCACATTCTCAAAAAATTCAATCAGGCTCGTAAGGCATGACCTGCCTTTGACAAAGTCATGCTGACTATTCCTAATCATATTATGACTCTCCAAGTGTTCATAAATCCTGCCTCTCAGGATCTTCTCCAACAACTTACCAACCACTGAGGTAAGACTCACTGGTCTATAATTTCCTGGGCTATCCCTACTCTCTTTCTTGAATAAAGGAACAACATCTGCGACCCTCCAATCCTCTGGAACCTCTCCCATCCTCATTGATGATGCAAGATCATGATATAAAAGGAGAGATTTAAAAAGCTGGGTCTTCATCTCAGAGACATACATAAAATCATAAAGGGGATAGAGATAGCTGCATTTTTCCAGTGGGATAGAAGCAGATACACTTTCATCTGCAGCAGACAGCACAAGACAAGCTGGATTGCTTTCATCTGTGGCTGACGGGTGAGAGATGAAGAACTGCTGTATGCTTGGCCTTGCAGAAATGTGGTTCCAGGTCAACGCTCCATGCACAGTTAATATTCATGACCTGCCACTAAGGAAATTGTGCTAATATTATTTTGTGACCGTATGTGCTATTGTAATTATAAATGCTATGTCCTGCTGTATATACTGTGTTTTGCTCCTTGTCTCCAGAGAAACGTTGCTTCATTTAGTCTAAGATATAATAGCAGAATTAGGCTATTTGACCTATTGAGTCTGCTCTGCCATTCAATCATGACTGATCTTTTTCCCCTCCACAACCCCATTCCCCAGCCTTCTCCCCAAAACCTTTGATGCTATGTCCAACCAACAAACTATCAACCTCTGCCTTCAATGCACCCAATGACCTGGCCTCCAAAGCTGCCTGTAGTAACAAATTCCACAAATTCACCACCCCCTGGCTAAAGACATTTTTTTTAAATGTACACCCTTCTATCCTGATGATGTGCCCTCTTGTCCTAGACTGCCCCACCATAGGAAACATCCTTTCTGACTAGGCCGTTCAACATTTGAAAAGCTTTAATGAGATCCCTCATCATCCTTCTAAGTTCCAGCGAGTACAGACACAGAGCCCTCAAATGTTCTTGTATGATAACCCTTTCATTCCAGGAATCATCCTTGTGAACCTCCTCTGGGCCCTCTCCAATGCCAGAACATCTTTTCAAAGATGAGGAGCCCAAAACTGTTCACAATACTCAAGGTGAGGCTTCACCAGAGCCTTACAAAACCTCAGCATCACATCCCTGCTCTTGCATTCAAGCCCTCTTGAAATGAATGCTAACATTGCATTTGCCTTCCTCATCACCGACTCAACCTGTAAGTTAATCTTTAAGGTATTCTGCACAAGGACTCCCAAGTTCCTTTGCATCTCAGATTTTTGGATTTTCTTCCCATTTAGAAAATAGCTTGCATATTTTTTTCACTACCAAAGTGCATGACTATGCACTTTCCAACATTGTATTTCATTTGCCACTTTCTTGCCCATTCTCCTAATCTGTCTGAGTCCTTCTTCAGCCTGTTTCTTCAACCCTGCCTGCCACTCCACCAATCTTGGCAACAAAGCCATCTAGTCCAGCATTTAAATCATTGATATACAGTATAAAAATAAGCTGTCCCAACACCGACCTCTGTGCAACACCACTAATCACTGGCAACCAACCAGATAAGGATGCTTTTATTCCCACTCACTGCCTCCTACCAATCAGCCAAGGCTCTAACCATGTTAGTAACTTTCTTGTAACACCAGGGGTTCTTAACTTGGTAAGCAGCCTCATGTGTGGCACCTTGTCAAAGGCCTTTAGAAAGTCCAAATATACAACATCCACTGCATCCCCTTTATCTATCCTAATTGTAATCTCCTCAAAGAATTCCAACAGGTTCCTCAGGCAAGATTTTCCCTGAAGGAAACCACGCTGACTTTGTCCTATCTTGTCCTGTGTCACCAAGTATTCCATAACCTCATCCTTAACAATTGACTCCAACATCTTCCCAACCACTGAGGTCAGGCTACCTGGTCTACATTTTCCTTTCTGCTGCCTTCCTCCTTTTTTAAAGAGTGGAGTGACATTTGCAATTTTCCAGTCCTCTGGCACCATGTCAGACTCCAAAGATTTTTGAAAGATCATTGTTAATGCCTCCAGAATCTCTAATGCTACCTCTTTTAGAACCCTAGGGTGCATTTCATCTGGTCCAGGTGACTTACGTATGTACCCTTCAGCCTTTCAACTTTTTGAGCACCTTCTCCTTTGTAATAGTAACTGCACTCACTTCTCTTTCTTCACACTCTGCAACATCTGGCACACTGTTACTGTCTTCTACAGTGAAGACTGATGCAAAATACTCATTTACTTCATCTGCCTTGTCCTCCATTATTTTTCCTCCAGCATCATTTTCTAGCGGTCCTATATCCACTCTCATCTCACTTTTTTACATACTTAAATAATTTTAGCTGTATATATGTGCACAGTTGAATGACAATAAACTTGAACTTGATGTGGTATGTAAAGAATATACAAATTCTCCTTACCTGCTCTGCTTTAGCTTTATCAAAAGCCAGCTGCTGTTTCTGCCTTACTTCCTCCTGTGTCAGTGTACCCCCTAAAACAATAAATTCCACTTGTAGGTATCTGCTGTGGGTGAACTGAGAGTAGTGTCTCACATCAAAGCACTGACTAATTTCAAAATCCATTTAAATATAAAGTTATTTTAAAAAATTATGAAAAGCATTATATACACTCAGTGGCTATGAAGTGGCTGCTGATTTGTATGCTCATAGCCTACCTTTGCTGTAACTCATCCACTTCACTGTTGATGTGTTGTGTGTTCAGATTTGTTCTTCTGCACATTTTTGTAGCAATGTGTGGGGATTTGAGTGGCTGTCACCTTTCCGTCAGCTTTAACCAGTCTGGCCATTCTCCTCTGACCTCTCTCATTAATGCATTTTCACAGTTCAGATTTGTCTAAAAATCCCAGAGGATGAGCAGCCTGAGATACTCAAACCCATCCCATCTGGTACCAACAATCGTTTCATAATCAAAATCACTTTAACTGCATTTCTTCCCCATCCAGATATTTGGTATGAACAACAACTGAACCTCTTGACCATGTCTGCATGCTCTTATGCAATGAGTTACTGCGACACGATTGGCTGATTAGATATTTGTATTAACAAACAGGTGTACAGACAGACAAAATAAAGAGCTCTCTGAGTGTAAATTTCCCTTTTCCTCAGCATGAGATGCCAAACACCAGAAGACATGTTTTTAAGCTTAGATGACTTAAGTATAAAGGAGATGTGAAGGGCAAATTATTATTTTTTTTTACACAGAGAATGTGTAAAGAGGAGTCTGGAATGGGATACCAAGTGGTAGTCACGGAAGCAGGTAGTTTGGAGGAGTTTTAGAGGCTTTTAGATAAAAATATGAAGGGAATAGAGGGATATGGATGATACACAGGAAGAGGTATCAAGAGTGGCACAACATTGTGCGCCAATGGCTTATCCTTTTTTTTTGTTATCAGAAAATATAGAGTAATTTCAACAAATTTTATGACTATCTGCCAAGGATATTAAACTTAATTCTGATGTCACATGTTCTGATTTAGATAAAAACTCATCCTAAAAGGTTGATTGTTTGTTCATTCATTTCAATGTCTGCCACTTGACCTGCTGAGAACCTCCAGTATTTTGTGTGTGTGTTCTTTTGTAGAATCTCTTTTCACATTTGTTCTTTGTTAAAATACTTATGGATATTACTTCAGTTACTTGAATAACTTGCACATATCCTTATGCTTTGTTCCATCCCACTATTAAATCCACTGCATTTCATTACAAGTATTGTGCTGACACTACTGGATTTCTAAACCAAAGGATTTTAATACTCAGCGATGTGAAGTCATAGTCCTTTTATGAAAGAGCGAGAATTTTTGAAAGCTAAAAATTATAAATCAACGTTTTGTGGTTGTGAACAGGGAAACAGTCCATGTGGTAAAATGACAAATTATTTTTTTCACTGATGATTGTATCTATTTGTTTGGCTCTTGATATCCCAAGCATCAAAACTGATGCTTAGTAAACACAAAGTACACTGCAGATGCTGTGGTCAAATCAACATGTACAAACAAGCTGGATGAACTCAGCAGGTCAGGCAGCATCCGTTGAAAGGAGTAGTCAACGTTTCGGGCCGAGACCCTTCGTCAGGACTGAAGGAGGAGGGGGCAGGGGCCCTTTAAACAAGGTGGGGGGAGGGGGAAGGTGCAGGTAGAAAAACAATCAGAGGAAAGATCAAGGGGTGGGGGAGGGGAAGCAGGGAGGGGATAGGCAGGAGAGGTGAAGAAGGAAAGCACTATGGGTAGTAGAAGAAGGCAGAATCATGAGAGGGGTGATAGGCAGCTAGAAGAGGAAGCAGAGTGAAAGTGTGATAGGGGAAGGGAGAGGGAGGGAATTAGTGGAAGTTGGTGAATTTGATGTTCATACCAACTTCCAGTAATTCCCTCCCTCTCCCTACCCCATCGCATTTTCACAAGGTGCTACACCTTGTCTAAGGGTGACCTGCAGGCTAGCAGCTGGCAGGACCAGTTTTCACCCCCTATGGTAGAGACTTATCTCCACCCTGCCACCCACTTTCCAACAATACCACACCCAAAGAATTGTCTTTACTCCCCCTCCCTTTTACTCTCCTATTCCATTCCCTATTCTGGTTTCACACTCACCCCTTCTCTTCTCCTCACCTGCTCATGACCTGGTGACCCTCCTATTTCCCTTTCTCCCATGGTTCACTCTCCTATCGGATTCCTCTTTCTTCGCTCCTTTACCTTTCCACCTAACGCCTCCCAACTTCTCACTATACACCCCACCCACCTTCCACCTGACCTGGTCTCACCTGTGACCTTGTACTGCTTCTCCTCTCCTCCCAACCCCTCCTTATTCCAAATTCCTCCCACTTCCTTTCCAGTCCTGATGAAGGGTCTCGGCCCAAAATATCTACCCTTTGTACCACTTCATAGATGCTGCCTGACCTGCTGAGTTCCTCCAGTATTTTGTGTACATTACACTTCAATGCTTATCTTGTGTATGGTTCTACATTAGCCTTGAAGAAATATTATTTTACTCACCAACACTGCTTGGAATGATAGAAACTTGTCTGATATTTCGACGTTTCAGCTTTTCCAAGGCAGCCAATTCTGCAGCTGCTTCTAGGTGGAAGCGAGATTAATCACATATTAGATGACAGCATTCATTCTGAACATCTCATTCCACAGCCTGCTTGAAGCATTCCCAGTCACCTGTAGTTTAACCACTGGGCCACAGCTACGCTACAGTTCAAATAATCAGGAGAAAGCAGCTCTGTTCTCTGTGCAGTGCTAGCTTGCAACCGTCTGTGGAATGAAGTCATCAATGAAATGAACAGATTTTAGGTCTCCTTTTCTTTCTATTCCAAAGACAAATAGTTAGAGCTGGTAAGTTGTTGGCATGCTATTGTGCCACTGGTAACATGGCAACTCTTGCAGCTGCCCACTACAATCATAAAACACAGAACATTACAGCACAGGAACAGGCTCATTATTCCACAATGTTGTGCCGAATGAAATAAACTAATAATCTAATGGCCAACTAAACTAAACCTTATGCCTACATAATTTCCATATCTTTCATATCTTAGACCATACAACATAAGTGCAGAATTAGGCCATCTGGCCCATCAAATCTGTTCCGGCGTTCAATCATGGCTGATCCTTTTTCTGTATCTCCTCCTCAACCCCAGTTCCCGGTCTTCTACCCGTAACCTTTGATGCCATGTCCAATCAAGAACCTATCAATTTCTGGTTTAAATACACCCAGCAACTTGGCCTCCACAGCTGCATGCGGCAACAAATTCCACAAATTCACCACCATTTGGCCAAAGAATTTATAAGCAGCTCTGTTTTGAAACGGCACCCCACTATCCAAGGCTTTGCCCTCTTATCCTAGACTCTCCTACCATAGGAAACTGTCTAGGCCTTTCAACATGCAAAAGGTTTCAATGAGATCCCCCTTCATCCTTCTGAATTCCAGCGAGTACAGACCCAGAGCCATCAAATGTTCCTCGTATGATAACCCTTTCATTCCTGGAATCATTAAGGCTCTAGTGTATCTGCCTCCACCACCAACTGCAATTTTTGTCACAGATCAGCCATCAAATAGTGAAACAAGCTGAGAGGGAGTTCTTTCTGGGTTATGAACACCAATTTATGGACAGCTGTAAATATGAACGAGTGTTTGAGAAACTGTTGGGATGGATTTGCCAGCCGCTGCAGGCACCATGCTGCTTGGAAGCTTTTGAAAGTGTGTAGGATGCACTGACATTGAAGAGGCTTCAGAGGAGGTTAACGAGAATGATTCCAGGAATGAAAAGGTTTTCACATGAGGAGCAATTGAACGATGTACACGTTGGAGCTTAGAAAAATGGTGGGGGGGGGGGAAGGGTACCTAATTGAAACCTATCAAATGTTGAAAGGCTTAGATAGAATGGATGTAAAGAGGATGTTTCTATAGTGGGGGATTTTACGACCAGAGGGCACTGCCTCAGAATAGAGGGGCATCACTTTAGAACAGAGATCAGGAGAACTTTCTTTAGAGAGAGGGAGGTGAATCTGTGGAATTTGTTGCTACAGGTGGCCATGGAGGCCAGGTCATTGGCTGTATATAAGGACATGTTGTTAGGTTCTTGATTAGTCAGAAAGGTCATGGGGAGAAGGCAGGGGAGTGGAACTAAGAGGGAAATGGATCAACCATGATGAAATAGTAGACCAGACTTAATGGCCCGAATAGACTAATTCTGCTCCTAGGTCTTATGGACATGGAGGAGATTTACCAGAATGCTGTCTACATTAGATAACGTGTTTTATTAAGATAGGTTGAGCAGGCTGGGGCTTTTCTCTTTGGAGCATAGGACAATGAGAGGTGATTGGTAGAGGTGTCCAAGATGATTAGAGACAGAGTAGACAGCCAGAGACTTTACTTCAGGAACAGAAACCTTTTGTCCCCTGGGGACTGCCTGTAAATGATTTCCTTCTATTCTAATGCAGATTTATAGGAGGCTGGGATACAGCCAGCAGCATCACCACCAACTCATGCACTGTGAACAGCAATAGCTCACATACTAACATTTTCCATTTTGATTTATGCAGGAATCCTGAGATTTTAGTTCATTTACCTTCAGGGCATCACTTTCTGCCAAAGAACCCTGGCCAGACACACTGTATATAGACAGCAACCTAGAGATGGTGAAGCAAGCAACACCCAACACCAGATTACCACAAAAAACAAAATCACTTTTAAGTCCAAAACTATTAATCAGACTTCGCAAATAATTTTGCACTGAGGCTTCTTTAAAAAGGGAAGCATTAAGTGATTAATTCTGTACAAAACTGGTAAATCAAAGTCAAATTTATTGTCAAAGTGCAAGTACATGTTCAGGATGGTTTAATGTCATTTCCAGTACACAAGTGTAAAGACCATATGACATAGGAGCAGAATTAGGCCATTCAGCCCAACGAGTCTGCTCCATTATTCCATCATGGCTGATTTATTACCCCTCTCAACAATGTTCCCTCTGAGGTGTACGTGTGTGCACACGTACACTTCTTTTGCTGCGGCGCACAAACGCATTTCAACTACACAGAAAAGGTTGTTACCCTCTACCTCGTTGGCATGTTAAGCATATTTTGCAAACACATTTCCTTTTCCCATTTCTGATGCAGATGGTGTTGACAACATGGAGTTTGCACTGATTTTTCTGTAGATTTTAGAACTGGCTTATTTATACTGTTTTTATTGAATAAGTTATTGATTCACTCTGTGCAATTCCAAAGAAACAAAGGGCGTGAAACACAAGAGAACTGCTAGTTCATTTAAAGCAGAATGGCTTACTTAAACAGTAGAAACTGCTACACCAAACAACAAACTGGACTTGGTAGTTTACTTCCACTTAAAAATTCAGTGCTCACATATTGTCACCATTGGGCAAAAAATTGGACAGCACTATTTTTGTGCACACTGGTCATTACAAATTAGAGGGAACATTGCCTCCCAACCCCATTCTTCTGCCTTCTCCCCACAACCTTTGATGCCTTTAGTAATCAAGAACGAGTCAACTTCTGCTTTAAAGATACCCAATGACTTTACCCTTTTACAGCCGTCTGGGCAACAAACCCCATAGATTCACCACCCTCCGGCTAAAGGAGAACA
Source organism: Hypanus sabinus (assembly GCF_030144855.1). NCBI lineage: Eukaryota > Metazoa > Chordata > Chondrichthyes > Myliobatiformes > Dasyatidae > Hypanus > Hypanus sabinus. The sequence continues at coordinate 14,182,322 of NC_082707.1, read as the reverse complement.
TAACAATTGTTATATTCCAGTTCTAAGGCAGCACAAAAAAAAGATAAAGAACACAATAAATATAAATAGCTTATTAACATAGACTGATTGTATGCCCATAAAGTGACTATAAGCACAGAAGTGTCTATACAAAAGGTATCGCTGATAAAATATTGGTGGTGGGAGGTATGATGGGGTTGGTAAGTGGGTGGATGTGTTGATCAGCCTTACTGCTTGGGAGTGTATGCATCATGTAATAAACCAAATCAGTCAAAATTAAAGCACCTGTAACACTACAGTGTATTTTGTTTTGGTTTTATCAATGCTAGTGAACTATACTAGGAAATCAGCAAGAACGAACAGAATTTCCTTTAAATTTTTCTACAAGGTTATAATTACTTTCTATTGTGCCTCTCACAGACTAGGCATGTTGAAGAATATAATGCAGCCAATGAAAATGAAGCACGTTTTAAATGTCACAGCTATAATGAAAGAAATGCAGCGATTAATTTCTACACAAACTCCCACAAGTATCAGGTTGATAATGAGTACACAATTTTCATGGTCATTTCCACAATATTTTTTATGATCTAGAAAGCCACTGAATCTATTCCAGATCTCAGAGCAACACAATCAACTCACATTGGGTACCATGGTACTGTAGTGGTTAATGCAAGCAATTGCTTCACTTCCATTGGCTACATTATATTTTACCACATACCTAGGCTGTGAGAGGCACTACAAAAAATAATTCTAACCTTGTAGAAAGATTAAAAGGAAATTCTGTTCACTCTTGCTGATTACAGCTGGGGTCATTGGACTATAGAGCTCAATTTCAGCACCATCTGTAAGGAGTTAGAGTGTTTTCCCCGATTTTACTGTTATCTAACTGCAATGGCTGCAACCCACCACTGTCGAAGTGTAATCTTGAATCACCATGCATAATTTTAAAAGATTGCAATAGTTAAATAGAAATTTAAGTAAATCTTATGCTTTACTTTTCTTCCAAGGTTGTAGGAACAGCTTTTCTCCCCCTACCATCAGATTTTTGAACCGTCCATGACAGTATTTCACTATTTTGCTTGTGTTCTACATTCCTTGAGCAAGGTACTTAACCTCACATTGCTCTGCAACGACACTGGTGCCAAACTTTATCGGCCCTTGCCCTTCCCTTGGACAACATCGGTGGCATGGAGAGGGGAGACTTGCACAACCCTGCCCAGGCCTGCGCCCTGTAAGCTTTCCAAGGCGCAAATCCATGGTTTCTTGAGACTAACGGATGCCTAAATTTATAGTAATTTTATATATTGCACTGTGCTGCTGCCACAAAACAATAAATTGGATGACAGTGAAAATAAACCTGATTCTGAGAATTCATAATAGTCCAGATGTTATTAATCAAAGAGATAAGAACTAAAGATTGATTAGCTTTATTTATCACATGTATATCAAAATACACAGTGAAACGTACTGCTTTGTGTCAACAACCAACACAGTCCAAGGATATTCTGGGAACAGACTCCAAGTGTTGCCACACTTCTGTTGCTAACATAGCATGCCCACAACTGACCAGACCTAACCATATGTCTTTGCAATGTGGCATGAAACCAGAGCACCTGGAGGAAACCCATACGGTCACAGGGACTCAGCAGGCCAGGCAGCATCTATGGAAAAAAGTTCAGTCGATGTTTTGGGCTGAAACCCTCCGCAGGACTGGAGAGAAAAAGGTGAGGAGGAGATTTGAAAGTTGGGGGAAGGGGAAGAGAGAAACGCTAGGTGATAGGTGAATCTTGGGAGGGGTCAAAAGGTTTCAGTCCAAAACGTCGACTGTAATTTTTTTGCAAAAAATGCTGCCTGGCCTGCTGAGTTCCTCTGAAATTTTGTGGGAAAAAACACCAGCTCCTTACAGATAGTGGCAGGAATCAAACCTTGATTTGTGATTTGTTAGCACTGTGAAAGCATTGTGCCACCCACAAAAAACTGTACAGTTCAGGAATTCCCCACAGTAATACAGGAACAGAAGGTAACCACTCACTCTTACTTGCCTTTGCATACTTCCTACTGACGGTCAACTGCTCAGCATTCAGAAGCAAGTTGATAACTTGGCCTCAGCCAGGAATTTAACGTGAAACTAACCAGGCACAGTAACAAATTCCAAAAGCATAAAAGGGAGGGAAAAAAACAGTAAAGCCTTCATGGAAACAAAATACTTACTTTTCTGTAAGTCACTCCTCTTCTTCTGATCTGGTACCGTTACAGAATATGCACCATGACTGGAAAAAAAGAAAGATTTATTAAAGGCTGTAAAAAAAAAGTAGCAGTTTTGACCATCAGAAATCAATGTCAACTGACTCAAAGGCATCATGATAACTACTGATACCACAAGCATTGTGCTATTGGCAGCCCAAAATCTGAATTATACATTTAGATGTGTAGAGAGAAAGGAAAGGCTAGGGAGGGTGGATGTGACAAAAATGTTTCCCGTAGTGGGCAAGTCTAGGACCAGAGGGCTCAGCCTCAGAAGAGAGGGATGTACTGTTAGAACAGAGATAAGGAGGAATTTCTTTAACCAAAGGGTGGTTAATCTGTGGAAATCGCTGCCACAGATGGCTGTGGGTGGCAAGTCATTGGGTTTACTTGAAGTAGAGGTTAATAGGTTCTTGATTAGTCATGGTGTCAAAGGTTATGGGGTGAAGGCAGGAGAATGGGGTTGAGAAGGATAAGCAGCCATGATGGAATGGCAGAACAGACTCGACAGGCTAAGTGGCCTAATTCTGCTCCTGTGTTTTGTGGTCTTATGGGAGGAAAGGAAATAGAGCTACAGTTAAAGAGTTTGGATTCAGTTAGTTAAAAGCTTAGATTAATGGTCAGTGTTAGAAACTACCATTAGCAGACTTGTAATTTATTTCCAATTCTCTGATTACAATTCAACATCACTAAACCCAATGATTTAAGTTACTATCACACTCCAGTGAGAACTAACTGTACACAATTGGGTGCTCTATTTGCCTAGCCTGGGAAAGCAACAACATTTCAGAAAACAAAAGACACCTATTAAATTTGATTCTTTATGAAATACAAACTCTATACTATATATAAAATTCCAAATTCAAGAAAAGATTTGCAATTCCATCATGCCTCTCCTGATTTGAAGGCATCCTGAAGTCCATCATAGATCAAGTTCAAATTTATTGCCCTTCAGCCATACACATATATCCTGCCAAATGCAACAATGCTCCTCCAAACCAAGATGCATAAACACAGGGACATAACTCATGCACTACACATAAAGTAATATTACCACAAATAACAAAGTGTATTTACAATGCAAATCAAAGAGTATAACTGGCATTTCAGATGTGATGAGACCTGGTGGTGGCAGGGTGTTCAGTAGTCTCATGGCCTGGGGGTTGGGGGGGGGTGGTGGGATGGAAGAAGCTGTTTCCCATCCTAACAAAGAAAGCACTGCAACTAATCTGCTTTGGACGCAGTGAAATCTGATAAACAAGAGTGTGAAAATGACCAGATTATCAATTTTAGTTATGTTAAATTTATAGTTGAGGAAATCCATGATAATTTCTCCCATTTTTTTATACTGTGTCATAACACACCTACACTTATTCAAGAGGATAAATGAAATGTGAGTTTAATGCATCATCCTAAAAGGTGACAAGGAAGAAGCTCTTCATTAAAATACCGAGGAGCAGCACAGCTAGAGGAATGCTGTTACAGTGCCAGTGACCTGGATTCAACTCTGTCACTGTCTGCATGTCCCCCTCATGACTGTGAGGGTTCCCACCTGGTGCTCCGGTTTCCTCCCATATGATAGATGTAAGTTATTTGATCACATAAATGTGATTGGAATACAGACCAGTTGAGCTAGAAGGCTAGAGATGATGTTTCATCTCTAAAACCATTGGGCCATAGCTAGCACAGGTCACAGTTTGCACCAGATAACTTGTCTTATTTGAAAAACATTCAAATAGGAACATAGGCGTCCATTTATAGTTTAACCAATACACCTACACAAATTCTGTGCAAGCCATCATGTTAGTTTTCAGTTTCTTAAGTATTAGAAACTGAAACCATTGTGCTGCATTGCAGGGGCTATACCACAAGAAGTTTGCTTTTCTGCTTCACACCAGAGCAAGGGACTTATTCCACGGATCTCTTACCAGTAAGTTGTTTTTTGACTAGATTTGGGCGGAGATGCATTTTGATTAGTGGCACTACATTTTTGTAGTACCATAGCATTACCCTTATCCCCACGCTGGCTTGTGCTTGAAATTTCACTTGAAACTTTTGTTTTACTTGAACTTTTCCTAACACCTGTATCTGTGAGTGAACTTCTACCTAGTCCTGTACCAGTTCCTAAGCCTGTACCTGTCTTTGCACCTCTATCTCTCCAAGGAGCCTTTCCCATCCCATCTCTATTTGTTGTTTCATCCCTACCCCGATTCTCCTCCCGAACTGCACCGAGCTGACCCGCCCTTGTAACCGACTTAGCTCCGCTCACGACGGAATAAGACATGCCCGGAGAGAAACTGCAAAACCCAAAGTAATGTTCGTCTCTCGAATACACCCAGACAGCGCCGCTGAGGGCTCTTTGGGAGATGTAGTATATGTGGTCACGTGCCCTTGTCTATCTGCACGCAGAACCAGAGGTAGGAACGACAATACCCAAAATTCCAGTCGTATTTTCCGGTGCGAGGCGCCTCGCAGCATGGTAACCATAGCAACAGGATTAGCGCTTTTGTTAAAGGACTAATTTACTTTCTCTGAAAACGCCTGAAGGTTAGCCTGAATGTTTAAGAGTGTGTATTTTGGGCATATCTTGTCTTCATTATTGGTCAGGCAGTAATATTTTTTATACATTGTAGAATTATATAAATATTGTGGCTCAAGTTGACCCATCAAGACCATGCCCAGCCCTTGCAGAGTGGTTTATTCAGTTCTACTTCTCTGCTCAGACGTAATTAGACAAGAGAGAGTGAAAAAAAGGATTGATGAGGATGTTGGCAGGATGGAAGGCTTTCAGTTATAAGGAAAGGTTAGGTAGGTTTGGACTTTTTTACCCCCTTGAAGTAAAGGAGACTGAAAGGTGACCTAAAATTCAGTAAAATTATACTGGGAGTAAATTAGATGGATGGTCACAATCTTTTTCCTAGAGCAGGGGAGTCTAAATCTGGAGGGTGTAAGTTTAAGGTGGGAGGGGAAAAGACTTAATGAGGACCCGAGGGATAGGTTTTTCACACAGAAGGTGATGGGTATCTGGAGTTTGCTACCAGAGGAAGTGATAGATGTGAGTATAATTACAATGCTTAAAAGTCATTTGGACAAGTTTATGGTTAGACAAGGTCTGTAGGGATATGGGCCAACCACAGGCAAATGAGTCTCGCTCAAGTATTCTTCTGTGCTGTATAACTCCATGACTATAAACATTTTTTCTTTATTTGTCCCTGAGCTGAAGGGCTGCCTAAGAGTCAAGCACATCAATAGATCTGGAGTCACATGTAGGAAGTCACTTGGATGGAGAATGTCTTACTTCCACTCATGTTCTGTGGGCCTATACTTTTGTGCAAATTCCTTGTCCTTGTTTGAGAATACCTAGAGTTTTGCTAGTCTCTGAGGCCTTTGTTTTCCTCCAGTGATGACTTCTGTATATCTGGGACCTAAGGGCACTTCACCATGAAAACTTACAGGTTGCAGGCATCCAAGTCAGGAATGTACAGTCCCAGAAATTGGATCCTTGGGCTCATCAACCTCTAGAAATTTCTGACTGAACCTTTCCATTTTTTAATTTCACTTTCTATTATTAAGATACAGTACTCAAAACCTACTTATTTTACTTATCTAGTCTAATGTCTTCTCATGAGGGTTTCTCCTAAAATGTGGGGATTGCTGCCAGATCTTCTTTTGAATCTACGCCTATAGATATCTTTGTGACAGTTTTATGAGTTTAGGGCTTCAACATAAATGCAACTTTCTTCATAACAGGGTTAGGGAAGTCAGAGAATTTTATTTTTTAAATGCTCAGGTTCACTAAAAATGATTCAGTAGAGGCTGAGGTCAACTTTCAGAGCCAAAGGGAAGACAAGAGATTAGCTTTATTTAAGACTAGCTTTAATTTGTCACATGTACGTCAAAGCATCACAACATAAAGTGAAACATGTCATTTGTATCAATGACCAACACATTCTGAGCAAGTGTTACCATGCTTCCAGCACCAACATAGCATGCCACAACTTATTAACACTAATCACTATGTCTTTGCAATGCCGGAGGAAAGTGGAATACCGAGATGAAAACCTCGCGGTTATGGGGAGAATGTACAAACAACTAACAGACAGCAGCAGGAATTGTAACCCTGTCGTTAGCACTGTAAAGTGCTAACCACTATGCTACTATGCCACCCCTTGTGCTTTTGAATTTGTTGGGAGATCCGAAACAAAGATGGGGAATGGTGGAAGTTCAGCTGGTCAGGCAGAACATTGCAATGAGAAATAGAATCCGGGATACTTCAGGATTGAAAAAGCGAGAAAGCAACAGTTAAGTAGCAGAGAGAAAATGAAGGGGACATAGGGAATATTTGTGGTCTGTCATCTTGTTCCAACATCCAGTTCTTAATGTAATTGTTACCTTGACAACATTGGTCTGCTTCCTATCATAGACTATCCGGTCCCTCTGTTCTCTCCACTTACTCCCATGTATAACTTTAAACTCACTTGTCTCATCACTTATCCAGTTCCAATGAAGAGTCTGCTGAAGTAAGAAATTCTGCAGGTGTCTTGAGTAACACACACAAAATTCTGGGGGAATAAGCAGTCAACATTTTGGACCAAAACCCTTCATCAGGATTGGAAAGGAAGGGGGAAGAAGCCAGAATAAGAAGGTGGAGGGGTGGGGGAGAATAGGGGAAGGAGTACAAGCTGGCAAGTGGTAGGTAAGGGGAAAACTGGGTGAACAGGTGGTGAAGTTGAAGGAAGAAGCTGGAAGGTGATTGGTGAAAGAGGTGAATGGCTGAAGATCAAGGAATCTGATAGTGGACCATGGAAGAAAGGGGAGGACAAGTGGAATAAATGCAATGTGACGGGCAGTGAGGAGAAGAGAAAGGGGGGGGGGTGGAAAAAAGTGAAAGGGGAGTGGCATGTAATTACTGGAAGTTGGAGAAATCAAAGTTCATGCCATCAGATGAAATAAGTTGTTGAGTATGACAGCATCAAAGAGAATAAAGGAGAATTGACATTTCAGCTGATTCATCAAGGACCCCCACCACCTAGAACATGCTCTCTTCTCACTGCTGCCATCAGGAAGAAGCTATAGGAGCCTCAGGACTCACATCACCAGGTTCTGGAACAGTTATTAGCCCTCAACCATCATGCTCTTGAACAAAAGGGGATAGCTTCACCAATTTTATTCCATCATTGAAATGTTCCCACAACCTATAGAGTCACTTTCAAGACTCTTCATCTCAAATTCTTGATATTTATTGTTTATTTATTTATTATTATTCTTTCTTTCTTTTTGTATTTGCACAGTCTGGGTTTTTTGCACTCTGGTTGAACACCCAGGTTGGTGCGGTCTTTCACTGATTCGAAAATGGTTATTATTCCATTATGGATTTATTATGCCCACAAGAAAATGAATCTCAGGGTTGTATATGATGATATATATGTACTTTGAAACAAACTTTGATCCTTCTAAATCACTCCTTTAATATGTGGTGCTGCCATGTTTTCAGACTCTTAACTCTGCCTCTCGACTTCCAATTATCGTCACTTCAGCATTTCATACCCCTCCTATCCATTTTTTATTTTATTTGTGAGCAATACAGCACAGAGTGGCCCTTCGAGCCACACCCTCCCAGCAACCCCTGACAAAACGAATTAGTTCTAACTTAATTGTGGGACAATTTACAATGACTAATTAACTGACTAATTGGTACATCTTTTGGACAGTGGGTGGAAACCAGAGCACCTGCAAAAAACCAACGTGTCCCAAGGGGAGGACATACAGAGACTCCTCACAAAATGGCACCAGAATTGAAGTCTGAATGCTGGAACACCCTGAGCTGTTATAAAGTTGCACTAACCACTGTACTACCATGGCTCTTAAGTATTGCAATTGAACCCATATCTATGAGCCGCTGGCAGCTCATTCCCCTCTTTCAATATCCTCTGAGTGAAGAGGTTGCAATATTGGAATTGCTATAGTTGGCCACTTGGAAACCCTATTGTACTGCACACATCACCCTGTTTATTGCTATATTTATTTTCACTATGTACGTTGTTGCTGACATGAACAAGGTATTTCATACACCCTGATGTATATGACAATAAATTTGAATCTGCATTTCAGATTCCCAGCAGCCACAATACTCTGCCTTCATCAAATCAAAATACTTAAAAGAGATAATGCATATACCTATATTTCACACCACAGGACCTCTGTCTTTGAAATCTGCTCAAGACCTAATATGCCATGAGATCTTGGCACTCTACCAATTCCTGCAACCCAATTTTAATCCCTATCCCACTGGGCCACCTTTCATACTCTGGGCCTCTATACTCTGAAATTCCTATCATAAACCTTTGTTCGTTTCCTCAATGCCAGCAAAATAAAGGAGCTGATCATTAACTTTAGGACTTCATTGTCGTCTGCTGTTCTAGACCATCCACTTCAAATTTCAATTACACTTCCTGATGCCTCAGAAAAGCAGCCAATGTAACAATGGACCCCTTCCACCTCAGTCATTCTCTCCTCTATCCCAGAAGATACAAAATCCAGAAAGTGCAGAGATGCCCTTCTGCACACCACTGTGGCTATATGAATTACTGTCACCTTCCTGTCAGCTTGAACCAATCTGACCATTCTCCTCTGAGCTCTCTCATTAATTAAGCATTTTCACCCACAGAGCTGCTGCTCTCTGGATGCTTTCTTTTGTTTTTTTTTGTACTGTTCTCCCTAAATTCTAGAGACTGTTGTGCATGAAAATCTAGGAGAGCAGCAGTTTCTGGGATGCTCAAACCTCCCCATCTGTCACCAGCAATCATTCCATGGTCAAAATCACTTAGATCATATTTCTTTCCCAGTCTGATATTTGATCTGAAGAACAGCTGAACCTCTTGACCATGTCTTCATGATTTTATGCATTGATTTTCTGCTGCATGATTGGTTGATCTAATACTTGCATTAACAAGCAGATGTACAGGTATGTCTAATAAAGTAGCCTTGGAGTGTATATGTCATGGCCAGAGAAAGCACACCAATCCCTGTACTTCCTCAGAAGGGAAGGAATTTTGACATGTCCCCAGTGACTCTTACTTAATGTTTATCATTGTTTTACAGAGGGCATCTTATTTGGATGAATCACAGCTTGGTACAGCAACTGCTCTGCCAAAGACAACATGAAATAGCCAGAAGATATGAGCACAGCCCAGTCCATCACACAAAGCAACCTCCCTCTACGTTGACTCTGTCTACACTTCCTGATGCCTCAGAAAAGCAGCCAATGTAACAATGGACCCCTTCCACCTCAGTCATTCTCTCCTCTATCCCAGAAGATACAAAATCCAGAAAGTGCAGACCACCTGGCTCAAGAACAGCTTCTATCCAACTGTTATAAGACTCTTGAACTGGTCTCATAGGTATAAGATGTACCTTTATCTCTCAATCTACCTTGTCATGACATCTTATTTGTCTACCTACACTGCAGTTTGTAATTGCAACACTATATTCTGATAAAGTCCTGATGAAGGTTTTCAGCCCAAAATGATGACCGTTATTTAGTTCCACAGAAGCTTCCTGACCTGCTGAGTTCTTCTAGAATTTTGTGTGTGTTGCTCTGGTTTTCCAACATCTGCAGAATCTCTAGTGTTTACTATATTCTACATTCTGTTTTCTTCTTACTACCTTGATGAATTTAGGTATGGCATGATCTGACTGAGTGGCATGGAAACATTTTTCATTCTGTCTCGGTTCATGTGATGATAATAATTAGCCAATAATAAATCAATATCAAGGCACAAGTTGATATTGATGGGTCTGGAGAGTAAACTTTTATTTACCTGATCTGATACCTTGATCAGAATCAGAATTATTACCACTGACAGATTTATTATCAACTTCAGGAGGAAGAAATCAGTTGTCCATGAATCAATGTTCATTCGGGGGTTGGAGGTGGAGTAACTTTAAATGATCAACTCAGAGGATCTGTCCTGGAGATTATCCTGACTGGTTGCTTTGCAGCCTGGTATGGAAACTCTGCTGCCCAAGAACAGAAAAGCCTATAAGAAGTGGTGGATACAACCCAATCACAAACAAAAGAAAATCTGCAGATGCTGGAATTCCAAGCAACACACATAAGGTGCTGGAGGAACTCAGCAGGCCAGACAGCATCTATGGAAAAGGGTACAGTCAGTGTCTTGGGCCGAAACCCTTCGGCAGTCCTGCTCAGATTTCCAGCATTGGCAGATTTTCTTTTGTTTATACACAATAAGACCTCACACCATTGAGCATATTTACAAAGACCACTGCCACAAGAAAACAGCATCCATCATCAAAGACCCCCATCATTCAGGCCATGCTCCCTTCCCGGATCTACCATAAGGAAGGAGATACAGGAGCTCCAAGATCCACCCTACCGGATTCAGGAACAGTTAGGGTCCTGAATCAGCCTGGAGTTCACTCACCACAACATTGAACTGTTCACTGAACACAACCTATGGACACACTTTCAAGGGCACTACAACTCATGTTCTTAATATTACTACCTACCTATTTACTTACTTACTTATTTATCTATTTATTTATAATGTTTTTGTAGTTTGTCTCTTTTGAACATCCCTTTTCAGTTTTTGTTTGAGTGTAGTTTTTCTTTTTGAGTGTAGTTTTACAACTAGAGTGTAGTTGTTTGAGTGTAGTTTGCTTGAATGTAGTTTTACAACTAGAGTGTAGTTGTATTATTTTGTTCCACGCTGAATACCTGCAAGAAATTGATTCTCAGGTTGGTACATGGTGACACAAACATACTTTGATAATAGGCTTTGATATGTCATATGGCTGTTATACAGTGCAATACATAAAAATTACTATAGGTTACAATGAGAAATTTATGTAAAAAATATAGAGTGCAGAATGAGACCAAAACAATGAGGTAGTGTTCATGGACTGTTCAGAAAACTGTCAGTGGAGAGGAAGAAACTCTTTCTAAACTTGATTCCTATGTGACTTGGTGTCAGTTGTTTTGTTGAGCCTCTCCTGTTAAGTTGTTGAGGATATTACTGGTATGCGATGCACTCGGTGGTCACCTTATTAGGTACTACTGCACACCCACATGATAATGCAAATATCTAATCAGCCAGTCATGTGGCAGCAACTCAGTTCATAAAAGCACACAGACATGATTGAGGTTCAGTTGTTGTTCAGACCTAAGATAAAAATGGGTCAGAAATGTGATCTAAGTGACTTTGACCGTGGAATGATTGTTGGTGGCAGACAGGGTGGTTTGAGTGTCTCAGAAACTACTGGTCTCCTGGGATTTTCAACCACAACAGTCTCTAGTGTACAGAGAAAGGTGTGAAAAAAAATCGAATGAACATCAGTTTGTGGGCAAAAACACCTCGTTAATGAGAGAGGTCAGAGGAGAATGGCGAAACTGTTTCAAGCTGACAGGAAGGCGGCAGTAACTGAAATAACCACAATTTCAATGTTCAAAGTAAATTTATTATCCAAGTACATTGTTGTCACAATATACAACCCTGAGGTTTGTCTTCTTGTTGGCAAGAATCATAATAGAATCAATGGAAGTGCACACTGAATAGGGCAGACAAACAACCAATGTGCAAAAGACAACAACTGTGCAAATACAAAGGATAAATGAAATAATAACAACAAATAAGCAATAAATATCCAGAACATGAAATGAAGAGTCCTTGAAAGTGAGCCCATAGGTTGTGGGAACAGTTAAGTGATGGGGCAAGTGAAACTGAGTGAAGTTATCCCCACTGGTTCAAGAACCTGATGGTTGAGGGGTAATAAGTGTTCCCAAACCTGGTGGTGTGAGTCCTGAGGCTACTGTATCTTCTTCCTGATGGCAACAGTGAGAAGGGAGCATGTCCTGGGTGGTGAGGATCCCTGATTTTGCTTTCCTGTGACAACGTTCCATGTAGATGTGCTGAATGGTAGGGAGGGCTTTACCAGTGATGGACTGGGACATATCCACTACTTATTCTAGGTTTTTTATTCAAGGACATTGGCATTTCCATACCAGGCCGTGATGCAACTAGTCGATAAGCTCTCTGCCACACATCTGTAGAAGGATGACAAAGTTTTAGATGTCATGACAAATCTTTGAAAACTTTTAAGGAAGTAAGAGGCATGTCCCTTTCTTCCTAATAGTGCTGACAGGACCCAGGAGGGGTTCTTTGTAGCCATATCACCCAGAAATTTAAGTTGCTGACCCTCTCCAATATTACAACAGTGGTGTGCAGAAGAGTATCTCTGAATTCACAACACATCAAACCTTGAAGTGGGTGGGCTTCAGACATAGTGGCCACTTTATTAGGTACAGGAGGTACATTAGTGAAGTGGCCGCTGAGTGTGTGTGTTTGTAGTTACCATCGTCGGACTTGTTCTGCTTCCTCCTGTGCTCTGCGTGGTGCTGTGCGTTAACATTTCAAAACCCAACTTTCTTGTTAATGTGCAGATCACCAAACTCCGACCCCTCCCCTTCCCTGTGCTCGCTCCAGACTCTGCGCACTGCAATACGTGACTGCGCTTCGAATAATGTATTCGGAACCTTCGTCTGCTCTTATTAAATAGAGGGGGAAGAGAGAGAGAGAGATAGAGATATGCAAGAACCGTAACACCGGTCCGATGCAGGTAAGCCCATACACTCTAATCGCAATGCAATGCATGAAGTCTTTTTCATCTTTGCCACGCTTCATGTATCAAGCAATATATTGCGAGTAATTATTATATTAACTAATTAAGCTGGTGCATATTCTTGCTTATAATTGCAGCCGATTGCAGAGTCTCATCCCGAAGAAATTCCAGGTAACTTCTGCCTGATAATCTATCAAGAAAAAAAATAATGGTATGAACTCAAATTGTTTTAAATAATTGGATTTTCGATTCAGTGATGCAGGAGTTTGTGTTTATGTCTCTGTCGGGGCTGTCTCCCGTCTAAAACCCTTCCCGTGGAAAATTCGGCTGTGGGATGAACATAATAAAAATATACATTAAGACGTCTGGAATATTGATGAGGGTTTCACTAATGGGATTATTCCGAATTGGAGACACCCCCGCGAGTAGCGGAAGCTGCAGGCTTGAGTTGTGATTCACGAATGCGAATCGCACAATGCAGTCAGAAAAATGCATTTTAATTGCACATTTTTAATAATCCTTTTAGCACACAGCCTGTCAGAGCTGTGGTGCAAGAGCCCACCTCTTATTGGTCAGCTTTGTTTAGCGGACTTAACGCTGATCCTTTGGTGGTATTAGCACCTTGGTGAAACGGGGAAGGGGGTGGATGGATTAGGGGAGAGGGCTGTAGCAATGTATGAGGAGCGGTATTGATTCCACGCATCTCATTTATTCCGCAAATGCACGACTACGTTTAAGGTTCTAATGATGCATTTTATGTCACGGGAGAAAAAATACCATTATTGAATAAATACAAGATGTGACGTATCTTAATATAGACGGGAGCAACTGAGATTGCGCGCCGCGTGCAGTGTTTGCCGGGATTTGTAGTTCTTCTTTAAATACATTCTTAAAGTCGTTTCAGTGCTGCAGTTTTCGTTATAATAGTGGGCGCTACTATCGGAATTATTTAATTCAATATTTTCTTTTTTATTCTTAAATGAATAAAGATGTTTAAGAAAAAGGTGTTGGAAATACTTAACAGGTTAGTCAGGAAAGGAAAGGAAATAAAGTTTATGAATCACATCGATGATTCCCAAAACTGGGATTAGTGAGAGATGAAAAATAGGTTTAAAGGAGCAGAGAGAGGGGGAGGACAAGAGCTAACAAAAGGTCTGTCCAAGGATGTATTGGAAGAGGCATTAAATGAAGGTGGATGGCTACAGATGGAGCTGACTGAGTATAGTCGTCAAACACGAGGAAATCTGCAGATGCTGAAAATTCAAGCAACACACAAAATGCTGGTGGAACACAGCTGGCCAGGTAGCATCTATAGGGAGAAGCACTGTCAATGTTCATGCCATCAGGTTGGAGGCCAACTAAACCGAACTACATAAAGAACAACACAGAGAGGTAAAAAAAACACTAGACTACAGATACTTGCTGCTCTGTGGGCCTCACTTCAAACAAGGATTTTCATTGCACTAAAAAGGTGTTGAATCTGTAGAATTCATTGCTACAGATTGCTGTAGATGCCAAATCATTGGGCAATCCAGGCCATGCTCTCTTCTTGCCCAGATACATAGTGAGCTCATCAAGCTACAGGAAGTGATGGATGCAGCCCAGTCCACCATTAGCAAAGCCCTCCCCACCATTGAGCACATTTACAAGGAGTGCAGGAAAGAAGCATCCATCATTAAAGACCCCACTATCTTGGAGGCCATGCTTTCTTCTTGCAGCTACCATTGGGAAGGAGGTACAGGAGCCTTAGGTTCCACACTACTAGCTTTAGGAACAGTTATTACCCTATAACCATCAACCACCTGAACTGGTGTGGATAACTTCTCTCACTAAGAACTGATTGTATGACTGTAAACTCATATTCAACAACTCTTTACAACTCATGTTCTCAGTGTAATGGTCGGCAGCGTTAGTCTAGGGGAAGACACACCAAACTTGTGTGGATGCTGCGTGATGTTTTCCCCTGTTACAAATCAGTACCACAAAATAACAAACAGTACACCATATGCAATTAAACGATTGAGCTTTATAATTCTTAATTTGACTAGAGGTTGGTAAAGAAAACAAAAAGAAAAGGGCCCATTTTAATGAAACAGTCTAATATGCACATTGGAGCTCATGATTTCCCAGTCCATTCATTCTCCATCGATTTCTCCTGGGCGTCATCGACTCCGGACTCCCATTCCAAGTCTACGCAGTCCTGCACTCTACAACCTCTCTGTTCTGGCATCTTCTCTCTCCATCTTCTGCTGACCAAAAGCCCATGAGTACCTTTCTCTCTGATACAGAAGAAAGAAAAACACTCCCCTTATTGGACAGCACACATTCCAAAGCTCCCGTTATCTCCAGTCATAACCCAAACGCTGCTGGTACAGAAAAACCATTACATTAGCAGTGAAACCTTTCCCAGGGCATTATACTCTTCCCTCCACTAAATTTAATCATGTCCACATGACTGAGATAATTTGCTAACCCTTCCTGCAAAACAGAAAGTCCAACCCACGTGTAAAAGCCAGTGACATAGCTCCCCAAAGTGGTAGAGGCCACACTCTGTTCCCCCGGTGTTACATAGGCTTGCCTATCTGGTGGTCTTATGATTCTGTGAGATCTCCGTACCCCCTCATCTACCTCCTCATGTTCGGACACTACTGGGGGTTCTTCTGGTCTACCTGGCAAGGCCTCCGCCAGCCTATCACTCGTGCCCACCTACAACTTGGACCCCTTTGTCCCTTGGCTTGAGGCCCACTTCATCCCATGCAGGGTCCCACAGATAGCTCCCCCCTGGCCCCAATATCACGTGACTCAGCGTGACAAGGGTTGGGAGTCTCTTCCTCAATCAGTGGGGAGTTAGCAAATGACAGCATGTCGTCATCCTCCGAATCAATATCCCACTCAGGCGAGGGCTGGTCTAATCTCTCCGCTATTGGTCCTGCAGTTGCCCCGCGCCGCTGCAGAGTCCTCTTACGAGGTGTAGGCTCCAGGTTGATCTCTGGGTCAACCTGTACCTCTTGTCCCAGAGGCAGAAGGTGGTTCCGATGGAGAACCTTAACAGACCCATTCTCATCCACTGGTTTCACCCAGTAAACTGGTATGTTTGGCATCTGACTCACATCTACATAAGGCGTAGCCACCCAGCGGTCAGCAAACTTATACTCCCAGGTGGCCCCAAGTTCATTATGATGACTTGGTCTCCTGGCATGAGTTGGAAAAACCTAACCTTTTGAACATACCTTGTCTTATTTCCTTGATTCTGCTTGGCAGCTGCGATCTATGCTAACTCATAAGCCTTTTTCAGCTCCCTTCTCATATCAGATGAGTCTTCGGTGGTAGGTCGTCCTCGTCAGTCCCAAAACAGTGGTCATTGGGCAACCTCAGATAATACAAGATATCAGATAATATGGTGAGTACACAGTAGCTTTATTTTGGGTGCAGTTGTAGCAGTGGACCAGATGTCCAATATGTAGACTTCATCTGCTCTTTTCGCTGATCTCCAAGGTTCTGAACATGTCTAGCAAGGTCCGATTATACCTTTCGGGCTGGGGATTACCCTGGGGGTGATAAGGATTAGTCCTTGGCTTCTTGACTCCAAGCATGCTCAGTAATTCAAGGATGAGTCTGCTCTCACAATCCCATCCCTGATCACTTTGTATCTGCCTGGGGAGGCCATAATAAATGAAATGCTTTCCCATAACACTTTGGCCACCGTGAATGCCGTCTGGTCCTTGGTAGGGAAAGCCTGCTCATATCTGGTGTAGTGATCCATGATGACTAAGACATTCACCATGTTACTAAGACATCCTCTTTGACCGCCGACCAAATGGTACTGATCCCCGGGTTATCTCGCCAAGCAGCTGTCACTTCCCCAGGACTTAATTCCGGTAACTGGTTGGTCTTCAGAGCAGTCAGGTTACAGTAAACCTGTGGATTGACATCATCAGAAGTTCTCAATTGACCTACTGCTTGTCCTTGCCTTCCGCCTTCACCGTGATGGCAAACTGACACATGGCTTTCACCCCCGAGGTAGGAACATTCTCCCACTCTTCGTCCCTGTGCAGCCCTTCAAGCGCACATCAGGACAAAGCATCAGCATCGATGTTCCTACTTCCTAGCCAGTACTTCAGGCTGAAATCATAGGCAGACAAATGCTGCCAACCACCGATGGCCTGTGACATCTAATTTCGCCGAGGTCAGGATATAAGTTAGGGGATTGCTGTCCGTCCTCACCTCAAACTTGGCACCACAGAGGTAGTCACTCAACTTATCCACACAGCCCATTTCAATGCCAGTAACTCCAACGTGCGAGGGACAGTTTTTCTCAGGGTGACAGCCTCTGACTGACAAATGCAACAGTTCTCAACTCAGTTCCCTGATCCTGATGCAGGGCACCCGCTAAGCCCTCTCTGCTGGCATCCATATGCAGTATATATGGTAATCAGGGGGGGGGGGGCGTCCGCAAAAACCAGCACAGGTGCCTGGGTCAGCATCTCCTTCAGCGACTGAAAGGCATCTCACATTTTGCATCCCACCTTGGTCCAAAAGGCTCCGAAGGGCGAAGATACTCTTCACCCTCCTCTCTGTTTGTTCTCCCTTTCTTCCCCAAGGGAGGGTTTAAAGGGTGACTCACTTCCACGTAGCCCTTCACAAACCTCCGGTAGTAACCACAGAACCCAAGGAACGAGCGCAAAGCACTCACTGTCTGGGGCCTTGGCCAGGTGGTCACCGTCTCTAAGCTGGATCCATAGTTACTCCATCTCGTGAGACTGTGCTCTACATAGCTGACAGACGTCTTGCAGAACTGGCACTTGTCCAGTGAAAGTTTTAACCCTTTGGCTTTCAGTGGCCCAGCACCTTCAGTAGCCTCTATTCATACTCTTCCAAGCTGGACCCAAACACCATGAGGTCATCCAGATACACCAATACCTCAAGCAAGTTCACCCCCCACCACTTTCTCCATGACATGCTGGAAGGTTGCAAGGGCGCCCGATATGCTGTGGGGCATCCTTTGGAACTGGAAGAATCCCTGTGGATGTATAAATGCTGTCCTCTCTTTGCCAGCTTCACTCATGGGGATCTGGTAATATCCACTCCTCAGACAGGCTAGCGCGCCTTTGATCCTTGACAGTATACTGGTTAGGGACGGTACACCTTTTCAGAGTCCTATAGTCTACACACATCCATACCTTCCCATTCTTCTTTCTGGCCACTACTATTGAGCATGCATAGGGGCTTCGGGTCTCAGTGATGATCCCAGCTTGATTCAACATAAACAAATGCTACTGAATGTCTTCCACCTCTGCAGAGGTAGTTGCTGCGACCGCTCTCTGAATGGCGTGTCCTCGGTCACCCGGATAGTGTGATGGGTGCTCTTGGAACAACTGGAAAAGACACCTTCCAGCTTCAACATCTTCTCTATCAACCTCCTCTTCCAAACCGTAGGAACTGGGGAGTCCCCAAAGTTGAATGACTCAGCAGTCAACCTTCTCCCTTTTTCCAATATCTTCTCTCCAGCTTGTCTCACAGGGACACTAGACATTACCAGATTCCAGCTTGTGATCTTCCGGAGCATCTACTAAGATGGCTTCACCCACAAATACCTTGCTCTCAGGTACAAAAGAAAGAAAAAACATTTCCCTCATTGGATGTCTCACATTCCAAAGCCTTTGTTATTTCTAGTCATAACCCAAACACTGCTGATACGCAGAAGCCATTACATTAGCAATGAAACCTTTCCCAGGGCATTACATCAGTATTATTTTTATTCCCACAGTTTGGCTTCTTTTGCACATTAGTTGTTGTCAGTCTTTGTTTATATAATTTTGTAAAATTCTGTTATATTTGTCTTTTAAATGCCTGCAGGAAGATAAATGTAATATATAGTAACATATACGTATTCTGATCATAAATTTACTTTGGGCTTTGAACAAGTAAACCATGTGAACTTACACTTGTGCTGAGGATACATGGGGAGTTGATTGAACACTTTGTCAGAAAGAAGGTAACACTTCCTCAATGTACAAACTTTGTAATTTGAAGTGTCTGCCTGGATAATATACTCATGGGAGTGCAGAGCCATGATGAATAAACCTCTGAACTGATATTGGAAGAGTTGGACCATTAACCTAGAGACGTGTTTGAACTCCCCTATGACAGTCTGTGGTTAAATTCCAGTACTGAAATTAATGGAAGTTATGTACAATCTTTATATAATCAAGCTGGGCCGGATATGGAGTATTGCATTTGTTTCTGGTAGCCACCTTATAGGAAGGCTATGGAGGCTCTGGTGCAGAAGAGTTTTACCAGGATGCAACTTGGATTAAAGGGCTTGTGTTTAGATTAGATTGATTCAAAACTTTGAAACATTTAGAGAAATACGTTGTTTGCATGAAATCAAATCAGCGAGGATTGATCTAGGAAACCCACAAGTGTTGCCGTTTTTCCGGTGCCAACTTAGCAGGCCTATAACTCACTAACCAGTGGAATGTGGGAGTATACTGGAGCATCTGCAGGAAACACGCAGTCACTGGGAGAATGTACACTCTTCTTGTGAAAACAGCAGGAGTTAAATCCAGATCAGTGATCACTGGTGTTGTTATAGCGTTATGCTACCTTGCCAACTTTACGCTACCACGCTAGGAATAGTTGGACAAATGGGTTGCTTTCTCTGGAGTGGCAGAGGGGAGTGCTGATTAGAAATTAATAACATTATGAGAGACAGAGATAGAATATATAGTCAGAATCTTTTTTTTCCCAGTAGAAATGTCAAATGCTACTTGGCATACATTTAAGGTGAGAGGGCATAGTTTAAAGGAGGTAACCTGAGCACATTTTGTTTACATAGTTGTCATTGTCTAAATCCTCTGCCAGGGTTGGTGGTAGAGGCAGATATGATAGAAGTATTTAAGAGGCTTTTAGACAGGTACTTGAATGTGCAGAGAATAGAGGGGTATGGACCACATGCCAGCAGAAGGGATGAAGCATTATTTATTAGCTTAATTAGTTTGGCACAACAAGGCCATACTGCTGAATATTCTCTATGTTCTAAGTCTGAATTTTTTTTTAAAAAGCTGCCATCTGTAATTGTGAGCATTATGTATCTGGTTTCTAATGTCCTTCAAACAGGAAATGTGCCTTTCTTACCCAATGCTCTTCATATGTGATTCCAGCCTGCCAAGTAAAACTTATATTCAGTGGTACTGCTCATTAATGCAATTATCTAATCACCCAGTCATATGACAGTAACTCAATGCATTATAGCAACAGGTTCAGTTGTTGTTCAGACCAGATATCAGAAAGGAGAAGAAATTTGATCGAAGTGACTTTAACTGTTTTATGATTGTTGGTGCCAGACAGGGTGGTTTGAATATCTCAGAAACTGCTGATCTGCTGGGATTTTTATGCACAACAGTCTGTAGAGTTTTACAGGAAATGGTGCTTAAAAACAAATAAAAATCCATTGAGAGGCAGTCCTGTGGGTGAAAAGGCCTTGTTAATGAGAGAGGTCCGAGGAGTATGGTCAGACCAGTTTGAACTGACGGGAGGATGGCAGTAACTCAAATAACCTTGCATTACAACAGTGGTGCAGAAGAGCATCTCTGAATGTACAGCATGTTGAATCTTGAAGTGGCTGGGCTATAGCAGCAGAAGACCATGAACATACATTTAGTGGCTTATGAGGCATAGGAGATATATAACAAAGTGGGCACTGAATGTATTTTACCTTCTGTTGAAGGGGCAATCAGAGTTGGATACTGAGTGATGTGAGCATCTAAATCCCATGAATGAATAAAAAGTCTCTTTGTTAGTGGGACACTGATTGCTCTAGCTTTTGATGTGGGCAAGAATTCATCTAACAAATTCTTACTTAGAGTCTGGTCACCTCATTATAAGTAGGATGTTGAAGCTTTAGAGAGGGTGTAGAGGAGATCACCAGGATACTGGTTGGATTAGAGAGCATCTCTGAATGCAAAATATGTCAAACTGTGAAGTGGATGGAAAATTTGGAAAACTTTCTTATGAGGTAAGTTTGAGCTATCTAGGGATTTATTTCTTGGAGCAAAGTGAGTGCTGAGTGCTGGGAAGCAGCTGAGGTGAGTGTGGAACGCGGAGCGGGGACTCAGGACAGTGTGATAGCGGGACCGTCGCAACAGGAGGAGGAGTGAGGTTCTCGGGAGAGCGCTGAGTGCTGGGAAGCAGCTGAGGAGCTGAGGTGAGTGTGCTTTAAAAGGAGCGTGGAGGGCAACTGAGGGGTTAAGCAGAGTGTTGATTAGTTGATTAGAGGGAGTGAGTACTGGAGATAATTGTCAGAGACAAATAAAAGGAGGGGTAACTGAAGAAGGGCAGCCAGTGTGTGAGTGGCTAAGGGTAGGAGTGGAGCTTTGAGGCTTTGGCAAGCAGAGGCTGAGGACAAGCTTGCTCCCAGTGAGGTAAGGCTGGATAAGTTCCTTTAATTAATTTAATTAACTTAAGAGTGCTCCATTTGCAGTAGGTGGGATGTCGGGACGGTACAATTGTCCCTGATGACTACACCTGTAAAAGGTGCATCCAGCTAGAGCTCCTGACAAACCAAGTTAGGGAACTGGAGCTGGAGCTGGATGAACTTTGGATCATTCGTGAGACAAAGGCAGAAATAGACAGGAGTTTCAGGGAGACATCCACCCCTAAAAGTCAGGAGGCAGGTAGCCTCCTGACAATCTCCAATTTTCAATGAGTGGCCCCATGGAAATGGAGTTGGTTTATTATGGTCAGGTGCTGGGATTCATTATACCATTGCATTGAGATAATGCAAGGTAAAACAATAACAGAATGCAGAATAAAGAATACAGAGAAAATATAATGTAGACAGACACTAATGTTCATGGACTGTTTGTCCCACTCCCATCAGGGAGGAAACTACATAGCATCCACAGTAGGACCAAATACAGTTACTTTCCCTGAGCAGTAAGACTGATCAACACCTCTACTCACTAACACACCCCACCAGCACTACTTTATCATCTCCTCTCAGAGTCACCTTACATCCAATACTCCTGAGCCTAGCATCATTTTAGGGACAAACAGGAAATCTATGTATTTAGGCTATCTTATGTATTTATATTTATTGTGCTCTTTATCTTGTGTGTTTATTTTTGTGCTGCATCAGATTCAGAGTAACAATTATTACAATCTCCTTTACACTTGAGTACTGGAAACTCCATGAAGCAATCTTAAAGACTATAATGAGGTATATTGTGTCCTGGTAGGCACCACCTACCTCATTCATTGATGTGGTTTCATGGTCGGAGAATGAGGGAGGGAGAGGGAGGGAGGGGGGGGGAGGAGAGAGAGAGAGAATAAACTGCAAAGAAATGATAGACTTAATGAGTCAAATGGCTTGATTCTGCTCCTTTGTTTTGTAGTCTAATGTAATGGGCATGATGAGATTGTGCTGACAGCAAGAAGATAGAGGAGTGGAATTAAGTCCGTTGTGTCTGGTTTACCATTCAATTATTACAATGTTATAAGGAAAGGTTGAATAGTTAAGACTTTATTCCATAGAACGTAAAATTTGACAGAGGTATATAAAAATGAGGGGTATAGATAAATGCAAGCAGGCTTTTTCCACTGAAGTTTGGTGAGACCACAACTGAGGATGCAAGGTGAAAGTTTAAGGGGAACATAGGGCTCACCCAAAGAGTTGTGAGAGTGTGGAACAAGCTGCCAGTGCAAGTGGTGCATGTGAGCTCAATTTCAAAGTTTAAGAGAAGTTTGGATAGCTACCCTGAATGGCAGGGTATGAAGAGGTATTGTCCAGGTGTAGGTCAATGGGACTGGACAATTTAAAAGGTTCGCACAGACTAGATGGGCTGAAGTGCCTGTTTCTGTACTGTATTTTACTAATACTCTGTATTCTCTTTCTCCTGTTCTCCCACCTTCTCCCTGTAACTCTTAAACCCATACCAGTCAAGAACCACTCACAAAATGCTGGTGGAACACAGCAGGCCAGGCAGCATCTATAGGAAGAAGTACAGTCGACATTTTGGACCAAGACCCTTCATCAGTCCTGACGAAGTGTCTCAGCCTGAAACGTCGACTGTACTTCCTCTAGATGCTGCCTGGCCTGCTGCGTTCCACCAGCATTTTGTGTGTGTTGCTTGAATTTCCAGCAAGTGCAGATTTCCTCGTGTTTGCCAGTCAAGAGCCTATCAGTTGACGACTTAATACAGCCAATTCCAATTTTGTACATTTTATCAGGCAATCTTATCATGTCCATCAATAATTTTAAGTATTTAATTATATCCAGCACCCCATCATTTTATTGCACTCCAGGGAACATAAACCATGCAATCTGCTTTGGACTCAGTGCAATCTGGGAAGTAGACTTTGGAGTTTACTGATTTGCATTCTGCTTTGCCAGTGGAAAGCCATCTTTCAGTTTGGAGAGAAGGAGAAATTAGGGTTTTGTGTCCATATGAGTAAGGTTATAATGAATCACTGCTTGGCTTAGCACAGTGTCCAGAATTACCTTTTTGTAGTGTGATGTCAAGATTTGACACTGGAAAATGCAGTGGCACATGGCCAGAGATCTCTTTGTACAAGGTGTTTTGCAAGCTGTAAAGTTAAAGTAACAGATAACTTCCACGTTCCTTTTCTGAGCACTGAGGCAATAAGTTTATGGTGAGAAACAGGAGAACGGTTTTGAAAGGGATAATAAGCAATGGTAATGAGACAGCAGCTAGATGGACTGTATTTCTTAATACTCATTCTTTATCTTATGGTTTTATGGTAATATTTCAACATGGCTTGTACAGAGAGTTGTTTTCATCGCTGGATTCTCTGAGACAATAAGACATAAGAGCACAATTAGGTCATTTGGCATTCCTTTGCCTTTGCCCTTACTAACCAAGAACCTAATCAACCTCCACTTTAAATATACCCAATGACTTGGCCTGCATAGCCAGTTGTGGCAATGAATTTCATAAATTCACCAACCTCTAGCTAAAGAAATTCCTCCTCATCTTTGTTTTAAAGGGGCATCTTTGTATTCTGAGGCTGTTCCCTCTGGTCCTGGACTGCCCCACTTTGGGAGGCATCTTTTTGCGTCCACTCCATAAAGGCCATTCAATAGGTATCAATAAGATCTCCCATTAAAAATGGGATTGACAATGATATCCCATTCCATCCCTCCATAAGTTTCATTCCCTTCCTCGTGCACATTAGCATCACAGTTAGCATAATGCTTTACATCATTAATTCTCACTGCTGTCTGTAAGAAGCCTGTACGTTCTCCCCATCATCACATGAGTTTTCTCTGGGTGCTTTGGTTTCCTGTTTGGTTAGTAAGTTGTGGACTTGCTTTATTGGCGCCAGAAAGATGGCAATACTTGCAGGCACCATCTGTACATCCTTGGACAGTGTTGGTCTTTGAAGCAAATAACACATTTCACTTTTTGTTTCGATGTATGTGTGACAAATAAAGCTAAACTTTAATATTTTTTAAGTTCTCTCCATTGCCTAGCTCATCCACTACTTCTGACACTGAGTTGAATCTGTAGCTTGGTTCTTGATAGGAAGTAGCATTCCACAGGAGGAATTGTATAAGATTGGTACAGATCAGAAGTTTGAGTGTGCCTTCATCAGTCAGGGTCAACCGTGGATGTTGTGTCCTAGCTGTCTAGGTACACAAGCCTGGATAGTCTAATATGGAGGGCAAGCTATTGCCCATGTAGCAAGCTCCCTCTCTCCACACATCTAATGAACCCAAAGGTTCAGTAGAGACTGATGCAGTTTGGCACCAGCAGCATCGCAGGAGTTGCCAGTCAGTGATGAACTCAACATAGGTCTGCCTTAGGAACTCCAGCTCTAGATTCTTCCTTAGTGTTTACTCACACAGCCATCTCCATGAGTGGGTGTAGTTGCAAGGCAGCAGAGGTTTGAGATCAGAGTTTTACTTTTCCTAGGTCAGCTGCAAACCATGGCTGATGAGTCCCATCTGCCCGAAGTGATTGGTTTTAATGCACCAGTAAACTGCCTTTGTCAGTAGAAACAGTTCTGCCAGTTTTAGTAGCTAAGCCAGACGTGAATACCAGAAGTTGGACTTGGTTGTCAGAGGTTATTTCAGATGTTCGCCATTGGGAGCTTATCCTCAACACCACCCCTGGCTATAGCAACCCTAAGGGACAATGGAAGATTAGAATTGCTCAGATTAGGAGGAGAGGTGTATCTTGCTGATAGAGGACCATTGAATAGTTCCCCAGTAAAATTAGATGGATTCTGCACTGAGTGATATACCTTGTAATGAATTCACAGTAAATCATCCTGAGTGACGGATCATGGAAATGAGGGAGATGGGGAACTGGCGCAGGAGAAGAGTTGAGGCATTTTAAAAAGTAGGACAGGCTTGAGGGACCCAGTGACCTTATGACTGTGATCTGAGTCATTGGAAAGACATTGAAACTGGTGATACAAAGCTAATGATAAGTAGACCCTCTTGGTAGAGGCCAAACTTAAAAGTACAGCACATTTTATACCCTTAAGATCAAAGGTAACAGCAGAATATTCAATACAATTTCCATTGTTACAATGACATTATTTGCTTCAATGTTCTGAGTCTGACAATACTTCCTTTGAACAAAATACGCAAAATGCTGGAGGAACTTAGCAAGTCAGGTAGCATCTATAGAGAGGAATAAACAGTCGACGTATAGGGCCTCAATCCTAGTCTCCTCCGTAGATACGGTGTGACTTGCTGAGTTCCTCCAGCATTTTGTCAGAATCAGAATCGGGTTAATATCGCCAGCATATGTTGTGAAATTTGTTAAGTTGGCAGCAGTAGCACAATACAATATGGTAAGACTGCATGACATGGGAGCAGAATTAGGCCATTCAGCCTATTGAATCTGCTTTGCCATACCATCATGACTGATCCCGGATCCCACTCAACCACCTACACCTGCCTTTTCGTCATATCCTTTGATGTCCTCACTGATCAGGAAATGATCAGCTTCTGCCTTAAATACACGCATGGAGTTGGCAGAGCGTTCCGCAGATTTACTGCTCTCTGGCTAAAAGAAAAAGATTCCTCCTTACTTGTTCTAAAGGATTGCCCCTCAATTTTGAGACTGTACCCTCTAGTTCTGGATACCCCCACCAAAGGAAACATTCTGGAAAAGCATCCATCCTTGTCTTCAACATTCAGTTGGTTTCAATGAGCTTGCCCTGGATTCTTCCAAATTCCAAAGAGTACAGGCCCAAAGCTGCCAAACGCTCCTCATACGTTAACCCCGTCAGTCCCAGATGCAACCTTATGAACCTCCTCCGGACAGTCTCCAATGACAATACATCCTCTCTGAGATATGGGGCCCAAAACTGTTGACAGCGCTGTAAGTGTAGCCTGACTGGTGTCTTATAAAGGCTCAGCATTATCCCCTTGCTTTTATATTCTGTTCCCCTTGAAATTAATGCCAACGTTGCATTTGCCTTCTTTACCACAGACTCGACTTGTAAATTAACCTTCTGGACTGTCTTGCACAAAGACTGCTAAGTGCCTCTGCACCACTGGTGTTTGAATTTTCTCCCCATTTCTATTAATCCTTTCACCAAAATGGATTATCATACATTTCCTAACACTGAATTCCATCTTTTTTGCCCATTCTTCCAATCTTTCTAAGTCCTGCTGCATTGCATTGCTTCCTTAGCGTAACCTATCCCTCCACCTATCTTCGTATCATCCGCAAACGTTGCCACAAAACTATCAATTCCATTATCTAAATCATTGACGAACAATGTGAAAAGCAGAGGTCCCAATACTGACCCCTAGGAACACCATTAGTCACCGGCTGCAAACCAGAAAAGGCCCCTTTTATTCCCATTCACTGCCTCCTGCCTGTTGGCCATTCTGCTACCCTTGCCAGTATCTTACCCGTTACAACATAGGATTTTATCTTGTTAAGCAGCCTCATGTGTGGCACCTTATCAAAAGTCTTCTGAAAATCCAAGTAAATGACATCCACTGGCTCTCCTTTGTCCACCCTCCTTGTTACTTCCTTGAAGAAATCTAACAGATTTGTCATGCAAGATTACCCTTGACAGAAGCCAGGCTGACTTAATCTGCAAGTACCTGAAACCTCATCCTTAATAATTGACTCCAGCACTTTCCCAACCACTGAAGTTAGGCTAACTGGCCTATAATTTTGTCTTTTTTGCCTTCCTCCCTTCTTAAAGAGTGGAGTGATAATTTGTAATCTTCCAGTCCTCTGAGGCCATGCCAGAATCAAGCAATTATTGAAAGATCATGACCAATGCATCCATTATCTCTTCAGCAATCTGTCTCAGGACTCTGGGATGTACTTCGTCTGGCCCAGATGACTTATCCACCTTCAGACATTTGAGTTTGCTTAACACTTTTTCCTCGCTCCTGCTCCCTGACATTCACGGACCTCTGGCACACTGTTGGTGTCTTCCACAGTGAAGACAGATGTGAAGTGGCCATTAAGTTCATCTGCCCTTTCTTTGTCCCCCATTAATACCTCACTAGCATCATTTTCCAGTGGTCCAATATCAACTCTCACCTCCCTTTTACTCTTTATGACTGGAAAAAAAAACTTTTGGTATCCTGCTATTTTCTGGTATCCTATTATTGGCTGGCCTGCCCTCGTATTTCACCTTCTCCCCTCTTACAGCTTTTTTAGTTGCCTTTTGTTGGCTCCAATTTCCACTCAGTTTTGTTATCTTATATGCCCTTTCTTTGGCTTTTATGTAGTTCTTAACTTCCTTTGTCAGCCATGGTTATCTACCACTGCTATTTGAGAACTTCTTCCTCTGTGGGACGTATCTGTCCTGCCTTGTGAACTATTCCCAGAAACCTCAGCCATCTCTGCTGTGCCGTCATCACTGCCAGTATCCTCCTCCAATCCACCTGGGCAAGCTCCTCTCATGGCTTCTGTAATTCCTTTTATTTCATTGCGATACAGAAACCTGCGAGTTGTGCTTCTCTGTCTCGAATTGCCGAATGAATTCTATCATATTATGATCACTGTCTCTTAAGGATCCTTTACAGTAAGCTCCCTAATAAGATCTGGGTTATTACACAACACTCAATCTAATATGGCTTTTCCCTAAGTTGGCTCAAGCTCTAAAAAGACATCTCATAGGCTTTCAACATATTCCCTCTCTTGCGATCCAACACCAACCTGATTTTCCCAATCCCCTTGCATATTGAAGTCCCCCATTACAATTGTGTCACTACCATCATTATATGCCTTTTCCAGGTCCCTTTGCAATCTCAACCCCACAGCTTCGCTACTATGTGCAGGCCTATATATGATTCCCATAATGGTTTTCTCACACTTGCAATTTTTAAACTCCACCCAGAAAGATTCAGTATTCTCTGACCCTATGTCACCTCTTTCTAAAGATGTAAATTTCATCTCTTACCAACGGAGCCACTCCACCGCCTATGCCTTCCTGCTTGTATTTTCAATACAAAGTATATCCTTTGATGTTAAGCTCCTAGCTTTGACTGTGCTTCAGTCACGACTCAGTAATGTCCACAGCATCATACCTACCAGTCTCTAATTGCGCCACAAGTTTGTCCACCTTATTCTGAGTGCTACATGCATTTAAGTACAGCACTGCATTCTAAACTCTTTTGAATTTTGCCTCTGTGGTACAATTTAACTCTTTGCTCCGTCTGCATTTGTATCCAGTCTTTGGATTGTCCGTTCTTTCATCCAGGTTACACCCATCATCTACCTGTAAACTTGGTGGCTCATCCTCAGCTCTATCATCCTGGTACCCATCAGCCTGCCATATTAGTTTAAGCCACTCCCAACGGCTCTGGTAAATCTGCTGACAAGAATATTGGTCCCCCTCAAATTCAAGTGTAGCCTATCCCTTTTGTACAGGTCCCACCTTCCCCATAAGGGGTCCCAATTAGTCAGAAATCTAAATCCCTGCCCCCTACTCCAACTCTTTAGCCATGCATTTATCTGCCACCTCATTCTATTCCTATCCTTGTTGTGTGGTACAATCTCGAGATTACTACCTTTGAGATCCTGCTTCTCAGCTTCCGTCCTAACTCTGTATATTAATTTTTCAGGATTTCGTCCCTTTTTCTTCCTATGTCGTTGGTACCAATATGTACCATGACTTTTGACTGCTCACCCTCCCTTTTAGGATATCGTGGATGCATTCAGAAATATCTCGGACCCTGGCACTTGGGAGGAAAAATACCATCCATGGAATCAGCTGTCTGTCCCCCGACTATAGAATCCCATATAACTGCTCCCATCCTCTTCAGTTCCCTGCCCCTCTGAGCCACAGTGCCAGACTATACATGATAATATAGAACAAAAATAAATAATTTGCAGTGAGTGTATATATTAAATATTTATTAAATATTAAATTAAAATAGTGCAAAACAGAAATAATATAAAAAAGTGTGTGTATTGCTCAAGGTTTCCAGCATCTGCAGAATCTCACTGTGTTTGTGAATGCTTTTTTGAGTTACATATCTAAATGGGAGACACTCCCAAATGTTCAAATACCCTGTAGTGGAAGGGGTTTAGATGATGAGGGGAGCTCCAGTTGAAATGTAATAGATACCAGCAATTTAAAAAGTATTCGATTATACTGCAGCCACAAAGACAACAATATGCTGGTGATTCCTGATTCTGATTCTGATTCTAAAAGGTCTGGATAGAGTGGATGTGGAGAAGATGTTTCCATTAATGGGAGAGTCTGGTACCCGACAGCACAGTCTCAGGATTTAGGAAAATCCCGTTAAAACTGAGGAGGAGGAATTTCTTTTGCCAGAGGGTGATGAATCTGTGGAATTAGTTGTTATAGTGGGCTGTGGAGACCAAGTCATTAGGTGTGTTTAAGGAAACACATGCAAAATGGTAGTGGAACTCAGCAAGCCAGGCAGCATCTGTGGAGTGGAATAAACAGTCAATGTTTCTGTCTGAGACCCTTCCCCAGTCTTGATTAAGGGTCTTGGCACAAAACATTGACTGTTCCTTTCTATAGATGCTACCTGGCCTGCTGCATTCCTCCAGCATTTTGTGTGTGAATTGCCTTGGATTTCTAGCATCTGCAGGTTCTGTATTACTTGTGGGTGTATTTAAGGCAAAGATTGATAGGTTACTGATTGTTAAGGGTTATGGGGTATGACAGGTGAATGGTATCCAAGATAGGATGGTATAATGATTAAGTTACTGGACTGGCAACCAAAGCTGTGGACAATTTATCAAATGAATTCAAATCCCATCAGGGCAAGTAATTAACCAAGTTCAAATTCCCTTCTGGTTTCAAGTAACAAAATAAATCTTGCATTAAAAGATTAAGCTGTGAAACCGCAGAATTGTTATAAAAACCCCATCTGGTTCACTTTAGTGAAAGAAATCTGTCATCCCATGTCATGTATGTGGGACTCCACAGGCACTCCGACGCTTAGAGGTATTTAGGAAGAGACAAAAAATATTAGCATTTCCAGTGATGCCCAGTCTTGTGAACAGACTGGTACGCACATTAAACCAGAAATGAGACTTGTTTTTACAAGCTGTGACTGAATCAATTGATTAAGTGTGAAAGGTGAAATATTTAAGGGGAACCTGAGGGGGAATTTCTTCACTCAGAGGATGATGAGAGTGTGGGACGAGCTGCCAGAGGAAGTGATGGATGTGGGTTCAATTTCAACAGTTAAAGGATATTGGGTAAGTAAATGGATGGTAGGGGTATGGAAGGCTTGAGTCTGGGTGTGGGTCAATGGGACCAGGCAGGTTAAGAGTTCGGCATGGACTAGATGGGCTGAAGGGCGTACTTCTGTGCTGTCGTGCTCTATGACTGTTAACTTCAGAGGAGCAAGGAATTTCATTGCTCCCTATGACAATAATTTAATCTGAATCTGGGTCAGGTTCAACAGGACTTGGATAAATGGGGAAGGTTAGAGTATGCGGATCACAGTGATGGGATCACTCACCAACCACAATGGTTCCAAAAACAGCCTAATCAGGTGTCTGATCATAAACAGTGTCCAATACCAACATCACAAGATCACAATGCTAAATTGGCTGAAGCAAATGTATTTACAGAACAGAATTTATGTGCAGTGTGAATGTGAGTTATAAATCAGATTTGCTTCATGTGTCAGTACAACCGAATGTCAAACAGAAATCCCAACAATATTTAACCATTAAAGCACGCAGGCCTTTCATCCACAATGATGAAGTATTTTGAAAACTTGGTGATGAAACATGTCAATTCGTGCCTGAGAAGTGACTTCGATCCACTTCATGTTGCCTGCTGGAACAACAGGTTCACAGTAGATGTCATTTCATTGGCTCTTCATACAATCATGGAACATCTGGACAGTAAAGATACATACATCAGGATGCTCCTTATCACTACAGCTCAGCATTCAACACTTTTATCCCCTCAAAATTAATAAGCTCCAAGCCCTTGGCCTCAATACCTCCTTGTATAGTTAGATCTAGATTTCCTTACTACAAGTGACTACCAGTCAGTTCAGAAAGGCAGTAACATCTCCTCCACGATCTCCATTGGTACAGGTGCACCACAAGGCCGCGTGCTTATCCACCGCTCTGCTAGCTTTATACTTAAGACTGTGAGGCTAAGCACAGCTCCAATACTATATTTACGTTTCCTGATGACTTTTGGTGAAGTTTGGTGAAGAATCAGCATAGAGGAGGGAGACTGAAAATCTGGCTGAGTGGTACTATAACAGCAATGTCAGCAAGACCAAGGAGAAAGAAACCAGAGGCCCGTGAGCCAATCCTCTTCAGAGGATCAGAGCTGGAGAGGGTCAGCAACTTTAAATTGCTTTATGTTATTATCTTGGAGGACCTGTCCTGGCCCAACTTGTAAGTGCAGTTACAAAGAAAGCATAATACTGGCTCTATTTCCTTAGGAGTTTGCAGAGATTTGGCATGACATCTAATACTTTGACAAACTTCTATAGGTGAGTGGTGGAGAGTGTATTGACTGGTTGCATCATGGCCTGGTATGGAAACACCAGTGCCCTTGAATGGAAAATCATACCAAAAGTCATGGATATGGCTCAGTCCATCATGGATAAAGCCGTCCCCACCAATGAGCCCAACACCATGAAACACTGATACAGGAAAGCAGCTTCCATCATCAAGGATCCCCCATCGTCCACGCCATGTTCTCTTATTACTGCTGCCACCAGGAAGAAGGTACAGGAGCTTCAGGACACATGCCACTACGATCGGGAACAGTTACTACCCCTCATCCATTGGGGATAACTTCACTTGCCCCATCACTGAAATGTTCCCACAACTTATGAATTCACTTTCAAGGACTGTTCATCTCATGTTCTCAATAGTTATTGCTTACTTATTTATTATTACTATTTCTTTCTTTTTGTATTTGTACAGTTTGTTTTCTTCTGCACTCTGCTGAAAACCCATGGGTCTTTCATTGGTTCTGTTATGGTTATTCTATAGATGTATTGGGTATGCCCACAAAGAAAATGCATCTCAGGCTTGCATGTGGTGACATATGTGTATCTTGATAATGAATTTACCTTGAACTTTGAAGTTTGAAGCCCCTGTTCAGTGTTAAATCACAAGTTCATAAGACATTGAAGCAGGACTAGGCCATTCAATTGAGTCTGGTCTGACATTCTACCATGGCTAATTAATTACCCCCTCAACCTTATTCTCCTTCCGTCTGACTAATCAAGAGCCATCAACCTCTGCTTTAAGTATGCCTAATAACTTGGCCTCTACAGCTGTCTGTGGCAACGAATTCCACAGATTCACCACCCTTTGGCTAAAGAAATTCCTCCTCATCTCTGTTCTAAATGGACACCTGTCTATTCTGAGATTGTGTCTTCTGCTCCTAGACTCCCCTGCGCATCCACTCAATCTAGGCCTCCCCCATTCTGCTGTTTTATCTGAACAATAACTGAACCTCTTGCCCATGTATGCCTTCTTTTATGCATTGAGTTGCTGCCACATGATAGGCTGTTTAGATATTTGCATTACCGAACATCTACCGTGTATCTAATGAAGTGGCCACTACGTGTAAATGTTACCAGATACTACCCTGAGGTTCATTTCCATGTAGTCGTTAACAGAGTTGTATTTGATGTAGGTCATAGTGAGGAAGCTGCTGGAAAGTTAGAGTTAACTCCCATATGGATAGAAGTAGAGATATACATAAATTCATAAAATGTCGAACAAGTTGCATAACCACGTTAGTCCCATTTGCTTGCAATTGGCCCATGTCCCTTCCTTATCCATTCATCTGTCCGAATGCCCTTTCTACATCTGCTGTGGCAAGTCATTCTGTCTGCCCACCACCCTCTCTGTGAAAATGTTCGAAGTAAATTTATTCTTAAAGTACATGGCAGCATAGTGGTTAGAACAACACTTTGTAGTCCCAGTAACCCGGATTCAATTTCTGCCATTGCCTGTAAGGGGTGTGAATGTTCTCCCCGTGACTGCATGGGTTTCCTCCAGGTTCTTTGGTTTCCTTCTGCAATCCAAAGACATACCAGGTTGGTAGGTTAATTGGTTATTGTAATTTGTCCCATGATTAGGCCAGGATTAAATTGCAGGATCGCTGGACCAGAAGGGCCATTTTTGTGCTGTATCTCACCATATATAGTACCCTGAAATTCATTTCCTTGTGTGGGCACTCAGAGTAGAACAAAGAAATATGATCGAATCAACGAAAATCTACACACTGATGAGCAACCAACATGCAAACAAAGAGAAACTCTGCAAATACAAACAAAAACCAATAGTAATAAAAAAATAATAAAAATACAGACAGTTCCGGGGTTACGTACGAGTTCCGTTCCTGAGTCCGTAAGTCGGAACAATTACATCTGGTATTATTTAGCGTCAGTTAGTCAAACGTTTGTCTTAGTATATAGTATATATTTTACCTTTCTATGCATATAAAACACTAAGAAACTTATGTATTCCAATAATTAAACCACTGCGTTGCTTAGTAATAATTGTAGCTTTCATCGGGGCAGGGCGTTTCACATGCTCCATTATTCTCACTTTATCTGTTATCCTTTAAAATTGTTCTGATTGTTGACCGACTGTAGCCTAACACTTTTCCAATGACTGATGGCGTTTCACCCCTTTCCAAACGCTTTATTATTTCCACTTTATTTTCAGTCATGATTGCTTCCCGTCAATGGAACAGGAACACTGCAGACGGCGGGTCCCGAACTGCGCTGGCTCCCGAGGTCTGCTGGGTCCTAAGGACCACAGATTTGATTCCCCAGGTGCTAAACTGCACCGCACTGAGGCAGGTTAAGTGGGACAATTGGGAGCTGTGCTGGGTTTGGGTAATTGATCCTCCACAATATCCCGCGTGGGAATTTAAACTGGAGGTGGCAGTGTTCTTTTTTAACGAGGTCGAGTTGCGAGCTCGACATCAACCCGGCATGGATGGTACGGGAGTCACTGGATCAGTAATCAACCCGGCACGGGACTGGTCTGTCACTAAATCGAATTCAGAAACCTCCGTTCCATAGTCCGATGCTGATCTGACTGCACCACCAGCTGACTGGAACGGGGGGTGGGGGGTGGTCAGGATGAATCTTACTAAGAAAAATTTAAGCCAAATACAAAGTTAAACACTCAACACAGTGACAACGGCAACAACTTAAAATGGCGGACGGCGTCGCGATCTGGCTTAAAATGGCGAACGGCGTTCTCCTTCCTCGGTTTGTAAGTATGAGTTGTCCATAAGTCGGACATTCATAACTCGGGGACTGCCTGTGCTGAAAATATAAGTTGTATAGTCCTTGAAAGAAAGTCCATAGGTTGTGTTAAGTGATCAGTTCAGTGTTGAGGTGAGTGAAGTTATCCACACTGGATCAGGAGTCTGATGGTGGAAGGGTAGTAAGTGTTTCTAAACCTGGTGGTGTGGGGCCTAAGGCCCCTTTATTCCCTTTCAAAACTTTGTCCACTCACTTTAAGCTTGGGCCTTCTAGTTTAAAAATCCCAACCCTGGGGAAATGAGTGTGGCTACTCACCTTACCTACCCCCTTCATGATTGTATAAACCTCTGTGTCATCAAACCTCAGCTTCCTGACCTCCAGAGAAAACAACTCCCTGCTAGCCAACTTCTCTTTATAACTTAAGCCCTCCAGTTCCGGTAACATCCTCGTAAATCATTTTTGCACCATTTATTGCCATCCTTCCCACAGCAGGGCG
The DNA here is from genome assembly GCF_030144855.1 of Hypanus sabinus. Taxonomy (NCBI): domain Eukaryota; kingdom Metazoa; phylum Chordata; class Chondrichthyes; order Myliobatiformes; family Dasyatidae; genus Hypanus; species Hypanus sabinus. The sequence continues at coordinate 14,147,256 of NC_082707.1, read as the reverse complement.
ACCAGAACTGTACGTAAGTGCTTCATTTGTGGCCTTAGCAACATCTCAGAGAGGGCATCACAGCATTGTAGGTGTTAGCAGGACACTATTATAGCTCAGGGCATCAAAGTTCGGAGTTCAATTCCAGCATTGTCTGCAAGGAGTTTATATGTCCTCCATGTGATTGTGTGGGTTTCCTCCTCGTGTTCTGTTTTCCTACTATATTTCAAAGATGTACTGTTAGTAGGTTAATTGTTTATTGTAAATTGTTTTGGGCCTGGGCAAGGGTTAAATGAGGCATTGATCATGTGGATAGTCAGAGGCTTTTTCCCAGGGCTGAAATGACTAACACAAGAGGGCACAGTTTTAAGGTGCATGGAAGTAGTTTCAGAGGAGATGCCAGGGATAAGTTTTTTTACGCAGAGTGGCGAGTGCGTGGAATGAGCTGCCGCTTGCTGGGCATGGTGGTGGAGGTGGATACAATAGGGTCTTTTAAGAGGCTCCTGGGTTGGTACATGGAACTTAGAAAAATGGAGGGCTATGGGTAGCCCTAGGTAATTTCTAAAATAAGTACAGCTTTGTGGGCCGAAGGGCCTGTATTGTGCTGCAGGTTTTCTGTGTTTCTATGTAAATCAGTGGCTTGCTGGGTGGTGATGCTTGTTGGGCTAGAAGGGCCTGTTCCGCACTGTATCTCTAATATAAAATAAAATCTTGTACAGGCATACTGTGGGGAAAATGGATGTTTTTGAATAACGTGTCACAGTTTATGTTGGTCTTTGAATGCACATGGTTTGGAGCCTCTAACAGGGAAAGATGCAGGCTGTGAACCTGAGAATGTGGCTAAACCAGTCATACTTGGGAATGATACAATATAAGGCATGTTTCTGAGCAAATTTGGCAGCAGTTCCCTTTTCTTCCATTGTTCATTGAAGAAGTGTTCTGCATAGACCTGGTGCAAAGAGCAACTGTAAGCTTGTGATACGTGTGAGCTACAGGTAAAACAGGAACAATTAAAGATTACATTTATTATCACATGTACAGTACATCAAAATATACAGTGAAGTATATTTCATCACTTGAAATATGCGTGCATCAACGACCAACAGTCCAATAAGGTACGGGGGGAGGAGCCTGACAGTACCACCAGACACAAAAATAGTTATTTTTCCAAGCAGTCAGGCTGATCAATATCTTCACCACCACTTTATCTTGTCCTGTCAGAGTCACCTTATGTACAGACACTCCTGTACCTCGTGTCACTTTATGAGTATATGTTCGGCACAGCATTGGGTCTATATTGTGCTGTAGGTTTTCTATTATGTTTCTAAATAGAAGTGTTCTAGAAAAATCAGTACTTAAACAGGCTATCTGGCCTATATAGTCTCTGCCAAACCACTTATACTGCGTAATATCAACCTGCACTGGGACTATAGCTCTACATAATGGTTAGGACACCTAATTACTTCCGTCACCCATGGCAGTAAGGTCAAAGGGGAGGACCCAGACAAAGAGCGATCCAACAGAGACCTCAGCGGTGGGGCTGGCGAATGATAATGACACATCATAACAGCAGACGAAGGCTGCAGCAATGAAGGGTCCCCAGTCATCTTGCATTCCATGCCACTGGTCTCTGACCCCGATCTGACAAGGACTCTGCGGTGGCTACCCATGCATCAGCCTCCCCACATTAAACAAAGTCTTGCACAGGCGTTCTCTATTAAGGAAGTAACTCCCTCTAACTATTACCCGTCATTGTACTGCACTGTAAACATTTTTTATAATGCTGTTTACATTATAACATGCTGGCCTAGTCTTAATTGTAAATTGGTTTATTATTGTCATATGTAGCGATGGACATTCTTTGGAAGCCATCCATACAGATCATTTCAGTAGTCGGTACATCAAAGCAGTCGTAGGGAAAAATCAATGAAAAAATGCAGAATAGAGTGTTACAGCTGCAGAGAAAGAGCAGTGCAGGCAGCCAGTAAGGTCCAAGTGTGTGGCAAGGTAGATTACAAGGTCAAGGCTATAAGGGCAAGAGTCCAACTTATCGTACAAGAGGTTGATTCAGTAGTCTTATGGCAGTGGGTAGGAGCTCTTATTGAGCCTGGCGAAATGTGATTTCAGACTTTGGTATCTTTTGCCTGATTGGTGAAAGAGGAGTGAGAATGTCCTGGATCGAGATCATCATTTGATTACACATATAAAAGCTTTTCACTGCATCTCATACACATGACAGTAATAAACTAACACCAATAGAATAGTGAGAATACAATGATGATGAGGAGGCCTACAGGACTGAGATAAATCAGCTGGTTGAGTGGTATTGCAACAACAATCATACACTCAATGTCAGTAAGACCAATGGGTTGATGTGGACTTCAGGAAGGGGAAGCCAAGGGAACACACAACAGTCCTCAGTGATGTATTGGCAATGGAAAGAGTGAACAGTTTCAAGTTCCTGGGTGTCAACATCTCTGAAGCTCTACCCTGGGTCCCACATGTTGAAGCAATCACAAAGAAGGCACACCAGCAGCTGCATTTCATTAGGAGTTTGAGGAGGTTTGGTATGTCACCAAGGACTCTAGCAAATTTCTACAGATATAGCATGGAGAGTATTCTAACTGGTTGTATCACCACCTGGCATGGAGGGGCCACTGTACAAGATCAGAAAAAACTGCAGGAAGTTGCAACTCAGCCAGCTCTATCATGGACAGTAGTCTCCCCAGCATCAGAATCAGAATCAGGTTTATTATCACCAGCACGTGATGTGAAATTTGTTAACTTAGCAGCAGCAGTTCAATGCAATACATAATATAGCAGAGAGAGAATATAATAATAATAATAAATAAAATAAAACATAATAATAAACAAGTAAATCAATTCCATATATTGAATAGATCTTAAAAATGTGCAAAAACAGATATACTGTATATTCTTAAAAAAGTGAGGTGGTGTCCAAAGCATCCATTTAGGAATCAGATGGCAGTGGGGAAGAAGCTGTTCCTGAATTGCTGAGTGTGTGCCTTCAGGCTTCTGTATCTCCTACCTGATGGTAACTGTAGTGTTCTCGTGCAGTGTGTAGAAACTCTGAACTAAACACCAAGTTAACCAGAGCCAATGAAGACAGAGTCGCAGTAAGATTTACTGTTCACTCTTCCACATTAACGTATGGTGAAAACTGTTGATAAAATAATACAAAATATATACAGTTGGCCCTCCTTATCTGCGAATTCCGCATCCGCGAATTCAACCAACCGAGAATCTCAAAAACCCAGAAGTGCTCTTCCAGCACTTGTTGTTGGAACATGTACAGACTTTTTTTTGTGTCGTTATTCCCTAAACAATGCAGTACAACAACTATTTTACATTGCATTTATATTGTATTGGGTATTATAAGTAATCTAGAGATGATTTAAAGTATACTGGAGGATGTGCGTGGGTTATCATGGATCGGGATGGAAAAAATCGGAAGTTCTCTTACTGAGTAAGTCGGAACAGGTACATCAGGTATTATTAAGCATTAGTTACTCAAACATTTGTCTTAGTATATATTGTATATATTTTACCTTACTATGCATATAAAACACTTAAGAAACGTATGTTTCAGCGCCGGGCTTGGGAACTGTTCCCGAGTGCAAACCGGTGACAGACTGCTTTCGAGTGTGCTCTCCATCCGTGGTGGGTTGATGTGGGGGATCAAAAACTCAAAACCCCAAAACCCAATAATTAAACCACTGCATTGCTTGGTAATAATTGTAGCTTTCATCGGGGCAGGCCTTTCCCACTTTATCCTTTAAAACTGTTCCGATCATTGACCGATGCAGCCTAAAGCTTTTCCAATGACCGATGATGTTTCAACTCTTTCCGATCGCTTTATTATTTCCACTTTATTTTCAATCGTGATCGTGGGTATTTTTGTGAACAGAAACACTGCACATTCAGAGGTCTGGCGCCGGTCCTAATGTCTACCGCACTGAGACAGGTTAAATAAGGTCTGGGGTTCCACTGGGTCCTAAGATCCACCACATTGAGACAGGTTGAATAAGGGACTTGAGCATCCACGAATTTTGGTATCCGCCAGGGATCCCGGGACCAATCCCTCGCAGATTAGGAGGGCTGACTGTACAGTATCTGTTTCCTTCTTGGCATCACATTTGTGTCATAAATACTTGTAAAAGTAAAACTACAACAAACTGTATTACATTAAAGTCTCATTAAAGTACAACATACGGTCAGAATCTGCCGATGCTATCAACAGCTTTAGATAGACTCCACCACAAACTTTCCAGCAATGCTTTCAATAGCACAAGAAAATAAACCTCATTAACCGTCATTTCTTTTAACAGAATCAGCATTAACATTTTTACTTCCAACATATCGACTGTCATATGAACTTACGGCATTGCTTCTATGATGTTTCTTAGTGGATAGAAATGGAGCTTTTCCTCATGGTGATCCTGCACACGCAAGCCCCCATCTTCAGAACCTCCAAAACTGGAACTTACCCACAAGACGCGGCGAAACTGGGTGTGACGTCATCGCGTGCTGCGATACCTCACAGTAATGAATTTACCTTCAGCCTTTAACTAGAAAATAGTTACAAATGAACTATTTAAAGCAAAAATGTAATAAAGCTAAATAAATGCCTTAAGAGCAACACAGTAACAGTGAGAAAAAGGCATGCCCTGGGTGCTGGAGATCCTTAATAATGGATGCTGCCTTTCTGAGACACCACTCCTTGAAGATGTCCTGGGTACTTTGTAGGCTAGTGCCCAAGATGGTGCTGACTAGATTTACAGGTAGTCCCCGAGTTATGAATGTCCGACTTACGGACAACTCGTACTTGTGAACTGAGGAAGGAGAAAGCCGTCCGCCATTTTAAGTCAGAACGCGACGCCATCCCGACTTTAAGTTGGATCTTGACGCTGTCCGACATTTTAAGTTGTTGCCGTTGACACTGTGTTGAGTGTTTAACTTTGTATTTGGCTTAAACGTTTCTTAGTAAGATTCACCTTGATCCCGCACCCCCCCCCCCCAGTTCTGGTCGGCTGGTGGTGCAGTGAGATCAGCACCGGCCTCCAGTTCGATCCAGTGACAGACCAGTCCTGTGCCGGGTTGATGTTGACGCAGTGACTCCCGTACCATCTGTGCTGGGTTGATGTTGAGCTCGAAAATGGACCTCGTAAAAAAAAACACTGCCAGCTTCAGTTTAAATTCCCACGCGGAATATTGTGGAGGATCAAATACCTAGACCCAGCACTTGTCCCATTTAGCCTGACCCAGCACTTGTCCCATTTAGCCTGTCTCAATGCGGTGGACCTTAGGACCCAGTGGACCTTGAGAGCCGGCGCAGCTCAGGACCTGCTGCTCGCAGTGTTTCTGTTCCATTGATGGTTCAAAATAAAATGGAAATAATAAAGCGTTTGGAAAGAGGTGAAACGCCATCGGTCATTGGAAAAGCATTAGGCTGCAGTTGGTGAACGATCGGAACAATTTTAAAGGATAACGGATAAAGTGAGAATAATGGAGCACGTGAAAGGCCCTGCCCCGATGAAAGCTACAATTATTATTAAGCAACGCAGTGGTTTAATTATCAGAATACATACGTTTCTTAAGTGTTTTATATGCATAGAAAAGTAAAATATATACTATATACTAAAACAAACGTTTGACTAACTGACGCTAAATAATACTGGGTGTACTTGTTCTGACTTACGTACAAATCTGACTTAAAGACGGACTCAGGAACGGAACTCGTACGTAACCTGGGGACTGCCTGTACAACCTTCTGCAGCAGCTTTTGGTCCTGTGCAGTAGCCCTTCCATACCAGACAGTGATGCAGCCTGTCAGTATGATCTCCACGGTACAACTATAGAAGTTTTTGAGTGTATTTGTTGACGTGCCAAAAATTTTCAAACTCCTCATGGAGTCTAGCCGCTGTCTTGCCTTCTTTATGATTACATCGATACGTTGGGACCAGGTTAGATCCTCAGAGATCTTGACACCGAGGAACTTGAAGCTGCTCACACTCTCCGCTTCTGATCCTTCTATGAGGATCGGTATGTGCTCCTTTGTCTTGCCCTTCCTGAAGTCCACAATCAGCTCTTTCATCTTGTTGACGTTGAGTGCCAGGTTTTTGCTGCGACACCACTCCACTAGTTGGCATATCTCAGTCCTGTACATCCTCTTGTCACCACCTGAGATTCTATCAACAATGGTTGTATCATCAGCAAATTTATAGATGGTATTTGAGCTATGCCTAGCCACACAGTCGTGTGTATACAGAGAGTAGAAGCAGTGGGCTGAGCACACACTTCTGAGGTGCGCCAGAGTCAAGAACTTACTTGAAAGGCAATGCATAAAAAAGGCAGCATCCATGATTAAAGACCCACCATCCCTCAGGGCACACCCTCTTCTCATTGCTACCATAAAGGAGGAGGTGTAGAAGCCTGAAGATGTACATTCAACATTTTAGGAACAGTTTCTTTCCCGCCGCCATCATATTTCTGAATCTAACCATTCAACCCTTGGGTTGGACAATGAACTAATATTGCCCTCTTTATGCACTATCTATTTTAATTACGGTACTTTTCAGAAATCCTAGGCACATATACTGTATTTAGCTAGGGTGCCTCAGACTTTTGCACAGTACTGAATTTGCCAATATGGAGTGGAGACTGAGTTTGTAGATCTGGCAGGTGCAAAGGATGTTGTGAATGCTGAGTATGGAGTGCTGTGGGAAGGGTGTGGTACAGGTGGCAGAGAAGGAGTGCCAGATTGGGGGATGGCGTGTGTGCAGACAACATCCAGCCCTGATACACCAGGCAAGGTAATTTATTGGTTTATTGATCATTACAGAATGTCTTCCTGGTGCTGCCTGCTCCCTCCCCTCTCCCTTCTGCTTTCCCAACTATGATGCCCCTCTTCTTGCCTCTTTCCCATAGCCATAGGCTGGCTAGGCTTAGCTCAAGTACCATCTATAAGACTCTAAAAGTAATCTGGGAAATTATAGGCCAGTAAGTTTGATGTCGGTAATAGGTAAAGTATTGGAAGCAGTACTAAGGGATAGGATCTGCAAGTATTTAGATAGACAGGGACTTATTAGGGAGAGTCAACACGGCTTTATGCATGGTAGGTCATGTTTAACACATCTATTAGAGTTTTTCAAGGAAGTTACAAGGAAAGTGGATGAAGGGAAGGCAGTGGATTTGTCTACATGGACTTCAGTAAGGCCTTTGACAAGGTCCCGCATGGGACGTTACTTAGGAAGATTCAGTCGCTAGGTATACATGGTGAGGTAGTAAATGGGATTAGACATTGGCTCAATGGGAGAAGTCAGAGAGTGATAGTGGAGGATTGCTTCTCTGAGTGGAGGCCTGTGACTAGTGGTGTGCCACAGGGATCAGTGCTGGGTTCATTGTTATTTGTCATCTATATCATTGATCTGGATGGTAATTTGGTAAATTGGATCAGGAAATTTGCTGATGATACAAAGATTGGAGCTGTAGTAGAGAGTGAGGAAGGTTTTCAAAGCTTGCTGAGGGATTTGGACAAGCTGGAAAAATGGGCTGAAAATGGCAGATGGAGTTTAATACAGACAAATGTGAGGTATTGCACTTTGGAAGGGAAAAACCAAGGTAGAACATAGAAGGTAAATGGTAGGACACTGAGGAGTGCAGTAGAACAGAGGGATCTGGGAATACAGATACAAAATTCCCTAAAAGTGGCATCACAGGTAGATAGGGTAGTAAAGAGAGCTTTTGGTGCATTGGCCTTTAGAAATCAAATTAGGTTTATCATCACTCATGTGTATAATGAAATTTGGCTTTTTATGGCAGTAGTACAGTGCAATACATTAAATTACTGCAGTACTGTGCAGAAGTCATAGGTATCCTTGCTATATACAGTACAAGGGTGATTGATAAGTTTGTGGCCTAAGGTAGAAGGAGATGAGTTACACAGCTCTCGTTACATGCATGTACAGCTCAACTCTTTGAGTGGTTATGCAAAAGTTTGGTTAATAACATCTCTTTCTCCCTTAGGCCACAAACTTATCAATCACCCCTCATATATGTGCCCAACATTTTTGCAGAATACGATATATATTTATTATTGTATTTTATAGTTCTTTTTGTGTATAGTACTGACCTGCTGCCACAAAACAACAAATTTCATGACATACTGTCAGTGATAATAAACGTGATTCTGATTCTATCAGTAACCGGAACAGTAAGTGGAGCATCTGTGGAAACATCTCCACCCACTCATCATCAACAACTCTACAGTTAGCTCTGTTTCACCATTCAGGTTCCTGGGCATCATTATTTCATAAGACTTTGTGGGAAATTTATATCTCTTTCATTAACAAAAAGACTTTGCAGAGGATGTACCTCTTGTGACATTTGGTATAATTTCATCTTCTCTAGAACATACTAGTTCAATTCTATTCTACCTTTTATAGAGAGCTTCCTCACATCAGCTGTTATGTCTGGTTTGGTGCAGCATCCTCTCACAATATACAAAAGCTACAGAGAACTGTCAGGTCAGAAAGGTCATCGGCTGCATTCTACCATCACTGCAGCACTTGTATATGTCCAGGACAAAGAAGCGGTTAGGAAAAATCATAGTGGACACCACCCACCCTGCAAACCATCTTTTCCAAATGTTCCCTTCTAAAAAGCAAAATAGGGCTGTTAAAGCAAAAAAAAAAGTTCACACCATCTTAAACATTTTTTTCCCTAGGCATTTAATCTGATCAACCTTTCTAGTTGCTCCCAACCCATCCCCCTCTATCTATAAACCCTGTCACTGCACTGCAAACACTTCAAAACACCTTTTATGATGTTTCCTTTGTAAAGACATGTAGATATTTATGTATTTATGGGCATTTTTTCCATATCCATATTTTAACCTCTAACTTTACCTTTTTATATAATTCTTTATAATTGATGAATGTTATTGTTTCTTGTTGCATATTATACCCTGACCAACACACCACAGCAAATTTCTAATAGAGTGGATACCGATTAATTGGGACATGTTGGGATCAAGCCCAATTAAGCTGCTGTCCCAATTTGCTGAAGTAATTAAAATAACTTAAAACGTTTAAAAAATAAACAAACTGAGTAACTAATTCTGTATTTAAATGAAATATAGAACAAATTAGAACACCACCAAAATACCACAGTAATATAAAACTGTATTAGTTCCTAATAATTATCAAAGCCTGGAACTGGGGTTGAGGAGATAGGGAAAAAAAGGATTAGCCATGATCGAATGGCAGAGGATACTCGATGGGCCAGATGACCTAATTCTGCTCCTATGTCTTATAATCTTATGGTCTTAACAACCGGGGAGTTCATGTAGTGCTCACTGCTGTGTTCTTTTGATTGACTGCAAATGACCAAAATCAGTATAGACGCTTAGTGTAGATAATGGACTGCCTTTGTACAATGCTTTTGATAATTGCATACTCCAAATCTTCATTTTCATTGTAACATTCAAGGTGATTCTTGATGCTTTCAAAATCCTCATAGCTCCTAACTTGTTGAAGTAGTGAATCATTCCATTTTCACTCCTGGCTGTTTCTGGCATCTCAATGCCTGATTGCTTGAAACTGTGGTGAGCAAAACAGTTCTGAATTGTCTTACTGCTTATTTCTCACCAGCTCTCAGTGACAAAAATCACTGCATTTTAAATACGAACACTTGCAATGAACACTATTTAAAAATTAATCTTTCTAAGCACGTTGTAGTGTCTTAATGCCCAGACAAGTGCATGTGACTGACACCATTTAGAAACTGTTCAGCAATAGTCTCCTACCCCAATTAAGTGGCATATTGTCCAAATAAATGAAAGGAATCCTGACAGTTTTCTCAATTATGTTTTGTTCTTTAAGAGTTATCCCAAATATGATCTCATGAACTGATGGTTCAATAAACTGGAGTCCACAGTGTACGTTCATGCTCTTTGGCTGCTGTAGTCCATACACTTCAAGGTTCAGCACATTGTGTGTTTAAAGGTGCTCTTTTGCACACCACAGTTGTAATGTGTGTTTATTTGAGTTACTGTCACCTTCCCGTCAGCTTGAACCACTCTGGCCATTCTACTCTGACCTCTCTTATTCGCAAGGCATTTTTGCCTATAAAACTGCTGCTCACTGGATGTTTTTTTTTGTTTTTAGCATCATTCTTTATAAACTCCAGTATATGTAAGTGTCACTATGTACAACCCTTAGGTATATTTTCTTGCAGGCATACTCAATAGACCCTTAATAGAATAATAACCATAAGAGAATCAATGAAAGACTCTACCAACTTGGTTGTTCAACCAGTGTGCAAAAAACACTGGAGACTTTTGTCTGTGAAAATGCAGGGAGATCAGCAGTTTCTGAGATACTCAAACTATCCTATCTGGCACCACCAATCATTCCATGGTCAAGGTCACTTAGATCAGGTTTCTACCCTATTCTGGTATTTGGTCTGAACAACTGAATCTTTTGACCATGTCTGCATACTTTTATGCATTCAGTTGCTAAATATTAGATATTTACATTAACGAGCAGATGTACCTTATAAAGTCATGTCTAAATATATACAGGTTGCGCACCCCTTAGCTGAAATTTTGTAATCCGAAAATCTCTGAAATCCAAAATGTTTTTGAGTGGTGTCACAAAAATTCCACAAGGCGCTGGGAAGGTTCCTGGGGAATGTTCAAAGTAAATTCATTAATAAAGTATATGTAAGTGTCACTATGTGCAACCCTGAGGTATATTTTCTTGCAGGCATACTCAATAGACCCTTAATAGAATAATAACCATAAGAGAATCAATGAAAGACTGTACCAACTTGGGTGTTCAACCAGTGTGCAAAAGACAACTGTGCAAATCACAGAAAGAAAGAAAAATACATAAATAAATAAGCAATAAATATGAAGAACATGAAATAAAGAGTCCTTTAATGTGAGTCTGTAGGTTGCATGGTAACATTTTAATGATGAAGTGTTGAATGAAGTTATTCCCTTTGGTTCAAGAGTTTGATGGTTCGGGGGGTAATATCTGTTCCTGAGGTGCCAGTACCTTGTTCCTGATAGCAGCAGCAAGAAGGGTGATGGGAGTTCCTAATAATTGATGCTGCCTTCCTGTGACAATGCTTCATGTAGATTGCTCAATGGTTGAGGGCGCTTTACCCATGATGGACTGGGCTATATCCGCTCCTCTGTCTGTCTGTGGTGTGCAGGTCTCTGTGCACAACAGACAGGTCTGATAAGTGACTTCACATATGTTATTAACAAAAGTTAATGAAAAATAGAAATTCACTACATAAAGCGTAAAAATAAAGTTCTTTGGTGACCCACTTTCCAGCGCACTCGAACGGGCTCACAAAATGGCGCGTGCCGGCAGAGAGGCCGGCCCCAAAAAGGGCGCCAGGCCTTCTTCACCAGCAAGGGGAAAAACCCGCGCGCGGGGCTGTGAATATGCGCCTGTTATAGCCTTCCCGCCCGGGGATGGCGGAAACGGGAAGGCTTAAAAGCGAGGCCGCGAAGTTTGAATAAATCTTTTATGCAACTGCAACTCACCATCTGCGTGTCATTATTCCAGAATTGTAGCACACCGCTTCAATTCTTGATTTTGTAGTGAAAGAATGGATTTGTCGGCAAGTGAACAAATGCCATTTAACAGTAAGCTGATCATGAAACAAGCAAAGATCTATCTCTGTGGACTGAAAACTGAAGGTAATTGTGGATATTCAGCAGGCTGGTTGCAGAGTTTTAAGAAAAGGGATGGCATTAAATTTTTAAAGATTTGTGGTGATAAGCATCTTCAGTCACGAAGCACAAGAGAAATTCGTTGAGTTTGCCAATATTGTTGCTGTTGAAAATCCAACATTCTGAATGGCTGCTTTAGTACATGTGTGTGATGAACAAGAGTGAGACAAAGACTGATTACTGGTAGCACTTAAGTTCCGAGTCAGAAAAGATGACGATGCCAAATAGCCGCTGACTGTCCACCTTTCTGATTGTTTAATATACAAATTGTTTCATGCACAAAATTACTAAAAATTCTACATAAAACTACCTTCAGGGTATACAGTACATATAAACTGTGTATGTAATGTAAGTGGATTTAAATGCATACTTTGGTCCCCTCCCCGAGGTATCTCATTATATGACATTTATGGACTGGCTGTGTTGTCTGAGGTCAATGCATGGCATGGCGCTAAACTGAACTGAACACTCCTGGACTGTTCTGAGAACTCTGTGGTTTGATGTTTAATATTCTGTGTGTTTCTCGCTTGCTTTTTGTCATTTAAATGATTTGTTCCCCACACGTTAGGTGTTTGATGTTTTCTTCAAGTGGGTTCCATGGCTGTTTCCATTTGTTTCCATTTGTTTCCTGGCTGCCTGTGAGAGGACCAATATCAGGTTGGCGTACTGTATACATACTTTGATAATAAATATACTTTGAGGCTTTGAACCCATGTGGATGAAAATATTCCAAAATCCAAATAAAATTTGAAATCCAAAACACTTCCAGTCACAAGCATTTCAGATTAAGGGGTGCTCAACCTGTACAGTGAATAAAGTGGATCCTTGATCCTGGGAAGAGAAAAAGTTCTTACTTCAGGAAAATGAAGCCTGAAATATCAGGAGCTTTGTTTGGAATCATAAAGGGGCTCAAACCTGAAACATTAACTTTCCACTTGTTCTACTTTGTCTGCTGGATGTTCCCAGCATTTTCTGGTTTTAGTACACAATTTAATAAGGCTGTCAATTGGCACTGTGGCACAAAAACTCTGGTCTTTCTATTCAATTCATTTCGGCAAATCTTTGCAGCCCATTATTGATCAGAGCCTAAGGAGCTTATTCACATTCAGAACTGCGTTATCTCCTCTGGCTGGTAAATAAACATACTTCAGCAATTGTGGTGCCTGAAATCTGAGCTTCTGTTTGTGTACAGATGACATCAGAGATCAGAGCAGCCCTGGCTAGCTTTTTGGCAGGGATTAAATTAATACAGCCAACCTAGTGCAGTTGCACACTTGGAATCTTACTCGCTGAGGTCATGACTACATTTGTATGCTGAGCAAGAACAGATTCTAACATAGAAACATAGAAAACTTACAGCACAATACAGGCCCTTCGGCCCACAATGCTGTGCTGAACATGTTGTAGCGGTGTGCTACACACAGCGCTAAAATTACGACACGGAGTCGGTAACTGCAGTCGAAGGAAAAAACTTTATTCGAAATCCTCAGCCTCACTTTTAAGCCTCCCTCAACCTGCCCCCCGTGGCGCAGAGGCTCCAAAGCTCTGTGCTCGCAAACCCCCGTAGGCTATCTAATTGTGAGCCGGTTCGGATGTGCCAGGAAATGGGTCGCCACATAACCCCCCCCCCCCCCAGAACCGGCGATACACCCCCCAATGTCCACAGTCTGGGCCAGAACCTGCTTGGGAGGTCGGCCTCTGCGCCGAGGTGCCGGAAACTCGGCCGGTTGTGCCAGGTCCACATGGGCCGGTTTGAGGCGGTCCACCGTGAAAACCCCCTCTTTCCCCCCAACGTCCAGCACGAACGTGGACCTGTTGTTCCGGAGCACCATAAACGGCCCCTCGTATGGCCGCTGCAGCGGTGGCCGATGCCCGCCCCTTCGTACAAACACAAACTTACAGTTCTGCAGGTCTTTGGGTACGCAGGTTGGGTTCCGCCCTTGCTGTGAAGTGGGTATGGGGCCAGGTTACCGAGCTTCTCGCGTAGTCTGCCCAGGACTGCTGCGGGATCTTCCTCTTGCCCCCGTGGGGCTGGTAGGAACTCCCCGGGGACGACCAGGGGCGCGCCGTATACCAACTCGGCCGACGAGGCGTGCAGGTCATCCTTGGGTGCTGTGCGGATGCTGAGTAGGACCCAGGGAAGCTCGTCCGCCCAGTTGGCTCCTCGCAGGCGGGCCAGGAGGGCCGACTTCAGGTGACAGTGGAAACGCTCCACTAGCCCGTTCAACTGTGGGTGGTAGGCAGTTGTGTGGTGCAGCTGAGTCCCCAAAAGGCTGGCCATAGCTGACCACAGGCTGGAGGTGAACTGGGCGCCTCTGTCGGAGGTAATGTGGACCAGTACACCAAAGCGAGATACCCAGGTGGTGATCAGGGCTCGGGCGCAAGATTCGGAGGTGGTGTCGGTGAGCGGGACCGCCTCTGGCCATCTTGTGAACCGGTCCACGATAGTCAGGAGGTAACGCGCTCCGCGCGACACTGGCAGGGGGCCCACGATATCCACATGAACGTGGTCGAAACGCCGGTGGGCGGGATGGAACTGCTGCGGTGGGGCTTTGGTGTGCCGCTGCACCTTGGTCGTCTGGCAGTGCATGCACGTTTTGGCCCATTCACTGACCTGTTTGCGGAGTCTGTGCCAAACGAACCTGCTGGAAACCATCCGGACAGTTGTCCGGATGGAGGGATGCGCCAAGTTATGAATGGAGTTGAAAACACGGCGCCGCCAGGCTGTTGGGACGACGGGACGGGGCTGGCCGGTAGCGACGTCACAGAGTAGGGTCCTCTCACCCGGGCCTACGGGAAGGTCCTGGAGCTGCAAACTGGAGACTGCGGTTCTGTAACTCGGAATCTCCTCATCCGCCTGCTGCGCCTCTGCCAGTGCCTCAAAGTCTACCCCTTGGGAAAGGACATGAACGGTAGGGCGAGAGAGCGCAACCGCCATGACATTGTCCTTACCGGAGACGTGCCGGACATCCGTCGTGTATTCAGAGATGTAGGACAGGTGGCGTTGCTGGCGGGACAACCAGGGGTCGGACGCTTTCGTAAACGCAAAGGTAAGCGGTTTGTGGTCCGTGAATGTGGTGAAGGGCCGACCTTCTAGGAAGTACCTGAAATGCCAGATTGCCAGGTAGAGCGCCAACAGTTCCTGGTCGAAAGCACTGTACTTGAGCTCGGGTGGCCGCAGGTGTTTGCTGAAAAATGCCAGGGGTTGCCAGCGACCTGCGATGAGTTGCTCCAGCACCCCACCGACTGCCGTGTTAGATGCGTCCACTGTGAGGGCGGTAGGGGCGTCCATTCTGGGATGTACTAGCATTGCGGCGTTCGCCAAAGCTTCCTTCGTTTGAACGAAAGCGGCGGCGGACTCCTCGTCCCAGGTAATGTCCTTGCTCGGACCCGACATCAGGGCGAACAGGGGGCGCATGATCCGGGCAGCTGAAGGGAGGAAGTGGTGGTAGAAATTGACCATACCTACGAATTCCTGAAGGCCTTTGATCGTGGTGGGTCGGGGGAAGTGGCGGACCGCATCTACCTTAGCAGGCAGAGGGGTTGCCCCGTCTTTAGTAATCCTGTGGCCCAGGAAGTCAATGATATCGAGTCCGAACTGGCATTTGGCGGGGTTGATTGTAAGACCGTACTCACTCAGTCGGGCGCAGAGTTGACGGAGGTGGGACAGATGCTCCTGACGACTGCTGCTGGCTATGAGGATGTCGTCCAAATAGATGAACACGAAGTCCAGGTCCCGTCCCACCGCGTCCATTAACCGCTGGAACGTCTGTGCGGCATTCTTCAGGCCGAACGGCATGCGGAGGAACTCGAAAAGGCCAAACGGGGTGATGAGAGCCGTTTTGGGGACATCGTCAGGATGCATCAGGATTTGATGGTACCCTCGGACGAGGTCTACCTTGGAGTAGATCCGTGCGCCGTGCAGGTTTGCTGCAAAGTCCTGAATGTGCGGCACAGGGTAGCGGTCCGATGTGGTAGCCTCGTTCAGCCTGCGGTAGTCGCCGCACGGTCTCCAGCCTCCCGTCGCTTTGGGCACCATGTGCAGGGGGGAGGCCCATGGGCTGTCGGACTGCCGAATGATCCCCAATTCCTCCATCCTCTGGAACTCCTCCTTCGCCAGTCGGAGCTTGTCCGGGGGAAGCCGCCGAGCGCGGGCGTGGAGGGGTGGTCCCTGGGTCGGGATGTGGTGCTGTTTGCCGTGTCGGGGCATGGCCGCTGTGAACTGCGGTGCCAGAACCGATGGGAACTCCGCCAGGACCCTGGTGAAGTCATTGTCAGACAGCTTGATGGAGCCAAGGTGAGGGGCTGGCAACTGGGCTGCACCCAGGGAGAACGTCTGAAAGGTCTCGGTGTGTACCAGTCTCTCCCTGGGCAGGTCGACCAGTAGGCTGTGAGCCCGCAAAAAATCTGCACCCAGAAGCGGTTGGGCTACGGCGGCCAGTGTAAAGTCCCACGTGAACTGGCTGGAGCCGAACTGTAGCTGCACCTGACGGGTGCCATAGGTCCTTACTGTGCTGCCGTTCACGGCCCTCAGGGGGGGACCCGGTGCCCTGCTGCAGGTGTCGTAACTCGTCTGAGGTAAAATGCTGATCTCGGCACCAGTATCGACCAAAAACCGGCGTCCCGACCTTCTATCCCACACATACAGGAGGCTATCCCGATGGCCAGCCGCTGTAGCCATCAGCGGCGGCTGGCCCTGGCATTTCCCGGGAATTTACAGGGCGGGCGACAACGGCGGGCTTCTGCACCCCACCGCTGGTGGTAGAAGCACCAGTGTTCCTTGGGCCGAGGGTTGGCGGGCTCTGCGGCCGGGCCTGGACTGGTTTGCTGCCGGGAGCGTGGCTGGGAGATCTGTGCGATGGACACCCTGCTCACCTTTTTGGCGTTCCACAGCAAGTCCGCCCGGGCTGCCACCTTCCGGGGGTCACTGAAATCCGCGTCGGACTGCAGCAAGGCGTATGTCCTTGGGCAGCTGCTCCAGGAATGCATGCTCAAACATGAGGCAGGGTGTGTGTCCGTCGGCTAGAGACAAATCTCATTCATTAAAGCCGATGGAGGTCTGTCGCCCAAGCCATCCAGGTGCAGTAAACGGGCAGCCCGCTCGCGCCGTGAGAGTCCGAAAGTCCTGAGGAGCAGGGCTTTGAATGCCGTGTACTTGCCGTCTGCCGGGGGCGACTGTACGAACTCCGTGACCTGGGCTGCTGTGTCCTGGTCGAGGGAGCTCACCACGTAGTAGTAGCGGGTGTCTTCTGAGGTGATCTGGCGAACGTGGAATTGGGCTTCGGCTTGCTGGAACCATTAGTCCGGGCGCTGTGTCCAGAAACCCGGCAGTTTCAACGAAACCGCATGAACAGAGGCGGCGTCGGTCATTTCTGGTCCAAAAATCGTTTGGACCGTCGGGGTCACCAATTGTAGCGGTGTGCTACACACAGCGCTAAAGTTACGACACGGAGTCGGTAACTGCAGTCGAAGGAAAAAACTTTATTCGAAATCCTCAGCCTCACTTCTAAGCCTCCCTCAACCTGCCCCCCGTGGCGCAGATGCTCCAAAGCTCTGTGCTCGCAAACCCCCGTAGGCTATCTAATTGTGAGCCGGTTCGGATGTGCCAGGAAATGGGTTGCCACAATGTACTTATTTTAGAAATTACCCCGGATTACCCATACCCCTCTATTTTTCTAAGCTCTATGTACCTATCCAGGAGTCTCTTAAAAGACCTTATTGTATCTGCCTCCACCACCGTCGCTGGCAGCCCATTCCACGCACTCACCACCCTCTGTGCGTGTAAAAAAATAAATAAATAAATAAATTGAATTATTTACCCCTGACATCTCCTCTGTACCTACTTCCATGCACCTTAAAACTGTGCCCTCTTGTGTTAGCCATTTCAGTCCTGAGAAACAGCCTCTGACTATCCTCACAATCAATGCCTCTCATTGTCTTATACACCTCTTATCAGGACACCTCTCATTCTGAAACATGGTTTAGCAGTTGGCACTTTTGTGAGGGCAGTTTTATTTTGCACATCAGTATTCCAGCAGTTGTGACCTCTACATATCTTGGATTTTCATCAACAGCAGCCACACCCTGATCTTCAGAAATTTGGATACTTCTCTAGCTTTCTCCCTTCCTTGCTTTCACTGAGATCTTGCTTCTCAGTCTTAATATGCTTACAATAATCTTGATTGTCAGATTATGGTCGTGTAGGGTGTGTTGCTCTTAATATGGCAAAAATGCAATATAAATTTGGTCTCGTCCTAACAGAGATACTCCCTCTGTACTACCCATTACTCTCCCTGCCATCTCTGCTACTGAGAACAAACTGGTTTCTTCCTGTTTCTCAGTTCTGACTTAGGATCCTTGCCGTTAATCTATAACTCTTTCACTTTCCTGGGAATGTCTTGACCAGCTGATCACTGCCTCATACGGGAATTGCAAGGCATCTGCCCGTACAACCCTACAAAGGATTGTGGGGACTCCTGAGAGGATCATCAGGGTCTTTCTTCAGCACATTTGAGATGTGTATATGGAGTACTGCATATACAGGGCTCTTAGTATTAAGGATCCAACTGTCAGGCAGGAGTAATGTAGTTTTAGGACAAGAACTGTTAGGATGGGAAATGGCTTCTTCCCCCAAGCTGTGAGACTACTGAACTCACTGCCACCACCCAGGTCTCACCATGTATGAAGTGCCACTAGCATTATACTGTTTACTTTTAAACTTGTGTTGTAAATGCACCTTGTGCAAAATATCAATTTTCCAGAATATATTTTAATATTTGTTGTGGTGATACTTTATGTACTGTGTTGAGTACTTTGGTCCTGATGAATGTTGTTTTATTTGGCAGTGTAAATGCATATGGTTGCATGGCAATAAACCTGAACTTCTATAGATGCTGCCTATTGCGTTGAGTTTCTCCAGCAGTATTTTTGTTTTGGATTTCCAGAATCGACATCATGTCAATTTTCACATAAATGCAGGATTTCATACCGGAAGCAATGTGAAGCCAGTTATCATTCTCCCAACAGCTCTTATGATTGAAGACTGATGCAGTACTGTTGTTATTAGCCACACTTCACTAACTCCTACTGAAGAGTTGGTGGGAATATTGGAAGAATAAACTGGGGTTCGTGTAAATGAGTAGCTCCCTGATTTGAATACATTTCTGCTACCTCGTTCATGATTTATTCTTTTGAGATCAATCAAAATTTTTTACCTCTTCATCGAATTTCCATTAACTTCAGGTTCAAGTTTAATTATCAGTCAATCACACACATGTATACAGCTAACTGAGGCCAGGGTGCAAACCACAGAACACACAGCACATATGGTAATGATAGCATATACAGTCACAAATAATATTAGCAGAAGTGATGCACTATCAATTACTCCAAAAGATTGAAAGTAGAGTAAATGCTGAAAGGCTTTTACCAACCATGCTGTATCTCTCTCCTGGATAGTGGGAGCAACAATGACATAATTGCCTTTATCCAGGGGACTATGGGAGGAGCCACAGGAGCAGTCAGCAGAGGGGAGTGTCCAGACAGATAACCCAGTTACAACCTATATACATGGTTTACCACAAGAAGTCCTTGAGTGTCATGGCCTGAAGATTGATGGTGCATGGGATGTTGTCCTGGAGCTACATTTCTGCAGGAACAAGCACACGGCAGTTACTCATCTCACACTGGATCAGTCACAGATGAAGGAAATCCAACTTGTCTTCCAGGGAGTGAACACTGGAGAGCAGCACTGATGGGAAAGCTAGCCTGCATGGGGCAACCCAGTGCGGATTCCAGCACAGATCCACACATCTGTATTCTCCCACACTGCCTCTCACACCTCTTCCCTTGGGTGCTGTAACAGGTGACACTGTGGTATGGGGTCCTGGTCTCGGCCCAGAGGAATGCAAACCTAGGCATTCTAAAACTCTGAAGAACTTGACCAATGGATGTCCTGCAGTAAAGCACAAAAGGACTAATTGGTGGCACAGCTAGCAGAGGGATGGCCTTACAGAATCAGAAACCCATGTTTGATCTTGACCTCCTCTACTTTCTGTGTGGAGTTTGCACCTTCTTCCTGTAATTCTGTGGCTTTCCTCTGTATGACAGACAGACAGACAGGCGATAGGTGCAGAAGAAGACCATTCGGCCCCTCGAGTCTGCACCGCCATTCTGAGATCATGGCTGATCATTCACTATCAATACCCAGTCCCTGCCTTGTCCCCATATCCCTTGATTCCCCTATCCATCAGATATCTATCTAGCTCCCTCTTGAAAGCATCCAGAGAATTGGCCTCCACCGTCTTCCGAGGCAGTGCGTTCCACACCTCCACAACTCTCTGGGAGAAGAAGTTTTTCCTCAACTCTGTTTTAAATAACTGACCTCTAATTCTCAATCCATCCCCTCTGGTACTGGACTCTCCCAACATCTGGAACATATTTTCTGCCTCAATCCTATCAAATCCTTTAATTATCTTAAACGTTTCAATCAGATCCCCTCTCAATCTCCTCAATTCCAGTGTTTACAAGCCCAATCTCTCCAATCTCTCTGCGTAAGACAGCCCTGCCATCCCAGGAATCAACCTAGTGAATCTACACTGCACTTCCTCAATTGCCAGAATGTCCTTCCTTAAACCTGGAGACCAAAACTGTACACAATATTCCAGGTGTGGTCTCACCAGGGCCCTGTACAAATGCAAAAGGACATCCTTGCTCTTGTACTCAACTCCCCTTGTAATAAAGGCCAACATTCCATTTGCCCTCTTCACTGCCTGTTGCACTTGCTCATTCACCTTCATTGACTGATGAACTAGGACTCCAAGGTCTCTTTGCATTTCTCCCTTACCTAACTCTCACCGTTCAGACAATATTCTGCCCTCTTGTTCCTGCTTCCAAAGTGGATAACTTCACATTTATTCACATTGAATGATATCTGCCAAGTATCTGCCCACTTACCTAGCCTATCCAAGTCTCCCTGTATTCTCCTAACGTCCTCTTCGCATGTCACACTGCCACCCAGTTTAGTATCGTCAGCAAACTTGCTGATATAGTTTTCAATGCCCTCATCTAAATCATTGACATAAATCGTAAAGAGCTTTGGTCCCAATACAGAGCCCTGTGGTACCCGACTAGTCACCTCCAGCCAGTCCGAGAAACACCCATACACCCATTCACTGCTACCCTTTGCTTTCTATCTGCCAACCAGTTTTCTATCCATGTTGAAACCCTGCCTCCATTGCCATGGGCTCTGATTTTACTCACCAATCTCCTATGTGGCACCTTATCGAATGCCTTCTGAAAATCTAGGTACACTACATCCACTGGCTTACCCTCATCTAACATCCTTGTTACACCCTCAAAAAAACTCCCAACAGATTAGTCAAGCATGATTTGCCCTTGGTAAATCCATGCTGGCTTGGCCTAATTCTATTACTGCCATCAAGATATGCCACAATTTTGTCCTTAATAATGGACTCAAGCATCTTCCCCACGACTGACGTTAGGCTAACAGGGCGATAGTTCTCCGATTTCTCCTTCCCTCCCTTCTTGAAAAGTGGGATAACATTAGCCACTCTCCAATCTTCAGGAACTGATCCTGAATCTAAGGAACATTGGAAAATGATTACCTGATTATGCTCTGGTTTCCTCCCATATCCCAAAGACATGTAGGCTGATAGGTTAACTGGCTACTGTAAATCATGTAGGTGAATGGTAGATTAGATTTATTTGTCACATATACGTCAGAAATTTGAAAGAAGTGAAATATGTCTTTTGTGTCAGGGATGTGTTGGGGGCAACCTGCAATTGTGAGCACACTTCCGGCAGCAGCACAGCATGCCCACAACTTACTGACCCTAACCTGTACTTAATGTCCTTGGAATGTGGATGGAAACTGGAGCACCCGGTGGAAATCAATACAGTCTCGTGGAGAACGTACAAACTTCTTACAGACAGCGGCAGGAATTGAACCCTGATGGGGAGAAAATCCAAAATTCTGAAATGCAAAGGGTCTTGGAAGTCCTTGTGCAGAACACCCTAAAAGTTGCAGGTAGAGTCAGTGGTGAGGAAAGCAAATGCGATGTTAGCATTTATTTCAAGAGCAGGGAATACAACAGCAGGGATGTGATACTGAGACTTTATAAAGTACTAGTGAGGCCTCATCATGAGTATTGTGAACAATTTTGGGCCCCTCATCTAAAAAATGATGTGCTGGCATTAGCAAGGGTTCAGAGGAGGTTCACAAGGATGATTTCAGGAATGCAGAAAGGGTTATCATACAAGGAACGTTTGATTGATCTGGGTCCGTACTTGCTGAAATTTAGATGAAATTTAGATGTCTAGGCCTTATGAATATTGAAAGGCCTAGACAGATGTGGAAAGATGTTTCCTATGGTGGGTGAGTCTAGGACAAGAGGGCACAACCTCAGGATAGAGGGGCATCCATTTAAGACAGAGCTGGGGAGAAATTTCTTAAGCCAGAGGGTGGTGAATTTGTGGAATTTGTTACCACATGCAGCTGTGGAGGCCAGGTTGTCGATTGTATTTAAGGCAGAGCTTGATAGGTTCTTGATTGGACACAACATCAAAGGCTATGGGGAGAAGGCTGGTGAGTGAGGCTGAGGAGGGGAAAAAATGATCAGCCATGATTGAAAGGGGGAGCAGATTCGATGGCCCAAATGGCCTAATTCTGCTCGTGTGTCTTATCGTCTTGTGATCACTTGCACTGTAATGTATAACACCAACAGCTACACTATCATGCCACCCTTTTGAATTTTGCTGCCTTCCTGTCAGTTTTATTGATATTTATTTAGAGCATAATGTACCAAGTTCCTTATGGGTTGTTAAAGTGGGGTGGGTGGGGCGGCGGGGTAGAAGGGAAAAGTTCCCACTGCATAATAAATGTTCCAAATAGCGTGGGTCTGAAATAGCCTCTGACAAACAGGTCCAGCTCCACATGTGGTTTAGCTACTAACCCAGTGAAACCATTCCCACTGACAGGAAAAGGGTCAAAGGTGGTTTACTGGTGCCTTAAAACCAGTCACTCAGGCAGATGGGGCTCGTCAGCCATGGTTGGCAACTTATTTAGGAGGGAAAAAAAACTCTGATCTCAAACTTCCGCTGCCTTGCGGCTATACCCGCTCATTGGGAAAACTTCAAGAGTAAACCCTGAGAAAAAATCTAGAGCTGGAGACACTAAAGCAATCCTACGTTGGGTTCAATGCTGACTGGCAATTCCTACAATGTCACTGGTGCCAAACTGTATGAGTCTCTGCCATTCCTTTGGATCTGTGCGCTGCGTGGAGAGCGGGAGCCTGCTGTGTGGGCATCAACTTGCTCTTCATATCCTACTGCAAGGACTTGCATATCGCGTAAACAGCTAGGATGTAACTTCCACGGTCAACCCTGACGAACGGAGGGCCTCAATGTGCTGGGTAAGAATATATTACTAAATTTCTTTCCCGTCAGATAATCTGCACATGCAGGAGTTTCTCCTTCTCACAACTAAAGTGACTCCAGCAACACATTAGCAATGATGCTGTGGTGCTGTGTGTCAGCTCATAAATATGTTCTGGTGTGATTCTGATTGCTAACTGCATCACTAATCATCATTATTTTTCTCATTGAACTTAATTATCACTGTCTGGGCACATTCCAATCCGCAGAGAATAGTTTCCAATCCCTGAGTTGTTTCTGATTTTGGTCCAAGTCCTCAGTGCTTTAGCTGGTCGGCTGTATTGAGTTGTCAGCCAGTGTTGCTGCTGGTTCAATATGTTTGGAACCCATTTGTCAAAGGAAATTTCTCGAACCCTATCAACATGGTGAGGAAATTCCAGTTTGTATATGAATCATGCCAGGCAGGTCTTGCAAACCTCCAGAGTGAAATCATATTACATGTATGGAATGGCATTATGGTGAATTTTAACATTATGTGACAGTGCAAAAGGGTGTAAGTGAATTAGAACCTCATTTTTCTTCTGATATTTATTTCAGAAGGTCAGTGCAGTGCCTAAGATATCCTATGTGCTTTATATAAGCAACTCTCATCAGAACTGATTTGGCAAGTAGTCAGTAATGTGTGCCCAATATAGACTGCCACAGTAACCCTCGATGACAACGTTAAGGATGTGAATGCTAAGTTTATTCCTGCTTGTTGATCCTGCAGCTTTGAAGCCTCACGTCACCAATCGTTGCCTCTGATGTGTTGATTGTCAAGAAGTGCGCAGCCATGGAGAACGATCAAAGCATAACAACTTCGACCACAACCACTACTGTCAATACATCTCCCAGGTCACAGGCGCCACAGATCTCTGTCTACAGCAGCTCCGACCGACAAGCTGTCCAGGTATGTAGCTGTGATACAGCTTGGCTTCTGCTCTATTTCAAAGGTCCACAATTACATATTGTGGGATTATGTCTGAAGGTGCTATCTGGCTTGAAGTACCTAGCATTAGATACCCAGAGATAGAACATAGTACAGCACAGGCCCTTCAGCCCACAATGTTATGTTGACCCTTTAACCTACTCCAAGATCAATCTACCCCTTCCTTCCCACGTATCACATAGTCTTACATGTTTTCTTTCAACCATGTGCCTATCTAAGAGTCTATTAAATGTCTGTAATGTAACTGCCTTTACTGCCAGCCTTGGTAGTGTGTTCCACACAGTCACTACTCTCTGTGTTTTTAAAAAAAACTGATTCTGACATCCCCCTTACAATTTCATCAAGCTCCTTAAAGTTATGCTCCCTTGTATTAGCCACTTCTGCTTTGAGGAAAAAGTCTCTGGCTGCCCGTTCTATGCATTTTATCGTTTTATGTACCTCCATTAAGTCATCTTTCATCCTTCTCCTCTGTAAAGAGAAAAACCCTATCCTGCTTAACCTATCCTCCTAAAACATACTCTTTAATCCAGGCAGCATCCTGGTAAATCTTCTCTGCATCCTCTCTAAAGCTTTCACATCCTTCCTGTACTGAGGTGACCAGAATTGAATATGGTACTCCAAGTGTGCTCTAACCAGAGCTTCATAGAGCTGCAGCATTACCTGGTTGCTTTTGAACTCAAGTCCCCTGACAAATGAAGGCCAACACACCATATGCCATTTTAACCTCCCTATCATCTTGCACAGAGAATCTGAGGCATCTCTGTTTTCTTTTTATTATCTTGAATGACCCAAAGTTTCTGTGTATCTTTCTCACTACCCCAAACATTTCTCCTTGCCCAACCCTGCCACCCTGTGACCCAAAGAATTAGACGCAGCAATATTAGCTCCATCAGCTTCTTCTAGTCCCATTTCTCAAATTGATTAACCTACATAAGATAGAACAGTGCAGTACAAAAACAGGCTGTTTGGCCCACAGCATCTGTACTGAACATCGTACATTGGCAAATTAAACTAAATCTATTCTGCCTGCACATGATCCATATCCTTTCCTTCCCTGACTCATATGCCTACCCAAAAACCTTGGAAACATCTGCCTCCAATTCTGCAGGTACTATTCCAAGCACCATCCAGGCTGTGTAAAGAAAAAAAGAACTTGTTCCACACTTCCCCCTTTAGGTTTTCCCCTCTTACTTTCAGCACAAAGAAATTTTCTAATTGCTTATTTAATTGCATCAAATTTCTTAATATCCAATGATGGTATTTTCAGAATCAGATTCATACTCACGTTTAATATCACTGGAATTTGTCATGAAATTTGTTGTTTTACTGCTGAGTACAGTGCAGTACATAATAATAAAAATAACTATAAATGACAATAAAAGTATATATAAAATGAAGTGAATAATGCAAAAAGAGAGTAAAAAGAAAAAGAAATACTGAGGTATTGTACATGGGTTCATTATCTGGTGCGGTGGAGAAGAAATATTGAAAACAAGAGAAAATCTGCAGATGCTGGAAATCCAGGTAACAAACACACGCAATGCTGGAGGATCTGGTCAGGGATACTATTACAGCTACAGAAAGGGTGGGTAATGTAGCCAGATCCTCTTTTGAGTCAGTATGGGTGGAAGTCAGGAACAGGAAGGGAGCAGTTACTATATTGGGGGTATTCTATAGGCCCCCTGGTAGCAGCAGAGATACCACATGGCAGATTTGGGAGGCAGAAGGTGCAAAAATAACAGGGTTGTTATTATGGTTGACTTTAACTTCCCTAATATTGATTGGCACCTGATTAGTTCCAAGGGTTTAGATGGGGCAGAGTTTGTTAAGTGTGTCCAGGATGGATTCCTGTCACAGCATGTTGACAGGCCGACTAGGGGGAATGCCATACTAGATTTAGTATTAAGTAACAAACTGGGTCATGTCACAGATCTCTCAGAAGTACATTCAGTTTGGAAGGTTGTGACTAGTGGATCTGCTCTGGGACCTCTACTTTTCGTGATTTTTATTAATGACCTGGATGTGGGGGTAGAAGGTGGGTTGGCAAGATTGCAGACCACACAAAGGTTGGAGGTGTTGTAGATCGTGTAGAGGATTGTTGAAGACTCCAGAGAGACATTGATAGGATGCAGAAGTGGGCTGAGAAGTGGCAGATGGAGTTCAACCTGGAGAAGTGTGAGGTGGTACACTTTGGAAGGACTAACTCCAAGGCAGAGCAGGATACTTGGTAGTGTATAGGAGCAGAGGGATCTGGGGGCACATGTCCACAGATCCCTGAAAGTTGCCTCACAGGTAGATAGGGTAGTTAAGAAAGCTTATGGGGTGTTAGCTTTCATAAGTCAAGGGATAGAGTTTAAGAGTTGTGATGTAATGATACAGCTCTATAAAACTCTGGTTAGGCCACACTTGGAGTACTGTGTCCAGTTCTGGTCACCTCACTATAGGAAGGATGTGGAAGCATTGGAAAGGGTACAGAGGAGATTTACCAGGATGCTGCCTGGTTTAGAGAGTATGGATTATGATCAGAGATTAAGGGAGGTAGAGCTTTACTCTTTGGAGAGAAGAAGAATGAGAGGAGACATGATAGAGATGTACAAGATATTAAGAGGATTAGACAGAGTGGACAGCCAGCGCCTCTTCCCCAGGGCACCACTGCTCAGTACAAGAGGACATGGCTTTAAGGTAAGGGGAGGGAAGTTCAAGGGGGATATTAGAGGAAGGTTTTTTACTCAGAGAGTGGTTGGTGCATGAAATGCACTGCCTGAGTCAGTGGTGGAGGCAGATACACTAGTGAAGTTTAAGAGACTACTAGACAGGTATATGGAGAAATATAAGGTGGAGGTTTATATTGGAGGCAGGAGTTGAGGGTTGGTACAACATTGTGGGCCGAAGGGCCTGTAATATGCTGTACTATTCTATGTTCTGTGTAATTCAGCAGACCAGGCAACACCTATAGATAAAATCCTGATGAAGAGACTTGTCCTGAATCATCGACTGTTTACTTTTTTCCATAGATGCTGCCTGACTTACTGAGTTCCTCCAGCATTTCATGCACGTGTGTGTTGCCTGAATGTTCACTCACTCCTATATGCCCTCTCATCAACACCTGAGGTTCTACCAACGATGGTTCTATCATCAGTAAATTTATAGATTGTATTTGAGCTGTGCTTAGCCACACAGTCATTTGTATTGATGCACCATCAATAACTCACTTTGAGACGTAAGGCGAGATATCGGCTTTTATTGACTGGAAGAAGGAACCAGAAGTGAGTGACCATCATACTACGTCCTGGAGACTGAGGCCGAGCATCAGGCCTCAGATCGCCTTTATACAGGGGCCTGTGGGAGGAGCCACAGGAGCAGTCAGCAGGGGGCATGTCTAGACAGGCACACGTAGTTCCCCACATGTATATAGAGAGTAGAGCAGTGGGCTAAGCACACACCCCTGAGGTACACCAGTGTTGATCATCAGCAAGGAGGATATGTTATCACCAGTCTGCACAGATTGTGGTCTTCTGGTTAGGAAGTCAAGGATCCAATTGCAGAGGGAGGTACAGAGGCCAGGTTCTGCAACTTCTCAATCAGGATTGTGGGAATAATGGTATTAAATGCTGAGCTATAGTCGATGAATAGCATCCTGACATAGGTGCGTGTGTTGTCCAGGTGGTCTAAAGCCATGTGGGGAGCCATTGAGATTGCGTCTACCCTTGACCTATTGTGGCGAAAGGCAAATTGCAATGGGTCCAGGACCTTGCTGAGGCAGGAGTTCAGTCTAGTCATAACCAGCCTCTGAAAGCATTTCATCACTGTCGATGTGAGTGCTGCTGGGTGATACTCATTAAGGCAGCCCACATTATTCTTCTTGGGCACTGGTGTAATTGTTGCCTTTTAGAAGCAAGTGGGAACATCTGCCCATAGCAGTGAGGGGTTGAAAATATCCTTGAATACAGCTAATTAGTTGGCACAGGTTTTCAGAGCCTTACCAGATACTCCATCGGGGCCTTCTGGCTTGCAAGGGTTTACTCTCTTTAAAGACAGCCTAACATCGGCCTCTGAGTCAGAGGTCACAGGGTCATCAGGTGCAGCAGGGATCTTCACAGCTGTAGTTATATTCTCCCTTTCAAAGCATGCATAGAAGGCGTTGTGTTCATCTGGTAGTGAAGTATCACTGCCATTCATGCTATTGTGGGAAGTAATGTCTTGTTAACCCTGCCGGAGTTGCCATGCATCTGATGTCACCTTTAACCTCATTTGAAATTTGTCTCTTTGCCCTTGAAAGAGTCCTCTGAAGATCATTCCTGGTTTTCTAGTACAGGCATGGACTGTGGGACTACAGCTTTTTCCTGAGGTGGACTCCTGAAGCCTTCCCCATCAGTGGGTAAAGCCACAAGGCAGCGGAGGTTTAAGATCAGAGTTTCACCTCCTAAATGAGCTACCAACCACAGCTGATGAGCCCTATCTACCTGAAGCAACTGGTTTTAAGGCACCAGTAATCTGCCTTTGCCTCTTCTACTGTCAGTAGAAATGTTCACACCAGGCTTAGTAGCTAAGACACATGGGAACGCCAGGAGCTGTTCTTGGTTGTCAGAGGCTATTTGAGATGCACACCATTGGGAGCGTCTAATAGGCAGTGGGAGCTTATCCACCTCCACTTCCCCTGGCTATGACAACCTTAAGGAATCATTAGGTAAACAACATTCAGAAGAAAACCATAAATTAATATAAATTATATAGAAAAGAACAAACTTCTGCAAATGCACAGTGGAGAGAATCCTAACCGGTTGCATCACTGCCTAGTATGGAAACATTAATACGCACAAATAGAAAAGGCTACAGTAAGTGGTGGATACAGCCCAATCATCACAGGCAAAGGCCTCTCCACCATTGAGTAGACCTACAAGGAAGCGGCATCTATCATAAAGGACCCCCACCATCCAGGCAGTGCTAACTTTGCTACTGCCTTTAGACAGTACACACAGGAGTCTTGGGTTCCACACCACTACATTTATAAGACCATAAGGTATAGGAGCAGAATTCGGCCACTTGGCCCATCGAGTCTGCTCCAACATTTAGGAACAGTTCTCAACCTACAACCATAAGGCTTCTGAACCAGTGTATGTAACTTTACTCAAGTCAACAATCAACTGATTCCACAACCTTTGAACTCGCTTTCAAGTTTGCTACAATTCATGTTCTCAGTATTAATTATTTTTATTTTATTTGCACAGTTTGTCTTCTTTTCCACATTGGTTGTCATCATTCAGTGGCCACCTAATAAAGTTTGTTTATGGTTTTCTGCTGCTGTAGCCTATCCATTTCAAGGCTGAGTTTTTTGAGTTTTTTGTTGCTTTCCTGTCAGCTTTAATCGGTCTGGCCATTCTCCTCTGACCTCTCTCAATAACAAGGCATCTCCACCCACAGAACTGTCACTCACAGGATGTTTTATGTTTTTTTTTCACTGTTATCTGTGAACTCTAGAGACTGTTGTGTGTGAAAATCCCAGATACTCGGCAGTTTCTGAGATACTAAAACCACCCTGTCTGGCACCAACAATCATCCCATGGTCAAATCACATTTCCTCCCCATTGTGATGTTTGGTCTGAACAACAACTGAACCTTTGGCCATATCTGCATGGTTTTATGCACTGAGTTGCTGCCACATGATCGGCTGATTAGATATTTGCATCAACAAGCAGGTGTACAAGTTTATCTAATAAAGTGGCCACTGAGTGAATATGTATTTTAATTATGAATTAACTTTGACTCTGACTTGAAATTGGATCAAAAATACTAATCCCATTGTAGTGCAAAGCTTCAATACTAAGCTTGCTGCATGTTAACATGCACCGTGGTTTGATATGTTTTAAGTGAAAGGAAAGGGTGCAGGAAAAATGTAAAATAATAAACAGTTTCAGGCAGAAATTGGAGAAATAGTCCTACTTTGTTCTGGAGTGGAAGTTAAATGTTCTCCTGAAAGGAAAATAGAAAAAAGTAAATTAATACCTAGGTCATTGGGCTTGGCTTGCAATGAAAGAATTGCATTACCTGTTTCCATGACAATGTCTCCGTCATTACACTGCTGCCACTGTTAATGGGGCTGGTTTCTGTCTTCCCTCTCAGAAGCAGTGGCTCACTCCCCCTATGGGAAATAAACAGTGTCTTGGAAGTACTTCATCTTCCGTGGCACCTCTACAGTGAAAATGATGTGTCTGTGGGTGGGGGGGGGGGGGAGTGATGGATCAAACCAGAGGAAATCATTGTAAAATCATTGGACGTGATGGTAGTGTAGCAGTGAATGTGATGCCATTAGAGCTTGGGGCAACAGATATTTGATGTTCAGTTCCGGTGTCATCTGTGAGGAGTTTGTATGTCCTCCCCTGCCTATGTGGGTTTTCCCTGCATGCTCCTGTTTCTTCCCACAGTCCACAGGTTAATGGGTCATTGTGAGTTATCCTGTGATTTGGCTCATGTTAAATAGGTGGATTGCTGGGTTGCATGGCTCATTGGGTCAGAAAGGCCTGTTCTGCACTGTATCTCTAAATAAATAAAATAAAAATTGAATTCTCACCATTTTGAGCCTTTAGGCTCTTGTCTTTTCTGTTCCTTCCTGCTGTCGAAGCACAGTTGCTGCTGCTTTCTGATGCACAAGAGAAAAGAAAGAGTTCAAGAACAGTTGTTATCCCTTAACCATGAGGCTCCTGAATATTACTTGTTTTTGTTTCGTATTCTTTTGCACATTGGTTGTTTGTTCCGTCTCTGTGTATAGTTTTTCATTGATCCTATTGTGTTTCTCAACATGCACAGTGATTGTTTCCAAGAAGATAAGTCCTAGGTGGTGAGTGAGTGAGTGTGTGTGTGTGTGTGTGTGTGTGTGTGTGTGTGTGTGTGTGTGTTATATACACACATTTAAAGAACAAAAACTAATTGAGAAAATGGCCAGAGTTCCCTTTATTTATTTGGGTCACTATCCTGCTTAATTGGAAAAGGAGATTTGTCAAACAGTTTCTAAGTAGCGTCTGTCACATGCGTTTATGCAACTGTTAGACTCTACACCGTGCTTACAGTGATAAGTTTTCAAATAGGGTCAGTCACATGTTTTTCTGCTTTAAAAAAAAGTGATTTTTGTCACTGATAGTTGGCTAGAAATACACAGAAAGGTAGTTCAGAACTGTTTTGCTCACTGTGGTTTCAAACATACAAGCTTGGAGATGCCAGAAATGGCTGGAGGTTCAGCAAGTTAGGAACTATGAAGAATATTAAGGCATCACTAATCCTCTATAATGTTACAATGAACATGAAAATTTGGAGGACGCAATCATCAAAATCATTGTATAGAGAGACTCTTATCTACACTAGGTGTCTGCACTGACTTTGTTCACTTACAATCAATAAAAAGAAAACAGCAGCATACACTAGGTGAATTCTTCTGTCAATAACTATTAGGCACTAATACACAGTGTACTGTAGTAGTATTGATGGTGTTTTAATTTGTTCTGTTTTTCTTTTAAATATATAATTTAACTTGGAGTAGGTTAAAAGGTTGGCACAACATCGTGGGCTGTAGGTCCTGTGCTATACTGTTTTATTGCTTATTCAGCTGAAATGTCTACTATTGATTTCTCTCCATAGATGCTGACTGATGAGCTAACTTTCTCCACCATAAGACTACAAAAGATAAGATCAGAATTAGGTCATTCCACCCTTTGAGTCTGCTCTGCCTATTCATCATGGCTGATCCAGTTGTCATCTCAACCCCATTCTCCATAACCTGGCCGATCAAGAACCTATCAGCCTCTTCCTTAAATACACCCACGGATCTGGCCTCCACAGCTGCCTATGGAAATCTTGTGTATCATCTTGTAATACTATCTTCAGTGTTGCACCAATTTCTATAGGACTATAAGACATGTTGATGTTCAGTCGTTAAGTTGAGTCCAATTCTTTGAGACCTCATGGACCATTTACAGAGGGTTTGCATGGCAAGGTATGGAAGTAGATTGCCAGAACTTTGTTCTGTGCAGATACTGCTGCTGCCCAGTTTGGGACCTGACTGGGTTTGAACTCAGGGTCATCTGCTTTGAAGTTCAGTGCTGATGCCACTATATCACCAGCCAGCCCACTATAAGACATAGGAGCAGAATTTGGCCATTTGGCCCATTAAGTCTGCTGCAACATTCAGTTGTGTTGCCAAATCCACTGCTGTGAACCTAAAAACACAACTATGCCTGAGCTACAACCCTGAAGGAGAATGCAGTTAGGCACCATCTTGATCAACCTGCTCAACCCATACAACTATAGACATATTTTAAACACTAGATTCTGCAGATGCTGGAAATCCAAAACAATACACACAAAATGATGGAGGAATTCAGCATGTCAGGCAGCATCCAAGCACAACATTTCAGGCTGAAACCCTTCTTCAGGACTGGAAAGGGGGAAGACACTGGAATAAAAAGGTGGGGTGAGGGGAAAGGGGACTAGTTAGAAGGTGATAGGTGAAGCCAGGTGGGTGAGAAAGGTAAAGGGCTGGAGAGCAAGGAAACTGATTGGAGAGGAAAGTGGACTGTAGGAAAAAGGGAAGGTGGATGTTGTGTTTGCACAGCTACATATCAATTAATTAAAAGTATGCATGCGGAAGATGGCTTTAACTGGTGTATTCACATTGCAGCGAGAGAGAGAGAGAGAGAGAGAAAACTGTGCATGAGTAGACAACAGATCAATATGCAGTGCTAAGGAGGAGTCATTGCTCTAAAAGGAATAGATCCATACATTACATTGCCCCCCCTTTAGATTAATGCAACATAAAACTGTAAATGTGCCATACATTCAACTTCCCTTTCATAAACCCATTTTCCAAATAAACATGCTTTCACAGTAACAGTCCATAGCTAACTTATGGGTTCTAAAGGTTCAGTCTTTATGGTGGCGCTCTGTTTCTTTCAGGCGCCTCTTGACCTGTGGAGTGGCATCAGGTTTGGTAGGTGTCTTGTCAACGATCACATTCTTGTCGTGCCTCTGGACCTTTGGAGTAGCTTTGGGTTTGGTAGGTGTCTTGTCTAAGGCAACATTCTTGGTTTCCCATGTCACATTGCTGTCAGTGACATGATCATCACTGAGAGGTAAGTCCGGTGACTGTAATGTGTCTGTCTTGTTGGATGCAATTGCCCCAGGTTGTTCTTCGGTTGAGCATTCAATATCTGGTCCACTTGATGTCTCCATGTCTGATCTCCAACATCCATTGTGTACATCAGTGGTCCAGTTCTCAGCTATCCAGCTGGGTGCTCTCGGTAATCACACACTAGGACTTTCTGTTCAATCTTGAATCTCCTTGTTGCTTCGCTTGGCAACTGGCTGAAATGTTTATTCTGTACTTCCTTCAGGATGTCTGATTTCAGGAGGTCTATGCAAAATCTTATGAACAGCATTGCAGGTATTTGATATGTCATCTCTTGAACAGTGTTCTGAGACACATAAAGGAAGATGTCCACCTTGTGCTGTAGAAAAATGTCCTGCTTGTCCATCACTTTAATGGACTTCTTGAAGGTTTGGATAAATTTTTCAACTACCCCATTCATTGCTGAGTGGTGAGGAACTGACTTGATATGTCTGATGCCATTTTTCTTCATGAACAGTCAGAATTCTTCTGACATGTATTGTGGTCGTTTGTCACTCATAATTTGTTCTGCTAAGCTGCTTCTGATGAAGATTGTTCTCAGAGCAGAGGCAGTCTCAGGGGGAGAACAATCACTGAGGTGGTTGACTTCATTGGTATAACCTCCGTTCACTTCATATAAGTATACACAAAAATCAGAAACATGGAGTCCATAAATGGCCCAGCAAAGTCAATCTATATTCTTTGCCATGGGAATGACAACCAGGGTGCCCTTTGAACTTTTTGGCAACCTGAACAGCTTTTGGTCAAGTCTTCAACCTGTTTATCTATTCCTGGCTACCACACCTAGCTCTGGGTGGAACTCCTCATCTTGACAGTACCTAAGTGTCCTTCATGCAGATTTTCTAACACTCTAGTGTGCTATTTGGAGGGAACCACAACATGAGATCTACACATCAGTGTTCTTTGACATATCGACAGTTGATCTTGTCTCACTGCGAACTCTGGAAATAGGGTTACTGTGAGCTGGCCATCCTTGCACAGGGATTTCCTAGACTTTTGACAATGTCGGGTCATTCCTTGTTTCCCTTTGTATTTCGGAATTTGTTACCGGCAACTGGTCCACTGGTCCTCCCGGCAGTGGAGCACTTCTGCTGGGTCACAGTATGAAAACTTTTCTTCTTCAGTTGCCAAAAATGAAAGATGTGTCAAACCACGGAGTTGCTGTGTTGTTTTGTACCCTTAATATCTATGTCATAAGAGTGGGCTCCTAGGAATAGTGCCCACTGGTGTAACCAAGTTGCAGTCATCACTGGAATTCCCTTCCAGGGATTAAAAATGGACACAAGAAGCTGATGATCTGTCACTAGCATAAACATTTATCCATGGAGATAGTGGTGGAACTTCCTTATTCCCCTCACTAGACGAAGGGCCTCTCTGTTGATTCAATGATCTCAAAGCAAACGCAACCAGGCATTCAGATCCATCTTTCATAATGTGTGACAAAAGAGCTCCAATGCCATAAGGGGATGCATTGCATGCCAGTCTGATGGGCAGGACTGAGTCATAATGGGTGAGCAGTTCATCAGATGTTATTAGTGTCTTTGTTTCCTTGAATGCTTTTTCACATCTTTCTGTCCATTCCCACTTTGCTCCTGTCTGTGACAGTGCTTTCATTGGATACAGCACTGAAACAATGTTTGGGAGAAACTGGTGGTAGTAATTTACAAGGCCCAAGTATGACCTGAATTGTAACACATTTTCCAGTTTGGGTGCCTGCAGCACTGCTTCAGTCTTCTCTTGTGACTTATGTAAGCCATTTTTGTCAATGACATGTCCACAATTTGAGATTTATTTCTTAAAAAGCTCACATTTCTCTCCCTTGCATGCAGACCATACTTACTCAGCCTGGTAAGTAATTTACCAAGGTTCTGGAGGTACTCTTCATAATTTTTGTCAGTCACGATGATGTCATCAAAATAACATTGTGTTCCGGGGCTATCTTGGAGCACTTGGTCCATTGGTCTTTGCCAAATTGCTGGAGCTGATGCGATGCTGAAGAAGAGATTATTATACTGGAGCAGTTCCTTGTGAGTGTTGATTATGAAGAACTTAATGCTTGACTCTTCAAACTCCATTTGCAGATAGGCTTGTGGCAAATAAATCTTTGAAAACCTCTCCCCGCCTGACAAAGATGCAAAAATGTCTTCTATCTGTGGCAGGGGATACTGCACAGTACATAGCACTGGGTTGATGCTTCACCTTGTAATCCCCACATTTGCGAACGGCTCTGGCCTTCCCTTTCTTGATCACTAAGACAACGGTTGTGGCCCCATCGCTCTACTCAACTTTGGAGAAAATTTCAGGTGTCTCTGAGCTCTGAAGTTCAGCACCCACTTTAGGGCTTAGTGCGTAAAGCACTGGATGTGCTTTATGGAATTTTGGTGTTGCTGCCTTTGAGTTTTCCAATACCCTCTGAAACACCTTCTCATCAGCATTAAGCAGTTGTGACAGTCTCTGGTTAGTGCTTCCATTTGGGCTGTCGTTACCTGTTGATAGCACATTGAGAGCTTTGATTGAGTGCTGGGCTAGCTGGATTTTTCTCAACAATCCACGTCTGAAAGGTGCAGGCCCTCCACCTTCAAAAGTATATGTAACCCCCTGGGTCGCCTCAGGCTCACTCAGCTTGTCTAGGGGGAGCAGCCTTCGGCCCCGCCAAACTGGGTAATCAGTTGGTGTGGATGCTGTGTGATGTCCCGCCTCGCCAAAGAACAGACAGTACACCATATGCGATTAAATGAGTACAATTTATAAAGGTTACTATAACTAAGTGATTAATAACGATACAGTATATATGAAGAAAAAAATAAAGAAAAGGCGCCAAACTTATCAAAGTCCAAACCACTTTGTGCACAACCATTGGAGCTCAACTCCTGGAGTCTTCTGGCCACCATTTGATCCCCTCCGAACTCCTCGACTCGCAGACCATCCAAAGTGGTCAACCAAGCACATCTAGCTTCATCTCCTCTCCTCGGAGTACCTCCTGGCCTTGGACCCCCGCTTGGGGTCCGTTCCTCGCCCAGCTTACAGCATCGCGTCCTCTCTCTCAACCCCTCACGCCGATCTCCCCAAAAGCCTGCCAACAATAGCTTACAGACTCAGAAGAAAAATCAACATTAATCCCAATTGGTTTACAAAGGAATACAATTCTTGTTATCGGTAAATTTTAACCCAAACAAGCTTCCAGCACTCTCTCGCAACAAAGAAGCATTCCTGCTTTTAACAAAACAAAGAAGCCATTTTGATTACATACACAGTAACAAAGAAAAAAAAAGAAACCCCCTTTACATATATAAAGCTCTAACTGCTGAGTTTGTACTCCAAATGTCCCATTTACCTTCAGTTTGCCCTTGGGAGATACTTTTCATCTGTGTAGGTCTTTAGCATCATTGAGGTCTTCTCTAATGAAAACAGAGTAATTATAGTCAGCCGCTGAGATGATAGATAAAGCTGACCCTGTGTCCAGTTCCATTTTCATTTTTATACCAGCCACATCTATTCTGATCCATATGATTTTTGTGATCTGCTTCAGTACTACTATGCAATTCAAGGTATGACAGTTCACCTTTTTCAGACTCTCTGTTGTCTGATTCTGTTTTACATTCGGTATCATTATGTATTTGTTTAGTTTTGAATTTGAGATTTCATTCGGCTGTGCTTTTTGTCTGCCTTGCTCATTCTCTCTGTGACCTTGTCTGTGACACTTTCTGCAGACTTTTTTTTGAACTTATAGTCATTTGCATCATGGGAGGATTTCCCACATTGATAACATTTTTGGCTTTTTGCACCACTCAGGACGTTTTGTGCATTTCACATTCTAACCTCTTTTTCTGTAGTTCTGCTGCAGCCTTTGCTGCAGTCTCATGCCAGAAGCTAAGAAGTGTAGGGGTTTTCTTTTGCTCCTCCACGTTGTTCACATTATAATTGATGCACCATCAATAACTCACACTGAGACGTAAGGCGAGATATCGGCTTTTATTGACTGGAAGAAGGAACCAGGAGTGAGTGTCTATCATACAATGTCTTGGAGACTGAGGCCGAGCGTCAGGCCGCAGATCTCCTTTATACAGGGGCCTGTGGGAGGAGCCACAGGAGCAGTCAGCAGGGGCGTGTCCCGACAGGCACATAGTTCACCACAATAATACAGATCAATCCTCTCAATATACGATTCCCAGCCTTCATTAGTGCAATCAAATTTGTCAATTTTCCCAACTGAAGCCAGTTTCACTTTATATTCAGCATATCTTTCACTGTTACTATACACTGTACTCACACCTTTTTTAGCATCTAGGAAGGCCTTCTCTGTACTGCTTACCTCTCACCGTTTCATGCCGTAACTGTTGGTGCAGTTTGTGATATTTTCTCCATTCGGGTTTGTACTTGTCACTAATTGTTGTGTCTCTGCACATCTACCATCAATCCTTTGCCTCCATAGATGCTGCCTGTCCTGTGGTTTGTTTTTAGCCCATTTCATCTGTGATGGCTAAATAAAAAGGGCCTCCAATCACATTCTCACACTCTGGGTCCATTGCCTAGAGGGTTTGGACACTTTGAGTGCACTGAATGTTTGACTCAGTTGGCTGTTGGCTAGCGTGTTCTTCACCTTCGTGTAAAACATTCATCATTTCCTTGATTGGAACGACCTGAGTGGGTACCATTTTTGGCATGGAATGGAGGGGCCAAAGAGCCTGCATTCATGCTATATTGCTCTATGACTCTGACTCTAATCTTTTTACCATTACATAGAACAAAATAAACTAAGATTTTGTTAAGGATTTGAAATTACTACAGACCTCTGGCTTGGTTCTTGAACTTTCTGTTAAGGAAAATAGATCAGTATTGCCAAGCATATGTTACCAAACATTCTTGCAAATTTCTATACGCATACTGTGGCATTCTGCATCTCCGCCCTGGTACAGATGCTCCTGATGGGGCGGCATGGTAGAATAGTGGTTAGCACCAGTGACCCGTGTTCAATTCCTGCTGCTGCCTGTAAGGAGTTTGTACATTCTCTCCATGACTATGTGGGTTTCCACTGGATGCTCCAGTTTCCATCCACAGTCCAAAGATGTACCAGTTGATAAGTTGATTAGTCATTATAAATGGTCCTGTGATTTGGCTAGGATTCAATCAGGGGATTGCTTATAAATATTTATTTATTTAATCGGCTGCAGTGCGGAACAAAGGGTTGGAAGGGCCTATTCCACACTGCAGCCGAATAATTAAATAAATAAACAAACAAACAAATAGCATTGCAAGAGACTAAAGAGGGTTGTAGATGCAGCCAGCTCCATCGCACATACAACCCTCCCCGCTATTGAGGTTATCTATAAGATAGTGTGATCTCGGACGCAGCATTCCATTTAAAGTCTGACTGTGTCTCACTCACTTTAGGTGATCCAGCAAGCTCTTCATCGACAGCCCAGCACTGCAGCGCAGTACTTACAGCAGATGTACGCAGCACAGCAACAGCACTTAATGCTTCAGACGGCAGCATTGCAGCAGCAGCACCTCAGCAGCACCCAGCTCCAGAGCCTGGCAGCCGTCCAGCAGGTGAGGCACCCCCAGATCAGGGGCCAACATAGTGGAAGGGATGGTGGGAGACGGGAGATGAGAACTGGACTCTCCTTCTGGGGGTGGAGTATATGTTCAGATGTCTTGGGCAGACAACAGTTGGACAGACCCCGTGCAACCATATTCATTGAGACACATGTAACACTCAGGTTAAGATTTTTACTGCTGTGCTGTAGGTATTTCATTTTAGCAGTTCTTTAAGAGCAGTCTGTCTTGCTTCAGCATGTTTGGCTTTGAGCTACAGATAAGGGACTGTGTTGTTCAACTTTGGAATATTGAATCAGCCAGTCAGGATGGTGGAACTGGGAGAAGGTTCTAGAGAATGCTGGGCGGAGAGGTTTCAGTGACAGACACTGGTGTGGGATGAAGTCTTTTTGGTGGGAGTTGGGAGAAGACAGGTTGGAAGATGGCTGACAATGCCATCCCTGTTACACAAGGTGCTTTGTACAGATGAATGGCTTCAAGGAGGAAGGACCAGTACTCCTGAGGGGGAGTCTGTTTGTTCAAGATAGATTTCAGGTGACATTTGGAAGGTGGTATCTACAGACCGTGGGCTCAGCGCATGAGTTAAAAACATCTTCAAGGTGAGCTCCAGCCTATGTGCACTTTTGGACTGGGTTAACTGTAATGGGCCCTTTTTATACATTTTCCTTTCTTTTTCCTACTAACTGTTTGATAAAGCTGAAATTTGCAATGTATAATCTGTTATTTCTTGTCGAAGATTAATTGCAAGTGGGCAGCATTTACACAGTATTCGCTCAGATTGGAGTGCGGGTAGTTGAGACATTCTGGCTCACTTGATCTCATGGGACCCAAGTCATATTGATCCTAGATGCCCGGAGTTCATCGGCTTGTTAGCGAGGGGCAAAACAGCTTTGTTTCTAGAGATGACTGGTAAAAATGGGTTTAATATACATTAGTCTATAAGGCACAGGAGCAGAATTAGGCTATTGTGCCCATCAAGTCTGCTCTACCCTTCAATCACGGCTGGTTCTCATCCTCATAACCCTTTAACGCCCCCCTTTGCCAATTCAGAACCTAAAAGTCTCTACCTTAAATGACTTGGCTTCCAGAGCCCTCCATGACAATGGATTCCACAGATTCACCACTCTCTGGCTAAAGAAATTCCTCCTCATCTCTATTCTAAAGGACATCCCCTCTATTCTGAGGCTGTGCCCTCTGGTTCGAGATTCTCCCACTATAGGAAACATCTTTTCTACATCTACTCTGTCAAGGCCTTTCAGGAATTGGTAGTTTTTGACAAGATCCCCTCTTACTTCTGAGCTCCATTGAGTATCGGTCCAGAGATGTCAAATGTTCTTGAGGTATGAAGTATTTTTGAGAGAGAATTCAAAGGATAAATTTGTTACAGAGAAGCATAGGACGGAGGACTAGGAATACACTGGAATTTAGAAGGATGAGAGGGGATCTGATTGAAACATATAAGATTATTAAGGGATTGGACACACTGGAGGCAGGAAGCATGCTCCCGCTGATGGGTGAGTCCAGAACTAGAGGCCACAGTTTAAGAATAAGGGGTAGGCCATTTAGAACAGAGATGCGGAAACATTTTTTCACCCAGAGAGTGGTGGATATGTGGAATGCTCTGCCCCAGAAGGCAGTGGAGGCCAAGTCTCTGGATGCTTTCAAGAGAGAGTTAGATAGAGCTCTTATAGATAGCGGGGTCAAGGGATATGGGGAAAGGGTAGGAACGGGATACTGATTGTGTATGATCAGCCATGATCACAGTGAATGCTGTGAATGCTGGCTAGAAGGACCAAATGGCCTACTCCTGCACCTACTGTCTATTGTCTATTGACTTTTCAGAGCGTCCTCTCTGCTGTACCATTCAATATAATCCTGGCCAATCCTTCATTTTAATAACTTACTCATGCTCTCTAAGTTATCTTTTGAGTTTATTGTCATAGGCAATAAACTCCTG
This sequence comes from Hypanus sabinus, assembly GCF_030144855.1. NCBI lineage: Eukaryota > Metazoa > Chordata > Chondrichthyes > Myliobatiformes > Dasyatidae > Hypanus > Hypanus sabinus. The sequence goes on along the minus strand of NC_082707.1, from coordinate 14,106,437 downwards.
TTAACTGCCTGTAAAGCGCCCAACAGTGATTTTAGCCAAAGTGCAAAAAAAAATTTGCTGGACGTAGCATTAACCAAGACAGTCTGGACAACTCAGGTTAAGCAAAGCAGTTGGACAACTTGTCAGCCAAATCAGACTGGACAACACATTAACCAAAGCAGTTCAGATAACTGATTAACCAAAACAAACTAGACAACTCATTAACCCAAACACTCCGGACAACTTGTTAACCAAACTATTGCCAACTTGATAACCACCTCTCTCTCTCTGGATAATTTGTATAAATGCCATGAAAATTAGCTTTTTGCAACAGCAGAGGCAGTGCACTACGTTACAATCATGACCAGCATAAATTAACATATATTAACATAAATTAGACAACACTTGCAAAATATGCAAAAATGACATAACAACACTGGTGCAAGTTGAGGGAAGCGTACTCTGAGACAGATTTGTGGTTTTTTAGGTCAGTTTAAGAACCTGATGGCACGGGGGAAGAAGCTGATGTTGAATCTCAAGGTGTGGGTCTTCAGGTGCCCACATGGATTGATTGATAGTTCATAGATTGGGGCCAATGTTTTGCAAGCAAGGGAGCAATCTATTGAGACATCCAAGCAGAGGAATGCTTCACATTGAAAAATATACTTACATCGGTAAGAAGGCTATGAGTGGCATGGTCGCGTAGCGGTTAATGTAACAATATCACATCTTGGTGACCTGGTTTCAATTCTGCTGCTGTCTGTGAGGAGTTTGTACATTCTCCCAGTGATCACATGGGTTTCCTCTAGGGCTCTGGTTTTCCCTCACATTCCAAAGACGCATAGGTTAGTAGGTTTATTGGTCACATGGGTGAATTGGATTGTGTGGCCTCATTGGGCTGGAAGGGCCTGTTATTATGATGTATCTCCAAATAAATAAAATTATTGCCCATCCCTCAGAGCATCTGGTGGAAAGGAAATTCCAGGATTAGACCAAGCGATACATAATTAGGCCATTTGGCCCATTGAGTCTGCTCCACCATTCCATCATGGAATTATCCCTCTCAGTCCCATTCCCCTGCCTTCTCCCCATTACCTTTGATGCCCAAATTAATCAAGAACCTGTCAATCTCTGCTTTAAATATACCCAAATAGTTGGCCTCTGCAGCTCTCTATAGTAATAAATTCCACAGTTTCACCACCTACTGGCTAAATAAATTCCTCCTCATCTCTGTTTAATATGGATGCCCTTCTATTCTGAGGCTTTACCATCTGCTTCTAGACTCCCTCACTATAAGAAATATCCTCAGCGCATCCACCCTGAATTAGATTTCCAGCAGCAAGAAAGGATCTTTTTCTAATTCAGGACTGTGTTGGAATTGGCAGACAGTTTGTAGTCAGTATCGTTCCCTTGCATGTGATGCCCTTGTTCTTTGACATGGCTTGGGACTGGAGTTTGTGAGGTGATGACTGGGAAATCTTGGTGATGTTGCTGCAGTGGTTTTGTAGCATCATAGGCCTTTCAGCCTACTGAATCCACACCAACCATCCAGAATCCACTTACATGTATTTCATTTTATTCCCCCCAGCATCATGTTGGGCACTGGTGTGGAGGGAGGGACTGATTAAGATGTTTGGGTGCAGGTCAATGGTGCTCAGCATGGGCTAGCTGGGGCAAAGGGCCTGTTTCTGTGTTATACTTTTCTATGACTCTGTGTCTAACGTAGTAAGATAAGATAGTAACAATGATATAATAAAGTGAAGAAAGGAGATGATTGGCCAAAGAGAATAGAAACATTACCTTTGAGCCAAACTAATCCATGCCAACCAAGATGCCCTTCTAAGTGAGACCAATTTGCCAGCATTTGTCCCATATCCTTTCTTGAATCTTTCCTATCCAGGTATCTGCCTTTCAAAAGTTTTTATTATTTATTTAATGAGATCTGCGTGGAATAGGCCCTTCCAGCCCCTTGATCCACGTCATCCAGCAATCCCATGATTTAATCTTAGTCTAATCATGGGAAAATTTACAATCACCAATTAACCTACCAACCAGTATGTCTTTGGACTGTGGAAGCATTGTGCTAGCCACTGTGCTACTCCGCCACCCCACTGTAGCGTAGTTGTAGAGGCAAGTACAGGGCGTTGTGTCTGCCTCCACCACTTCCATTGGCAGCTCATTCCATGTACTACTCTCTATGTAATAAAGAAAAATGTAATAAAAAAAATAAAGAAAAATGTCCTGTAAGTTCCCTTTCAATTTTTCCTATCTCGCCTTAAACCTATACCGTCTCATTCTTGACTCCCCAGTCTTGGAGATTGATTGTGTATATTCACCCTATCTACGCCCCTCACGATTTTGTACACCTCCTTAAGACCACTACTCAATCTTCCATGCTCCCAGGAAAAATGTCCTAGCCTGTCTAGTCTCTTACTGTAACTCAAACCCTTTCATCCTGGCAGTATCCTTGTAAATCTTTTCTGCACCGTTTCCAGTTTACCTTCTTATTGCAGAGTGACCAAGACCGAACGTAATACTTCAAGTATATTGCAGAACTGAAACATAACTTCCCAACTTCTATAGTCAGTGCCCTATCTGATGAAGGCCAGCATGCCAAAAGCCTCCTTCACCATCCCGTCTGTTTCAACTTTCAGGGCACTGTGTACCTGAACTCCAAGGGCCCTACTGTTCACTATGAACATCGTATCTTGAATTGATTTGAAAGTATGCAATGCTGAGGCTTTATAAGACATTAAGAAGGAATGGCAACTCTTCTTATAAGGCCCCTTTTCTAAGAAAATATGTGCTTGCATTGGAGGGGGGGGGGGGGGGGGGTCCAGAGGAGGTTTACAAGAAAGATGCCAGGAATAAAAAGGTTAACGTATGAGGAGTTTAATGTCTCTGTGCTTGTACTTGCAGCAGTTTAGAATAATGAGGGGGATCTCATTGAAACCTTTTGAATATTGAAAGGCTTAGGCAGAGTGAATATGGAAAGGATGCCTCATATAGTGGGGAAGTCTGGGACCAGAGGACACAGTCTCAAAATATAGAGACGTTCCTTTTAGAACAGAGATGTGGAAGTGTGTCTTTAGCCAGAGGGTGATGTATAGGCCAAGATATTGGGTATATTTAAAGTGGAAATTGATAATTCTTGATTAGTAAGGGCATCAAAGGCTATGGTGAGAAAGCAGGAGAATGGGGTTGAGGGGGATAATAAATCAGCCATGATGGAATGGTGGAACAGACTCAAATGGCCTAATACTGCTCCTATGTTTCCTGGTCTTATGGCCTTTCCAAAACCGCAGCTCCTCGCACTAATCTGTATTAAACTGCACTTGTTAATATTCATCCTACTTTCTCAGCTGGTCAAGATAATTAAATTGTGTTCAGTCTTGTTGGTAATACAGTACCTATATATTCCAGCTGAACTTTGAAAATGTATTCATAATGAAGTCTTGGACCTCAGATGCAACATTCTCATAACCAGTGTAAGCTACCAGAGAGCTTTTCCCCACTCTTGTCTGTTTCTAATGATTCTTTATACTGTGCTTCTAGGCCACCGGACGCCAGTCGTCTTCTCCTACAGGGAGCCAGCAATCAAGTGTGTCACAGACTTCTGTAAGTTACAAATAATCCTCTCGATGTGATAGTATGGATACTGGCACTTCTCATTCTCACCTGTACTCTTTGAGGACACTGTAGCTGGCCCCAACTTGGTTACCTTGACGCTTTGACCCTTGTCAAGTGCTGATGCAAATCTGTCTGGAAAGCTGGGCTTGAAGAAGGTTTGTTGCCTTGGTAACCAGAGCATTTTAAAAAAAATCAGTCACTCCCTTTGCAAACAGTGAATGCACAGACTTTCAACCTGAAATATTGACAATTCCTTTCAAAGTAAATTTATTACCAAAGTACACTTATGTCAACATATAATGCCATGAGATTAATTTTCATGTGGGTATTCATAGTAACCACAAAGAAACACAATAAAATCAGTGAAAAACCGCACACAAGACAGACAAACGGCCAGTGTGCAAAAGACAACAGACTGCAAATACAAAAAGAGAAAAAAAAACTTAAAATAATAATAATAAATAAATAAGCAATAAATATCAAGAACATGAGTTGTAGAGTCTTTGAAAGTAAGGCCATAGGTTGTGGAATCAGCTCATTGTTGGGCTGAGTAAAGTTGAGGGAAGTTGTCCCTCTGGCTCAAGAGCCAAAACCTGGTGGTGTGAGACCTGAGGCTCCTTTACCTTCTTCCTGATGGTAGCAGCGAGAAAAAGAGCATGTCCTGGGTGGTGGGGGTCCCTGATGATGGATACTGTATTCCTGCGACAACGCTCCATGTAAATGTGTACAGTGAGGGGAAGGTTTTACCTGTGATGGAGGAACAGGTAAAGCTTTAGGTCCAAGAACTCTAATGAACTTTCACTCCTAGGGCCTCTTACAGTGCCTAAAAAAATATTCACCTCCCTTGGAAGTTTTCATGTTTTATTGTTTTACAACATTGAATCTCAGTGGATTTAGTGTGACTTTTTTGACACTCATCAACAGAAAGTGAAAACAGATCTCTACAAAGAGATCTAAATTATTTACAAATATAAAACACAAAATAATTGATTACATAAGTATTCACCCCTTTCAAGTCAGTATTTAGTAGATGCACCTCTGGCAGCAATTACAGCCTTGAGTCAATGTGGACAGGTCTCTATCAGCTTTGCAAATCTGGACACTGCAATTTTTCCTCTTTATAAAACTGCTCAAGCTGTGTCAGATTGCTTGGGGACCGTGACTGAACAACCCCTTTCAAGTCTAGTCTCAAGTTCTCAATTGGATTGAGGTCTGGACTTTGACTTGGCCACTCCAAGACATTAACTTTGTTGTTTTTAAGTCATTCTTGTTTAGCTTTGGATTTATGGTTGGGCCATTGACTTGCTGGAAAACAGTTCTTCTCCCAAGTTGCAGTTGTCTTGCATTCTGCATCAGGTTTCCCTCTACCTTCACAAGCTTCCCAGGGCCTGCTGCAGTGAAGTATCCCCACAGCATGATGCAGCCACCACCAAGCTTCACAGTAGGAATGTTTTTTTTGATGATGTGCTGTGTTTGGCTTATGCCAAACATAGTGTTAAGTCTAATGACCAAAAAGTTAAATTTTGGTTTCATCAAACCATAGAATCTTCTTCCAGCTGACTTGAGTGTCTCTAAAATGCCTTCTTGCAAACTCTAGCTGAGATTTCATGTGAGTTATTTTTCAACAGTGACTTTTCCCTTTGCCACTCTCCCATAAAGCTGCGACTGCTGAAGCATCCAAGCAACAGTTATTATATATGCAGTCTTTCCCATCTCAGCCACTGAAACTTGTAACTCCTCCATAGTTGTCTTAGGTCTCTTGGTGGCTTCCCTTGCTAGTCCTCCTCTTGCACTGTCACTCAGTTTTTGAGGACGGCCTGCTCTAGGCAGATTTACAGCTGTACCATATACTTTCCATTTCTTGATGATTGACTAAATACAACCCTGACATTCATTTTCTTGCAGGCATTCACAGTAAATACAAAGAAACACAATAGAATCAATGAAAAACACAAAGGTAGACAATCAACCAATATGCAAAAGACAAGACATTGTGCAAGTACAAGAAAGGAAAAAATACAATAATAATAAATAAGTAAATAAAACATATTGAGAACATGAGTTCTAGAGTCCTTGAAAGTGAGTTCACAGGTTATAGAATCAGTTCAGAAATTTTAAATGACGTTCCAAATCTTCACAAGCTTCAAAGAAAGTAGCAGCGCTGCAGTGCCTTCTTTGTGATGGAATTTGCATGCTGGGCCACGGACAGAGCCTCTGAAGTGATTACACTGAGGAATTTAAGGTTACTGACCCTCTCCAACTCCAATCTCCTACATCATGGACCTCTGGTTTCCTCCTCCTATAGTTAATAATCAGCTCTTTGATTTTGATGTCATTGAGTTTTTGGAGCACCATTCAGCCAAATTTTCAATCTTCCTTTGTGCTGATTCATCACCACCTCTGATTTGGCCAATGACAGAAGTGCTGTCAGCAAATTTAAACATGGCATTGGAGCTGTGCTTAGTACTACTAAGGATTTTATAGGAACAGTATTTCTGGAGTGAAATCGACAGGAGACGTTCACCACCAAATTGAACAGTTCATAGGAAGTGACCGTGCCTGTGGTTTTAACAGAATCAAAGTTCATGTTTGAAGTATATTTATTATCAAAGTATGTATACCATATACAACCTAGAGATTCATCTTCTTGCAGGCCGCCACAAAACAAAATAAACACAATGGAACCCAGCAAAAGACACGCACAACTAAGCCTGTCAAAGTGTGAAAAAAGAATGAATAGTGCAAACCATAAAAAAAACAAATAACACACAGATCATGAACTGCAAAGTCCCCAGCCACAGTGCGTCCACAGCCACAGAGCCAGTTCATTGCTGCAGACAGTCCGGGATCCCAGTGGCGACAGGCCACAGCCACAGAGCCAGTTCAGCACTGCAGCCAGTCCAGGAGCCCAGTGGTTGCAGGCCACAGCCACATGGCCAGTTCATTGTTCCCTTGTATTTTGACATGATTGCCTTTTCATGGGAAATCTTTAAGTGGCTGCTCCAAACTCTTGTGCTGCCATCTGATAGGAAATTGTGCTAATAACTTTGTGAGGACAGGTGGATCACAGAATCACTGGTTATGTTGGATACTGAAATGTCCTGGTACAGTTTGTGGGACTCCAATAAAGATGCTGTTCTTTAAAAGGGCAACTTTATCCTGATCTCTCAGTAGCTGCTACTTCCCTGCAGGTCTCCTGACTCACCGCCCCAGAAATAAACGACCTCTTATGTATATATTTATTGTAAAATTTATGTTATTTAGTTTAGAGAATCAGTATGGTGACAGGTCCTTCCGGTTTAACAAGCTTACGCTGCCCACATATGATCAATTAACCTACTAGTCCTTTTGTCTTTGGAATGTGGGAGAAAACCGGAGCACCTGGAGGAAACCCATGTGGTCACAGGGAGAATGTACAAACTCCTTATGGACAGCAGCAGGAATTGAACCCAGATCACTGATGCTGTAAAGTGTTACACTAACCACTACGCTAACATGCCGCCCTGCATTCTTAAATATATTGCCATATATTCTTCCCATTTACAGGAGGATTTCTCTGTTTTTAAAGATTATTGCTTATCATTTAGTATTTTTTTCACTTTGTTTATCAGATGAAAAGCTTCTATTTGTAGAGTGTCCCTCAGAAACTTGCTGTGTTGAGTTCAATGTAGTCAATGTAGTATTCCTACCGTGCAGTCATTTTATGGATGTGGGAAAGCTGTATAGTTTGGAGTTCTAGTAATACATAGCAAACCCAGCCACAGCGGACAGTAGACTACAGCAGCAAGTAGTGATGCTGCCTTACAGCACCAGGGACCTTGGGTTTGATCATTGGATGCTGTCTGTGTGGAGTTTGCACCTTCTCCCTGACACCATGTGTGTATTACTTGAATGCTCTGGTTCCTTCTGACACCTCAAAGACTTGCTGCTTTGGGAGATTACCTTGGCCCAAAGACTGAATCTTTTTAGGTTCCTAGTTTAGGAGCACTGTCACAGGAAAGCAGTGTTCATCATCAAGGATCCCCCCCCCCCCCCCCCCACCATCCAGACCATATTCTCTTCTCACTGCTGCCATCAGCAAGGAGATCAAGAGCCTCAGGACCCATGCCACCAGCTTCAGGATCAAGTAGAGAGATCGCAGACTGTTACAAGAAACATAAGTTTGTTTTGGTAGGTGACTTTAACTTCCCTAGTAAAAGGACTAGATAGGATAGAGGTTGTCAGATATGTTCAGGAAAGTTCCAGCAAGAAGTCCCAGTGAGAGCGTGTGTGATACTGGATCTGCTATTAGGGAATAAGACACGGCAGGTTTGTTTAGGTGAACACTTTGCATCCAGTGATCACAATGCCATTAGCTTCAAAGTAAATATATACACAGAAACATAGGTCCGGCCCATAGGTTACGATTCTGCATTGGAGAAAGGCCAATTTTAATAGTTTCAGAAAGGATCTGGCAAATGTGGATTGAGACAGGCTGCTTTCACTATATCTCGTACATGCGATGATAATAAACCAATTCCAATAGCATGGGCTGTGACTATCAAGATTGCTTGAAGTCAGTATGTGGTCTGACTAAGCTCTGACCTGTGATACTTTCAGGAACCATACTTTTTGGTCAGCGTGGTGGTGTAGTGGTTAATAGACACTTTTACAGCACCAGTGAACCCAAGTTTAAATCTGCTGCTGTCTGTTAGGACATTGTACATTCTCCCTGTGACCCCATGGATTTTATTTGAGTCTCAATCCTCTTTCCATGTTCCAAAGACATACAGGTTAGTAGGTTAATTGGTCACATGGATGTAATTGCTTGATGGCTCTGGGTCTGTACTCTCTGGAGTTTAGAATAATGAGGGGGGATCTCATTGAAACTTACTGAATATTGAAAGGCCGAGATAGAGTGGATGTGGAGCGATTGTTTCCTATGGTGGGGGAATCTAGGACCAGAGGACAGAGCTTCAGAATAGAGGGACATCCATTTAGAGCAGAGATGAGGAGGAATTTCTTTATACAGAGGGTAGTGCATCTGTGGAATTCATTGCCACAGATGGCTGTAGAAGCCAAGTCACTGGGTATATATAAGGTGGAGATTGATTCGTCAAAATGTCAAAGTTTATGTGGAGAAGGCAGGAGAAGGGGGTTGAGAGGGATAATAAGTCTGCCATGATGGAATGGCAGAGCAAACTTGATGGGCTGAATGGCTATTTCTGCTCCTATGTTTTATGGTCTAATTTGGCAGCTTATGCTCATTGAGCTGGAAGAGCCTGTTACTGTGCTGTACCTCCAAATAAATTAAAAGATAAATTTGATGTTCTTTGCTGGTTCAGTGATACGCTTGATTCTAATGCATTTCTCGGGGTTCTTTCATGCAGATTAATCTCTCTCCCTCCTCCGCTGCTCCTCAGCTGATGAGCCGCAGCCAGAGCGCCAACACCTCAGCCAGTGGGATTACCCAGCAGGCCATGTTGCTTGGCAACACCACCCCCACCTTGACAGCGAGCCAGGCCCAGATGTACCTCCGGGCCCAGATGGTGAGTGGCATGTGACAACGCAAACGCCTGTGAAAACCACCTGCCTGCAAAAAGAAGTGGCAAGAGTTCATAGCCTTTTTAACCCTTGATCTCCATTGGTCAAGCAACCCAGAGTCAAAATCAGGTTTATTACCCCTGACATAGGTTGTGAAATTTGTTGTTTTGTGGTAGACGTACAATGCAAGCCGCTAAAATTACTTGAAATTACCAGAATATATAAAAATAGATACTACTACAAAAGAGAGGTTGGAATCTGGAATATGCTGCCTGAGGAGGTGGTGGAGAGAGATGCTGTCGTAGAACACTACAGCACAGAAACAGGCCCTTCAGCCCATCTTGTCCATACCAAATTATTATTCTGGCCAGTCCCATTGTCCTGCATCCAGACCTTAGGCCTCCATATCCCTCCTATCCATGTACCCATCCAAATTTCTCTTAAATGTTGAAATTGATCTCATCTTCTGGCAGCATGTTCCATATTCTAAATATCCTCTGAGGGAAGAAGTTCCCCTTCATGTTCCACTTAAACATTTCCGTTTTTACCCTTAGACCATGATCTCTACTTGTAGTCTCCCTCAACCTCAGTGGAAAAAGCTTGTTTGCATAAACCCTGTCTGTATTCCTCATAATTTTGTATACCTCTATCAAATCTCCCCTCCTTCTCCCATGCTGTAAGGAATATAGTCCTGACCTGTTTAACCTTTCTGAATAACTCAGGTCCTCAAGACATGGCAACATCCTTGTACATTCCTTCTGCACCCTTTCAATCTTTCCTGTAGGTAGGTGACCAAAACCGCACACAATACTCCAAATTAGGCCTCACCAACATCTTCAACTTCAACATAACCACCCAACTCCTGTACTCAATACATTTATTTATGAAGGCCAACGTGCCAAAACTTTTCTTTATGACTGTAGGCAACACACACAAAATGCTGAAGGAACTCAGCAGGCCAGGTAGCAACTACAAAAAGGAGTATAGTCGATGTTGTGGGCTGAGACCCTTCATCAGGACTGTAGAAAAAAAAGATGAGGTGATAGTCTTTATGATTCCATCTACCTGTGACATCACTTACAAGGAATTATGGATCTGTACTCCCAGATCCCTCTGACACTATATTTAAACATCAAGTGTTGCACTTGAGTCACCAAGGCAAAGGAGTGCTGGTAGATAGAACAGTAAACAGCACAGTACAGGTGCAGGTACAGGTCCTGTAGCCACAGTGTTTGGGTCAAAGATAATGCCAAGTTAAACTAAATCTCTACACATGACCTATATCCTCTCATTTCCTGCAACTGAATATGGCCTAAATGATTCTATTTTATCTGCCACTACCATCCCTCCTGACAACACATACCAGGCACCCTGTGCCACAAACCTTGCCCTGCATATTCCCTTTAAAAGGGGTGGTAAACCTGTGCAATTAATTGCCATGAGCTGCTGTGGAAGTCAATTCACTGAGTATACTTTAAAGTGGAACTTGATAGGTTCTTGATTTGTAAGAATTTCAAAGGTTATGTGGAGAAGACAGGAGAATGGGGTTGTGGGGGATAAATTTTAGCCATGAAAGAATGGCAGAGCAGAATTGATGGAGCAAATGGCCTAAATCTGTTTCTATGTCTATGGTCTTGTGGTCTAAACTTGGCCCCCTCTCACCTTAAATGCATCTGCTGGAAGGGACTAATCTGGACTAGTTTGGTCAGCATGAGCACAATGCCCGAAGAGCCTGTTTCTGCGCTGCACAGCTCTACGACTGTATGGCTAAGTCCTGTCAGCCCTCACGGTCTCACTGAGTGCTAACCCGGTCTCTCAGTCTTGTTGCTTGTCGCTGCTGTTCGGGCTTTAGGAGTATCTGTGCCTGTCATATTCAGAGATTCAAGGGATTGAAGCAAAAATGTGAAAGATTAATAAGAATTTTAAATATTTATAAAATGACACTGAAACAGAAGGAAGTAGAACAGATGAACACACAGCAGATGGCTGCTTTATTAGATTTCTCCTGTTCCTAATAAAGTGGCCACTTAGTGTACTGTACGTTCATGGTCTTCTGCTGCTCTAGCCCATCCACTCCAAGGTTTGACATGTGTGTTCAGAGATGTTCTTCTGCACACCAGTATAGTAATGTATGATTACTTGAATTACTGTTGCCTTCCTGTCAGCTTGAACCAGTATTGCCATTCTCCTCTGATCTCTCTTATTAACAAGTCACTTTCACCCACAGAACTGCCACATACTGGATGTTTTTTTTTTGTTGTTTCTTGCACTATTCTCTGTAAACTCTAGAGACTGTTGTGTATGAAAATCCTGGGACATCAGCAGATTCTGAGATACTCAAGTTACCCCAGTCATTCCACAGTCAAAGTCACTTAGATCACAGTTCTTCCCCATTCTGATATTTGGTCTGAACAACACCTGAACCTTGTCTGTGTCTGCAGGCTTTTGTGCATTGAGTTACTGCCACATCAGATATTTGCATTAATGAGCAGGTGTAAAGTGGCCACAGAATGTATAAGAAACTAAGAGAATTGTGCAGGGATAGACCATTGGGCCCCTCAGGGCTGCCACACATTTCAGTAAATTATTGTTGATTTGCCCAGTCCTCATCTCCTCTTTTGTGACAGTTCCCTGTTGCCTTCAGTTCTCTGATCTTTCAAAAATGTGTCTTCTTCCTGTAGTGATCCAGTCTTCTCAACCTTCTTGGCCAAGAATTCCTCACCCTCTGTGGTTAAGTAACTAAGAATATTAAAGCAAATTTAGTAAGAAATAAATGTTTCCTTTTTCTTCATAACCTTCTAGATTATGAAAAAAAAAGAAAATTAAAGGCCTAGATTGCGTGGATGTGGAGAATGTTTTCTATAACTGGAAGTTTAGGACCAGAGAGCACATCCTCAGATTAGAGGGTCATCCATTTAGAACAGAGATGAGGAGGAATTTCTTTATCCAGAGGCTAGTGAGTCTGTGGAATTCATTGTCAAAAGCAGCTGTGGAGGCCAACTTACTGGGTATATTTAAGGTGGAGTCCGACAGATTCTTGGTAAGTCAGGGCATGAAAGGTTACGGGAAGAAGGCAAGACAATGGGGTTGAGAAGGAAATAAGGAAATTGATCAGCCATCATCAAGTGTTGGATAAAACTTGACCCAATTCTGCCCCAATGTGTTATGGTCTCCTGGAATCCACTTTGAAATGAATGGAGACTCCTGCTGTACATTGGTGTTGGATTGGAGCTGGAGAGAGACACTGCACACTGTAATAGAGCGACTTTCCAGTAGTACCAGGGCATTGGAACATCCGTCTCAAGATAGCACCTCCATCAGAGCCATGATTTTTGCAATACTAGATTTTTTGTGCTTTTGTCTCTGGCGTGGGATTCGAACCATGAACTGACCACAGTGATAGGGGTCACTGCGCTTCCTGACCGACCATTCAAAGAAAGTTAGCCTGTAGGAAGCAGCATAATCTGCTTGTTTCTGACACTCATATTTGTTCCTGCTCTTTCCCGATTTTCTCTCTATCTCTACAGCTGATTTTCACTCCCACTGCTACTGTAGCCACTGTCCAGCCCGATATTCCTGTTGCTTCTTCCTCTTCTTCGGTGTCTGCACCCTCTCAGGTAAACTAAATTGGTTTATTATTGTCTCATGTAAGCCATGGACAAGTCATTGGGTATATTTAAAGCAGAGGTTGATAGATTATTGGTTAGTTATAGAGTGTTTTAAGAATTCAGGGAGGAAGCTGGAGAATGGGGTTTGAGAAGGAAAATAAATCAACCGTGATGGAATGGTGGAGCATTCAAATGGGCCAAATAGCCTAATTCTGATGGACCAAGTTAGAATCAGAATCAGAATTTATTGTCACTGACATTGGTTGTGGAATCTGGTGTTTTGAGGCAGCAGTACAAGTGTAGACATAACACATTCCTAAAAGTTATGATAAAAATCGTTAAACAGTGTGAGAGGGGAATAGTGAGATACAGTGACAAACCTTACACTGCGTACCATCCATACTGATCATTTCATCACATCAGTGCATTGAGGTAGTGCAAGCAAAAACCATAAAAGGAGATAAAATGTGGGCCCCACGGTAGTGTAGCGGTTAGCATAGCACTATTACAGCTTGAGGCATCAGAGTTCGGAGTTCAATTCTGGTGTCCTCTGGCTCCGGTTTCCGTCTGCAGTCCAAAGAAGTACACGCCAGTAGGTTAATTTGTCATGATAAATTGTTCTGTTTTCAGGCTAGGGTTAAATAGTTGGGTTGCTGGACAGCACAGCTCGTTGGGCTGGAAGGGCCTGATCTGCATTGTATGTCTAAATAAATAAAAAATTAAGTTACAGAGAAAGTGCAGCAAAGGGAGATAATATGGTGCAAGGCCACAAAAAGGTAGATTCTGAGGACAAATATACTATGTAAGGAACAATTTCCGATGTTTTCATAATCGGTGTTGGTGTTGATAGCTTTGAAATTGAAATTTGTTATTCCAAACAGAAAGTCTGCAGGTGCTGGAAATCTGAGCAACACACAAAATGCTGGAGGAACTCAGCAGGCCAGGCAGCATCTATTGAAAAAAGTACAGCTGATGTTCTGGCCCAAAATATCAACTGTGATTTGTTATTCCAATTCCATTAATACTGACATACAGAGAAAGACGTCTTCCATGCTGTTCATAAAAATCTGATAATTAAACAGTCCATTACACTGCTGGTGTTTAAGACAGCAGTAATGATCCTTCATCTCGGGCAGTGTTCAGGGCTCCCTTCATCGTACCAGTAGCTTTCTCTTGGACTACTGTCAGTCATGAAAGTCCTGGTGGTGGCTCAGGACTACAGTCACACTCAGATGTAGAAGGATTCTTTATTGCTGTTTCTTTAATAGTTTTGTTTGATCAGTCAGGGTTGTTAGCCTGTACTGAACCCCTGAACCTGGAGGAATAGTGGATCACTCTTAGTCTGGCCTTTAGCCTTTGACCTGTTTGGCATAGGTGATCCTACCAAGAAGGAAAGCATAAAGCCCTGACTCCAGCCAGCAGAGCTGTCCAGGTCATTGAGCCATAGAAGTCTCCAAACCACAACAAGGTTGTGGTCTTCTTGGAGGAGTGCATTAAGGTATAATGAGGTAAAACAATAACAGTGCAGAATAGACTGGAACAGGTACAGAGAAACACAATACACCTTATTGTTTACTTGTACCACACTTTCTCTGTTGTAACAAGCTCAAAAGTCTTTCTTATTGTAATAGAGAGACCTTTAAGAATGTCACTTTTAAAAGCACATACTTGGTCTAATGGGTGATTTATTTATTCAAACTGATTGTGCACTTATTTCTACATACATCAAGGTAGTCTAAAGAAAACCAAATGTAGAATAGGGTGTTGCAGTTACAGAGAAAATGCAGTGCACGTAGACAATAAAGTACAAAGGTCATGATGAGGTAGATCAGGAGATCAAGAGATCTTCTCTAATTCAACTTAATAACATTTATAGACCATTCTTTGTACAGACTCCAATGACCCCTGAGCTGTGTTTCTCCACAGTTACTCAGTTGTCAGTACCGGCAAGCACGCAGCAGCTCACAGCTCTGGAAAGAAGTAGGGCTGTGACAACTTGTGGCAGAGATCTCCACACCACTTTTCAACTGAAGATCTCTTGCCAACCTGGATGTTAAACAATCTGCTTTGATAGTACAGTTCAAAGTGTTTTTCAATAGGATGAAGTGCAAACATGAAAATAAAAGGCAGGTTAAAAGCAAGGTTAAATAAATAGGTTTTCATGTACCATTTAAAAGTGGCAACTGAGTCTTCATCCTTTATAGTTTTAGATACTGGATTCCACAGTTTAGTAGCATAGTTCAAAAGAGCTGAGCTGCCAATTATCTTTCAAGGATTGTTTAGATTAACCCTTGGCATCTGAAAGGTCTGTTCAGAGTGTGATATCAGCAGGTTAGAAGCTGTCCTTGAACCTAGTGCTATGTGCTCTCAAGCTTTTGACTTTTCTGCTGACAGGAGGGGGTAAAGGAGAGAATGAACAGGCTAGGAGGAGCCCTTGAACATATTGACTGCTTTCCCAAGGTGATGGGAAGTGTGGACAGAGTCAATAGAGAGCGGGCTGGTTTGCATGATGTGCGTGGCTTTGTCCACAACTGCAGTTTCCTGTGGTCTTAGGCAGAGCTGTGGTTATTGAGATGGAGATGCAGGGTCAAAAGCAACTATAAAGAGCGATTGAATAATTTAAGTGTGGAAATAAAAATTGCAAGATTATGAGGAAGAGGTAGTGGAGTAGAACTATACTCAAAAAAAGTGGAGGAACTCAGCAGATCAGGTAGTATCTATGGAGGGAAATAGTTGACATTTTGGGCCAAGACCTTACAGCAGGGTTTAGAAAGAAGGGTACAGAATAAGAAATTGGGGGGGGGGGGTGTGATACTGAGTGGGGGAGGGGAAGTGAGTAAGAAGGTGAAAAGTGATAGGTGGAAGTGATAGACTGAAGACCAAAGAATCTGATAAGACAGGAGAGTGGACTATGGGAAAATGGAAAGGAGGAGGGGAACAATTGGGTGAGTAGGGATGGATACAGAATGAATTGGATAGTTCCACTAAAAAGCTAACACTGGCTTGTTGCAAAGAAGTCTTATTTATTGTTGTATTATTCTGTAATTGTTAAGATGTGACTTCCCATTGGAACTGCATCCACTGCCCTTCACAGCAACTCAAAGACTAGTAGAAGATCTACCTAATCTTTGGTCTGCTCTCATATCAGCAGCCATCAATCTTAAAGCCTCATCTAATGAGGATCTAGTTTCTTATTTGTTGTATTGAAAACCCTCGCACTAATAAAGTACATGGTGGTGATTCGATTTTGTCATAAAGATTAGCTTTATTTGTCACATGTATATACATAAAAACATAGAGTGAAGTGTGTTGTTTGCATCAACGACCAACACAGTCCGAGGATTGGGGCAGTATGGTAGTGTACTGGTTAGCTCAGCACTTTATAGTACCAGTGACCTGGGTTCAATAAACACAGAGTACACTGTAGATGCTGAGGTCAGATCAACATGTACAAACAAGCTGGATGAACTCAGCAGGTCGGGCAGCATCCATTGAAATGAGCAGTCAACATTTCGGACTGAGACCGTTCATCAGGACTGAAGAAGGAAGGGGCAGGGGTCCCATAAAGAAGGTGGGGGGAGGGTGGAAAACCGATCAGAGGAAAGATCAAGGGCTGGAGGAGGGGAAGCAGGAATCTAAGGGGAAGGCACTATGGGTAATAGAAGAAGGCAGAATCGTGAGAGAGGTGATAGGCAGCTAGAAGAGGAGAGAGTGAAAGTGGGATGGGGGAAGGGAGAGAGAGGGAATTACCAGAAGTTGGAGAATTCGATGTTTGTACCAAGGGGCTGGAGACTACCCAGACTGTATATGGGGTGTTGCTCCTCCAGCCTTGAATTCTCCAACTTCTGGTAATTTCCTCCCTCTCCCTTCCCCCATCCCACTTTCACTCTGTCTCCTCTTCTAGCTGCCTATCACCTCTCTCATGATTCTGCCTTCTTCTACTACCCAAAGTGCTTTCCCCTTAGATTCCTTCTTCACCTCTCCTGCCTATCCCCTCCCTGCTTCCCCTCCCACACCCCTTGATGTTCCCTCTGATTGGTTTTCCACCCTCCCCCCACCTTCTTTATGGGGCCCTGCCCCCTCTTTCTTCAGTCCTGACTAAGTGTCTCAGCCCGAAACGTTGACTGCTCATTTCAATGGATGCTGCCTGACCTGCTGAGTTCATCCAGCTTGTTTGTACCAGGGTTCAATGCCAACCGCTGACTAAAGAGTTCGCACATTCTCCCCATGACTTTGTAGATTTGCTCTGGGAGTCCCGATTTCCTCCGGGAGCCCCAATTTCCTCCCACAGTACAAAGATGCACCGATTGGTTGGTTAATTGTAAATTGTTCCATGATTAAGGTGGCCGATGCCAAGCTGCATCTCAGTAAATTGATGAATAAATGAAAAAATAAATAAATGTGCTGTACAGCCCACAAATATCGCCATGCCTCTGGTGCCAAGATTGCATGCCCACAACCATAATTAATTTTTGAAATGTGGTGGGAAACTGGAGCACCCACAGGAAACCCATGCAGTCACATGGAGAACATACAAACTCTTTACAGACAGTGCTGGAAATTGAACCTGGATCGCTAAATCATTACACTAGCCATTATGCTACATTCTATTGCATTAGTAAAGTGATTCAGTTTTTAAAATTTAATATCCAGCTCATTGCCTCCACTGACCTTGTGGATCTTTGTCTTCTCTCTCCTGGATGCTAGGTTCAGAATCTAGCGGTTCGGAGTCAGCAGATTGGAGCATTGCCCACTGTGTCTCCCCAGAGCGTCCCACTGAAGAGCACCTGCCAGACCCAGCCGCTCCCAATGAGTCATCCAAAAGCAGCAGGGCAGGGTGCCTCGTCCAAGGCCAGCCTGACCGACTCGGGCTCTGAGAGCTCCAAGAAAGGGGAGAGTGTGACTCCGACCAGCCCTGAGCTACGTGTCTCTGCAGTCACCCGGCTGCCAATACCGGCAAGCACACAGCAGCTCATAGCTCCTGGTAAGCAGCAGCGGGGTGTAAGAAGGAAAAACTGGGCTGAGACATCTTGTGGCACAGATCACAACACCACCCTTCAAGTGAGGTCCCCTTTTGCCAGCCTGGATATCAAACAATCTGCTTCAACAGTGGTAATGAACAGCTTCTTAAAACACTGGTGAAGGTTTGGGACCTTCCAGGTCAAAGAATTATATTTATTTTTTTCAACAAATTATTTCTTACTAACGTGTTGATATAATCTGGTTTGTACTGCATGAATGCAGCAGGTTCAATTGTGACTTCTAAGGAGAAGTGAATTTACATTTGAATCAAAAATGCTACAAGTAGTGGGAAGGAGAAAGACCTTTCAAATGGCTGGCACAGGAATGAATGCCCTAGTCACCTCTCATTTCTTTTGATGATAACATAATGTCTCAAATTCCTCACACTACTGGAAGGTGGGTGGGCTTGAGACAGGAGGGAGGGGTGAAGGTAATTGGAGAACAGGGAGAGAGGGTCATGTAGGTAACGCCTGAACGGCAAGCAATCACAAAATTCCCGGAAAGCACACAAAAAAAACATGGAAGAAACTCATCAGGTGAGGGAATACCCATGGAGAGGACTAAACAGTTGATGTTTCAGGCTGGAAAGGAAGTGGGAAGTTGCCAGAATAAGAAGGGTGGGGAGAAGTTGGAAAAGCTTGATGGTGATAGGTGAATCCAGATGGGTGGGGGAGGGGAGGATGAAGAAAGAAGCCGGAAGGTGATAGGTGTAAAATGTAAAGAGATGAGGAAGGAACCTGATAAGCGAGGAGAGTTGACCATGGGAGAAGGGACACCAAGAGGAGGTGATAAACAGGTGAGGTGAAAAGGTAAGAGTGGGGAATTGTAAAAGAGGGTTCAAGCCATTAGATTGGAGGCTACCTAGACTCGATTTGAAGTGTTGCTCCTCCACGTTGAGAGTGGTCTCATTATGGCAGAAGAGGAGGCCATGGACTGACATGCCGGAATGGGAATGGGGATAGGAATTAACATACTTGGCCACCGGGAAATCCTGCATTCTCCCTGAGTGGTTCACACTAGCGATGGGGGAAAGTACTAATGCACATTCATTAACTTAACACACCAGCAAATTTTATCATAGGGGAGGGGGTAGATAATCTCTCAACACAATGAATGATCAAGCCTCAAGAGGCGGTGGAACTGCAGGAAATTGTCAGTAGTTTGGGCAGAATCTGTTTAAGTAGAAACAGTTGATATGTCAGGTCTGAGACAGAGGGTCCTCTCTGCACAGATGCTGAGTGTTTCCAGCAGTTTTTAATTTTTTGTTTTTTTTCACCATCTGTGGTTATTTTTGATCTTTACAGATGGCTACAGGCCAAACGTTGGTGAACAGGCTTACAGGTTGACCTTAGATTGCTTTGGGGTTAGCTTACAGAGTTGCTTCTCCCAGCTCCAGTGAATCTGGTCCGATCTTGACCTCTGACACTTCTCTGCAGGTAGTTTGCATGCGCTCCCTGCATTTAAGACCATAAGACATAGAAGTAGATTTATGCCATTTGGCCCACAGAATCTGCTCCATTATTCCATTATGGCTGATTTTTATATCTTTCAATTCCATTCTCCTGCCTTCTCTCTGATGTCTTCTCTTTGATGTCCTTGCTAATCAGGAACCTATCCACCTTGGCTTTAAATATACCTTGACTTGGCCTCCACAGACATCCGTGGCAATGAATTTCACAGATTTGCCATCTGGCTAAAGAAATTGCTCCTCATCTTTGTTCTAATGGTATTTCCCTCTATTCTGAGGCAGTACTCCCCCACGATAGGAAACATCACATCCACACTATCAAGGTCTTTCAATATTTGATAAGTTTCAATGTGATTTCCTCTCATTCTTCTAAACTCGGAGAGGTACAGGCCCAGAGCCATCAAATGCTCCTAGTATGTTAACTCTTTCTTTCCCAGAATCATTCTCATGACCTCCTCTGGACAAAGGATCTAGTGCTTTACTGGCATATATGTCAAATAAACTCTTCACGGGCTTGTAGTCTAGTACAGGTATCGATTATAACCAATGTTTTGATGACAAACTCTGCCATCTTCATTAAGGATGATGTCTGTGCATGTCTAGTCCAGTGGTATTTATATCCCTGTAGTCTATCCTTCCTGATTGGTTAGTTCTCATCCAACAGGTTTTGACTCTCCCACGTTACTTAATTGAATTTCTGTTTTTACATAGAGTGAGACCTTCGTCTTTGTTAAAATTCTTTTCAATTTATTTCAATGGCTTCCTTTGCCAAGCGGTCCCAAAAGCCATTGGCGCAGCACACTAGTTTTGTGCTGATGAAGTCAATCCTATGGCCATTGTGAATGCAATGTTCTGCTACTGCTGATTTCTCTGGGTAACCCAAATGGATGCACCTCCTGTGCTCCTTGATGCGGGTTTCCACCATGTGTTCCATCTGGCTGATATGCGCTGCTCTGGATTCACAGAGTATCCTGTAAACGCCAGTCGACCTGAGTCCCAGGTCATCTTTGACCCAGAGAAGCTGTGATTTGAACTTTCTTACAGGCTTGTGAATGGTATTTCTCCAGGATCCTGGCATTCCTTCTAGAAACCGTGGAAATATAGCGAAGACATGCGGTAGTGACAGGTTCCTCCTCGTTGTTCCTCCTCCTGGTTTTTCAGTCAGCCCTTTTAAGGGCCTGATTGATTTCCTTTACCTTGTAGCCATTCAAAGGTTCAAAGGTACATTTAATGACAGAGAAATGTATACAATATACATCCTGAAATTCTTTTTCTTCACAACCATCCATGAAAACAGAGGAGTGCCCCAAAGAATGAATGACAGTTAAATATTCGAACCCCGAAGTCTCCCCCCAGTTCCCCTCCCTTCCGTGCGAATCCCCCTCCCCCCACCAGCCACAATAAAGTGCACCTGCTACCAGAACTCAAGTGTAAACAAAACAATAGCAAAGACACAGATTTGCAGTTACCCCACAGACTACATTGTTCACTCAATAATTCGACATGCTGCAAGCTCTCTCTCCTAATAAGGGAGAAAGAGGTGACTTCATTTATCAACGGAGGAAATCTGTAGGAATGTCATGCATAGTCATCTTATTTCCTTGGGGAGAGACTCTGGGTCCAAAATAGTTTTCACACAGTCAAAATAGAGAGAATCACTCTACATGAGGAGGCAAGATGCTGGCTGTTATTGTTGAGGTATAAGTCCGGGTGATTGGGTTTCTGATAGATGCCATGTCTGAGGCTATCATCCAGTTTCCGTCATATTAGGATGTACGAGAATGGGAGGCAACCACTCTTCTCCAAAAATTGAATGTTTGGATGTATACTGTTCAGATAGTCATGGAACTGTTGGAGTGCCTGGATTCCATGAGGCCTCACTACGAAGGTGTCGTCAGCGTATCTGAAGAAGCATTTGAGGCATAAGGGCAATAAACTCAGAGCCCTCTCCTCATAGTCCCATGTAAAAACCAGCAGTTGCTGGTGACAAGGGTGATCCCATGGCCACTCTGTCCATTTGTTCATAGTAGCTCCCTTTACAGAGGAAGTATGTTGATGTAAGGGTGTGTTGGAAAAGGTCAATGGAACCCTTATCAAACCTTGACCACAGGAGGACCATGTTATCCTTAATAGGAACACTCATGAAAAGGGACACAAATTCAAAACTGACCATTATGTCCTTGGGATTCAGCTGGATGTTGGTTATTGTTTTAATGACATCTTTGAATTCGTGATGTGAGGCTCACAGCCCCCAACACAGCTCCTTGGATGCTATCCAATGCAATCACATTTTTTCTTAGATAAGAGGCCCAAAACTGCTCACAAACTTTCAAGTGCGGTCTGAGCAATGCTTCATAAAGCCTCAGCATTTCATACTTCCAGGTCAATTCAAGGTAGGATATTTACAGTGAACAGTAGGGTGCTGAGAAGTATTGTAGAACAGAGGGCTGACTGCAGTCTGACCAATGCCTTTCAAAACTGAGCATTACATCCTTTATTTCAGGTTTCAGTATTTTCTGCAGGGGCTACAGCTTTGAAAGTCACACAGCCTTGTGCCTTCCGAGTCCACGTCCACCTGCACTGAATAGAGGAGCATCCACTTAAATAGAGATGCAGAGAAATTTCTTTAACCGGGGGTGGTGAATTTGTGGAATTTGTTACCACCGGTAGCTGTTTAGGCCAGGTCGTTGGATGTATATAAGGCAG
The DNA here is from genome assembly GCF_030144855.1 of Hypanus sabinus. Lineage (NCBI taxonomy): Eukaryota > Metazoa > Chordata > Chondrichthyes > Myliobatiformes > Dasyatidae > Hypanus > Hypanus sabinus. Next base: position 14,084,501 of record NC_082707.1, on the reverse strand, counting down.
AGATTGATAGGTTCTTGATTGGACACAGCATTAAAGGTTACGGGGAGAAAGCCAGGGAGTGGGACTGAGGAGGGGAAGAAAGGATCATCCATGATTGAATGGCAGAGCAGACTTGATGGGCCAAATGGCCTGATTCTGCTCCTATGTCCTGTGGTCTTAATGTCTTGCCCGTTTTATTCTCCCAACATTACCATCAACTCATTAAGGACCTCCCTCACCAAGGGCGTGCCCTCTTCTTATTGCTATTGAAGGGTGAAGGCACACACTCAACGATTCAGGAATAGCTTCTTCCGCTCTGCCATCTGACTTCTGAATGGACATTGAACCCATGAACACTGCTTCATTACTTTTTTATTTCCTATTTTTGCACTATTTATTTGATTTAACTATTTTTATACATATATATATTCACAGTTTTTCCCATTATTATGTATTGTATTGTACTGCTGCTGCAAAGCCAGAGCACCTGGAGAAAATGCCCTCCCAAGGGGAACATGCCAATCCCAAACAAGCTAACAGCACCACAGATCAGGATTGAACTTGGTTCTCCAGACCAGTGTGGCAGCAGCTCTTCTCTCTGCACTAGTTAACGTTTACGGGTTTGTTTTGGCTTTGCTTGATTTACAGTCTGTATGATAATATGGAACAACTATGCCATCTGGATTCAGACTTGGCTTGCTCAATGAGGCTTAAGCTGGCTGGAAGTCTGTGACTAGTGGTGTTCCGCAGGGATCAATACTAGGACCTCTTCAGTTTCTGATGTATATAAATCACTTTGATGAAAATGTGGATATGTTAATGTGTAGAGTTTCAGATGACAGAATTTGGTGGCGTTGTGGATAGTGTAGAAGGCTGCCAATGGATACCAGCAGGATATAGATCATTTGCAGATGTGAACGGAGAACTGGTAGATGGAGTTTAATCCAGGCAAATGTGAGTTATTGCACTTTAGCAGGTCAAATATAAAGGGCAAGTACACAGTTAATTTTTTACGTACTCACTGCCAGTTACACTGCTGGTGTTTAGGACAGCAATGAAGGTTCTTCATCTCTTGTGGTGTTCAGGGCTTCCTTCATCGTGTCTGTAACTTCCTCTCAGTTTTCACTACTGTCAGTCATGCTAGTCCCACGTAGAGACTCAGGAATAGTGTCACACTCTGATGTAGAAGGATTCTTTATTGCTGTTTCCGTAACAGTTTTGTTTGACCAGTCAGGGTTGTCAGCCCTGAGTGGGACCTCCCAAACCTGGAGGACCGGTGGATCACTCTTCGTCTGGCCTCTACCCTTTGACCTGTTTGGCATGAGTTCCCCTACTAAGAACCAAAGCATAAAGCTTTGACGCTAGCCAACATAGCTCTCCGGGTCATTGAGGCATGCAAACCTCCGAACCACGACAAGGTTGTGGTCCTCTTGGAAGATACAGTTAATAGCAGGACCTTTAACAGCACTGACGTACAGAGAGGTCTTGGGGGACTAAGTCCATATCTTGTTGAAGGTGGCTACACAGTCAGTAGAATGGTTAAGGAGTCATATGGGATGCTTGCTTTATTAGTCAAGGCATTGAGTTAAAGAGTCAGGAAGTTATGTTGCACCTTTATAATTGCCCTATTGTAGGAAGTATGTTGAGGCTTTGGAGAAGATACAGGAGAGGTTCACCATGATGCTACCTGGATTCAAGGGTATGTGCTACACAGAGTGTTTGGACAAACTAGGGTTGTTTCCTCTGGAGGCTGAAGGGAGACTTAATAGAGTTTATAACCTTCAGTTTGATAAACTGTAGGATCAGACAGCCAGTGTGTTTTTCCAAAGGCTGTATTATCTAATACTAGAGTGCATGCATTGATGGTGAGAGGAGTAAATTGAATGGAGGTGTGTGAGGCAGATAGTTTTACGTAGAGAGCTGTGGGTGCCTGGAATGTGCTGCCAGGACCAGTTGGCTTTTAGACAGGCACATGAATATATAGAGAATGGAGGGACGAGGATATTGAAAGGCCTGGATAGAGTGGATGTCCAGAGGATGTTTTCATTAGTCGGCGAGTCTAGGATCATGGTCTAGAGCTGGGGTTCCCAATCTTTTTTATGCCATGGACTCCTACTGTTAACCTAGGGGACACCAGATTGGGAATCCATCACCAACAGCCTCAGAATAGGGAAGTTCCTTCAAAACTGAGATTAGGAGGAATTTCTTCAACTAGAAAACCATAAGACATTGGAGCAGAATTAGGTCATTCAGCCCATCGAGTCTGCTGTGCCATTCCATCATGGCTGATTTATTATCCCTCTCAACTCCATTCTCCTGCCTTTTCTCTGTAACCTTTGATGCCCTGACTAATCAGAAACTTATCAAATTCCACTTTAAATGCATTCAGTGACTTGGCCCCAACAGCTGTCTGTAGCAATAAATTCCACTGATTCACCACTCTCTGACTAAAGAAATTCCTCCTTATATTGGTTCTAAATTAATGTCCTTCTATTCTGAGACTTTTCCCTCTGGTCCTAGACTCCTGCACTATTTCAACTCCCCACTGCTACTCTATCTAGGTATTTTAATATTCAATAGATTTCAATGAGAACCCCTTCATTCTTCCAACCTCCAGTGAGTACAGGCCCAGAACCATCAAATGCTCCTGATACTTTAATCCTTTCATTCCTGGAATCATTCTCATGAATGTCCTCTGGACCCTTTCCAAAGGACTGTGTAGGTCATGACATTGGGTCTATTTAAGGCAGAGATTGTGAAGTTCTTGATGGGTGAGGGATGAAGAATTACAGGGACACAAAAGAGTAAAGTATATATGGATCAACACACAAAGGAGCTGGAGATTCTCAGTGAATCAGACAGCATCTCTAGAGAGAACTGAACAGGCTAAAACTCTTCATCTTGCTTAGACTGTCCATCTCTCTCCATAGATGCTGACTGATCAGCTGAGTTCCTCCAGCTCTTGGTTACAGGGATACGATGGGAGATAGGGACTGAAAATTTGAAAAACAACTCCAGTTGAAAGGTGGAGATGACTCGATGGGTTAATTGACCTTGCTCTGCTCCTGTACCTCACATGTAGGCTGAGAGGATTTAGTGCCGTGAACTTAAAATATTCTGGTACAGACGTCATAGGCCAACTGACCTGTTCTTGTGCTGCACCATTCTGTGTTCTAAGTTCTGTTTGGATACAAAGTAAGTAGTTTATGGTAACATAAATGTAGTTTGATAATAAATTTATTTTGGACTCTGAACACTGTTCTGTATGGAGGGAGGGATGGAGTGAGCCATGTACTAATTTGGTGTGTTTATCCTCCACAGCCCCATATACCCCGATGCAGCCTCACCAGCTGATCAAGCAGCCGCCGTTGACACAGCAGCAACCCTCCCCGCCCAAGGCACCTCACCGTCTGCCCCCGGCGCTCCAGGTGCAAGCCTCCGAGGCTGACCCCGTTCAGTCATGCCCACCACAGGCTCCTGTCCAGCCACCTCACTGTGTTTCCACCCAGGCGCACAGTCAGCCACTGAGCTCCCACCCCCAGGGCCAGCAGCACACAGTGGTGGTATCGCCAGCATTGCCCCGCTCACCCCCACCCCCTCCCCCCGTCCCAGCCCAGGCCGGCATCATTGTGCAGCCTCCTGCCCACCGCTCGCCGGTGGCCCAGATTGGACCTCTGAGGCAGACCCGGCCCCCCACCCCCCTCCAGCGCCTCCCACTGCAGCCTGTGCGTGCACTGGCTGTGGCCCCCGAGATTGTCTCCCCCACCCAGGTCCTGCCACAGACGGTGCTGCACTGCAGGGAGCAGATGCCCGCTGCCCAGGCCCTGGTCCAGATGCCCTTCCAGGCCCTACCTCCGCCTCAGACCATCGCCGTCAACCTACAGGTCCATGCATCGCCGCCGGTGGACGTACCCCTGGTAGGAACCATTCAGCCTCTCTCCGTGTCACGTGAAAAACTCACGCGGTGATGTTGTTGCTAATAAAGTATGGGAGTGGCACAGCAGCAGTGGTTAGCATGACACTATTACAGCACTAGCAACCCAGGTTCAATTCCCACCACTACCTGTCAACAGTTTGTACGTTCTCCTGTGATCACAAGGGTTTCATTTGGATGCTGCAGTTTCTTCCCACATTACAAAGGCGTACAGGTATGTAGATTAATTGAGTGGTCCAGGCTTGATGGGACGAGGGGCATGTTATCTCTAAATAAGTAAACATAAAGTAAAATAAAGGCATATGTGGCATCTGAGAGACGTCATCTCTATCACTGCAGCACTCACGTAGCCTCTCCTATGTCCTTGAGTCTCTGGAGTATGATAAGACATGAGACATACTGTAGGAGCAGAATCAAATCATTCATCCCATCAAGTCTGCTCCACCATTCCATCATGGCTGATTTAAGATCATAAGACATAGGCGCAGAGTTAGGCCGTTTGCCCCATCGAGCCTACCTGGGTTCAATTCCCACCACTGTATGTAAGGAGTTTGTACATTCTCCCTGTGATCACGTGTGCTTACTCCGGGTGTTCCGGTTTCCACCCGCAGTCCAAAGACGTATTGGTTGGTAGGCTAGTTGGTCATTGTAAATTGTCCCTTGATTAGGCTAGGGTTAAATCGGGGGTTGCAGTGTGGTGCTGCTTGAAGGGCCAGAGGGCCTATTCCACATGTATTTCAATAAATAAATAAATCAAGAAATAAAGGCCATAAGACCGTAGGAGCAGAATTACACCATTTGGCCCTTTGAGTCTGCTCTGCCTTTCAATTTCAAGTTCAGATTTAGTCATCATTCATCCATACACGAATACCTGCGAATACAGCCAAATTAGACAGCATTACTCTGCGGCCAAGGCACAATACACAGTAACAACAGTCATACACACCACATGGTACATATAGCACATATAGATAGCAGGCATATATAAGATAGCAAGCAAATACAAGATAGGAGTAAAATCCAGTCACATGAAAAAATGTAGTCCAAGCCCCTGAGTCCATCAGTGTTTCAGCAGTCTGAAATCAAACACAATACAGCTTGTTTTCTGCTGAGTGAGCTCCGAGTGGGGGCAGCACTGACTCCAGCATGGACACCATGCCACACATTCTCCAGCACTCCAGAGGAGCACCCGACTCCCATGCATCTCCTTGGGTGGCTGCAAACAGGCGACACTGCAGCTTGAGGCCTAGTCCTTGCTATGACCGAGACCCCTGCCTATCAATCATGGCTGTTTATTTTCCCTCTCAATCCCATTCTCCTGCCTTCTCTCCATTACCTTTGACATCCTTACTAATCAAGAACCTATCAAGCTCTGCTTTAAACATACCCAATGACTTGGCCTCCCTGGCTATCTGTGGCAAAGGAAGTCCATCGATACACCATCCTCTGGATACCGCCTCAGCTCCGTTCCAAAGGGACTTCCTCGTATGCTGAGGCTGTTCCCTCTGGTCCTCAACTCTCCCACTATATGAAACATGCTCTCCACATCCACCCTATCTTGCCCTTTCCACAGGAATCTGTGGTAATTTCTGTCCAGTTACAGCAAAACTTAAATGGGAGGCTTCCTGCATTTGAGGGAGTTGTGTCAATATAATACCACCATAAAACAGCATTTAATTACCACTGTCATCACCAATTAACTGGATTTTGACAAGTGCACTTGTTCCTCAATCACACTTCATTTACTTATGCATGAGAAGAAGAGCATGACCCTTGTCACCAAAATGCTCTGAAGTTACAGATCAAAATGACCAGTTTTTATACAGATGTTGACCCAGTTGAAAAGTGTCCGGCTTTGGCTCAAAGGATGCTTTGGCTCGGAGGAGGTGTTGGCTGTGGGTAGGTTTTACTTTTGTTTTTCTCTGAATGTCCCTGGTATAGTAAATGGTTTAGTGTGCTCTTCATGCCAGATGTTGGAGTCCTGGGAGACCCAGAGTCTCTCAGGGCACTATATCTGTATGAAGTGCATCCGACTGCAGCTCCTTGATGACCATGTTGGGTATCTGGAGCAGCAGCTGGATGACCTTCAGCTTGTATGGGAGATTGAGGAGATAATTGATCGGCGTTACAGGGAGGTAGTCACCTCAAACTTGCAGGAGGTGAGTAGCTGGATGACTGCCAGGAGGAATGGAAAAGTAAATGGGCAGTTAGAGCAGAGCACACTTGTGGCCATTCCCTCAAAAACAAGTATACTGCTTTGGATACTTTTGTGAGGGATCACCTCCTGGGGGAATGCCATGACAACCGGTTTTCAGGCACTGAGCATGGATCTATGGTGCAGAAGGGAAAGAGGGAGGAGAAGGGAGCGGTGGTCATAGGGGACTCAGTAGTAAGGGAAACAGATAGGAGATTCTGTGGAGTTGATTGGGATGTCTGGATGGTATGTGGCCTCCCAGATGACAGGGTGAGGGACATCTCAGATCATCTCCATAACATTTTGGAGAGTGAGGGAGAACAGCCAGATGTCTTGGTACATATTTGTACCAATGACATAGGAAGGAAAAGCAAAGAGGTTCTGAAAAGAGATCTTCAAGAGCTAGGTAGAAAGCTGAGAAGCAGGACCTACAGGGTAGTAATTTCTGGATTGCTGTCTGTGCCACATGCCAGTGAGGGTAGAAACAGGATGATTTGGCAGATAAATGTATGGCTGAGAAGCTGGTGCAGGAGGCAGGGCTTCAGATTCTTGGATCTTTGGGATCTCTTCTGGGGGAGGTATGACCTGTTCAAAAGTGAGGAGTTGCACCTGAACCCAAAGGGGACCAATATTCTTGGGGACAGGTTTGTGAGAGCTGTTGGGGAGGGTTTAAACTAATCTGGCAGGGGAGTGAGAACCAGAGTGAAGGGACTCAGGATAGGACAGATGGTAAAAAATGTGAAGATAGCATGCAGTCAGACTGTTAGGAAGGGCAGGCAGGTGATGGGACATAGTCACAGCCAACAGTGTTGGCGCATGGCCAAGTGGTTAAGGCTTTGGGCTAGTGATCTGAAGGTCATTAGTTCGAGCCTCAGCCGAGGCAGCGTTTGTGTCCTTGAGCAAGGCACTTAACCACACATTGCTCCTGCACGTTTATAGCCCAGCGGCGGCGGTTGGTGCAGTATGGACAAGACAAGACAGGTTGAGAATCAGTACATTAGAGATGCAAAATCAAAAAGGGTAGCAAATATGGTACTCAAGGTGTTGTATCTCAGTGTGCAAGTGTAAGAAATACAGTGGATGATTTTGTTGCACTATTACAGATTGCCAAATATGAATCGTGGCTGAAGGATGGCTGTAGTTGGGAGCTGAATGTCCAAGGTTACGTGTTGTGTTGGAGGGATAGGAAGGTGGCAGAGGGTGAGGTGTGGCTGTACTGCTAAAGAATGGTATCAAATCAGTTGAAAGGTGTGACATTGGATTGGAAGATGTTGAATCCTTGTGGGTTGCGTTAAGAAACTACGAGGTTAAAAAAGGACCCTGATGGCAGTTATATACAGGCCTTCCAACCATGACTGGCAGGTGGCCCACAGATTACAACAGGAAACAGAAAAGGCAATGCCATGGGAGATTTTAACATGCAGGTCGATTGGGAAGATCAGGTTGGTAATGGATCTTAAGAGAGTGATTTGTTGAATGCCTAAGAAATGGCTTTTTAGAGCAGGTTCTTGTCCCTACTGCGGGGGGGGGGGGGTCAGCTGTACTGGATTGGGTGTTATATAATGAACTGGAGGCGATTAGGGAGCTTAAGGTAAAAGAACCATTCGGAACCAGTGATCATAAAATGATTGAGTTCAGCTTGAATTTTGATAGGGAGAAAGTAAAGTCTGATGTAGCAGTATTTCAGTGGAGTAAGGGGAATTGAGAGAGGAGTTGGCCAAAGTAAATAGGAAGGACATCCTGGCAGGGATGTCAGCAAAGCAGCAATGATGTGTGTTTCTGAGAAATATGAGGAAGGTGCATGCAGGACATGTGTATTCCAAAAACAAAGAAATACTCCAATGGCAAAATAGTACAACCGTGGCTGACAAGGGAAGTCAAAGCTAATGTGAAAACAAAAGTGAGGGCATACAACAAAGCAATAATTAGTGAGAAGGTAGAGGATTGGGAAGTTTTCAAAAACCTGCAGAGGGTTGTCATACCTTTCAAAGGGTTGTCTATACTCACTGGAATTTAGAAGGATGAGGGGGGACCTCATTGAAACCTTTTAAATATTGAGAAGTCTAAACAGAGTAGATGTGGAAAGGATGTTTCCCATGGTGGGAGAATCTAAGACAAGAGGGCATAGCCTCAGGATAGATGGGCACCCTTTTAAAACAGAGATACAGAGAAATTTCTTTAGCCAACGGGTGGTGAATTTTTGGAATTTGTTGCCACATGCATCTGGAAGCCAGGTCATTGGGTGTATTTAAGGCAGAGATTGATGGGTTCTTGATTGGATGTGGTATCGAAGGTCACAGGGAGAGGGCCAGGAAATGGGGTTGAGGAGGAGGGAAAAAAAGGATCAGCAATAATTAAATGATGGTGGAGACTTGATGGGCTAAATGGCCTAATTCTGCTCCTAGTTCTTATGGTCTTATGCACTTATAAAATTGGTGCACCTTTGATCTAATTATTTGCATATTTAGCATTTTTATCATAAGTAGTCAGAATTACACCTTTTATTCTAGAGTGGAAATGATAATAATGAGAGGGCGGATGGTGGGTCATGGTTCTTTAGTGTTGTTACAGCAGAGGGTGGTAGTTGGGATAAGTTCCCACAAGCTATTAAATGCTTCTCATGATGTGTATCTCAAATCGTATTTGACAACCAAGTCTAGCTCCTGGCCTTCACATGTTGCTAAGCTTCAGCCCGGTGGAACCATTTCTGCTGACAGAAAACAGGGCAAAGACGGGTTACTGGCACCTCACTTGGGTAGATGGGGCTTGTCAGCCATTGTTGTTAGCTGATCTAGGAGAAGAAAAGCTCTGATATACATTCTGGAGTCCCTAAGGCAGTCTTACATTGAGTTCAATGCTGACTGGCACTGTGACACTGCTGGTGCCTAACTGTGTCAGTGTCTGCCATTCCTTTGGATTCATCATTGCATGAAGAGTGTGCTATGTGGGCAACAGCTTGCTCTCCATATCATACTACCTTGGCTTGCATATCATGTAGACAGCTGGGACGCGACCTCCGTGGTTGATCCCAACCAAAAAAGAGCCACAATTTTGGGCCAAAGGGCCTGAACTGTGCTGTACAGTTCCACCACATTGCGGGCTGATGGGTCTGTACTGTTTCATGTTTTATGTTCTAATACATATTTTAAGTGTTAATAACCAATAAAATATCTGCATTAAAAACCACAAATCTTTGAAAATCAGAAACTCACTGTCCAAATAGCTAGAAAATGCTACAGAGCTTCCGTGAACACCCTTATCTGCTCGGGTATGTCTGGTGCCCTTGGTTCTCATTTGAGCAAAGAAGCTGTGCGAAGAGGAACAAGACTGTCAAGGTTTGAGTTTTGCTTGGTAGACTTGTTCCACTGGAGTCACAACAATGTCTGCACAATGCCTCTGTCAGCTCCTTATCTTAACCCTTCCCTTGCTGCAGCTTTCACACAGTCATTAAGTGGCACTAGATTTGTTAGGCATCTAATTACTAGTTTAATTAGTGTTGTCACTAGTGGGCTGAAGGGCCTGTTCCTGTGCTGTGCTGTACTGTTCTGTGTCTCTGTGCCAAATATGATACAATTTAATTTGAGCGTAGGAGACTGAGAGGTGATTATAGAGAGAAAAAAATGAACTCACATTATTTTCCCAGGATTGAGTAATCGAGAACAGTAGGGCATATAGTACTGTGTAAGTGTCTTGGGCACATATATATAGCTGGGGTGCCTAAGAAACGCAAAGTGGACAGCGAGTTTGTAAATTTGGCAGTAGCACAGGATGTTGGGAATGGCGAGGGTGGAGTGCCATGGGAGTTGTGTGGGACATGTGCCAGCCCTGGGGTGGGGAAGATGGGGTGGGTGCAGCACTGAGACACCAGTCAATGTCATTTGATTCCAAACAATTGGTTTATTGATCATGTCTCTTTGGATTTCCAGTCCCTCCCCTGTCCCTTCCCTCTTTCCCAGCCATGATTCCCCTGTCCCTGCTTCTTCCCACCGTCAGTCCACAATAGAGACCCATATCAGAATCAGGTTTATCATCACTCACATATGTCATGAAATATGTTTTTTTCTTCACAGTAGTGCGATACATAAAAGTACTTTGTAAAAGTCTTAGGTACTCTAATTATATATACATGCCTAAGACTTTTGCATGGTATTGTAGGTTGAACGTAAGAGGGGAAATATTTAACAAGCACTTGAGGGACAACTTTTTTACACAGTGATGCTCATATGAAACAAACTGCCAGGGGAAGTGGTTGAACCAGGTACCAATAATATAGGACAGGAACAGGCCCTTTGCCCCATGGTGTCGTGCCAAACTAATTAATAGATTAAAGGTCCAACTAACCTAATTCTTTCTGCTCACACCATGTCCATATCTCTCCATTCACTGCACATCCATGTGCATACCTAAGAGATCCTTAAACACCTCTATTGTACTTGACTTCACCATCACCCCTGGCAGCACATTCCAGACACCCATCACTCTGTTTAACTTGTCCTGCACATCACTTTTAAACTTATTCCTCTCACTTTAAATGCCATGCCCTCTGGTATTAGACATTACTTGATGTAGGTACAATAACAACTTTTAAAATCATTTGGACAGTTACATACATTGGAAAGACTAAGAAAGCTGTGGACATGTGGGACTAAATTCTTGGTTGGCATAGACCATTTGGGCTGAAGGGTCTTGTTTTCATTCTGCATAGTTCAATGAGTCCAACTAACCTCATCTATATTCCTCCATCCTGGTCTAAATCCCTCCACTCTCTTCCTGTTCAGTGTCCGTATAAATGCTTCTTAAAGGTTGCCATTGCATCTGCTTCCACTACATCCCCTAGCAGTATGTTCCAGGCTCCCACTACTCTCCAAGTTAAAATAACATGAATATTAAAAAAAATTTCGGCTCTGATAGACTACACTCAATGGCCTCTTTATTAGGTGTCTCCTGAACCTAATTAAGTGGACACTGAGTGTACCTTCATGGTCTTCTGCTGCTCTAGCCTGTCCACTTTAAGGTTTGATGTGTTGAGCATTCAGAGATGCTCTTCTGCACACCACTGTTGTAATGTATGTTTATTTGAGTTACTGCTGCATTCCTAACAGCTTGAACCAGTCTGGCCATTTTCCTTTGACCTCTCTCATTAATAAGACATTTTTAACCACATAACTTCTGCTCACTGGAATTGTTTTTTTGTTTTTTGCACCATACTCTGTAAACTTGTGAGATTGTTGTGTGTGAAAATCCCAGGAGATCAGCAGTTTCTGAGACACTCTAAGCAACCCATCTGGCACTAACTATCATTTCACAGTCAAAGTCACTTAAATCACATTTCTTCCCCATTCTGATGTTCAGTCTGAACAACAACTGAACCTCTTGACCATGTCTGCATCCTTTTATGTGTCGCGTTGCTGCCACATGATTGACTGATTTGCATTAATGAGCAGGTGTACAGATATACCTAATAAAATGGCCTCCAAGTGTAACTAATCTCATCTGTATTCCTCCATCATAGTTCACACTCTTCCATCCCCTTCCTGTTCATGTGCCTGTCTAGATGTCTCTTAATCTTTGCTTATGCATCTGCTTCCACCACTTCCCTTGGCAGCACATTTTAGGCAACCACACTGTCCAAGTAAAAATAACTTACCTCACCAATCTCTTAAATTTTCTGACTCTTCTCACCTTAGACCTGAGCCCTCTTGTATTTGACATTTTCACCTTGGTCACAAGACTGAACATCTGACTTGTGCATGCCTGTCAATTTTATAAACTTCTATCAGGTCACCAAAGCTCCAGAGAAATCAATCAAATTTTTCTAAACTCTCTTTAATGTTCATACCCTCCAACCCAGGTAGCATCCTATCAGCTCTGCAAAGCTCCCACATTCTTCCTGTAGTGGGGTGACCAGAACTGTACAGGATATTACAAATATAGAATAATGACACCTTTATACAGTTGCAACATGATTTCTTGACTCTTGTGCTCAATGTCCTAACAGATTTTAGAGTAGGAGTTCCCAACCTCGGATCCATGGATCCATTGCTTAATGGTATTGGTTCATGGTATAAAAAAGATTGGGAACCCTAGTTTAGGGTGGTCACAGAACATAGAAAATAGAACAGTATAGCACAGTAATCAAATGCTTAATTAAACTAATTCCATACCTCTCCATATCTTATTTCCTGCACATTCATGTGCCCATCTAAGAGCCTCTCAAACACTTATGTCGTATCTGCCTTCACCACCACCCCTGCCAGTGCTTTCCAGGCCTGCATCACTTTCTGTATAAAAAAAATACTTATCCTGTACATCTCCTTTGAACTTTTCTTCCTCTCACTTAAGTGCATGCCCTCTAATATAAGTAATTTCAAATCCAGGAGGAAGATACCAGCTGTCTACTTTATCTATACCTTTTATAATCTTATGAACTTCTATCAGATCGCCCCTCAGCCTTAGCTAATCCAGTGAAAACAACCCAAATTTGCCCAACCTCTCCTTGTAGCTTATCTCCTTATAACCACTCTAGATCATCACTGTGCCCAGTGGCTCTCAGGAAACCCTCTAATCCAGGCAGCATCCTGGTAAACTGCTTCTGTACAAAGTCTTCACATTCTCCCTATAATGGGGGTGACTGGAACTGAATGCCATACTTCAGATGTGGCCTGACCTGAGCTTTATTAAGCTTAAAAGTTAAAAGAGAAAATATATTAAAGATTAGCTTTATTTCTCACATGTACGTTGGAACATTAGTGAAATGTGTTATTTGTGTCGACACCAACACAGTCTGAGAATGAGCTGGGGGTAGCCCGCAAGTGTCACCATGCTTCTGGCACCAACATAACATGCCCATGACTCACTAGCCCTCACATGTATGTCTTTGGAATGTGGGGGAAACCAGATCATCCTGTGGAAACTCACTTAGATATGGGGAGAACGTACAAAATCTTCACAGGAATTCGACCCCAATCATTTAGCATTGGTGCTGTAAAACAATGAGCTAACTGCTACAGTACTTAATAACAATAATAGTAATAATAACTTGATTTATATAGCACCTTTCATACAGTAAGATGCAAGCTCAAAGTGCTTTACATAAATTGTAAAGATTAATCAATATAGTCATAAAAATATGTGCCAAGATTAAAAATCATAAGACAATATTATATAGAATAAAATGTAATTGAATATACCAAATTATATAAATGTAGCAACATCAACAGGCATTAAGTAATCCTATAAGTAGGCCAAATTTTAAAAAGTAGGTTTTCAGAAGTGTTTTGAAATGTTCCATGGTACTTGTCATCAACATCGTGCCGTGTTATATGACATGGGTGGTCCTGGTCTCATGATCATGATTTTTCTTGGCAAATTTTTCCACAGATGTGGTTTGCCGTTGCATTCTTCTGGGCAGTGTCTTTACAAGATCGGTGATCGCAGCCATTATCCGTAGTACTAGTGTGAAGTCTCTCAATCGGTAAAGAATTCCAGGTTTTTGGTGCATAAGAACAAAGGGGCACTTCACCAGTTCTTACATGACTGCCTCTAGGAACACTAAGCAAACCTGTATTCACAGATATAAGATTATGATGAGGGCTTTAAGGAGTTAGACTTCAAAATATATGGTAGTGAAGGTCACTTGGAACTAAGAATGGGAACAATAAAAAAAAGTGGAACAGTAATTTTGAGAAGTATGTACTGATTATTATTATACTGAGTATTCTTGATATTGTTACCTGTTTGCTGACATCTCCTTTCATTGCCTGTCAAAGGATTAGATTGTATGTGAGACTGTGCACATGCCATGTGGAGTAGTCTGTGATAACTGAGCTCTGCCTGTTTCAGGTGTTGCTAGAGACAGGACCTTTCCACATTGGGTCCTGTACTTTAACAGTGAGTCCTTGTGCCTCCATCAGGTGTGCTCGGTAGAAGACACCTGCGACCAGGAGATGAGGGAGGAGCAAGACGAGTGCTTCGCGGTGCAGAGAGCTTCCTCGCCACTCACCTCCCACTCCGAATCCTCCATCTCGGCAGCTGAAGGGGAAGCACAGACAGCCGAGGACGTTTGCCAAGGTCAGGCACCTAGTCAAGAGAATAAATGGAAACATGAGAAAATGGTTTGGCAAGAGAATCTACTAAATAGCTCACTAGAAACAGGGCTTAGTACTGCCCTGGATATCGTGTTCCGTTCTGGTCACCTCATTATAGGAAGGCTGTGGAAGCTTTAATGAGGGTGCAGAGGAGATTCACCAAGATGCTTCCTGGATTGTAGAGCAAAGTCCCTCAAAATCCCTCAAAGTTGCTGTGCAAGTTGACAGGGTTTTTGAGAAGGTGTATGTTGTGCTGGCCTTCTTTAGTTGGGTGATTGAGTTCCAGAGTATCAAGGTAATGTAGCAGCTGTATAATAACTTAGGTTAGACAACTCTTGGAATATTGTGTTCAGTTCTGGTCACCTCAATATAGGAAAAGTATGGAAGCTTTAGAGAGGGTGCTGAGGAGATTTACCAGGGCACTGCTTGGACGAGAGAGCATGTCTTATAAGGAAAGGTTTAGAGCTAGGATCTATCTCTTTGGAGTAAAGAAGGATGAGATGTGACTTGATAGAGGTGTAGAAGATGATAAGAGGCACAGATAGATTGGACAGCCGAAGACCTATTCCCAAAGAGGAAATGGCAAATACAAGGGGGTATAATTTTAAAGTGAATGGGGGGCGGGGAGTAATCAGGGGTACACTCTTTACATAGAGAATGGTAAGTGCATGGGACACATTGTGAGGGGCGGTGGCAGAGGCAGATATGTAAGAAACATTAGATAGGTACGTGGATGAAAGAAAATGGAAGGCTATGTAGGAGAGAAGGGTTAGATTTATCTTGGAGTTGCTTAAAAGGTTGGCACATCATGGGCCATAAGGGCTGTACTGTTTTATGTAACAGAAGGTTTACTCTGCCTCCCCCGCCAGCTGAGGATCCCAGCATGAAATGATTTTTTGTATTCCTGCTGGTGATCCCTCTTCATGTGTGTCAAAACTAGCACAGGATTGGTGATTATTTAAACCAGTTAGAACCTTTGTGGTGGGTGGAAAAGGGGTGGTCAGGGTTAATTAAGGAAATTGTGTTGAATTGGGGGACTGAGGTGAGTTCAGATGACTCAGAGGGTTGTATATCTGTTATTCTTCACACTGTGGGACTGAGGATGCTGAGTGACGGAATATATTCAACACTCAGTTCAATAGGATTTTGGGTTCTATGGGGATTAGGTGTAGAGGAGCACTAATGCCTGCAAACTACCTTTTCCTAAATCTCCCTTCTGGAAAGTTATGTAGCGGTAATGAAACAAAAATGTCACACCATATTAAAAGTTTCTTCAGTCAGTTCAATCATTCTACTCCCCAGCACCCATCTATCTGTTACCTCAGTTACTGTACTGCACTACAAACACTTTAAACCATTTTTAATAAAACTGCTTACATTGTAAGTACATGCTGGTATTTATGTATTTAAGCACATTTTAATCCCTATCAGTACTTTAACCTTAATTCTTCATAATTGTTGAATGTTAAACCATAAGACATCGGAGCAGAATTGGGTCATTTCGATCATTGAGACTGCTCCACCATTCCAACATGGTTGATTTCATTCTCTCTACTCCATTCTTCTGCCTTCACTCCATAACTTTTGACACCCTTACTAATCAAGAGCCTATCAATCTCCACTTAAAATATATCGAATGACTTGGCCTCCACAGCTGTTTGCTGTAGTGAATTCCACAGATTCAGCACTCTTTAGATAAAGAAGTTTCTCATAAACTCTCCATATCCATTCTATCTGTCTTTCAATATTTGTTAGGTTTCAATGAGATCTCCTCTCATTCTTAAAAACTCCAGTGAGTTGAGACCCAGAGCCATCAAGCACTCCTCATACATCCTTTCTTTTATAGTATGTTCTAGTCCTTTGGAAATGAATGCTTTTTGTTGCATGTTGCTCCCTGACTAGCACAACACAGCATATTCCTAATGAATATAAATATGTTTGGTGAATTAGGTTGATGCTTGATTCTGTTTTGAAGTTCAGATACACGATCTGCCAAATTCTTATGTTCTTATAAAAGCAAGTTAAAAATTGTCCCCTTGAAAGAACAGGTTGTATCTATGGAACTCCAAGCCCCAGGATGTATAAAGTGCTATATTATAACTTTGTAGTTTTAGGCACTGCAGAAATGCTGCAACCACACAGCAGGATCCCACAACAGCCAGATCATCTGTTTAATAGATCTGCTGGAGGAACTTAGTGGCTTGAGCTGCATCTGCAGGAGGAAAGGATCAAAATCCTGTAAAAGTCTTGATATATGTTCTCAACCTTAAATCAACCCCTCTCCCCCCACCATCAAAAAAGAAGCATCGGCACTCAACACTGAGCACTCAAACATGAGCAAGGCAACGACAAAGACACAAACTTGCAGTTACCCCAGAGACTTAGCATTTCACCCGGTATTCGACATACCACAGGCTCTCTCTCTCCCTAATAAGGGAGAAAGAGATGTTTCTGTTTTCACAGCGAGAGGGGAGACAGAACTAACAACTGGCTGGTTTATGATGTTAAACGTCCATTACGTTGCTTTTATTGAGCTCTCTGCCCAAAGATCTAGGCACACAGCCGTAGATATTCCAACTCCCCCATTGACACACGGGTCTCTTGTTGACACTGACCTTCGATCCGCCCGTCTCTGGAGCCCTGAGATCCTAGGCCTCCAAAGCTGAGCTGGACTCTCAGTCTGAACCCTTGGTGTGCCGAACAATGGCCAGTTATGAAATCCCAAGAGCGGGTCCCATTCCTGCAAAGAACCATAGTCAGCATGGAACTCCAGGTCAGGGTCTTCAAAAGAGCCCTGAAAGGGAAAAATAAAGATATTAAAGATGGAAATAGAGCTGTTTCCAAAGATGCAAGCAAAGGAGTTGTGGTTTAGTGTCAGCATCACGTTGTGCTCAATACTCTTGTTACAAGGATTAACCCCTTAGTAATAATGATCAGAGAGGCACAATGAGTGCCTACACCTACATTTTACCTACAAGGACCTTTACTATCTCAAATGAAGAGCACGCTAATTTACACAACTGAGTACCTGTGTACAGACCTACTAGGATTCCCTGACCCTCCATGAACAGTCAATAAAGACAAAAAGTATTACCCGGGGAAGGAGTCTGTGCTGGCCATATGCTCCTTGTGGTCCTACTCTGATTTCCATGTGTCCATGGGGTCCTCCACATCGCGATGGTTGGTCTCTGGAGAGTTGCATTTGAAGCTCCTAACTCTATTGTGTTCCTCACCCTTGACCTACCTGGGTCACCTTCTTATTGGCTCTGGTCCAGGGCAATGGCCAGGATTGTATGGTATCTGCCCTGCCTCGTGCCTTTGTTCTTTTCAACTTTGACTCATTCAAACCAGCCAAACCAGGTGACCCAGGCACTGAGCCTCCTCCTGCAAGCCTGCCAATTTACATGATACATAACTACTTGCCTGAGACTGGTCTGAGGTTTAGCTGGTCATTAGCTGAAACTCCTTCTGTCCACATACAATTACTCTGATTAAGTTATCCCAGAGCAAGAAACAGTTCATCAAAGTGTTCACAAAATGGGACAGCTGTAGGGATAGTCCCACAAATCAGCCACCTTCATCTCCAAGCACCAAGCAAGGATAAAGACAATCGTTTTGACTACTTCCACTGTCCTTGATTTATCCAAATGATTTGTAGTCTAAGTTCTTTCTAGCCAACACTCTTAGAACACCAATGTGTAAAAAGCTCTCTTTACAACCCTTGCCACTATCAAGGGATTCTTTATCTGTATTCCCAGATCCCTTTGTTCTACCACGCTCTTAGTGCCCCATCATTCACTGTGTTGTTATCAGTTCATGGGGAAACATCAGGGAATGCTGAATTTCATGAGGCAGAATTCACCCAGACTGTTGAGGGTTAAGTTTGCCATGTATGGTATGTGTTACGTTGTACGTTATTACTTCATCTATAAATATAGTCAACGTCGCCATTTGTTGGCAGGGGAATAAACTGTATGTTAGAATTAATGACACTCGTGTTGATTTTTGTTGACACTCCTACACTGGTGACGCCAACATTCCTCTGGATGATTCTGGAGTGATTTCACTTGTTTCACAATCATGACTGCAGATGCTGTTGCTCTCAAGCTCCCTGACTTCTGGCAGAAACATGCCGCGGTTTGGTTTGCTTAGGTAGAGGCCGAGTTCGCAGTATGGGGAATCTTGCAAGATGAGACGAAATACTACTATGTGTCACAGCATTGGACAGTTCTATGGTGACCAGAGTGATGAGCTTCCTACAGCACTCCCCAGAAGTCGGCAGGTACAAGACCCTTAAGCAACTCCTTTTAGAGACTTCCGAACTTACGGGTCTGAGCACACCTGTCGGCTCCTCTCACTGCCCAGCTTAGGCGACTCCAAGCCATTGGAGTTGATGGACCACATGTTGTCCCTCCTTGGCAGACATCAGCCTTTCATCTTCAGAGAGCTTATCCTGCAACAACTACCAGGCGAGGTGCAGTCGGCTCTGGCTGCCTGTCCCCTGAAAGATTCTAGCGAGAGAGGCTGACAGGTATATTCTGTCACCAAGACGGCCTGTGTGACCATGTGGCTGGACAATTTCACCACCTCACCGTCACCTCAACATGAGAGAATCATTGGGGCTCAACAAGGGTCTCCTCCCCTGTGTTTCTACCACGTGAGGTTTGGGTTGAGAGCTAAGAAGTACTGCCCACCCTGTGTGTTGAAGGAGTTGGGAAACAGAATGGCCGGCGCCTGTTAGCTGCTATGGGCGTTGGTAGGTCAGGCAGTTTGTTGTTCATTACAGACAGTCTGGGTGCTGTTTCTTCTGTGATGTGGATGCTCAGGTGAGCATCCTGCCCGCGTCTAAATTGGACTTAGGAACTGAGGAGATGGACTATCTCTCAAGGCGGCACTCAGCAACGCCATCCAGACTTTTAGTAAGTGTGAGATGGTGGTGTGCTTTGGCGGGCAGAAGTTCAGCTGGAATTTTGAGTTGGCGGCAGTGTCTACACCTTGCCGGGGGTTGACTTCCTCTGCACCAACAGCCAGAGCCATGTCCAGATGTCACTGATGTCCAGAGCCAGCGCTTTGTCAATGCAGACACTTCCTACTCCCTCTCCGGCACACGCAGCGTCACCGGCACTTCAAAGTTGTCCAGCTCCCTTTCCACCTCCAACGACCTCCTCCACACAGGGTGGAACAGCACGTCTTCACCACCAACCTACCGTTTACACCCGTGCCAGGTGCCTCGACCCAGAGAAGCTAGCCATCACTAAGGCTGAGTTTGACGCCATGGAGCACCTGGGCATCATCAGGTGATCCAGCAGTCCATGGGCTTATGTGCGAAAACCAGGTGGGGGAAGGTGGGGTGGGTGGTCTCCATGTGCTGAGTACCACCGCCTCAATGACGCACAACCCCTGACTGATACCCTATCCCGCACATCCAGGATTCCTCTGCCTGCCTCGAAGGTGGACCTCATTCGCAGTTATCACCAGGTCTCTATCCTCTGTCCACCCAAGTGACATTACTAACACCGCTGTTATTACACCATTTAGTCTGTTTGAGTTCCTTTGGATACCGTTTGGGCTGAAGAACACGGCGCAGACCTTTCAATGTCTCATGGACAGTGTTCTCAGTGATTCACCATACCTGTTTACGTAGTTGACATTTTGGTAGCCAACTCTTCTAAGGACGGATGTTTCTTACACTTGAAAGCCCTTTTCAAACGCCTTAGTCAGGACAGTCTTATCGTCAACCAGGTGAAGTGCCAGTTTGGACTGTCCGTGGTCAGTTTTCTCGGACACCTTGTGAATACAGCAGGGGCAGTTCCCCTGCCAGCTAAAGATGAGGCTGTTAAGTGCTTCCCTCGGGCAGTCACTGACAAGGCCCTGCAGAAGTTTTTGGGCATGGTGAACCATTTTATCTCCAAAGCAGCTCAGCTCATGCACTCTTCTGTGAGGCCCTTAAGGGCAAAGTGGCCAAGCATGTTGTGGACTGGACATAGGAAAGGTTCAAGGCATTCTCAGATATTAACCGGGCATTGTCTAATGCAACGTTGCTGGTGCACTCCCTCCCAGACGCGCCGATCGCTCTTACCACGGATGCGTTGGATTGCACGGTTGGCGTGGTGCATGAGCAATTGGTCAATGGCGTTTGGCAGGCTCGCGCCTTTTTTAGCTGTCAGCTTCACCCCTGCAAGTGCGAGTAAAGCACATTCAATTATGAGCTTCTCGGCCTGTATTTGGCAGTGCGGCATTTTCACTTTCTCCTAAAGGGCTCTCCTTTCACGGCTAAGGTCTCTGAACCTTGGTCTGCTCAACAGCAGCGCCATCTCTCTTTTATTTGAGAGTTCACCACAGACAACCAGCATGTCACAGGGAAGCATAACCTCGAGGCTGACCGCCTTTCCTAGTCCTTCACTGGTGCTGTCATTTGGGTGTGGACAATGCACAGATAGCGGCAGACTAGATTTCAGACCTTAGCATTCAGGCAGACACAGGGTTGAAATTGGCAGACATTACTTTCGGTGACAGTGGCGTTTCACTGCTGTGATGTGTCATTGGGGCGACCCAGGCCGGTTGCGCTGGTGAGCTGGCGGCGACACATTTTCGATGCGGTCACCGGGCTTCCTCACCTGGGCCGAAGGGCATTGCAGAAACTGCGGGCAGAGAAGTTTGTGTGGCATGGGCTTATAAATGATGTCAGGGACTAGACTCATGCTTGTTTAATGGGTCAATACATAAAGGTTGGCTCATTTGGCTCCTTATGTGGTCCCTGTGCGGTGTTTTGGCCATGTGAATGTGGATTTGGTTGACACATTGTCCCCCTCATGCAGGTGTCTTCACCTCCTCACCGTAGCTGATAGAACCACACGTTGTTGGAGACCGCGCCGCTGTCGTCCATTTCAGCCATCCGAGTGTTCATTGGCTTGTGGATCGCTCAGTTTGACGTCCATGGGATATGGCTTCAGTCCAGGGGATGCAGTTTACATCTGAGCTTTGGTGTGCAGTTGTCTGTGATCTAGGGGTCAAACTGCACCAGACTACGGCTTATCACCCTCAGGCCAATGGTCTGTGCAAGTAGTTCCACAGTTCAATGAAAGCGGCTCTCTCAGTGATGGTTGTTTGGTGGACAGACTGCTGTGGGTCATGTTGAGCCTGAGATTGGCCCCTAAGGCTGACTTTCAGTCCTCTTCTGTGGAACACATTTTCAGGCAACCCCTGCAGATGCCAGGAGAGTTTCTCCCAATATCCATGGTCTCAGGGTCCACTTTGCAGCATCGGTCAGCTTTTATGGACAATGGCAAAACTTCACTCCGGTGCCCACTGCACAGAATGGCCTGCGGCAGTCACAGCTGTTGCCAGGTCTGTGGGAGATGAAATATGTGTTTCTGTATCATAATGGACATCGGGTTCTCATGCAGCCACCTTATGATGGCCAGTTCCATGTGTTGAAAGCTCAGGATAAGTTTTTTACTCTGGTCTTTGGAGGTATCCTGGACAGTGTTTCTGTGGATCATCTCAAGCCTGCCCATTTGGACCTGGACTCTCCAGAGGAAGTGGAACAGCCCTCGTGGAGGGGCCAGCCTCCCACCTCCAGACCTCTGACATTGACTGTTCTTCCTCCCCAGCACCTACCCATGAAGGCAGGAGTAGGTTCAGCCGTTTTGTGGGACCCAACTCTTTTGACTTTGTCTACTAGGTTGAATTCTGGGGGGTCTGCTTAATTTCATTAGGCAGAATTCACCTAGACTGTTAAAGTTAAATTTGCTGTGTACGTTGCATTTCACATCGTACGTTATTATGTTTTCGGGGATACATCCTGAGTTGGAAGGCTGTGCGTTCGAACCCCACAGTAGACAATTAGACATGCTACAGAGAGTTGCACTGTTCAAGGTGCCACTTCTCAGATTCAACAATGAATCACATCTGTACCCACTCAGATAAGTCAGATCTTCTGGCACTACCTTGAAGTGGGGTGGGGTTTACAACTCTGAGATTTGTCTTCCCTACAGACTGTCATGAAACAAAGCAGAAACATGGAACTAACCCATTCAAAAAAAAACATCAAGTATCAACCCCCACTTCTCCCCCACATACATAAAAAAAAACAATTATTAACTTTAAAACTTCCTCTCTTAAGTTTTCATATTAGACTCATATTTCCTCCAGAAAATCTTTTCAATGATCAAGATTATTTATTGTCATTCATCAGTACGTGAGTGCATAGAAGGAAATGGCTGCTTCACTGGGTGCAATGCAGCATAAAAAAACTCTATAAGCTGGAGGAACACAGTAAATACTGCATAAGTACATATTACATAGACTGATTGTATGTACAGTACATAAAGTGATAGTGCAGGCGCTGACTCTGTCCATAAGTTGAGAAGAAGTAGTGGGCTGGGTTTATGGGTGGAGCAATTGATCAGCCTGACAGCTTATGGGAAGTAACTGTTTTGAGTCCTGTCATGGATGCTGCATGACCTCTTTCCTGAAGGAGTGAAACATACAGTTCCTGAGCAGGATGGGAGGAATCATTCTCTCTGCTGAGATTAAAGACAAGGCAGTTGCTGGAAACCATAAACACGAGAAGAAAATGTCAGATCCACACAGCAGGTCGGGTAGTATCTGTGGAGAGAGAAACAGGGTCAGTTTTTCAGGTCAGTTCTCCGCATGCTTATTGAAGGGTCACTGAGTGCAGAACATTAATTGGTCATCATACTTCCAGTACCTAATAAAGTGGCCTCTGAGTGTACGTGGTCTTCTGCTGCTGTAGCCCATTCACTTCAGAGTTTTACATGTTGTGTGTTCAGAGTTGTTCTTCTTCACACCACTGTTGTAATGCATGTTTATTTGATTTATTGTCAGCTTGAACCACTTCGGCCATTCTCCTCTGACCTCTCATTAACAAGGCACTTTTCCCCACAGAACTGTCACTCTCTGGATTTTTTTGTTCTGCACCATTCTCTGTTAATGCTAGACAGAGACAGTTGTGTATGAAAATCCCAGGAGATCAGCAGTTGCTGAAATACTCAAGCCACCCCTTCTGGTACCAACACTCCTTCCACACTCAAAGTCACTTAGATCATGTTTCTCCTCCATTCTAATGTTTTGTTTGAACAACAACTGAACCTCTTAACTATGTCTGCATGGTTTTGCATTGAGTAGCTGCCCCATGACTGACCGATCAGATATTTGCATTAACGAGCAGGTGTACCTAATAGAGTGGCCACTGAGTGTAAATTGCTGGCTGTGGGAACTTGCTGTGTACAAATTCCCCTGCTGCTTTACAGCTGAGAGGTGCCAAAGGGTGCCATATAAATGCAGTTCCTATTAAAGGAGGACTTCATGGCTCCATCCACCTTTGACTTGCAGAACGAGTGGGGACGCCGGTCATAACACCGGCGAGTGCCTCAGTCATCAGGTCCTCTGCTGACTCTCTGCAGCTGTCCAGCACCACCTGCCCCGCCAGCCCGCCTGCCAAGCTGAAACCCAGCGGAGCCGCTCCCACCCCGACTAACTTGCCGGGAGCCGACAACAAGCCACCCCAGGCCATCGTCAAACCGCAGATCCTGACACACGTCATCGAGGGATTTGTGATCCAGGAGGGACTGGAGCCATTTCCCGTGAGTAGAGCTTGATCTTTATAAATTATGTCCACCTCATACACTCAGTAGCCACTTCATGAGGTACCTCCTGTGCCAAAAAAAAAGTGGCCACTAAGTGCATGTTCATGGTCTTCTGTTGCTATAGCCCATCCACTTCAAGGTTCAACATCTTGCGTATTCAGAGATGCTCTTCTACATACTACTGTTGTAATGTGTGGTTATTTGACTTACTATCACCTTCCTGTCAGCTTGTACCAGTCTGTCCGTTCTCCTCTGACCCCTCTCATTAACAGAACTGCCGCTTGCCAAGTGTTTTTTTATTTTTCCACACCATTCTCTGTAAACTTTACAGACTGTGTAAAAATCCCAGGAGATCAGCAATTTCTGTGATACTCAAACCACCCCGTCTGACACCAACAATTCTACAGTCAAAGTCATTTTGAATACATTTCTTACATATTCTGATGTTTGGTTTGAACAACAACCGAACCTCTTGACCATGCTTTTATGCATTGAGGTGCAGTCACATGATTGGCTGATTAGAAATTTGCATCAAAGAACAAGTGTACAGGTGTACCTAATAAAGTAACCACTGAGTATGTAACAATTTAGTTGATTTGCATAGAAGAATGAAAGGGGCTAAGAGAGCTCATTGAATTTTACAGAATGTGAACAGGTCAGGATAGACAGAATAGGAAGGATCCTGCCTTTTACCACTGCAGAAAGCAGGATCTCCAGGTAGCCTCCCATTTCAATTTCCCATTCCCATTTTGATATGTATGTCCATGACCTTCTCTACTGATGAGGCTAAACTCAGGTTGGACGAGGAACACTTCATATTCTGTCAGGGTAGCCTTCAGTCTAATGGCATGACCATCAGTCTCTCTAACTGGAAATTATTCCCCCACATCCTCCTTTCTCTTGCGATTCCCCATTCTGATGATCATCTCACCCTTTCTTTTCTCCTCATCTTTCTCTGGTTCCCAACGTCCTTCCCCTTTTTCTATGGTTTATTGTCCTCTCCTATCAGATTCCTTCTTTTTCAGCCCTTTACCTCTTCTACTAATCACTTCCCAGATTCTTACTTCATTCCTCTCTCCCTCAGCCACTTTCCCCATCACTTGGTCTCTTCTGGCACTTGCTATTTTGTACTCCCTGTCCTTCTACCTTCATATTATGGCTTCTCCTCCCTTTCCCATCTTGAAGAAGAGTCTTGACATAAATAGTTGAAGGTCAACTGTTTATTCCCCTCTTTATTTGCTGCCTGACCTGCTGACCTCCAGCATTTTGTGTGTGTTGCTCAGGATTTCTAAAATCTGCAGAATTTCTTATGTTTAGGATACATTTGATGCAGGAAAGATGTTCCCAATAGTAGGATGTTCAGGATTAGGGATCAGAGAACA
The DNA here is from genome assembly GCF_030144855.1 of Hypanus sabinus. Classification (NCBI taxonomy): domain Eukaryota; kingdom Metazoa; phylum Chordata; class Chondrichthyes; order Myliobatiformes; family Dasyatidae; genus Hypanus; species Hypanus sabinus. Next base: position 14,059,314 of record NC_082707.1, on the reverse strand, counting down.
AGAGTTAGAGTTATTCAGGTGGGTTTAAACTTATTTGGCAGGGAAATGGGAACCGGAGTGATAGTGCTGAAGATGAGATACTTGGTTTAGAAACAGAGGCAATATGTAGTGAGATTCCTAGCAAGGAGGTTCATGAGAATGATTCCAGAATTAAATAGCCTGTCGTATAAGGACTGTTTGATTGCTCCGGGCCTATGTTCATTGGATTCAAAAGAATGAGGGATGACCTAATTGAAACCTATTGAATGGTAAAAGGCCTTGATAAAATGGATGTGGGGAGGATGTTTCTATGGTGAGAGTGTCTAAGCCTCAGCATAGAGGGGCGTCCTTTTCAGAATGAAGATGAGGACTCCCTATATTCATTCTGCAGGACCTTATCCCTTGTTCTGCCTGTGTCGTTTGTACCAACATATACAATGATCTCTGCTGCCCACTTGTGCCAGCAGAAGCACTGCTCCCCCCACTCTCCCACCATGCAAGCAATAGCAGAAGCCCCCCAAAGAGACCCTGATTCAGAGTGCATCAAAACTACAGTTCATAACCCAGCTCTTTGGAATCTCAGACAGGCTTTCTCTGTCCATCGAGAGAGAGACAGAGAGGTCCTGCAATGATTAGAGTGGAGATCAGCAACTTGCATGCCATCCATTCAGATCATTCCAAACATTGAGGTAGTACAAATGACATGCAGCAATAATTCCAGGTACAGAGACAATAAAATTCAAGGAAGATTGTGAGATCAAAAGTCCAATTTATCATTCCAGGGAACTGGCCAGTAGTTTTATAGCTGGTAGAATCTGTGCTTTAGCTGGTGTTACGTGCTTTCAGGTTTTTGTATCTTCCACTTGATGGGAAAGGAGAAAGCACACCGCAGCTTGACAATAAGATGCAAGAGTCAAGTAAATGCAATTATAAAGAAAGCACGGCATCACCTCCATTTCCTTAGTAGTTTGCGAAGATTCAGCAGGACATCTAAAGCTTCGACAAACTTCTATAGATGTGTAGCGGAGAGTATGTTGTCCAGTTGTATCTCAGCCTGGTATGGTAACACCACTGCCCTTGTGCAGGAAATCCTGTAAAAAGTAGTGGGTCAAAGTCCATCACAGGTAAAGACCTCTCCATTGTTGAGCACCTCTACAGGGAGTGTTATCGCAGGAAAGCAACATCCATCATCAGGTCTCCCACCACCCAGGTCAAGCTTCCTCCTTGCTGCTGCTATCAGGACAAAGGTACAGGAGCCTCAGGGTTCCCACCTCCAGGTTCAGGAACAGTTAATAACACCTCAACAACCAGGCTCTTGAATCAGTAGGATAACTTCACTCAACTTCACGTGTTCCATCACTGAATTGTTCCCACAAAATATGGACTGACTTTTAAGGACTCTTCATCTGACCTTGTTGATGTTTATTTCTTTTTTATTTATTATTATTATTTCTTTTTTTCTTCTGTGTTTGCATAGATTGTTGCCTTTTTCACGTTGGTTGTTCATTTGTTCTGTCAGGTGCAGTCTTTTGTTGATTCTATTATGCTCCTTGGATTTACAGTGAATGTCCGCTAGAAAATAAAATCTCAGGGTAGTAGACCATAAGACATAGGAGCAGAATTAGGCCATTCAGCCCATTGAGTCTGCTCTGCCATTCCACTCAACCCCATACAACTGCCTTCTTGTCATATTCTTTCATGCCCTGACCGCTCAGGGAAACTATCAACATCTGCCCTAAATATACCCACAGACTTGGCCTCCACCACAGTCTGTGACAGAGCATTCCGCAGGTTCACTACTGTCTAGCTAAAAAAAAAATCCTCCTTCCTTACTTCTGTTCTAAAAGGTCGCTCCTCAATTTTGAGGCTGTGCCCTCTGGATCTGGATGCCGCCACCAGAGGAAACATCTTCTCCACATCCACCCTATCTAGTCCTTTCAACACTTGGGAGGTTTCAATGAGATCCCTCTGCATTCTTCTAAGTTCCAGTGAGTAGAGGCCCAAAGCTGCCAAGCACTCCTCATATGTTAGCTCCTTCATTCCCAGAATTATCCTCATGAACTTCCTGTAATGACAGCACATCCTTTCTGAGATATGCGGCACAAAATTCTTAACAATACTCCATGTTGCCTGACTAATGTCTTATAAAGGCAGCATTATCTCCTTGTTTTTATATTCTATTCCCCTTGAAGTAAATGCCAATATTGCATTTGCCTTCTTTACCACAGACTCAAGCTGTAAATTAACCTTCTGGGACTATTTCACAAGGACTCATAAGTTCCTCTGCACCTCTGATTTCCCAACACTGTATTCCATCTGCCACTTTTTTGCTCATTCTTCCAATTTGTCTTAAGATTTGCTGCAATCGCATTGCTTCCCCAGCACTATCTACCCTTCCACCAATCTTCGTATCATCCATAAACTTTGCCACAAAGCCATCAATTCCATAATCCAAATCATTGACAAACAACGTGAAAAGTAGCGGTCCCGATACTGAATCCTGAGCAACACCACTAGTCACTACAACATGCTGGAGGAACTCAGCAGATCGGGCAGCATCTGTGGAAACGAGCAGTCAACGTTTCGGGCCGAGACCCTTTGGACCCCAGCATCTGCAGTGTACTTTGTGTTTACCACTAGTCACCGGCAGCCAACCAGGAAAGGCCCCTTTTGTTCCCACTCACTGCCTCCTGCCTGACAGACATTTCTCTATCCATGCCAGTATCTTTACTGTAACACCATTGGACTTTATCTTGTTAAGCAGCCTCATGTGTACTCCTTATCAAATACCTTCAGTAAATCTTAGTAAATGACATCACTACCTCCCTTTGTCCAAACTGCTTGTTTCTTCCTTGAAGAACTCCCAACAGATTTGTCAGACAAGATTTCCCTTCAAAGAAACCATGCTGACTTTGACTTATTTTATCATTAGTCTCCAAATACCCCAAAGCTTCATCCTTAATAATAGACTCCAACACTTTCCCAACCACTGAGATTAGGCTAACTGGTCTATATATTCCTCCCTTCATAAAGAGTGGAGTGACATTTGCAATACTCTAATCCTCTGGGACCATGCCAGAGTCAAGTGATTCTTGAAAGATCATGACCAATGCATCTGTTATCTTTTCAGCAACCTCTCTGAGGCCTCTGGGGTGTAGTCCATCTGGTCCAGGTGACTTATCCATCTTAAGACTTCTCAGTTTGCCTGGCTCTTTGCCATTTCTTTGTCACCATTAATTCCTCACCAGCGCCATTTCCAGTGGCACAATATCAACTTTCATCTCCGCTGTACTCTTTATATAACTTAAAAATGTTTGGTATCCTGCTTTATATTACTGCCCTCATATTTCAAATTTTCCCTTATAGCTTTTTCAGTTGCCTTTTGTTGGATTTTAAAAGTTCCTCATTCTTCCAATTTACACTCACTTTTGCTATGTAGCGTGCCCTTTCCTTGACTTTTATGCAGTCCTTCATAACCCTTGCCATTTGAGAACTTCTGTGGGTCATATCTCAATGGGTTTCAATAGGTACATTTAATGTCAGAGAAATGTATACCATATAGATCCTGAAATTCTTTTTCTTCGCAAACATCCACGAAAACAGAGGAGTGCCCCAAAGAATGAATGACAGCTAAATGTTAGAACCCCAAAGCCCCCCCAACTCCCCCGTCCCATGCACAAGCAGCAGCAAAGTGATGACAGCCAGCAAAAAAGCATCGGCGCCCCCCCAATTGAGTGCTCAAGTGTACAGCAAAGCATCAGTAAAGGCACGAATTTGCAGTACACCAAAGACTACCTGGTAATTCAACATATCACAGGCTCTCTCCCCTTAATAAGGGAAAAAGATATGTCCCCATTTCACAGCGAGAGGGGAGACATAACAAAACAACTTACCAATTTATTGTGTTAAAAGTCTGTTGAGTTGCTTTTTGCAAGCTCTATGCCTAAAGATCTCGGGTCTCTAGGCATACAACCAGCAGCCAGCTCACTGCTTTCTATCTTCTGTGTACTCCCACAACACACCAGGCAGCGGCACCGACCTCGAATCTGCCTGCCTCCATAGCCATGAAAGTCTGGCACCCTGAAGGGGCACTGGTCTTCCAGGCTGCGTCTGAAAAGCGGCCGATTGTGAGTGCCTGAGAATGGATCCCATTTCCACAAAGAACCTACGTCAGTGTGTAACTCCGGGTCAGGGTCTTCAAAATGAAAAAATAGAATAGAATTGAATTGAATTGAATTTTGGTTTATTGTCATTTAGAAACCACAAATGCAATGCAGTTAAAAAATGAGATAATGTTCCTCCAGAATGATATCACAAAAGCACATGACAAAACAGACTACACCAGAAAAGCCACATAACGTCTGGCAATCCCCAATCCAGAGTCTGGAGAGGCTGCTGCGTATTAATATCGCGCTACCATCCTAGCGTATAGAGATATTAAAGATAGAAAAAGAGCTGTTTCCGAAGATGCAAGCATAGGAGTTGCTGTTAGGCGCCATCATCCTAAGCTCCGCCCTCCATTCTACCGTCTGCCTTAGCTTGGAGTAGATTTACTTTGAACTTTGACAGTGTAAACTGAAAGATAAAGAGTTCATTGTGCAATTAGAGTCAAAGTTCAAAGTAAATTTCTTAATCAGAGTTGATGTAGAGAAACATAGAAAACCTACAATACAATACAGGTCCTTCGGCCCACAATGCTGTGCCAAACATGTACTTACTTTAGAAATTACCTAGGGTTACCCATAGCCGTGTATGTTTCTAAGCTCCAAGTACCTATCCAGGAGTCTCTTAAAAGACCCTATTGTATCCACCTCCACCACAATCACTGGCAGCCCATTCCACGCACTCATCACTCTCTGCGTAAAAAAAAAACTTACCTCTGACATCTTATCTGAACCTACTTCCAAGCACCTTAAAACTGTATCCTCTCGTGCTAGCCATTTCAACCCTCGGAAAAAGCCTCTGACTATCCACACAATCAGTGCCTCTCATCATCTTATACACCTCTATCAGGTCAACTCTCATCCTCTGTCGCTCCAAAGAGAAAAGACCAAGTTCATTCAACCAATTTTCGTAAGGTATTCTCCCCTATCCAGGCACCATCCTTGTAAATCTCCGCTGCATACCTTCTATAGTTTCCATATCCTTCCTGTAGTGAGGTGACCAGAACTGAGCACAGTACTCCAAGTGGGGTCTGACCAGTGTCCTATATAGCTGTAGCATTACCTCTCGGTTCTTGAACTCAGTTCCACGGTTGATGAAGGCCAATGCACCATATGCCTTCTTAACCACAGAGTCAACCTGTGCAGCAGCTTTGAGTGTCCTTTGGACTCAGACCCCAAGATTCCTCTGACCCTCCACACTACCAAGAGTCTTACCATTAATGCTATATTCTGCAATCATATTTGACCTACCAAAATGAACCACTTCACACTTACCTGGGTTGAACTCCATCTGCCACTTCTCAGCCCAGTTTAGCATCCTATCGATGTCCCGCTGTAACCTCTGACGGTCCTCCACACTATCCACAACACCTCCAACATTTGTGTCATCAGTAATTTTATTAACCCAACCCTCCACTTCCTCATCCAGGTCATTTATAAAAATCACGAAGAGAAGGGGTACCAGAACAGATCCCTGAGGCACACCACAGGTCACCAACCTCCATACAGAATATGACTTGTCTACAACGACTCTTTACCTTCTGTGGGCAAGCCAATTCAGAATCCACAAAGCAAGGTCCCCTTGGATCCATGCCTCCTTACTTTCTCAATAAGCCTTGGATGGGGTACCTTATCAAATGCCTTGCTGAAATCCATATATACTACATCTATTGCTCTGCCTTCATCAATGTGTTTAGTCACATCCTCACAAATTACAATTACATTCAGGCTCCTAAGGCACGACCTTTCTTTGACAAAGCCATGCTGACTATTCCTAATCATATTATATCTCTCCAAATGTTCATAAATCCTGCCCCTCAGGATCTTCTCCATCACCTTACCAATCACTGAGTTAAGCCTCACTGGTCTATAATTTCCTGGGCTATTTCTACTCCCTTTCTTGAATAAGGGAGCAACATCTGCAACCCTACAAACCTCCAGAACCTCTCCCTTTCCCATTGATGATGCAAAGATCATTGTCAGAGGCTCAGCAATCTCCTTCCCTCACCTCCCATAGTAGCCTGGGGTACATCATGACTTAACAATTTGATGCTTTCTAAAAGCTCCAGCACATCCTCTTTCATAATGTCTATATGCTTAAGCTTTTCAGTTCACTGTAAGTCATCCCTACAATTGCCAAGTCCTTTTCTGTAGTGAATACTGAAGCAAAGTATTCATTAATTACCGCCACTGTCTCCTCAGGTTCCATGAACACTTTTCCACTGTCACACTTGATTGATCCTATTCTCTCACATCTTATCCTCTTGCTCTTCACATACTTGTAAAATGTCCTGGGGTCGGTCTTAATCTTGCTTGCCAGGGACTTCCCATGGCCCCTTCTGGCTTTCCTAATTTCATTCTTAAGCTCCTTCCTGCTAGCCTTATAATTTTCTAGATATATCATTACCTAGTTTTTTGAACCTCTTGTAAGCTTTTCTTCTTGACAAGATTTTCAACAGCCTTTGTACACCATGGTTCCTGTACCCTATAATCCTTTCCCTGTCTTATTAGGACATACCTATGCAGAACACCACATAAATATCCCTTGAACATTTGCCACATTACTGTTGTACATTTTCTTGAGAACATCTGTTTCCAATTTTTGCTTCCAAGTTCCTGCCTGATAGCTTCATATTTCCTCTTATTCCAATTAAATACTTTCCTAACTTGTCTGTTCCTATCCCTCTCTAATGCTATGGTAAAGAGGATAGAATTGTGATCACTATCTCAAAAATGCTGTCCCACTGAGAGACCTGACATCTGTCACCATATAACATCCTGAGATTAATTTTCTGGCACGCATTCACAGTAGATACAAAAAGGCAGAATAGAATCAACGAAAACTACATACAAACAAAAATGAGCAAACAACCAATGTGCAAAAGAAAACAAACCATGCAAATACATTAAGTAGATAGGCAGGTAGGTTGATTGATAGGTAGATAGAAAATATTAAGAACTTGAGCAGTAGTGTGCTTGAATGTGGGTCCATAGGTTTTGGAACCAGTTTAGAGTTGAGGTGAGTGAAGTTATCCACTCACCTGAACTCTTACTTTGCTCTCATGCATCAGGTTACAGCAGCTACTGTGCTCCTGCAACAGGAAGGGGTTAAGGCTCCTATACTTCCTTCACCTAAGGTTCCTGTATCTCCTTCATCCTAGGCCCCTGTTCCTCCTTTACCCTAAGCCCCTGTGCCTCCTTCATCCAAGGCCCCTGTATCTCCTTCACCTTTAGGCCCCTGTGCCTCCTTCACCTCAGGCTCCTTTCCACCTTCACTTCAGGTTCCTTTACTTCCTTCACCTCAGGCTCCTTTTCAAACTGTTGGTTTCATCAATGCTGACGGAGGATGTTTTTGAAATTCCAAGACAAATGTAATTATTGGTGTGGACTATAGCTTACTTTGGTTTCCTTCAGTTTTTCTGTGCTTTCTTTCTTGTTGCCAATTGGTGGGTGGGTGATAGGTTACTTTTTGGGTGAGGGAGGGAGTAGGTGTTTGATGTTATTGAGACTGTTTTTTTTTTGCTGGGAGGAGTTTAGGATTAGAGGTTTGAAGTTTTAGCTGAGTGTCCGGGTCAGTGATCTGAAGTTTTTGTGTAAGGGAGAGGTTGAGGGGGTGGTCTGGGGTTTGTGAGTTTTTCTTTTTTTTGTGCAGGTGGGTCCTTAAAGTCTTCCATGGTTTTTCTGTATTTTATGGCTATCTGGAGAAGACGAATTTCAGAGTTGTATTCTGTGTACGTACTTTGATGATAAAGTGAAGCTTTGAACCTTTCACCTAAGGCATCTTCACCTCGTTCAGTGTTATTATCACTGACAAATATGAAGTTTGTCATTTTGTGGCAGCAGGACAGTGCAATGCATTAAAAAATTGCTATGAGTTTTGATAAATAAGCAAACTAACAAATAAATAAATAGTGATGAAATGGAATAGCAAGGTAATGTTCATGGATTCATGGACCGTTCAGAAATCTGATGGTGGAAAGGAAGAAGCCGTTCTTGAAACATTGAGTGTGGGTCTTCAGGCTTCTGTACCTCCTTCCTGATGGTAGTAATGAGAAGAGGCTATAGCACAAATGGTTGGCTTTGTTTAAGATGGATGCTGCTTTCTTGAGGCACCACCTCTTGAAGATGCCCTTGATGGTGGGGAGGCTTGTGCCCGAGGTGGAGATGGCTGAGTTTACAGCCTTCAGCAGCCTCTTATGATCATGTGTATTGGAACATATTTATATTGGAGCCAGTTATAACAGTGGGATAGAAGCTTCCCTTGAGCCTGGTGGTACATATTTTCAAACTTGGTATCTTCTGCTCAGTGGGAGAGGTTGAAGAGAGAATTTCTGGTGTGGGAAGGGTCTTTGATTACGCAGTCAATCTCCTGTAGGTATTCACTCAAAATGGTGGAGGAACTCAGCAGGTGAGGGGATATCAATGGAAAGAAGCATCTGTGGAAAAGAGTCTCAGGCTGAGGCTCTTCATCAGGACTGGAAAGGAAGGGAAAGGAGCCAGATGAAGAAGGTGGGGGAGGGGAGGAAGAAGTACAAGGTGGTAGGAGATAGGTGACACCGACAGAGCAGGAAGTGGTGAAGTAAGGAGCCAGGAAGTTGATTGGTGAAAGAGATAAGGTGCTGGAGAAGGGGGAATCTGATAGGTCTGTGGAAGAAAGGGAAGGGAGGTGGGAGCACTGGAGGGAGGTAATGGGCAGGTGAAAAGCGAAGGTGTGAGAGGGAAACTGGAACGGGGAATGGTGAAGGAGAGGAGGGTGGGCAATTACCAGAAGTTCAAGAAATCAACGTTCATGTCATCAGGTTGGAGGCAACCCAAATGGAATAAAAGGTGAGGCCAGTCTGAGTTTGGCCTCATTGTGGCAATAGAGGAGGCCATGGACTGACATGTCAGAATGGGAATCAGAAGTAGAACTGAAATAGGCGGCTGCCAGGAGATCCCACTTGGTGAAGCAGTCTCCCAATCTGGGTCAGGTCTCACTGATATACAGGAGGCCACATCAGGATAGTATAGATGACTCCAGATTTGCAGGAATGTCTCCCAATCTGGGTCAGGTCTCACTGATATACAGGAGGCCACATCAGGATAGTATAGATGACTCTAGCAGATTTGCAGGAATGACTGTTTGGGGCCCTGAATGGTAGTGAGGGAGAAGATGTAGGGGCAGGTGTGACAGTTGTTCCACTTACAAGGATAAGTATCAGGAGGGAGATCAGTGGGAAGGGACAAGTGGACAAGGGAGTTGTAAAGACAACAGTCCCTGCGGAAAGTGGAAAGTAGGGGAGAGGGAAAGATATGCTTGATGGAGGGATCCTGTTGGAGATGGCAGAAGTTACAGAGAATTATGTGCTGGACATGAAAGCTTGTGGGGTGGTAGATGAGGACAAAAAGAACCATATCCCTGGTGTGGTGACAGGAAGATGGGATGAGAGGTGATGTGTGCAAAATGGAAAACGTGCAGGTGAAGCCTGCGTTGATGATGGAGGAAGGGAAGCCCCTTTCTTTGAAGAAATAGGATATTCCAGTAGTTCTGGAATGAAAATCCTTATCCTGAGAGGACATGCGGTGGAAACGAAGGGGAATGGCATTTTTACAAATGACAAGGTGGGAAAAGGTATGGTCCAGATAACTGTGAGAGTTAGTGGGTTTATTAAAGTTATCAGTAGATTGACTGTCTCCAGAGATTGAGACAGATCAAGAAAGGGCAGAGACTGTCAAGAATGGACCAAGTAAATTTGAAGGCAGGGTGGAAGTTGGAGGCAAAGTTGATGACAAGCTCAGCATGGGTGCAGTTATCGATGTAGAGTAGGAAGAGTTGGGAAGCGATGCTGGTGTAGGCTTAGAATATAGACTGTTCCTTGTAGCCGACAAAAAGGCAGGCATAGTTGGGACCCTTGTGAGTGCCCATGGCTACACCTTTGGTTTGAAGGAAGTGAGAGGAGCCAAATGAGAAAATGTTGATGGTGAGAACTAGTTCCGCCAGACGGAGGAAAGTGGTGGTGGAGGGGAGCTGTTTGGTTCTGTTGTCCAGACAGAAGCAAAGAGCTTTAAGGCTCTCCTGATGGGGGATAGAATTGTATAGGGATTGGACACCTACAGTGATAATGAGATGATTGGAACCAGGGAACTTAAAAGTCATTGAAAAGAATGAGAGTGTGTGAAGTGTCACAGATGTAGATAGAAACTGACTGAACCAAGGGGATACAACAGAGTTGAGGTATGCAGACGCAAGTTCTGTGGGACAAGGGCAGGCAGAAACAATGGATCTACTTGCAAAGTTAGGTTAGTAGCTCTTGGATAATAGGTAGAAATGGGAGGTGCAGGGTGGTAGAACTATGAAGTTGGTGGCTGTGGATGGGAGACCCCCAGAGTTGATGAGGTCAGTGATTGTGTGGGAGACAAGGGCCTAGTGTTCCTTAAGTGGGGTCCTGTTCAAGGGTAAGTAAGAGGAGGTATCTGAAAGTTGCTGTCTGACCTCAGCAAGGTAAGGGTCAGTCTGCCAGACCGCTGCAGTGCCCCTCTTAACTGAGGGTTTGATGGTGGGGTTGAGATTAGTGCGGAGAGAGTGGAGAGCAGCACATTTAGAGGGAGTGAGGTTTAACTTGGAGAGAGGTGTATGAAAGTCGAGATGGTTGATGTCATTTCGGCAATTAGTGATAAAATGATCTGGAGCAGGCAGAAGTCTAGAGTAGTTTGTCCAAGAAGAGGAGAAGGGTTGAAGATGGGAGAAGGGGTCATCATTGTGGGCTGGAGAGTCCTTGTGAAAGAAGTAGGCACAGAGGTGGAGATGACAGAAGAAGAGATAAGCATCATGGTGGGCGCAGAACTCTCTGACATTGATTGCAAGGGGACAAAGGTGTGGCCCTTACTGAGGACATAACTGTTCTTCTAGCATTTTATGATTTACTTAGATGCTTCCTGGTCTGCTGTGTTCCTGCAGCGTGTGTTTGGATTTCCAGCATGTGCAGATTGTCTCGTGCTTGTCAATGGAAAGGAATTGACGTTTCGTGCTGAAACTCTTCATCAGCACTCAAAGACAGGGAAGAAACCAGAATAAAAGGTGGGGGAGGAGGAGTACAAGCTGGCAGGTGATAGCTGAAGCCAGGTGAGGGGGCAGTTGGGTGAATTTTTTCTGATATTGGAGGTATTCAGGAGACAAAGTAGCATCTGTGGTGGGGAGAAGAAATAATTAACTAATTATTTTTATTTAATCTATTTATTTAGAGGTACAATTTATTTAGACAGTGAGCAGTAGGCCCTTCTGGTCCTTTGAACCATGCCGTCCCAACAACCCCATAACCATGATTAACTTTACCCTACAATGCAAGTTACAATGACCACTTAATGTATCCAGTACATGTTTGGACTGGGGGAGGAAACCGGACCACCCAGGGAAAGCCCAGAGGTTCCATGGGGAGGACGTACAGAGACCCTATTCAGAAAGGTACTAGAATTGAACTCTGTCTGGAATAGCCCAAGCTGTAATAGCATCCTGCTAACCACTATGCTACTATGACGCACAAAATCTAATGATACCTCAGTCTGATGACGACCTGTGTTCAAGAGGTTACAGATCAGTGGAGACAGGTCTCATGCATTAACCCTTTCCACGGACAGTGATTCGGCTAGTTTGAGACTCATTGCAATGATTTTGATAACATGATGATGGCCATCCCTCTAACAGGTGAGCCGTTCCTCACTGCTGACCGATCAGCCCGTCAAACAGAAGGTGCCATGTGAGGATCCAGCCACTCCCCCTGCCCCTGTGCAGCCAGTTGGGGAGCTCCAGAGTAGCGCTAGAAAATCGCTGGAAGAGTCCCTCGACAGCGATGTGGATGACCTCACTGCCGAAGGTTTGTAAATCTTGGGGAGTGGAGGGAGAAAAGGTGAAAATGGGCTGGAATTTTCTCTGACAAGGGAATGGCTCTGGGACTTAATTCCCTAGAGCCTAGGAGAATGAAGGAAGATTTGATAGTGGTATACAAAATTATGAAGGGTGTAGATAGGGTAAATGCAAACGGGCTTTTCCCACTGAGGTTGAGTGAGGGTAGAACTGGAAGTCATGGGTAAAGGGTGAAAGGTAAAATGTTTAAGGGGAACTTCTTCATTCAGAGGGTGTTGCAAGTGTGGAAGAGCCTGCAGTGGAAGTGGTGGATACAAGTTCAATTTCAACATCTGAGAGAAACTTGGATAAGTATATGGATGGGAGGGTTATGGAGGGCTATGCTCCAGGTGTAGATTGATGGGACTAGTTAGATTAATAGTTTGGTACAAACTATTTTGGCTGAAGGACCTGTTTCTCTGCTGGAGCATTCAATGACAATAAATGACTTTACGTTATACAGTAGGGCCATTTTATCTATTCTGTAGTTTTTTCCAGTCTTCTGCAGAGGTCCTTCCACAAGATTCAGATTCAGGTTTATTTATCACAGAAGAACCCTCCTCATTCATCTTATCTCCAGTGAGTACATGCCCAGAGTCTTCAGACACTCCTCATGTGTTAACCCTTTTATTCCTGGGATCATTCTCATGATCCTCCTCTGGACACTCTCCAGTGCACATCCTTTAAGACCATAAGACATAGAAGCAGAATTAGGTCATCCAGCCCATTGAGTCTGCTCTGTCATTCCATCATAGCTGACTCAGATCGTACTCAAGCTCATACACCTTATGTCACACCATATCATTTGATGCCCTGACCAATCAGGAAACTATCAACTTCAGTCTTAAATATACCCACAGATTTGGCTTCCGCTGCAGTCTGTGGCAGAGCATTCCACAGATTCACTACTCTCTGGCTAAAGAAGTTCCTCCTTACCTCTGTTTTAAAAGGTCACCCCTCAATTTTGAGGCTGTGTCCTCTAGTTCTGGATGCCCCACCACAGGAAACATACTCTCCACATCCTCCCCATCTAGTCCTTTCAACATTTGATAGTGTTCAATGAGATCCCTCCGCAGTCTTCTAAATTCCAGTGAGTACAGGCCCAAAGCTCCAAACGCTCCTCATATGTTAACTCCTTCATTCTTGGAATCATCCTTGTGAACCTCCTCTGGACTCTGTCCAATGACAACTCATCCTTTCTGAGATATGGGGCCAAACTGTTGACGATGCTCGAAATGCAGCCTGACTAGCATCTTATAAGGCCTCAGCATTATCTCCTTGTTTTTATATTCTATTCCCCTTTAAAATAAGTGCCAACATCACATTTGCCTTCTTTACCACAGACTCAACCCATAAATTAACCTTCTGAGAGTCTTACATGAGGACTCCTGTCTCTTTGCATCTCTGATGTTTGAATTTTCTCCCCGTTTAGATAATATTACGCACTATTGTTCCTTTTACCAAAATGCATTATCATACATTTCCCAAGACTGCATTCCATCTGCCACTTTTTTGCCCATTCTTCCAATTTGTCTAAGCCCTGCTGTAATCGCATTGCTTCTTCAGCACCTCCTACCCCTCCACCTGTCATCATATCATCCACAAACTTTGCCACAAAACCATCAATTCCATTACCCAAATCATTGACAAACAATGTGAAAAGTAGTGTCCCAATACTGACCCCTGAGGAACACCACTATTCACTGGCAGCCAATCAGAAAAGTCCTCCCTTTATTCTCACTTGCTGCCTCCTGCCTATCAGCCATTCCTCTATCCATGCCAGTATCTTTTTATTTTTATTTTATCTTGTTGAGCAGTCTCATGTGTACACCTTATCAAATGTCTTGTGAAAATCCAAGTAAGTGACATCCAATACCTCAACTTTGTTTGCCCTGCTTGTTTCTTTTTCAAAGAACTCTAACAGATTTGTCAAGCAAGATTTCCTTTCATAGAAACCATGCTAACTTTGACTTATTTTATCTTTAGTCTCCAAGTACCCTGAAACCTCATCCTTAATAATAGACTGGGAAGTCATTTAGTTAGAAAAGGGGCCCAAAACTTCTCAGAATACTCCAAGTACATCAAAGCATACATTGTTACGTGTTGTTTGCGTTAACATCCTATACACCTAAGGGTGTGTTGGGGGATACCCACAAATATCTTCAGTCCCCACCCACACATCCCATCAATAAATTCATCTTTTCCTTTTTTCATCCTCTGACCTCCCAGTAAGTGAGCCAATAAACAGCACATATTTGAGCCTATCCTCTGCTGTTATCTATCTGGAGTTTGCATGTTCTCTCTGTGACTACTTGGGTTTCCTCCATCTGGTCCAGTTTCCATTAACATCCCAAAGACTTGCTGTCAGGTTAAGTTTATTATTGGATGCATATTTAGCCTTCAGCTCTGCTCTCTCTACACCCATGTCTGTGTGGTTAGGCACAGCTCAAATGCCATTTATAACTTTGCCAATGACTCATCAGTTGTCAACAGAATTTCAGATGGTAATGAGGAGGCATACAGGAGTGAGATTGGCTGGTTGAGCAGCATCACAATAACAACCTTGTACCCAACATCAGTAAGACCAAGGAATTGATTGTGAACTTCAGAAAGAGGAAGTCAAGGGAACACACACCAGTCCTCATTGAGTGATTGGCAGTGGATAAGCTGAGCAGCTCCAAGTTCCTGGGTGTCAGCATCTCTGAAGATCTGTCCTGGGCACCACATTTTGATGCAGTAATGGACAAAAGATAAAAGTTCACACACATGTCAGTGATAATAAACCTGATTTTGATTGTCATGTGTTCTGTGATACAGGGAAAAGCTTTTTGTCTGCATGCCACTCAGACACATCATTCCATACATAAATCATCAGGATTGTAAAGAAAATACAGATTAGAGTGTTACAGTTAAAGGGAAGGTGTAGTCCAGTAAACAAGTAAAGTGCAAGGGCTACAATGAGGTAGGTTAGTTGCTCTGTACTTTGCATTCCCCAACCATTTTTAATCCATTGACCCCTATCATTAACCAAGGGATCTGTGGACCCCAAATTGGGAACCCCTGTTCCTGAGTATTCAGGGGAGCACTAGAGAATTACTGAAGGTGGAGAGGAGGAGCAAGAGTGATAGGGCAGGGATGGAGTGCAGATGGAGGATTAGTATCAATAGTAACAATCAGTTGGACGAACTCATTGGGTCAAGCAGTATCTATGCGGAGGGAGAAGAATTGTCAGCGTTTCAAAGTTTTCATTGACTTAGAGATACAGCCAGAACAGGCCCTTCCAACCTTTCAAGCTGAGCCGCCCAGAATCCCCCGTCTAATCACAGGAAAATTTGCAATGACCAATTAACCTACCAATCGGTACATCTTTGGACTCTGGGAGGAAACTGGAGCACCCAGAGGAAACCCATGCAGTTGTGAGGAGAGTTAAAGTAAATTTATTATCAAGATACATATGTGTTACCATATGCAAATTTGAGATTAATTCTCAAGATTCAAATTAATTCATTGTCAAAGACTTATACAACCTTGAGATTTGTTGCTCACAAATAGCTGCAAAGCAAGAAAAAGAATAAAAATAAAAATAAAAGACCAAACCTCAACGTGCATGAGAAAGAGTTTTTTTTAAAAGCATGCAAACAATTGAAGCGAACAACAGCTGCATTCCAGTGAAGTTGAGAGAAGTTTATTGTCACTTAACTAAGCATGTGTATGTAACATATATAACCATGTAGTGGATATAGAAGCAAGACAATGTTTCTCTGAACCAAAGTGTAAAGCACAGTACTACACATAACACATGATAACTTATGAACATAACTTCTGAACCAAAATTGAGTTCTCAGATCTACTGAAACTGGAGAGGGTGCAAAGGAAGTTCATGAAAATGATTGCAGGATTAACTGGCTTGTCAAATGAAGAATGCTTAATGGCTCTGGGCCTGTGTCCACTAGATTCAGAAGAAAGAGGGGTGAACTAATTGAAACCTATCGAATGGTGAAAGGCCTTGGATAGAGTGGATCTGGAGAGGATGTTTGCTGTGGTAAGACCGGAGGACACAGCTTCAAAATAGAGGTGGGGTCCTTTTAGAACGGAGATGAGAAGGAATTTCTTTAGCCAGAAGTTGATGAGTATGTGCAAATTTATTGCCACAAGGCAGCTCAGAGCACCGGAGTTTGGAGTTCACTGTGGGTGTCCTCTGTAAGCCAGTGCTCCTGTACTCCAGTTTCCTCCCACAGTTCAGAGACATACCAGTTAGAAGGTTAGTTTGCCATTATAAATTGTCCTGTGGTTAGGTAAGGATTAAATTGGGGTCTATTGGGGATTGCTGGCCTTTTCCGCACAACATCTCTAAAATAAATAACTAGAAACCGGACCACCCTCCCAGCAACATGGTGCTGTAGTAAACTTCCCTGTTCTATTTGTTTCAAAAGGTCAAGAACCACAGTTAAAGATGGTACACACTGCAGAAATTCACACACCCCAGCAATCAGGTGATCACGGTAGTTCACCCTCAGTAGAACACGCCCCACCCAACAACCTGACTCACATCACAGAATGATGATGTTTTTGTTATTGAAATTTCAGAAGGGATGGAGGGCGGCGACCCACATATGCTGAAGTGCGAATTCTGTGGTAAAATGGACTATGCACACAAGTTCAGAAGATCCAAGCGATTCTGCTCCATGTCCTGCGCCAAAAGGTACGACTTTAGTGGTTGTGTACTCAGTGCTGCTATGTGCTGGTTAAGGTTAATATATAAGCAAATGAGTAACTTTTGATAAATTTCCTGGACATTAGCTAAATCAGATACAGTGAGCATTTGATAATTGGCTACACACACAAAACAGAAGAACTCAGCAGGTCAGGCAGCATCTATGGAGAAGAGTTTTCCAGTGGACATTCCAGGCCGAGATCCTTCTTCAGAACTGAGACAGATGTGGGGAGATGCCTGAATAGAAAGGTAGGGGGATGGAAAGAAGGCTAGCTAGAAGGTGATAGGTGAAGCCAGTGGGTGGAAAATGTCGAGGCTGGAGAGGAAAGAATCTGAGAGGAGAGGAGAGCAAACCATTGAAGGAAGGGAAGTAAGAGGGCACCCAGAGGGAGGTGATAGGCAGGTGAGAAGTGAAAGGTCGGGGGGGGGGGGTGGTGGGAATTGGTTTACTGAAAGGAGAAGTCAATGTTCATGACATCAGGTTGGAGGGTACCCAGACAGAATATAAGGTGTTGCTACTCCACCCTGAGGTAGGCCTCATCTTGGCACGAGGAGACAATGGATCGAAACGTCGGAACGGGAATGGGAATTAAAATGTTTGGCCATCAGGTAGCATGACAACCAGCAGTTTGATTGTTCAGAAATCTTGATGGTTGCGTGGTAGCAAAGCAGTTAGCATAGTGCTTCACGGCACAAGCAGTAAAATAAGATCAAGGTTCAATTCCTACTGCTGCCTTTAAGGATTAATTTAAAACAAAATTAATAGAAATAAATAAAATGACCAAAGTACATATATGTCACTGTATACAACCTTGAGGTTCATTTTCTTGTGGGCATTCACAGTAGATACAAGGAATACAATAGAATCAATGAAAAAGCTCACACAAACAACGAAGAGGAAACAATTGATGTGCAAAAGAAAATAAGCAGTGTAAATAATAAAATAAATAAATAAACAAACAAACAAACAAAAAATGTCATTGACAACATGAGTTGTAGAGTCCTTGAAAGTGAGTCCACAGGTTGTGGAATCAGCTCACTGTTGAAGTGAGTCAAGTCATGCACGCTGGTTCAGGAGCCTGATGATTGAAGGTAAATAACAAGGGGCCAAATATCGGATCCTCCTCTTCATACATGTCAGACCATGTTGGAATGATAGTGTAAGAACATAGCAGAAGAGATCTGCTCAGACATTCAATAGGATTGTGTCTGATCTGCTTCAGATCTCAACTCCTTTGCTAGTCACCCATTACCCTCAATTCCATCCTCCTTCACAATTGTGCCTGTTTTCCCCTGTTACCCAGCCTCCACAAGCCTCTGTGGTAGACAATTCCAGAGATTTATTACCCTCGGCAAGACATTTCTGACCACCTCAGTTTTAACTGACTGCCCTCTTCTCTCCAAAATACACTCAGTGACAAGTTTATTAGGTACACCTGCACACCTGCTCATTAATGCAAATATTTAATCAGCCAATCATTTGTCAGCAACACAATGCATAAAAGCATGCAGACATGGTTAAGGAATTCAGTTGTTGTTCAGGCAAACATCAGAATGGGGAAGAAATATGACCTAAGTAACTTAGGCTGCATCCGTATCCGAAGCTTTTTCTCTTCGTTTTGACCCTCCGTCCACACTGAAATGGCGTATTCCTGCCCCGAAAACAGAGCTTATGTAAAATGCTCTCCAGAGTGTTTAAATCTGAAAACACCGATTGGCCGGTGTAGTGTGTACGGGGTAACTGAAGCTTTTTAAAAATACTGTCACGATGTGCCGGAACAGATGGTAGCGGCAGCGCGGCACTTTATTGTTTTCTTGAACGCAACCTCCACAACACTGGAGGCCAGCTTCAGGAGACTGTCCCTGAGCAGAATGTTACTGCAGCTTTGCAGTATGACAGAGAATTTCTGCTTCCCAAACATCCTAACAATTTCAGAACAGATGGCAATGAGACTGAAATCAGAAGAGTTAGAAATGTACTCACCAAATACTTTGACCCATAACTTACTGAATAAATAAGTATTCTCACTTTGCCTTGTTTTCTGTCCTTGCTTGTATAAGGTGGTTTACCTATTTATGCAAGTACTTCTCTGACAATAGATGTGTTACAGCCGAATGTAACATTGTATGGAAATACAAGATAACACTGATGCAGACATGTTTTATACATTTAACAAGGTGCTTTATTAATGTATTGCTTGTGCAAACGTTGAATGGATTCAATTGTCACTACTTCCAAAATGTTATTTTTAAGTAGTAGCTTGTGTTTGGCATAGGCGTGAAAATGTTATGGCCAAAAGAGGAAAATTGAAAGTTTTACTTTTATTCAGGTAGAAAGTAAAATCACTTTTGCCCAGTAAACATGAGGAAATCTGCAGATGCTGGAAATTCAAGCAACACACACAAAATTCTGGTGGAACGCAGCAGGCCAGGCAGCATCTATAGGAAGAAGTATAGTCGACATTTCGGGCCGAGACCTTTCGTCAGGACTAACTGAAAGAAAAGATAGTAAGAGATTTGAAAGTAGGAGGGGGAGGGGGAAATACAAAATGATAAGAGAAGCTAAGAGCTGGAAAGGTGATTGGCAAAAGAGATACACAGCTGAAGAAGGGAAAGGATCATGGGAAGGGAGGCCTAGGGAGTAAGAAAGGGGGAGGGGAGCACCAGAGGGAGATGGAGAACAGGCAAAGAGTGATGGGCAGAGAGAGGAAAAAAAAGGGGGGGAATAAATAAATCAGGGATGAGGTAAGAAGGGGAGGAGGAGCATTAACGTAAGTTAGAGAAATCAGTGTTCACGCCATCAAGTTGGAGGCTACCCAGATAGAATATAAGGTGGTGTTCCTCCAACCTGAGTGTGGCTTTATCTTGACAGTAGAGGAGGCCATGGATAGACATATCAGAATGGGAATGGGATGTGGAATTAAAATATGTGGCTACTGGGAGATCCAGTAACTCGTTTTGTTGCAAAATACAGCAAAATAATACAGAAAGACATGGAAAAAATATAGGCAAACAAATGAGGTAACAGCAAATTTCAGTTTTGCCCAGTAACAAGCCTTATTGGATTTAGTTGTAGCTGTCGTCCCTTTCATCGGTGAAGAGTCTATGGCTGTAGGAAATGTTTCCAATACTGTCCATGAACTTCCTGTTGGTTGTCTCCATACATTCCAGTATTTGTTTTTTTAGTTTTAAGTCCCCCTGCGCAAGAGCCAACAGCTGTCCGTTGTTTGGCAATTTCCTTTTTAAGTTTTTCTAGTCTGTAACTGGACAAACGTGCTCCAAGTCTTTCATGGCAAGATTCGACACCAGACATGTTGCTTGTTTTCTGTAGATGTGTCCTGCGCATGCCCAGTAGGAGGAGATTCACCCAAATACCCATTTTAATGTGGATGGAGGTATTTTCAAAATACCTGGTGTGGAAGTCTATTGTTTTTACGCAAAACCGGTGTTTTCAAAATTATCTGGTCTAGTGTGTACGTAGCCTTAGACTGTGGACTGATTGTTGGTG
Organism: Hypanus sabinus; assembly: GCF_030144855.1. Taxonomy (NCBI): domain Eukaryota; kingdom Metazoa; phylum Chordata; class Chondrichthyes; order Myliobatiformes; family Dasyatidae; genus Hypanus; species Hypanus sabinus. The sequence goes on along the minus strand of NC_082707.1, from coordinate 14,039,071 downwards.
ATAGATGGGTGATTTGAATATTACAGAAATTGCTGATCTGGGTTTTTTACACAGAGCAGTCTCGCGAGTTTACAGAGAATGGAGTGAAAAAACAAAAAAATCCAGTGAGCAAGAGTTCTGTGGGTGAAAACACCTTGCTAATTAGAGAGGTCAGAGGAGAATGGTTCAAGCTGACAGGAAGACGACAGTAACTCAAATAACCACACGTTACAAGTGATGTGCAGAACAGCATCTATGAATGCACAGCACATCAAAACTTGAACTGAATGGGTTACAGCAGCGGAAGATCATGAACGTACACTCAGCGGCCACTTTATTACAAACAGTAGATACAGGAGGTATAACCCTCCCTGCACTCACTCACTCACTCGCACACACACGTACACACACACGTACACACACATGCAGTGGAGCTGGTGAAGAGCGCAACAGTGAGAAAGCCATCATATCGTAGCAGTCAACTCAGTTAATGAATTGAATTGAATTGACTTTATTTCTTACATCCTTCACGTACATGAGGAGTAAAAATCTTAGGGGGCATCTACATCTAAATGTACAATGTGCAATCATAGTAATTTATAATAAACAGAACAGTCATTATAATTTAGAGTACACTCAAATCAGCGTGAGTTAATCAGTCTGATGGCCTGGTGGAAGAAACTTCCCGCTGTTGGTCCTGGCTTTTATGCTGCGGTACCACTTCCCGGATGATAGCAGCTGGAATAGGTTGTGGTTGGGGTGACTCGGGTACCCAATGATCCTACACTTCTGTCCTTGTAAATGTCCGGAATCATGCAAAGTGCACAACTAAAGATGCACTGGGCTGTCTGCACCACTCTGCAGAGTCCTGCAACTACGGGAGGTACAGTTCCCATACCAAGCAGTGATGCAGCCAGTCAGGATGCTCTCAGTTGTGTCCCCTGTAGAAAGGCCTTAGGATTTGGGGGCCCATACCAACTTCCTCAGCTGTCTGAAGTGAAAGAGGCACTGTTGTGACTTCTTCCTCCACACAGCTGGTGTGTAAGACCAAGCGAAGTCCTTGGTGATGTGGATGCGGAGGAACTTGAAGCTGTTTACCCTCTCAACCCGAGATCTATTGAGGTCAACAGACTGTCTCCATTCCTCCTGTAATCCACAACCAACTCCTTTGTTTTTGCAACATTGAGGGAGAGATTGTTTTCTTGGCACCACTCTGTCGGAGAGATGACTTCTTCCCTGTAGGCTACCTTGTTACTGTTTGGGAGTAGGCCAATCAAAGTAGTGTCGTTGGCAAATTTAATTAGCAGATTAGAGCTGTGGGTGGCGACACAGTCATGAGTCTACAGGGAGTAAAGGAGGGGACTTAGTACACAGCCCTGAAGGGCTCCTGTGTTAAGAGTCAGAGGGCTGGAGATGAGGGAGCCCACTCTTACCAACTGCCAGCGATCTGACAGGAAGTCCAGGATCCAGCTACACAAGGCAGGGTCAAGGCCGAGGTATCTGTGCTTCTTGTTGAGCATGGAAGGAACTGTGGTGTTGAATGCTGAACTGTAGTCCAAGAACAGCATTCTCACGTAAGCATTCTTCTTCTCCAGATGTGTAAAGATGGTATGTAGAGTAGTGGCTATTGCGTCATCTGTCAGTTGGTTGTGTCGGTAGGGGAATTGTAGGGGGGTCGAATTGTAGTGGGAAGATTTTCAAAAGTTTAACTACATGAACTTGCAGAGTGAGTTATCAACTTGCTTAATGTTCACTGGCTTTTTTTAGTTGGTTGATTTACAATGTTGTAGAGGTAGAGGAGAATTATTCCTTCGTAAGAGCACATGCAGCCACAGAAAAGACATTGTTATTCCTTTCTCTGAGTCCAGGCTGTCTATTGCACATTTTTAACTTTGTGCTTCAACGCGAGAATATAGATGTGAGGCAGACTGCAGGAGTGGAACAGATTTTTGTTTTAAATAAATGGATTATTGAACAGACTGAAAGGAAAATAATTTCCTCACTTGGCAATGGTGACTACATAAAACAGGCATAGCTTGTTTTCAAACTTGTGCTTAATATCTGCAGGCTGACCTACATGTGTCAGTCTCAATCATTCTGAGTCCAAAATGTTGCCAAAAGATGTGATGAAAGCAATCTCTATCAGATTGGCAGATCTACCAAGCTTTCTAACATGCCCAGAACCTTGAAAATCATCCAGCATTTCTTTTGAAGCTCTGTGGGGAGAAAATAAATCGAGTGCAAAGTTAATTATGATGGAGTTCTTTCCACTTGGCATCTCTGCACAGAATATACAGTCAGACAGAGGGAGCGGTTCTGGTGTCGATATTACAGGTTCCGTTTTATTGATTCATTGCCAAGACAAACTGTGTTACCCTGTATAAATCCTGTCACAAACTGAACTAAACCAAACATTATGATCTGAAATATGATCAGGCACAAACACGGAAATATGCAGTGGAATTCCGGAATCATTGCAAGGCTGCTTTAGTGGTCAGAAAACAAAAGTTATGCTTTCAGTAAAGTTTCTTGGAACTTGCTAACTCCTGACATCTGGAGTGCTATGTCATATCAAAAGCTTTGCCTCTAATTTATTTTTGATTGTTCCATCTGTGATGAATGAACAAAATTCTCCAAAAGTTTTAGTCTGCCCCGAGAGGAGGTGGAGCCAAAAAAGGAGCATAAACTCATGTATGGATTAGTATCAGTACCTCATGGAAAATTGGATTCATGTTGGAATGTGCAAGTGGTTCAGGAAGATATGATGTACACTCAGTGACGATTTTATTAAGTACCTCCTGTACCTAATAAAGTGGCCACTGTGAGAAAAAGGTAAATTATAAACTGATTGATGTAGACGTACAATATGATGGGAGATTTGGTTGATTTGCATTGAAGCACGAAAGGGGACTTCTGTGGATGTCTGCAAGAAAATGAATCTCAGGGTAGTATATGCTGGCATATATGTATTTTGACCATAAATTTTCATTGAACTTTGAACTTGAACAGTGCTCAATCTGCTGAGTTCCTCAGCAGATCATGTGTTGCTCCAGATGCCAGCATCTGCAGTCTCTTGTGTCTCCAAAAGCAACTTGAGCGCCACTCACATCTTAAGTACTTTTTATTTATAATTATTCTTTTGCATTTCTCTTTACTTTGCATCTTCAACGTCAATTTTGTTTATCTCTCTGCAGCTGCAGACTGTTCCCAACAAATCTCTCCAAATCTATGTCTAAGTATTTTGGTGAAGCAGCCTAAATCATGTTCAAACATTGGAAATGCTGAAAAGTTCAAGTTTACTATCATTCAGCTGTACACATGTATACAACCAAATGAGACAACATTCCTTCAGATCAAGGTGCACAACACAGTATATACTGTATAGCTCACACACAACATATAAAGTAATATTACTACAGATTAACAAATAATAAGATGCAGTTACAATACAACTTTAAGAGTAAAACAGTACAATGCTACAAAGGATCCACAGACAGAAAATTCAACAGTGGTGTGCAGAAGAGCATCTCTGAATGCGCAACATGTTGAACTATGAAATAGATGGACTGCAGGAGCAGAAGACCATAAACACACACTCAGTGGCCACTTTATTAGATACCTTCTGTATCTAGTAAAGTGGCCACTGAGTGTAAATTAAAAACTATTAAAATATTTAAGTAAACTCAAGCAATTAAAAGTAATCTATTTTGTTAAATTTTCTGTACACCTGGACTCCTTTCAATGTTCATAGAATATTAAGCCAATCTTTTAACCAAATCCAAATTCAATTGAATCCTTCCTTCCACTTTCACCTACATGCCTATCTAAGAATCTGTTAAGCCTTCCTACGAATGTCTTCATCACCAGCTGTCAGTGTTTCTCATTCAATTTCAGCTTGTGCAGCAATTTATAAAAATGGTTTCTGTGTCCTCTTTTTGACTTCTCACTATGTTCTATAGGGATTTCGCTACACTTTCCTGTTCTTCTGCTCCGTATAAACTAATGTGTTACTTCTCTGTAGCAATTATTTCCCACCTCCTCCTCTCCTCCAGGTACAATGTAGGCTGCAGCAGGCGGATGGGGCTTTTTAAGTCTGACAAGAGCTCACGGTGGAACAGAAAGCCGGAGCCTCATGTGTTCAGTCGACGGGGGCGGAGAGCCAGCATTCTTGAAGGAGCGTCAGGAGACCACTTTATGAGACAGGTACGAGGGATGTGAGAACTACAAGTGCCAGCTCAATGCTTTGTTACACTTCTGGGTTAGTTAATGTTGCTTGAGTACAAAGCCAAGTGGGGATCAATAATATCCATGCCCAGTTGTAATGGAACATATTGCAATATGGTTTTACTTATAACACCATAAGAGATAGGAGCAGAAATAGGCCTATTATTATCCCCATTGACCCCCGCCATTCTCCTGCCTTCTTCCCCTAACCTTTGAACCCCTTACTAATCAGGAAATATCAATCTCCACTTTAAATATACCTAGTGACTCCACAGCTGTCTGTGGCAATGAATTCCACGGATTCACTGTCTTCTGACTGAAGAAATTCCTCCTCATCTCTATTCTAAAGGGATATTTTTGTTTAACAAAGCTTGTGCCCTCTGGTCCTAGACTCCCCACTACAGGAAGCATCTTCTCCACATCCACCCTATATAAGCCTTTCAATATTCAATGTTTCAATGAAATCTGTCCTCATTCTTCTAAACTCCAGGGAGTATAGGCCCAGAGCCATCAAACACTCCTCCGAATCATTCCCGTGAGCTTCCTCTGGCCCCTCTCCAACGCCAGCATATCCTTGCTTAGATAGGGGGCGCAAAACTACTCATAATAAGTCATTCATGATAGTCTGGAATCAGGATAGAGGAACGTCCATTTAGAACAGAGATGAGGAGGAATTTTTTTAGCTGGAGGGTGGTGAATCTGGAATTCATTGCCACAGACACTGTGGAGGTCAAGCCATCAGGTATAATTAAAGTGGATTTTGATCAGTTTTTGATGAATAAGGGCGTCAAGGGTTATGGGAAGAAGGCAGGAGAATAGGGCTGAGAGGGATAATAAATCAGCTATGATCAAATGGCAGAGCAGACTCAATGGGCTGAATGGCCTAATTCTACTTTTATGGTCTTGTGAGATTACCAGCAATAACAACATAAAAGATAATTTTGTCCTAAAAGGGTTATTACAACTTCATAGATGCATAAAGTCACAAATGCATAAACACACTCAGTCTTTGCCCAGGGAGAGAGAATCAAAAAATAGATGGTATAGGTTTAAGGCCAAAGGGAAATGATTTCAAAGGGACCTGAGAGGCAACTTCTTCGCACAGAATGTGGTTGGTACGTGGAATGAGCTACCAGAGGAAGTGCTCGAGGCAAATACAATAATGGATAGGAAAGGATTATTGGGATTCAGACCAACAATGGGTTAGTACCCAGGGCATATTCAAAACCCGGACTCCAGCACCATCACTGCATGTTCCAACAGCCATGGATTCACCCTGGCCGTCGATCTCAGCTGCCCCAGCAACCCAGGGCATATTGAAAACCCGGACTCCAGCGCCATCACCGCAGGTTCCAACAGCCATGGATTTTCCCTGGTCGTCGATCTTGGCTGTCCCAGCAACCCAGGGCATATTGAAAACCCGGACTCCAGCACCATCAATGCGGGTTCCAGCAACCATGGACAGTTTCAAAGCGATTGCACAACCACCGACTGCGACTCCAGCCTTGAACTCCAGGCCGGGTCTTCACATGCTGCGATTGTGACTCCTGTCTCCCCTTCCCCCACCACCACTCTGAAATCCCCTTTCCCTTAGATCCCATCGTCAGCTCCTGGGCCCTCAGAGGCTCCGTCTTCCTCTCACCCCAACTCTTCCCTCTCCACTGACACTACCAGGCTCCCTCTCCCCTCTAATCCCATCTCTCATCCGTGCCGGGTCTTTACCATTCCCTCCGACCTTCAAGTCTCTAAGGCAGAGCGCTCTGTCCTCAGTAAGGGCCTCACCTTTGTCTCCCTTCGCCCACACCTCAGCGAGTTCTGCATACGCCACGACACTGAACTCTTCCGCCGGCTCCGTCTCCGAGCTTACTTCTTTGACAAGGACTTTCCTACCCCCACTGATGACCCTTTCTCCCGTCTTCAACCCTCCTCCTCTTCATGGACACCCCGCTCTGGTCTTCTGCCTGCTCTGGATCTCTTTATTGCTAATTGCCGACAGGACATCAACCATCTTGACTTCACCACACCCTGTTCCAATTCCAACCTAACTCTTTCTGAACACTCTGCTCTCCGCTCCCTCTGCACCAATCCCAACCTCACTATAAAACCTGCTGATAAGGGGGGAGCTGTTGTTGTCTGGCGTACTGACCTCTACCTGGCTGAGGCGCAGTGACAACCCTCTGATACCTTCTCTTATTTACCCCTTGATCATGACCCCACTAAGGAACACCAGGGCATTGTCTCCTATACCATCACCAACCTTATCAGCTCTGGGGATCTCCCATCCACTGCCACCAACCTCATAGTTCCCACACCCTGCACTTCTTGTTTCTACCTCCTACCCAAGATCCACAAACCTGCCTGTCCAGGTAGACCTATTGTCTCAGCTTGCTCCTGCCCCACTGAACTCATTTCTGCATACCTTGCCACTGTCTTATCCCCCCTTGTTCAATCTCTTCTCACCTACGTTCGTGACACTTCTCATGCTTTGAATTTTTTGAATGATTTTAAGTTCCCTGGTCCCCACCGCCTTATTTTCACCATGGACGTCCAGTCCCTATATACCTCCATCCCCCACCTGGATGGTCTCAAAGCTCTTCGCTTCTTTTCGGATTCCAGACCTAACCAATTCCCCTCTACCACCACTCTCCTGTGTCTAGTGGAATTAGTTCTTACTCTCAATAATTTCTCCTCTGGCTCCTCCCACTTCCTCCAAACCAAGGGTGTAGCCATGGGCACCCATATGGATCCCAGTTATTCCTGCCTTTTTGTTGGCTTTGTGGAACAGTCCATGTTCCAAGTCTATACGGGTATCCGTCCCCCTCTTTTCCTTCGCTACATCGATGACTGCATTGGCGCTGCCTCCTGCACACATGCTAAGCTTGTTGACTTCATTAACTTTGGCTCCAGCTTTCACCCTGCCCTCAAATTTACCTGGTCCATTTCCGCCACCTCCCTCCCTTTCTTGATCTTTCTGTCTCCATCTCTGGAGACGGCTTATCTACTGATGATTACTATAAGCCTACAGACTCTCACAGCTACCTGGACTATTCCTCTTCCCACCCTGTCTCTTGCAAAAATGCTATCCCCTTCTCACAATTCCTCCGTCTCCGCCGCATCTGCTCTCAGGATGAGGCTTTTCATTCCAGGATGAAGGAGATGTCTTCCTTTTTTAAACAAAGGGGCTTCCCCTCTCCCACCATCAACTCTGCTCTCAATCACATCTCTCCCATTTCCCGCACATCTGCCCTCACCCCATCCGCCTACCACCCCACTCGGGATAGGGTTCCCCTTGTCCTCACTTACCACCCCACCAGCCTCCAGGTCCAATGTATAATTCTCCGTAACTTCTGCCACCTCTAACGGGATCCCACTACCAAGCACATCTTTCCCTCCACCTCCCCTTCTGCTTTCCGCAGGGATCATTCTCTGTGATTCCCTTGTCCACTCGTTCCCCCCCCCCCATCCCCCATCCCTTCCCACCGATCTCCCTCCTGGCACTTCTCCTTGTAAGGAGAACAAGTGCTACACCTGCCCTTGCACTTCCTCCCTCACCACCATTCAGGGCCCCAGACAGTCCTTCCAGGTGAGGCGACATTTCACCTGTGAGTCGGCTGGTATGGTATACTACGTCTGGTGCTCCGGGTGTGGCCTTTTATATAGGTGAGAGATTTTATATATAAAATCCCACCAATTTTATATATAGTGGTGAGACCCAACGCAGACTGGGAGACCGTTTCGCTGAACACCTACGCTTGGTCCGCCAGAGAAAGCAGGATCTCCCAGTGGCCACACATTTTAATTCCACATCCCATTCCCATTCTGATATGTCTATCCATGGCCTCCTCTACTGTCAAAATTAATCCAAACTCAGGTTGGAGGAACAACACCTTATATACCTGCTGGGTAGCCTCCAACCTGATGGCATGAACATTGACTTCTCTAACTTCCATTAATTCCCCCTCCCCTTCTTACCCCATCCCTGACATATTTAGTTGTTTGCCTGTTCTCCATCTCCCTGTGGTGCTTCCCCCTCCCCTTTCTTTCTCCCGAGGCCTCCCATCCCATGATTCTTTCTTTTCTCCAGCTCTATATCCCTTTTGCCAATCACCTTTCCAGCTCTCAGCTTCACCCCACCCCCTCCGGTCTTCTTCTATCATTTCGCATTTTCCCCTCCCCCCACTACTTTCAAATCTCTTACTATCTTTCCTTTCAGTTAGTGCTGACGAAGGGTCTCAGCGCAAAACGTCAACAGTGCTTCTCCTTATAGATCCTTATAGATGCTGCCTAGCCTGCTGTGTTCCACCAGCATTTTGTGTGTGTTGTTTGAATTTCCAGCATCTGAAGATATCCTATGGGTAAATGAGACTAGTGTGAAATATAAACATAGAAACATAGAAAACCTACAGCATAATACAGGCTGTTCGACCCGCAATGCTCTGCTGAACATGTACTTACTTTAGGAATTACCTCGGTATACCCATAGCCCTCTATTGTTCGCAAACTCCATGTACCTATCTAGGAGTCTCTTAAAAGACCCTATTGTATCCACCTCCCCCACTGTCGTTAGCAGTCCACACACTCACCACTCTACATAAAAAACTTACCCATTACACCTCCTCTGTACCTACTTCCAAGCACCTTAAAACTGTACCCTCTCATGTTATCCATTTCAGCCCTGGGAAAAAGCCTCTGACTATCTACATGATCAATACCTCTCATCAACTTGTACAGCTCTATCAGGTCACCATCTTCTGTTGCTCCAAGGAGAAAGAGCTGAGTTCACTCAACTTATTCTCGTAAGGCATGCTCTCCAATCCAGACAACATCCTTGTCAATCTCCTCTGCACCCTTTGTATAGTTTCCACATCCTACCTTTAGTGAAGTGACCAGAACTGAGCAGAGTACTCCAAGTGGAATCTGACCAGGGTCCTATATAACTGCAACATTACCTCTCGGCTCTTGAACTCAGTCCCACGGTTGATGAAGGCCATTGCACTGTATGCCTTCTTAACCACACAGTCAACCTGTGTAGCCACTTGGAGTGTCCTATGGACTCAGACCTCAAGATCCCTCTGATCCTCAACACTGCCAAGTCTTACCATTAATACCACATTCTGCCATCATATTTGACCTACCAAAATGAACCATCTCACACTTATCTGGGTTGAACTCTATCTGCCTCTTCTCAGCCCAGTTTTGCTCTGAATTGATGTCCCGCTGTAACGTCTGACAGTCCTTCACAATACAATCTTTGTGTCATCAGCAAATATAGTAACCCATTCCACCACTTCCTCATGCAGGTCATTTATAAAAATCACAAAGAGAAGTGGTACCAGAACAGATCCCTGAGGCACACTACTGGTCACAAGCCTCCATGAGACCCATATGACCCATCTACAATCACCCTTGGCCTTCTCTGTGCAAGCCAGTTCTGGATTCACAAAGCAAGGTCTCCTTGGATCTCATGCCTACTTACTTTCTAAATAAGCCTTGCATGGGGTGCCTTATCAAATGTCTTGCTGAAATCCATATACACTACATCTACTGCTCTACCTTCATCAATGTGCTTAGTCACATCCTCAAAAAATTCAATCAGACTCGTAAGGCACAACCTGCCTTTGACAAAGCCATGCTGACTATTCCTTATCATATTATGCCTCTCCAAATGTTCATAAACCCTGCATCTCAGGATCTTCTCCATCAACTTACCAACCACTCACTGGTCTATAATTTTCTGGGCTATCCCTACTCCCTTTCTTGAATAAGGGAACAACATTTGTAACCCTCCAATCTTCCAGAACCTCTAATTTCATGGATGATGCCAGAATGATCATTGCCAGAAGCTCAGCAATCTCCTCCCTCACTCTCCACAGTAGTCTGGGGTATATCTCATCCAGTCCCAGTGATTTATCCAACTTGATGCTTTCCAAAAATTGCAGCACATCCACTTTCTTAATGTCTATATGCTCAAGCTTTCAGTCCGCTATAAGTCATTCCTACAATCGCCAAGGTCCTTTTCTGTAACGAATACTGAAGCAAAGTACTCATTAAGTACCTCTGCTACCTCCTCCAGTTCTATGCACACTTTTCCACTGTCATCCCTGATTGGTCTTATTCTTTCACATCTTATCCTCTTGCTCTTCACATACTTGTAGAATGCCTTGGGGTTTTCCTTAATCCTGCTCACCATGGCCTTTTGATGGCTCTTTCTCACTCTCGTAATTTCATTCTTAAGCACCTCCTGCTAGCCTTATACTTTTTCAGATCTCTATCTAATTACCTAGTTTTTTGAACCCTTCATAAGCTTTTCTTCTTGACTAGATTTTCAACTGCCTTTGTACACCACGGTACCTGTACCCTACTATCCTTTCTCTGTCTCATTGGAACATACCTATGCAGAACACCATGCAAATACCCCCTGAACATTTGCCACATTTCTGCCATATATTTCCCTGAGAACATATGCTCCCAATTTATGATTCCAAGCTCCTGCCTGATAGCTTCATATTTCCCCTTACTCAAACACTTTCCTAACTGTCCTGTCCTGTCCCTCTCCAATGCTATGGCAAAGGAGATAGAATTGTGATCACTATCCCCAATATGCTCTCCCACTGAGAGACCTGACACCTGACCAGGTTCACTTTCAAATACCAGATCAAGTACAGCTTCTTCCCTTGTAAGGCTTATGTACATACTGTGTCAGGAAGCTTTCCTAAACATACCTAACAAACTTCACTCCATTTAAATCCCTTGCTCTAGGGAGATATCTTTGGGAAATTTTGGGAATTTGGGAAATTAAAATCCCCCATCATGACAACCCTGTTATTACAGAATCTGTCTCCCTATCTGCTCCTTGGTGTCGCTGTTACTATTGGGTGGTCTATAAAAACACACAGTAGAGTTATGACCCCTTCCTGTTTACAGCTTCCACCCACAGAGACTCAGTAGATAATCTCTCCATGACTTCCTCCTTTATTGCAGCAGTGGCATGATCTCTGATCAGCAGTGCCACACCTCCACCTCTTTTGCCTCCCTCCCTGTCCTTTCTGAAATATCTAAAACCTGGTACTATAAGTAGCCATTCTTGCCTCTGAGCCATCCACGTCTTTGTAATGGCCACAACATCATAGCTCCAAGTACTTATCCATGCTCTAAGCTCATCCTGACGAAGGGTCTCAGCCCGAAATGTCAACAGTGCTTCTCCTATAGATGCAGCCTGGCCTGCTGTGTTCCACAGCATTTTGTGTGTGTTGTCTAAGCTCATCCGCCTTGTTCATGATACTCCTTGCACTGAAATAGAGACATCTTAAACCATGAGTCTGAACGCATCCCTTCTCCATCACCTGCCTATTCTCCTTCTGACACTGCCTGCAAACTTTCTCTGTTCATGAGCCAACCACCCCTTCCTCCGTCTCTTCAGTCCGGTTCCCAACCCACATCAATTCTAGTTTAAACTCTCCCCAATAGCCTTAGCAAACCTCCCTGCCAGAATATTGGTCTCCCTGGGATTCAAGTGCGACCCGTCCTTTTTGTACAGATCATGCCTAATCCAAAAGAGGTCCCAATGATCCAGAAATCTGAATCCCTGCCCCCTGCTCCAATCCCTCAGCCATGTATTTATCTTCCACCTCACTCTATTCCTATACTAACTGTTGCGTGGCATAGGCAGTAAGTCTGAGATTACTACTTTTGAGGTTCTGCTTCTCAGCTTCTTTCCCAACTCCCTGTAGTCTGTTTTCAGTACCTCTTCCCTTTCTTACCTATGTCGTTGGTACCAAAATGTATCACGACCTCTGGCTGTTCAGCTTCTCACTTCCGGATATCATGGACATGATCAGAAGCATCCCAGACCCTGGCACCTGGGAGGCAGACTACCATCTGTTTCTTCCCCACGTCCACAGAATTGCCTGTTTGACCCCCTAACTATAGAGTCCCCTATCTCTGCTGCCATCCTCTTCCTTTCCCTACCCTTCTATGTCAGAGATACGGCCACTGTTGCTTCCCCAGGTAGGTCATTTCCCACCCCCCCCAACAGTACTCAAACAGGAGTACTTATTGTTAAGGGGGACAGCCACAGGGGTACTCTCTAGGATTTAGCTATTGCCCTTCCCTCTCCTGACTGTTACCCCCTTATGTGTCTCTCGAGGCCCTGATATGACTACTTGCCTATGGCCCTTCTCTATCACCTCCTCACTCTCCCTGACCAGACAAAGGTCATCAAGCTGCATCTCCAGTTCCCTATTCTGGTCCCTACGGAGCTGCAGCTTGACACACCTGGTGCAGATGGGAGGCTGGGAGTCTCCTGGACATCCCACATCTGACACCTAGTGCAGAACACCGGCTTTGCAGACATACTTCCTAATCCTATTCTTCACAAGTAACTTAATCTCACTTCAACCCGTTATCTCCAAAGCCCCAATGTGCCAAACCCCTCCTGCTCTGTCTCCCTCTACCTCGTGCCCGCTCTATAATGCTGTCTTCTTTTTAAATTCTTCTGCTGGTCTAACTCGCTGACGTCCACGCGCCTGCACAGTCATGCCTCATAAGGTTGACTTTAGCACACTGGTTGAGCACCAAAGCTGGTGCAGTCTTTCAATGATTCTATTATGGACTTATTATGCCCTCAAGTAAATGAATCTCACGGCTGTATATGGTAAACATTAACAGAATGTACTTTGTTAATAAGTTTTCTTTGAACTTTGAAATCATGAGGGGTATAATAAGATGGATTCATCTTCTTCTTGAGCTCTTATCTCCCAGCGTAGCATAGGCCATAGATGACCTGTTAGCGTTATCAATGTTTCTGTAATCCACTCTACAGGGGGTTGGCCTGCACAGTTTCACTAGAGCCCTTTTGGCTGCCTTACCCATTCCACCTCTCATGGCGGGGACGATGAGTGGTAGGTAAGGTGGATTGTTACAGTCCTTTTTCCCCAGGGTAAGGCAGTCCAGAACTATAAGCCATAGATTTATGATGAGGGTGGTAAGGTTCAAAGAGGACCTGAGAGGCAAGTTTTTCACATTGGGTGGTCGGAATGTGGAATGAGCTGCCACAGGAACTGGTGAAAGCCGGTGCAATTTTGAAAGCATTTGGACTGGCAGATGGATAGGAAAGGTTTAGAGGAGTGTGGTGTGAGATCAGAAGGAAGGATGAAAGGATTTGAGTCATCAGATTTCATTGTAAACTAACCATAGAGTTATAAAGTTCTTTGTGATTTTATTAGTCAACCTACCAACAATCTCTGTTTTTCACTTCTCCCAGACACCAGTTGTTTTCCCTCCCGCAGAAGAGGCTTTGGCCACATCCAACCCACCAGTGCCTGAGGAGGCTGTGAGTGTCGCTATGACGACTCGCCGGCGCCAAAATGAGCGGGAGCGGGAGATGCGCGAGCTCAGGATGAGGGAGGCTTCGGAATATGGTGATGTGCTACACGCTGACCCGACGACCTGGACTGTCGATCATGTGTGGGAGTTCATACACTCGCTGCCAGGTGTGTGCCCTCACCTGCAGGCTTGGCCTGGCCCTGAGGGAGGGGCTGATGAGGGATGCACAAAGGATTGGGAGGAGCTCAGAGGGTCAGACAACATCTGTAGAGGGAGATGGACAGTCAACAATTTGGATTGAGATCCACAGCAGAACTGGAAAGAAAGAGAACAAATCAAAGGAAAAGAGAAAGAATGGAAGGGAGGGAAGAGGGGGAGAGAGGAGGGAAGGCCAGTATAGAAAAGTGAAAGGGATGGCATGTAGCAGGAGCCGATGGGTGAGAGGTGGATTCAGGTGAGGGGGGACAACAGGCAGATGAGGGAGGAGGGAGATAGGGCTCCAGAAAGTTACAAGGTAACCAGGAAAGAGCTGAAGAATGGATTTAGGAGAGTTAGAAAAAGGCATGAGAAGGTCTTGACAAGTAGGATTATGGAAAACACCAAGGTGCTGTACATTTATGTGAAGAACAGGAGGATGACTGGACTGAGGGTAGGGCTGATCAGTGGTCGTAGAGGAAATACACATGGAGTTGAAGGAGGTCCTTAATGAGTACTTTGCTTCAGTATTCACCAGTGGGAAGGACTTTGACAATTGTGAGGACAGCATAAAGCAGGCTGATGTGCTAGAACATGTCGTCATTAAGAAAGAGAAAGTGCTGGAACTTTTGAAAAGCATTAGAATTGATGATCCCTGGGGCCAGACATGATACACCCCAGGTTACCAAGTGAGAGAAGATATTGCTGCACCCTTGGCAATGATCTTTGTAGCCTCACTGACCACAAGAATGGTACCCGATGATTGAAGGGTGGCAAAGTTATTCATTTGTTCAAGAGAAGGGGTAGGGATTGCCTGAGAATTATAGACTAGTGAGGCTCACTTCAGAGGTGGTGAAATTATTGGAGAAGATTCTTAGAGACAAACTTACAAACATTTTTGGAAGCATATCATTAGGGATAGTCAACATGGCTTTGTAAGAGGCAGATCATACCTTAAGAGCCTGATTGATTTCGTTTTTGAGGATATGGCAAAGTATATTGATGAAGATAGAGCAGTGGATGTGTATATGGATTTTAATAAGGCATTTAACAAGATTCCCCATGGTAGACTCAGTCAGAAAGTTAGGAGGCATGGGGTCAGGGAGACTTGGCTGTGTAAATTCAGAATTGTTTTGTTCACAGAAGGCAGGGGAAGCCTAATCTACCTGGAGGTGGGTGACCAGTGGTGTTCTGCAGGGATCTCTTTTGTGACCTCCTGCATTTTGTGATTTTTACAACTGATTTGGATAAGGAAGTGGAAGGATGGATTAGTAAATTTGCAGATGACACAGAGGTTGGTGGCATTGTGGGTAGTATGGAAGGTTGGTGGAGTTGTGGATAGTGTAGAAGGTGGTCGTACAGACGTTCACAGGATGCAGTGCTGGGCTGAGAAGTGGCAGATGGAGTTCAACCCAGAGAAGTGTGAAGTGATTCACTTTCAAATTTGAAGGCAGAATATAGGGTTGCTGGTATGATTCTTGACAGTGTGGAGGAACAGGAATCTTGAGGCCGACATCTATACATCCCTGAAACTTGCCTTGCAAGCTGATTGGTTAAGAAGGCATATAATGTGTTGGCCTTCATTAGTCGGGAGATTGAGTTCAAGAGCCATGAGATAATGTTGTACTCTATAAATCCCTGGTTAGACCTAGTTAGGTATTGTATTGAGTTCTCGTCATCTCATTATAGGAAGGATGTGGAAGCTTTAGTGAGGAGCGGAGATTTACCAGGATGTTGCCTTGATTTGAGAGCTTGTCTTATGAGGACAGGTTGAGCAAGCGAGGGCTTTTCTCTTTGGAGCAAAGAAGGATGAGAGGTTACTTGATATAGGTGTACAAGATAATAAGAGGCATAGATTCAGTAGATAGCTCGAGACATTTTCCTAGGGCAGAAATGGCTAATACCAAGGGGCATAATTTTAATGTGATTGGAGGAAATTATGGGGGGGATGTCGGAGGTAGTTTTTTACACAGAGTGGTGGGTACGTACAATGCGTACCAGGGGTTTGCTTTTCTGAAGTCCCATCTGGGTTATGGGATGGAGAGATGAGTGGGTATTTGGGATCCAAATATCCATTTATTCCTTTATTAGCATAGGTCTTCTGCTGACTATGAGGAAAATCACCAAGGATTTCTTGAGTAGCTGGTAGGGGTTCAAGTTAACTGCTTGTTATTACAGAACAGAGGTCTGGTGTGTAATTTTGTTGCCATCTAGCTGAGATGAATGTCCCTTTATCTCCAGGATCATATAGTCGTTGAAGTTCGCTATTCGGTACCAATGACTGATCGCTTCTCTGGCTGTTGTTTTCTGAGTATCCCCAATCTATATGACGGCTGTTGAAGTCTCTGAAGAATATTGCTGGGTGTTTGATTTTTGGTAACAGTGGATTTAGCCAATCCTCATTTGCAGGTTTATAGACATTTACTGGAGTTAAATTTTGACCTATTTGAAAAACAGTGTTGTGGATATTGCTATCTGGTGTGATGTTAGAGCCAGTAATGGAAATGAAAGTAAATGAGTTTTTATCATAAATAGCTGTCCCGTATTTCTTGTGGAATACAGCTGTCACTCTATTATATCCCGATATCGTGACTCTAGATGGAGCAGAGGTCCCCGTAACATGAGGTTGTTGAAGGGCCATTACATTAATGTCATTATCTGTCAGAATTTTAGAGAGATATTTACATTTCACCATTGACATGCCTTCAACATTGAATGATAATATTTTGATCTGAGTTTCCAGTGATCTTCATGCTGGTTTGTTGTTAGAAAAGTTATCTTTGGGTGTTGAGCTTGTAGAGTCTAGTATACCTTTCAAACACAGCGGACTTGGGCACTGTGAACATGGACCTTTTTATTCTGGGTGATCACTGAGCCAGTATATATTGAAAAGTTGGCTCAATTCTTGATAAAATGTGGCCTGGGAGGGGCAGACATGAGTCTATCCGTTCGGGGCTGGGATTGGATCAATACTCGTCTGGCATCTCATCCAAAGCACTTCCAACATGGGTAACCCTGAGTTGGCATCACCTGATGGAGTCTTTAAAGCATGCAAGCCTCCACGTAACGTCAACATATTGATCACTTCTCTGAATACCTGAAACTGAAAGAAAGGAATAAAGAGACATTTGGAAACTAAAATTCTCAATTTTATTGGTGTTAATTCACCTGGTACACTGGCTTTTCACTGCAGATACAATTTGTATGTTTGAATATATTTAGTACACATAGTTGGAAAAAAGGACTATATTGTCAACATAACAATCTGTGCATTACTTCTTTGCTGCTACTGCCACAGAAATTTAACCTTACACCATTCAGATTCAATATAGTGTGACATTGTCATGTGTATGTTGGTGTGATAAATAATTACCCATTTTATTCTGAGTGACCCCCTCATACCTACCTAACCCCTCAGCTGGCTTCACCTATCATCTGCCAGCTTGTTCTCCTTCCCCTCCTCACACCTTATTCTGGCTTCTTGCCCCTTCCTTTCCAATCCTGATGAAGGGTCTCGGCCCAAAACATTGACTGTTTATTCAATTCCATGGATGCTGCCTGACTTCCTGAGTTCCTCCAGAATTTTATGTGCGTTACTTTGACCTTTGATCGTTGTTTTAACTGAGAATATTGCTGACATTTTGTGTATGGTTTCCATATGCAGGTTGTAAGGACATTGCGGAAGAATTCCGATCGCAGGAGATTGATGGGCAGGCTCTGCTCCTGCTGAAGGAGGACCATCTCATGAGTGCCATGAACATCAAGTTGGGTCCAGCACTGAAGATCTGTGCGCGCATCAACATGCTGAAAGAGTCCTAATCTTCCTTGTCTCCAGTGTAAAAGCTGCTAGACCCTTCCATTTTGCTGATTTTTAAGAGGACACACATTAATATCTGGGCAAGGAATTTGGTACGACTGTATACCATATATTCCTGCAAGGACCTTGTGTTGGATTCCTAGGATATTACCTCAGGATTCCTTGTCTTCACATACAAAATCTTCACAAACTCATCATGACTCTTCAAGGGAAGTTACCCTTGACAGGCCTTTGCAAATGCTGAAACCCAACAATTCAGTTCTTCCCCACGTTTTGCCAAAGCGGCTTTATTTACCCAATTGTGATGTCATCTCAACCAACAGGACCTTCCTCCTCCAGCCATTGCTGTTCATCAGCTTTTTATTGACTGGAATCAAAAGGCATTCTGGTTCAACTTCTTGGTTCACAACCTCCTGTTGTTTTCCTCCATTTCATTGGGTGACAAGAAACATGGTTGCCCCTTGAGTTGGTGAGCCATCATGTCCACACCACCCTTGGGAGAAGTGCAGTTAGATAGCTTGTTCTGTCTTCAGTGGGCTCTAAAAAATCTGTCTGAACACCAAGACCTCCCCAGGCCTGAACTAGTCCATACAAATTACCAATTCCTTGAGGCTTGCTTCAGAGTTGGTCTGTACCCACTCAAGTTCAGGAGGGTAGATTTGTAAATCAGGAGGGCATGCTAGATTTATTTATTCTCAGCCAAAAGTGGCTCCCACCAAAGTACGTGAGTGCATGTACATGCATGTTTGTGGGTACATGGGCACACATGTTTGTGTGTGCATTTGACATTGTTGTAGTTTCAGAGGCATGTGAAAGGGAAACTCAACTCAGACAGGGAGAAGTGGTTCTCATAGAAATTTCAGACTCCTTCCTTGCTGACTGTGGTGGTCATTGGTGATTGGAGCCTAGTAATGAAACAGCCTGCCAGCATGTGACGCTAGATCCCACCGTCTGGACTTCCTCCGTTCCTTTTCCTCTTACAATTTTCGGGTGTTTGGAACCCAACCCTGGCCAACACTACTGATGTATCTTGGGGACATCCCTTTCAAACAGAGATGAGGATGAATTTCTTTAGCCAAAGGGTAGTGCATGTAGTGGAATTCATTGCTAAGGTTGGGTGTGGAGGCCAAGTCATTGGGTATATTTAAAGCAGAGGTTTATAGGTTCTTGGTTAGTAAGGGTGTCAGAGGTTACAGGAAGAAGGCAGGAGAATAGGGTTGAGAGGGATAATAAATCAGACATGACGGAGCAGATTTGATGGGAGGAATGGCCAAATTCTGCTCTTTCGATCTAGCTGTAGCACGTCAGGTTGCCTGGCTTAGAGAACAGTAGTGTCCAGCAACGCAGAATGGAATGTTAATCCTCTCGAGGAGTTTCCAAAGACTTTCCCGAGGCTCAGCGTTATTTTTTCCTAAGTGCCAAAGATTTTGGTGATGCTCCCAGGAGATGTTGGAGAGAGCTGCACTGGTGGAAGGGTTACAGTTCAGGAGGAGACTTCAAGTTTGGCTCTCTGTCTGCTCTCTGAGTGAATGTAAAAGATCTCACAGCCATTGTTTCAGGCCAAGAATCTGCCTGTATTTATCCCCAACTTAACATTGTAAATCCAGATGGCCAAGTCTTTACTGAAAATCCAAAAAGCAAACTTTAGCTTCTGAAAATCTAAAGTAAAGCCTAAAAATGCTGGCAATACCTGGTGACAAATGGGAGGCGGCACGATAGCATAGAGGTTAGCATAACACCATTACAGTGCCAGCGACTTGGGTTCAGTTCTGTCTATAAGGAGCTTGTATGTTCTCCCTGTGACTGCGAGGACTCCCTGTTCCTCCAGGTGCTCCAGTTTCCATAAGACATTAAGACATTTGGCCCATCATGTCTACGCTGCCATTCCATCATGATTGATTTATTATCCCTCTAAAACCCATTCTCCTGCCTTCTCCCGGTATTCTTTGATGTCCTTACTAATCAAGAACCTATCATCTCTTGTTTCCTTCCACTTTCCAAAGATGTCTGGGTTAGTGGGTTATTTGGTCAAATGGATGTAATTGGGCAGCTTGTTGGACCAGAAGAACCTTTCACTGTGCTGTATCTCTAAACTAAGCTGAACTCAGCAGGTCAGGCAGCATCCGTGGAGAGAGAAACATGCAACATTTCAGGTCAAGGACTCTTCATCTGAATATCCAGACCTGGCCCTAAAATTGTAACTGATATCCTTTCTGTATATGCAGTCTGACCTGGCCAATTCATTATCCAGGGATCATACTGGGTCCAAAATATCTGAAGATTTTCTTCATTGTAACATGACCTCCCTTTAAAAGGCCAGCCAGTAGGTTATTATCCTGAAGGGGAGATGAGAGCAATGCCTTGTGTCCTGGGGTTTCTAACTTTTTTTTTGCTTTTTCATCAAAGTCAAAGTCTAGTTCATTGTCATAGATAAGTACATGTGTGCACAGGTACAGTGAAAAACTTATTTGAAGCAGCATCACAGGCACATAGCATCAGATCAGCATCAGAAAAACACAAGTTAAAGATAAATTTGACAACTGTTACAAGAAAGAATACTGTTTCAAACAGGAGATACCTTTTAACACAGAGTGATCACAGGGGCCATAATGCTGTTAAACTGTGTTGATTAGGGTTATGCTGGTTGGTTTAAGAACCGAACGTTTGAAGGGAAGTAGCTGTTAATAATTTTAATATATTCTCAGTTCATTCCAGAAGCTTATTCCTTCATCGTTAGAACTTGATGTTTTCAATTATATGTAAACTTCAGGTGTTTAACTGTGGAATGGAAGTTGGACTGATCTCTGTAATAGATTCTCATTCCGCAGAGCCAGGGTCAGGCAAGTCCACAAACCATGTTATTTATTTAATTAGTGATACAGTGCAGAACAGTCCCTACCTGCCCAGTGTGAGCCACACTGCTCAGCAGCCCATCTGTTTAACACTAGCCTAATCATATGAAAGAAGAGCTTATCATAGTAGGAGTGTTTGATGGCTCTGAGCCTGCACTCACTGGAATTCAGAAGAATGAGTTGGAGTTGTCACATTGAAAGGCCTCAGAAGAGTGGATGTTTCCTATGGTGGGGGAGTCTAAGACCAGAGATCAGAGCCTCAGGATAGAGGGATAGAGATGAGTGGGAATTTATTTAGCTAGGGATTGGTTAATCTGCGGAATTTGTTGCCGCTGTCTGCTGTGGAGGCCAAGTCATTTAAGGCAAAGGTTGATCAGTCCTTGATTAATCAGGGCATGAAGTGTTATAGGTGGAAGGCAGGAGATTGGGGCCTACAGGGATCAGTTATGATGAAACGGAGCAGACTCAAGGGGCCAAATGGCCTCATTCTGCTCCCATATCTTATGGACTAATCACAGGACAGTTTACAATGACCAATTAACCTACTAATCAGTGTGTTTTTGTAACTTGGGAGGAAACTAGAATACCAAAAGAAACTCAGGGAAAGGATGTACAAACTTGTTGAAGACAGCGCTGGAAAAGAACTCCAAACTGTGATGCTGCGAGCTGTAATAGTGTTGCACTAACTGGTAAGTTCCATGCTTTCTGCTTTGATTTAACCATCACTGCAACATGCATTGTGCTTCGCCTGTTCAGTAGCGTTTCCTTGAACATAAAGAGCATAACGCCCAGTGGGCACAACCAGCAGCTGCTTGTTCTCTTCGTTGTTAGAGCTGAGAGGGACAGGAATCATTTACCCTTGTTTGAATATGCAGAAGCTTCTCTTTGCCTATCTGTACCAAGGTCTTGATTCCTAATCCAAATAGAATGGGAGCCAGCTGCACAGTCATTAATGCCTTTTTCCCACAGTGGAAATCTCATCCAGTAGAAGGCAAAGTTTTAAAGTTAGAAGGAGAAAGCTAAACGGAGGTTTGCATACTAAGTTTTTTTTTTACATGGAGAGTTGTGTCTGGAACAGCTATTCAGGGGAAGTGGTGGAAGCCATGTTTAAGAAGCATTTAGACAGGCTCATGACAGACAGGAAATATATTGGGGGAGTCTCGAGCCAGAGGGCACAGCCTCAGAACAGAGATGAGCAGGAATTTCTTTAGCCAGAGGCTGGCAAATCTGTAGAATTCATTGCCATAGATGGCTGTGGAGGCCAAGTCATTTAGGTATATTTAAAGTGAAGGCTGATGGGTTCTTGATTAGTAAGGGTGTGAAAGGCTATGGGGAGAAGGCAGCAGAATGGGTTTGAGAGGGATAATATCGGCTATGATCAGATATTGATGGACCAAATGGCTTAATTCTGCTCCTATGTCTAATGCTGTTATGGAGTAGAGGGATTATATAATATATGCAAACAGATGTGCAGTTCAAATTGACATCATGGTTGCCATAGAAATTGAGGTGCAAAGGGCCTGTTCCAGTTCTGTACATAGCTGTGGTGCGGTTTGGTAGCAGAGCATTTATCATAATGCTTTACAGCGTTAGTGATTCGGGTTCAATTCCCCACCGCTGTCTGCAAGGTTTTGGCTTGTTCTCCTGTGACTGCTTAGGTTTCATCTGGGTGCTCCAGGTTCCTCCCACGTTATAAAGACATTGTTAAGTTATGGGCATGCTATGTTGGTGCCAGAAGTGTGGTGACACTTGAAAGCTGCCCCCAGCATAATTTTGGATTGTGTTCATTGTTGACAAAAATGACACATTTCCCTGTACATTTCAGTGTACATGTGACAATTAGAGCTAATCTTTAATCTTTATCTGATCAAGTTGGGTATATATTTTGACCCATTCAAAGGCTGCTTCTGTCAACTCAGGACAGTGTGCTCAGTATCACTGCCTCATACCGTCTGTCCTTGATGTCTGGGCATCACAGTGAGTGTGATTCCCTACAGATGGTTCAGGATTGGTTCGAATGAGTAACAGGAAGGATTAGTAGTCAGTTACAGATGCCATGCTGGGTTAGGTATTAGTTTTATCCTAGAGCAGAGGTTCTCAACCTAGGGTCCAGGGATCCCACAGTTAATGGTAGGGGTCCATGGTGTAAAAAATTTTGTTATTTCCCCCCCCCCCCCCCCGTCCGAGAGAAAATCAGTTCTCTGAACTGAAAACAGAACCTTGCGAAGGATGATGAGAGGTGACATGATAGAGGTGTTTATGGTGATGAGACATAGATCAAGTAGATAACCAGAGACATTTTCCCAGGGTGGAAATGGCAAATGAAGTGATTGGAGGAGAGTATAGGAGAGATGTCAGAGGTAGGTTTTTTACACAGACAGTGCCGGGTGCATGCAACACACTGCTAAGGGTGGTGGGTGAGGAATAATATTAGGGACATTTAATCTTAGATAGGCACATGGAATGGAGGGCTGTGCAAGATGGAAGCTTTAGAATGGGCCAAAGGCCCTGTATTGTGCTGTTCTGTTCTGTTTTTGAGAACTTTTCCTTCATGTCATTAACTAATGGAGCACTTGGAAAATCAATGTTTCCTGTACCCTCTTCTCCATACCTTGATGTTTGTCAGTGGAGGTGCATTATAAGGGTCACGTGGCTCGTGACACAAGAACTTTGTTCAAAATTATTGTTTTTTTCTTTAAGACTGAACGTCCCTTTAAGTGCAATTACACTGAAAATGCAGTGGATTGCAGGTGTCAAATTGGCTTATTGCTATCACAGTGTGCTTTGGATGCCATCCGTGCAGATAACTTTATTACAACACAGTTAGTACACGGTTAGACAACAGAATGTAGAATGAAGTGTTACAGTTACAGAAAAAGTACAGTGCAGGCAGACAGTAAGTTACAAGGGCATAAAGAGGTAAACTGTGAGGTTATGAGTCTATCATATACTAGGGAGCTGTCTTTTAACAGTGGGATAGAAGCTGTCCTTAAGCCTGGTGGCACGTCCTTTTGATCTTTTGTCTCTTCCACCTGATGGCAGGGGGAAAAGACAGAATGTCCGGAGTGGGTGGGGTCTTTGATTATGCTGTCTATTTTACTGAGGCAGTGAAAAGTGTAGACAGGGTCCATGGAAGGGAAAACACACAGAAAATGCTGGTGGAACAAAGCAGGCCAGGCAGCATCTATAAGAAGAAGCACTGTTGATGTTTCAGGCCAAGACCCTTCGTCAGGACTCACTCTCTCTCTGTAGTTTCTTCCAGTCTCAGACAGAGCATTTACTGTGCTACATCTGAATGAGATCCTTTCTATGGTGCCTAATAAAAATTGGTGAGGGTCACTTTTCTTTATTCCTTGAGAGGCTAGAGGCACTAGTGAGCTTTCTGGTCTGTGGCATCCACATCACTGGACAAGGACAGGGTATTTCTGAAGTTCACTCTCAAGGTGGTGGTTTCCAAGTTAGGTGCATGTGATGACATGATATCAAGTCACAGGTATCTAGCCTGGTTTGGGTGTTGTCGATAGAGAGGAATAATTGGAAAAGGCCTCAACAGCTAGAATATCTGTTAGGGTCTCTGCTGATGCTGCCGTAACAGAGAACTTGCTGGCAAGTGTGCCTGGTGGCACGGTAGCGTAGTGGTTAGCACAACGCTTTACAGCACAGGCGACTCAGATTCAGTCGTGTTGCTGCTTGTAAGGAGTTTACGTGTACGTTTCCTCTGGTTTCAGTTGGCCGGTTAATTGGTCATTCTAAATTGTCCCGTAATTAGGCTGGGATTAAATTGGGAGATTGCTGGGTGCCATGGCTCAAAGGGGTGGAAGGGCCTATTCCATGCTGTATCTCAAAACACAAAGCAGCTGAACTCAGCAGGTCAGGTCGAAACACTGAGCAGTCGATGATTCGGGCCAAGACCCTTCATCAGGCCTGGAAAGGAAGGAGGCAGGTGATTGGTGGGAAGTGACAGAGGGTCTCACTGAACTCCCTTCAAACAGAAGATTTAAACTTCTTCAGGGTAGACATATTTTGAACAAAATTCACAGTGGAGCAGCAAATCATAAACACAAGATGCCTGGTGGCATAGCATGGCTTTACAGTACCTGTGACCAGGATTCAATTCCAGCCACTGTCTATAAGGAGTATCTGCTTTTGTCCATTACCATATGGGTCTCCTCTGGGTGCACCAGTTTCCTCCCAACTTCCAAAGATGTGAGGTTCAGTAGATTAATTGGTCACATGGGTGTAATTAAGTGAAGTGGTCTTGTCAGGCCAGAAGGGCCGGTTACCATAATGTATCACTAAACTAAATTAAGAGGTTCTGCAAATGCTGGAAGTCTTGAGCAGCACACAGAAACTGCTGGAGGAGCTCAGCAGGTCAGGCAGTGTCTCTGGAGGGGAATAAACATGACATTTCATGCTGAGACTCTGGTGGAGTGGGCCAGTGCTGTTCGCTGGTTAATCTAAAGGTGAAGAGCCCCTGCCTTGGCATCACTATTGTCTACTGAACTGTGGCTCAGCACAGGGCTGAAGAGGAGAGGATTTATAAGCCCTGTCCACCACACGTGTCAAAATGACAGCTCTTTAAAATCGTGCATTCAGTTCCTCCTGTCCTGGGCCAATTGCAGATACAGCCACTTCCATTTTAAAAACAGTGCGGGTGGAAAAGGCTGAGAGATCAAATATGATGGATTATGTTCCAGCTCCCTTCCAAGATGATGTTGGCCCTGTCACTACATCATAGGAGCCGATGCAAAAACAGTGAACTTTTTAACATTTGGAAACTGCTTTACTGTCTTTATTGCAATTTACAAGTGTTTTTCTTCTAATGTATAGTATCGTTCTAATTCCATTAAACACTTGTAGGCCCTTCGAGCTGCTGCCAATATTGTCTCTGATGGTTTTGAGAAGACATTTTGATTTAGAGTTGGCGATGTAATACTGGCCTACCACCAACACTGCAGAGCTGCCCAATATCTGGTGCAGGAGCAGCCAAAGGTACATGTTAGCATTGACTTTCATTTCTGTTGCTTTGAGGTGGTACGACCAAATACCACCCTCAATGATGTAATCCCAGTTGGTTTGTGTGCTATCCCTGCCAAATCATGTATCAGTTTTTCCCCTCAGATGAATAATTGCAATATACTGTTTTGTACAATGGTGTATTTTTTATCTGTTGAATGTGCAATAGTTGTTTAAGCATCTGCTTGGGTGTTGCTGTGCTGAACCACAGCTGTGACGAAGATTTCATGATTAAATGCTGTCAAAAGCAACCATCTTAGGAGTCTTGTGCTGTCTTGCCCAATTATTTTCCCATCTCCCATGTGTGCCAAAGTTTTTTGTTTGGTTTATTAAAGTTTTAAAAAATATGCCATGATCTTTAATCAATAAGCGAATCAGTGTAGGTACTGGAAGTCTGAAATAAAAGTGGGAAGTTCCAGATACACTCAGTCTGTCAAGAGAGGAACAGAATTAATGTTTCAGATAAATGGCATGAAAGATCTTTTCTATCTTCTCTAATTCACATCTTCAACAATGCACATAAAGATACCGGTCATTTGAAGTCTTCATAAAAATTCATACATAGGAAGAGGCAATTGGACCCATCATATGTTTACTAGCACCAGGTTGATCCTAGTTTCTTCTTGTGACTGAATGAAGTCACTGGGAGACACCGAAGCTGGTGATACAGCAGTCTTTATTCAGCAAGCAAACTGGCATCATACTGGAGACATTCTTGGAAGAACAGGCCTCCTAAACCCAAAGTACATCACATCTTTATACACTTAAGATCAACAGTAACTCAATACAGTCTCATTGATTACAGTGACATTGTTTACTTAAATTCTTCAGGTTGACAGTGCTTCATTTAAGTTACATATAATTATCAAACAATTAACTCTTCATACTAATGCTCCAGACACCCAAGGTTGAATGTTAAATAGCATTGTCTCAATAGCTGCATTCATGAATATGTAGACATCTCAAGTGAATGGGTATTTTCTGATTTGCAATCAATCCCAATCTACAGCTTCAGGAAGACTGACATTCAGAGATGCATTCTAAATTCAATCTCAATCTCCATTCAGATCTGAAGACTGGTTGCTGTTGAAATTAATATTTGCTATACACCATAACTCCAGGATATGCCCTAACAGGCCAAACATTCAGTTCACATTTCAGCAGTCCTTCTGATGCTGGTACACTAACGTAGCAACAGATATTCAATTCTCCAATAATAGTGAAGTGTCACACAGCACAGAAACATGCTCAACTCGTTCATACCAGCTGTGCTTGCCTAATGAGCTAGTCCCATCTGCTTAAATTTAGCCCACAGCCCTCTAACTTTGACCTAACCATGTACTTACCCAGGTGGCTTTTAAATGTTAATGTGACCACCTCAACCACTGATTCAAAGTACATTTATAATCAAAGTGTGTATTCAGTGTACAACCCTGAGACTCGTCTTCCCCACAGACAGCCATGGAATCTGTTCAAGGAAAAACAATCAACCTCCACCACAACCCCCCCCCCCAGCACAAATAACAAATCACCCAAATAGCAACAAAAAAGAATGAGTGAAAACACAGAATACATAACAAATACAAGAGTCCATATTCAGTTTAGCCCAGTGTTCAATATCTGCAGGCTGTCCTCATTTGAAGTTGCCTGAAAACCACAAAGGAAAACGAGTTCCAGAAAACACATCATAATGTGAATGACAGTCCAATCCACAAGCTGTATTGATTAAACCTTGCTCTGGCAACATCCTCCGATAGCACTGAGGGAGGGAGAGAGGCTACTTGAACACAGGAACCTTCCTTCAGGAGCAGCGAGCGAGAGGGAGAGAGTAACTATCACACACAGACATCTCTGGCAGCAATGAGTGAGAGGCTGGTGGATAGCACTGAACATATACTCACCTTCCACACTTGCCTTGATTTTTTCGATCTTCGCCTACACTTTAATCAGCGAGAAATGGAGTCACTAATGGGCTTGTGCCCCATCTCCAAGCTTCTTGGCTTCCAGGAGGCCGCTCACCTCCCAGAATCCTCTTTGAGACAGCAAAGTGCCAGATTGTTCAATTGGCTTGAAAATACACATCAAATTGTAGATCACAGGCTTCAACAGTATCAGAACCATACTTGAAAGAAAAAGATGTAAAAGAAGTGAAGAAGAGGTTTTGTGAACCATCTGGAGGATGTCGCCCATGGTAGCATTGTTGGCTGGTACCATCTTCAAGCAACTCATTCCAAATGCACATCATCCTTTGTGTGAAGGATCTGATCCTGATGGTCCTTTGAATCTCTTGCCTCTGATCATAAACCTGTGCCCTTGTGTTTTAACACTCCCTCTCTGGGAAAAAGACTGTGTGCTTTTATCCTGTTCATGCTCTATCCAGTCAACCTCAATCTATGATCCAGGGAGTGAAGCCCTATTCTACACAACCTCTCCTTGTAACTCAGGTCCCCATGTCCAGGCACATCCTGGTAAATCTTTTCTGTATTTAGAGTTTAATAACACTTTTCTATAGCAGCAGAGCCAAATTAACACAATATTCCAAGTATGGCTTTACCGATGTCTGTATCTATCTGCAACATGCATAATGGGTGTCATGGTAACGTAGCAATTAGGGCAATGCTGTTGTTCAGACAAAACATCAGAATGGGGAAGAAATCTTCCTGCCATATTAACAGTGATAGAGTTCCTCTTGTCCTTACCACTCCCATGAGTCTCTGCATCATTCTCCACAATGTTTGCCATCTCCAAAGGGATCCTACCAGCAAACGTATCTTTGCTTCCTCCCCTCCTCCACTTTCCACAAGGGTCACTACACCCATGGCTTCCCTGTCCACGCATCCCTCCTGACACATATCCCTGCAAGAGGCCGAATTGCCACATGGCACACGCTGCCTCCTTCCTCTATCTATGCCAGTAGATTTGCTGTCACAGCATGGGATTTTATCTTATTAAATAGCCTCACATGTGACACCTTATCAAATGCCTTCTGAAAAATTAAGTAAATGACATCTACTGCCTCTCCTTTGTCTGCCCTGCTTGTTAGTTCCTCAAAGAATTCTAACAAATATTGTCGGGCAAGTTTTCCCTTGACAGAAACCATACAGACTTTGACTTATTTTCAACTTGTTTTAAAATGCATTTGTGGAATTATGGCGAGATGTTCAGGTGAATGTTACATTTTAGATTGGGTTATATAGTTGTTTGCTTGTGTGTTTGTGGGTCACCCTGACTGTAACCAGGGTGTATAATAATCATCTTTCCTGTTTGTATGTGACTGAGTTGGTTCTGCTGAGTGATGGGACTCTGTCTGTTAATGCGCTTGTCACAATAAAAACAGCAGTTGAGATAAACATGCTCTTCTCGTCTGTGATCATGGACTGAGTGCTCACCACAATATACAAGGCTTGAAAAGATTTAACAGAGTAGATATTGGTCCAACTACATTGATGCATGCTCAAGAATGCTCACCAACACTTCTGGTTCCTCAGGAAGCTAAGGAAATTTGGGAAGTTGCTGTCAACTTTTACCAATTTTTAATGATGTACTATAGAGACCATTTTAGCTGGATGCATAATGGCTTGAAATGGCAACAGCTCTGTACATGACAACAAGAAAATGCAGAGTATTGTGGACACAGCTAAGCACATCATTGAAATCAGCCTTCCCCCTACCGATACTGGCATAGGATATCGAGCAATGATGCAACACTGAAGCTTTAGAAAGCATTGGTTAAACCACTCTTGGAACATTGTGAGCAGTTCTGGGCCTCTTATTGAAGAAAAATAATGTACTGATATTGGAGACTGTCTAATGGAGGTCTTGAGAATGATTCCAGGACTGAAATGGTTAATATATGAGGAGCATTTGATGGCTCTGGGCCTGTACTTGTTGGAATTTAAAAAGAATGGAGGGAGAAAATCTTTGAAACCTATGGAATATTGAAAGGCTTGGATAGAATGGATGTGGAGAGGATGTTTCATATAGTGGGGCAGTCTAGGAACAGAAGGCACAGCCTCAGAATAGGACATCCATTTAGAACAGAGATGATGAGGAATTTCAATATTTACGTGTAGTGAATTCATTGCAATAAACAGCTGTGGAGGCCGAGTCATTAGGTATATTTGAAGTGGAGTTTGATACGTTTTTGATTAATCAGCATCAAGGGTTATGGAGAGAAGACAGAAGAATCAGGTTGTGAGGGATAATAAATTACCCATGATGGAATGGCAGAACAGACTCAGTGGGTTGAATGGCCAATTCTACTCCTATTTCTTGTGGTCTTATGGATTTATAGACACTCTATACTTCTCACTATCTCAGTAAAACAGCCAGCATAATCAAGGACCCCATCCACATGGACATTTTCTCTTTTCACCTCTCCCATCAGGTGGAAGATACAGAATGTATACAGATACAGAGCACCACCTGGCTCAATGACAACTTCTACCCCACTGTTATTAAACTCTTAAACAATGCTCTTGTCCGATTAATGGACTCATAGCTTCGGAATTTACCTTATGATTTTGCACTTTATCATTTATGTGAACTGTACTCTCTTGGTAGCTTTTACACTTTATTCTGCATTGTCATTGTTTTACCTTATTCCAGCTCAACACACTGTGTAATGATCTGATCTGTATGAACAGTGTGCAAGACAAGCTTTTCACTATCTCAGTACATGTGACAATAATGTACTTCTCTCATAGAAGTCTCTTTGACACAGAGCTACAGGATAAGGGGCCAGTCATTAAAATTTTGAGTCAGAGTCAGAATCAGACCCTTTGGCCCATCTAGTCCATGGTAAACTATTGTGCTGCCTACTTCCATCAACCTTCACTTCCTGAGCAGTGCATACCCCTCCCATCCACGTACCTATCCAAATTTCTCTTGAATGTTGAAATCATCTGCCATTTTTGCTGGCGACTCGTTCCGCACTCTCTTTACCCTCTGAGTGAAGAGGTTCCCACTCATGTTCCCCTTCAACATTTCACCTTTCACCCTTAACCCATGATCTCTAGTTCTAACTTAACCCAAAACATGTAGAAATTTCTTCAAAGATTCAAATTATTTTGTTATCACAGTGTATGCAGTACACAACCCTGAAACCAGTCTTCCCCACAGACAGTCACGAGTCAAAGAACCATGGAACAAACCCAATAAAAAATATCAAACATCAAACCTCCTCTCCCCCACGTGCAAAAAAATTGTGCAAACTGCAAAAAGTGACAATTATAGAACACAAAACACAAAAATCAAAAGGTATATTTCAGTTCAGTTCAGAGGGTGTTGAATTTTTAGGGTTCCCTACTCCTGATTGTGTTGGAAGACAGTTCATTAAAGTGGAGATGACACTGGAATTTGGACTCCACCGATTTCTCAGATTTGATGCAGCCTTTGCTCTTTTGGGTCCCAACCCCACTGTTCCATTTATTGCCCACCCAGGTCCTGGTTTTAATTCTTCCACATTTCCTCCTGTTTTGACAAACTGCCAACCAGCTGCAGTCTTTTATTTCAAAGTATTATTGCAAATTGTGGTCACATGTCCCCAGAAAATAATCCCAGTAACTGAGCATAAATCATTATTTTTTTATTTTTTTAAAAAAGTTTTAAAGTCCCACAGTCCAAAGATATACCAGTTGGTAGGTTAATTGGTCATTGTAAATTGTCTCATGATTAGGCTAGGATAAATCAGGCAATTGCTGGGCTGTGAGGCTTGAAGGGCCAGAAGGGCCTCTTCGGCTTCCTCAATAAATAAATCAATTTAATTAAAATGCCACCTAAATGATATCTTGGAAATTACAGATAAACAATGGCAAACTGATTAGCATCCTTAGGGAAAAAATTGGTAGCTGCACAATAAGAGATTTAATAAAATTCAATTTAATGATTCAACTCATACATAATTTTTAGATAATTCAGACTGATGATTGTCAAATGTTCTTCTGCAGTTGTGAGGCTGGAAAATGAGGAACAATCAATAACTGATCACTGCAATGACATTTGTTCAGGCCGTTAGAATCTTGTTGTCATGGACCCAGTTCTCATTGCACACAAAGGGAACTTCCTGAAGCTTACAGCGATCCCAGTGGCAGAAGCCATCAGGGATCAAAGAAACAACATCAGGGGGGATGTCCTTGTGTTTCAGCCAGTAGACAGTGCCAATGAGGAAGCTGTTTATGAAGCAAAGCCAGGGAACATTCAAGTCCATATAGGCTGGAAGTGGCGCCCAAATCAAAACAATAGCCAACTGGAGCAGAATAAATGGCATCCAGGTCAGGGAAAAGCACAGGATGATGTTGGCCAGAACCTGTTTCTTGCTTGACTGAGGCTGTAGCTGGGCAGATGGATGGGAGCTCCACAACACTATTTCTTTTAAATAAGAGCCCACGTGCAAGGATCTGACAAGGGATGTCAGGTCAGACCAGCAATAAATTGAGACCAGGACAAAGATTATAAGGATCAAGACAGACAGAAGTAGGCCCTGGTTACTGAAAGGAATATCACATTGGTACAATAGGGTGTCTAATGTCATTTTCCATGCCACATGGACCTTGTAGTCAATACAAGCACAGACTATGGCTCCAATCCATAATAAGAACACAGTGAAGAGGTACGTGAAAGTCCAGGATTCATTTAAGGATTTGGAGAGATTGCGCAAGTTCACAAAATAGTCAAGACCGGCTAGGAGACAGATTGGAATGTGCAAGACACGGTAGATATCTGAGAAGAACTGCAGGTGCAGGCAGATCTGATTTTGAACTCCGATTATGATGTAGTTATTCAGGAATGAAGTCATCACCATGCTTGTGAACAAAGCCAAGTCCATCAGGGATAAGGAGATACAGAAATAGCCAATTAGACTCCGGAGCACCTTTCGATTTACACTTAAAATGAGCCAGTTGAGGACAACCTTCACAAATAAAATGACCAGCAGGATCATCCTAGCATCAAAGGTTTGCAATAAATACATTCTGCAGCCAACTTTTATACAGTTGTTGCCATAAACATCTATTTTTGCGATCTCTCTCCAGGATCAATTCAAAAGGGATCTACTCCCCACTGTAGTCAGAACTTCTGGAAGTTAAAAGAAAAACAAAGTTAGTCCTTCAGATATTAAAGTTCCATGATCAAGAAAATTTCTCACCAAAAACCACAAGATATAGGAGCAGAATCAAACCATTTAGCCCATCATCTGGCCCGCCATTTCATCACAGATGATCCATTTCCCTCTTAAACCCATTGTCACGCCTTCTCCCCATAATCTTTCATGCCTGACTAATCACGAACTGATCAATCTCTGCCTTAAATGTACCCAGTGACCTCGACTCCACAGCCACCTGTGTCAATGAATTCCACAGACTTACCATCCTCAGATGAAAGAAAATCCTCATCTGTTCTAAATGGACATCCTTCTATTTTGAGGTGCACTCACTAATCGTAGACCCGCCCCCCTGCCACCAAAGTAAACATTCTCTTTACATCCACTCTATCTCAGCCTTTCAACATCCAACTGTTTTCTATTAGATCTTTCCTCATTTTTCTAAATTCCAGCAACTACAGTCCCTGAGCTTTTAAATCGCTGCTCAAATGATAACCCTTTCATACCCTGAATCATCCTTGTGAACCTCCTCTGAAACTTCTCCAAAGTCGGCACATCCTTTCAAGAATAAGGGGCCCAAAACTGCTCAAATACTCCAAGTGAGACCTTGTGCCTTCAGTATTACATTCTTGCTTTTATATTCTCGTCCTCTTGAAATGAATGCTAACATTGCATTCGTCTTCCTCCCCACCAATTCAACCTGCAAATGAACCTTTAGGGAATCCTGTACGAGGACTTCCATATCCCTTTGCACCTCTTTTTTAATTATACATGTTATGTCCAATCCCTTTCCTCCCACTCTTTGCCTCCTGCCAAACAGTCAATGCTCTATCCATGCTAATGTCTTTCCTTTAATTCCCTGGGCTCTTATCTTGTTTAGCAGCCTCATGTGTGGCACCTTGTCAAGGACTTCTGAAAATCCAAGTGCACAATATCCACCAATTCTCCTTCGTCTATCCTATCTGTGGTTCCTCAAGGTTGTCACAGCTGGGGGTGGTAATGGGGACAAGCTCCCACTACCTATTAAATGCTCCCAATGGTAGGCACCTCAAATAGCCTCTGACAACCAAGTCCAGCTCCTGGGCTTCATGTGTGGCTTGGCTACTAAGCCTGGTGGAACCACTTCTACTGACAGGAGAAAGGGCAAATGCAGGTTCTGGTGCCTTAAAACCCACTCACTTTGGGCAGATGGGGTCCATTAGCTGTAGTTGGTAGCTCATCTAGGAGAAGGAAGACTCCGATCTCAAACCTCCGCTGCCCTGCGGCTATACCTACTCATGGGAAAGATTCAGGAGTAAATCTGAGTATTTAGTAAATGCACCTTTGGCAGCAATTACAGCTCTGAGTCTGTGTGGATAGGTCTCTATCAGCTTTGTTCATCTGAACACTAATTTTTCCCCATTCTTCTTTACGATACTGATAAAGCTGTCAGATTGTGTGGGGATTGTGGGTTAACAGCTCTTTTCAAGTCCAGCCACAAATTCTTCAATGGATTGAGGTCTGGACTCTGAGTTAGTCCCTCCAGGACATCTTCTTTGTTGTTTTAAACCATTCCTGTATAGCTTTGGCTTTATGCTTGGGGTTATTTTCTTGCTGAAAAATAATCTCTCCCAAGTCACAGTTCTCTTGCAGGCTGCATCAGGCTTTTCTCCAGGATTTCCCTGTATTTTGCTGCATTACCTTCACAAGCCTTCCAGGGCCGGCTGCAGTGAAGCATCCCCACAGCACGATGCAGCCACCACCATACTTCACGGTACGGATGGTGTGTTTTTAATGTTGTGTGGTGTTTGACGTGCCGAAAATGTCAATTTTATTTTCATCAGACCATAGAACCTTCTTCCAGCTGACTTCTACAAGTATGTGAAGAGCAAGAAGATAAGGCACAAGAGAATAGGACCAATCAAGTGTGACAGTGGAAAAGTTTGTATGGAACTGGAGGAGATAGCAGAAATAGTTAATGAACATTTTGCTTCAATATTCACTACTGAAAAGGATCTTGGCAATTGTGGGGGTGACATACAGTGGACTGAAAAGCTTGAGCATATAGACATTAAGAAGATATGCTGGAGCATTTGGAAAGCATCAAGTTGGATAATTCTCTGGGAACGGATGAGATCTACCCCAGGCTACTGTACAAGGGAGGATATTGCTGAGCCTCTGGCAATTACGTTTGCATTATCAATGGGGATGGGAGACATTCCGGAGGATTGGAAGGTTGCAGATGTTGTTTCTTTATTCAAGAAAGGAAGTAGAGATAGCCCAGGAAATGATAGACCAGTGAGTCTTACTTCAGTGGTTGGTAAGTTGATGGAAAAGGTCCTGAGAGGCAGGATTTATGAACATTTGGAGAGACATAATATGATTAGGAATAGTCAGTATTTGTCAGCTTTGTCAAAGGCAGATCGTGCCTTCCAAATCTGATTGAATTTTGAGGATGTGACTAAACGCATTGATGAAGGAAGAGCAGTAGATGTAGTGCATATGGATTTCAGCAAGGCATTTGATAAGGTACCCCCATGCAAGGCTTATTGAGAAAGTAAGGATGCATGTGATCCAAGGGGACCTTGCTTTGTGGATCTAGAATTGGCTTGTACACAGAAGGCAAAGAGTGGCTGTAGACAGGTCATATTCTGCATTTCTGCATTTCAATTTTGGTTAGCTCCTCTCTCATACCTCT
Organism: Hypanus sabinus; assembly: GCF_030144855.1. Lineage (NCBI taxonomy): Eukaryota > Metazoa > Chordata > Chondrichthyes > Myliobatiformes > Dasyatidae > Hypanus > Hypanus sabinus. The sequence continues at coordinate 14,003,888 of NC_082707.1, read as the reverse complement.
GCAATTCCCTTTACTCCACAGTAATACTGATACATCTGACTTTAGCTTCTCCTGCTCTGATTACAGGGTGAATTCTATCATATTATGATCATTCTTACCTTAGGGTTCCATTACCTTAAGCTCCCTAATCATATCCAGTTTATTACACAACACCTAATCCGGAATTGTGGATCCCTTAGTGGGCTCAACCACAAGCTGCTCAAAAAAGCCATCTTGGAGGCATTCCACAAATTCTCTCTTGGGGTCTAGCATCAACTAAATTTTCCAAATCCATCTCCACATTGAAATCCCCAATGACTAATGTAACATTGCCTTTTTGACATGCTTTTATTATCTCCTGTTGTAATTTGTAGGCCACATTGTGGCAACTGTTCAGAAGCCTGTAAATAATTCCCATCACAGCCTTCTTACCCTTGCAATAGTTTAACTTTAATTTTACATCTTCCAATCCTATGTCACCTCTTCCTAAATATGTATACTTATTTATAATTAAGGTATGTATATTTTAACATATAGTACCTTGAGATTAATTTTCTTGCTGGCATTTAAGGAAAAAAGTGCAATAGAATGTTACTGAAATATTATAGTTGTAAACTAAGATTGTTCGGCCCATTGAATCTATGCCAACCAAAGCCAGCAGAGGGACCTTCATGTCCTCATCCAAGTCCTGTTTAATTGTGGTAACAGCTTCTCTCTCCCACACTTTTTCTGGAACTGAGTTCTAGAGCTGCACAACTGAGTATAAACTCAAGAGATTCTGCAGATGCTGGAAGTCCGCAGCAACACACACAAATTCTGGAGGAAGTCAGCAGGCCAGTCAGTGTCTATGGAGGTCAATGTTTCCTGATTCCTGATGAAGGGTCATCATTATTATGTGCCGTATTGCATGTCGGCGATCACTGTCTCATAACAATGCTTGTTCTTGGGAAATATTTCTACAGAAGTGATTTTGCCATTGCCTTCTTCCTGAGATATGCACTAGCTGCTCATACAACCATCCACTACCTACTCCCATGGCTTCACATGACCCTGATCAGGGGTGGGGAGGGGTGCTAAGCAAGTGCTACACCTTGCCCAAGGGTGACCTGCAGGTGAACGGAGAGAAGGAGCCTCACACCTCCTGAGGTAATGATGTATCTCCATCCCACCACTCAAGGGAAGGAAATGAGTCAGCCAGAAATGTTGAGTGTTTATTCCCCTCTATTGAGGCTGCCTGACCTGCTGAGTTCCTGCAGCATTTTGTTTTACTCTCAACTCACCCAGCTAATACTTTTCCCTATTTACTTAAAGAGGTTACTTGTATTGGTTGAGGGTGAGGAGGAAAGATTTAAGAGAAGCCTGAGGGGTAATTTCTTCACACAAGGGGTGGGACCTCCATGGAATGAGCTTCCAGAGGAAGTGGTAGAGGGAGGTATGATAGTGTCATTTAAGAAGCACTTGGTACATAAAATTCTGCACCTGAATAAGGTCACTCCTCATTCACTTAGTAAATGGATAGTTTGAGACAGCAAATAGGACTATTTTAGATGGGCATCTTGGATGAGCTGGGCTGAATCTATGACTTGAAATCTATGGGCAATTATTGATTTCTCATCTCAGGGAAATGGCTTTCTTACTTATCTATTAATTTTATTTTATTCACTTTTTTCGGAGATACAGTGCAGAACAGACCCTTTCAGAACCATGAGGCAGTCTGCACACCCACCTCTCTTACTTAACCCTAGCCTAATCTCTGGATAATTTGCAATGACCAATTAGCCTACTAACCGGTACGTCTTTTGGACTGTGCGAGGAAACCAGAGCACCCAGAGCAAACCCACATGCTCATGGTAAAGGCATACAAACTTTTTACAGGCAGGTTAGGAATAGAACCCCAGGCTGTTGTAGTGTCGTGCTAACTGTTACGCTACCATCAACAGTAGGACATCCACTACCGGGCTACCACATCAAGTTCAATCCTGATCTCCAATGCTGCCCATGTGGAGTTTGCATGTTCTTTCCTGTGACTGCATGGGTTTCCTCTCACATCCCAAAGACATGCAGACTGGGAGGTCAGTTGGCAGCTGCAGACTGCCTCTTGCTGGTTGGTGAGTGGTGGGATCCAGTGAAAATTAATGGGAATGTGGAATTAATTTTTAAGAATGGGATTAATGCAAGAAGGTGGTTGATGAACAATGGCCAAAGGGCCAGTCTCTGTGCTGTATCCCTCTATATTTCTGAGTTGGAACTTCAAAACTGGTCCACCCTCAATGTGATCATGAACACGACAATGTTCCAGATAAAAGGTAACAATAAACTGCTGTCCTGGGACATGTCTGTGGGTGGCAGTGTTTCTACATCTGTGTTGTGGAGGCTCTAGAACCTTAACATAGGGTTCTTGTCGTAAACAGCTTGCACAATGTATTAACTCATGATTTCCCCAAGCAGCTGAGAGCCAAAAATGCACATCTGTAGGGGACAATCTGTGCACCACAAGATTTCACAGAATACAAGAACAAGAGATTCTGCGGATGCTGGAAGCCTTGAGTAACACACAAAATCAATTTCTCTCATTTCCAGTCATTTCTTCCGCTTCTTCTCTCCTTTCCTTTTTCCTGTTCTGGCTCCCCTTCTCCCTGCTCCTACTCTCTTACCCCTTCCCCTTTCTCTTCTCACCTGCTCATCACCTCCCTCTGGTGCCTTTCCTCCTTCCCTTTGTTCTATGTCGTCTCACCAGATTCCTCCTTCTTCAGCTCCATTATCTGTTCTACCTATCACCTCACAACTTCTTGCTTCATTTCCCTTCCCCTATCTACCCACCTTCTCCCTCACCAGATTCACCTATCATCTGCCAGCTTGTACTCCTTCCCCTATCCCCACCTCATGTTCTGTCTCGTGCACCCTTCCAGTCCAGCCCAAGTGAAGCGTCTTGGCCCAAAACGTTTACCATTCATTCCTCTCCATAGATGCTGCCTGACTTGCTGAGTTCCTTGAACATTTTGAGTGTGTTGCTGAAGATTCCAAAAGGGACAGTTCATTGAAAGCAGCACAACAGGTAGACAGGCTGGTGAAGAAGACAATTAGCACACTGCTCCCTCAGAATCTGAATTCGAATTCATCAGTTTGGGTAGTGCTAGTTGGAACATGGGAGTTGTACAAGTTGTTAGTGAGGCTGCACCTTGTGTACCTCAGAGTTTTTCGTCATCCTGTTCAAATTTTAAAGTTCAAAGTAAATTTATCATCAAAGTACATATGTCACCAAGAACAACCATAAGATTCATTTTCTTGTGGGCAGACTCAATAAATCCATTGAATAATAACCAGAAAATCAATGAAAGACCACAACAACTTGGGTTCAACCAGTGTGGAAAAGACAATAAACTGTGCAAATACAAAAAAGGAATAATAATTAAGCAATAAATATCAATATGAGATGAAGCATCTTTGAAAATGAGTCTATTGGTTGAGGGAACATATCAATGATGGGGCAGGTGAAGTTGAGTGAAGATATCCCCTTTGGTTCAAGACCCTGATGGTTGAAAGGTAGCAACTGTTGCTGAACCTGGTGGCGTGAGCCCTGAGGCTCCTATACCTTCTTCCTGATGGCAGTAGTGAGAAGAGAGCATGTCTGGGTGGTGGGGGTCCCTGATGATTGATGCTGCTTTCCTGCGACACTGTTTCATGTAGATGTACTCAATGGTGGGGAGACCTTTACTAGAACAAGACTGGGACATATCCATTACTTTTAGTAGGATTTTCCATGCAAGGGTATTGGTGTTTCCAGACCAAGCGTATGCAGCCAGTCAATATAATCTCCACCACACATCTATAGAACTTTGTCAAAGTTTTAGATGTCATGCCTGTTACGGGAAAGACACAGTTAAACTGGAAAGACTGCAGAGAAGAGTTACAGGGATGTTGCTTGGGACTAGAGGGCCTGAAGGAGACTTGCTTTCTCTCTGCAATATAGGGAGAGATTGGCCCGGCTTGTTTTTTTTATTGCTTAGAATGTAGGAGAATGAGGGGTGATGTGACCTTAAGGAAATGTTTAAAATTTGAGAATCATGGATAAGGTGGATGGTAGGGGAGGCCAAAGTAGGGCATATAGATTCGGGGAGAGAGGGGAAAGGTTTAAAAGGGAGGAAGGGCCAACTTATTCACACAGAGGTGGTGAGTATATGGAACAAGCTATTGGAGGAAGTAGTTGAAGCAGATACAATACTATCATTTAAGAAGCACTTGGTACATGGAGGGGAAGGGATATTAGCTGATTGCAGAAAATTGACTGGTTAGCAGCGACTGGTGGGGCCAAAGGGCCTGCATCTTGTGCTATATTCTGCTATGACTCGATGATTCTAAGGAGAGTGACTGCTTCTATCCTTCTCCTGGGTGACGTTGGTTGAGATTAGGGAAAACTTTGAAGGAATGGCTTTGGGGATCTACTCAGGCAGATGGGGACTTCAGGTTCAGCATCTCAGCTAAGGGACAGGATGGCTGGAAAGATCCCTTCTATTACCTTCAGGAAAAGGAGAGTAGTATGGCACATTATCCAAGGAAACGAGGTGGTGAGTTGTTCCACCAGCTCCAGGTACCTACCACTGCCAGAAGCTTGAGGTGTCTGCAGTGGTCCCAAGAAATGTTTCAAACTGAGTGAACTGTGTGGTTTCCATGGAGATGGACAATTGTTCTTTCAGAAACCCATCACTAGTATAAATATTTGCTGAACTGCATCCAGTACAATCAAAACCAATTGGCACTTGGAAAGTCCAAGCAAATATAAGTAATAACAATTAGGGTTTTGTTAAATGTCACCATTCCCGACTGTGCACAGATGATCCAAATAAATTACAATTGACCTCTGACCTATGACATCATGTCATGAGTCTCAAAATCTCAGTCTTATTGAACAAAGCATTGAACATTCCGGGGAGGAAATTTTCAAACAACTGATCTTATTTTGACTTAAATTAGAAAGTAAGTCATTATACTTTCAAAAACATTTCATCCAATTTTCCAGTGAGCAGACATTTTAATAAATATAAAGTGCTGTTGCAATGCTGATGACGCAATCTGAAGTATGAGGAAACATTGAATAGGATTTTATTCCCCAGAGCGTAGGAGAATGAGGGGAGATATGATACAGGTATACAAATTATGAAGGGTATAGGTGGTGTATATACAAGCACCTTTTATTGCAGACATTGGGTAAAATTATCTAGAGATTATAGGTTAAGGGAGAAATACGCTCCTGTATATATGCATATATGTTAGTGTTCTTCTACACTGTAGCCCATCCACTTCAAGGTTTAACATGTGCATTCAGAGATGCTCCTCTGCACACCACTATTGTAATGCGTCATTATTTGAGCTACTGTTGCCTTCCAATCAGCTTGAACAAGTCTGGCCATTCTCCTCTGATCTCTCTCATTAGCAAGGCATTTTAACCTACAGTATGTGGCTCACTAGATGCTTTTTGTTGTTCACACCATTCTCTGTAAACTCTAGAGACGTGCGTGAAAATCCCAGGAGATCGGCAGTTCCTGAGATACTCAACTGACCCTGACTAGCACCAATAATTATTCCAAGTCAAAGTCATTTAGATTACATTTCTTCCAAATCTGATGGTTAGACAGAACAACTGAACCGCTTGACCATATCTACATGCTTTTATGGGACAGAGTTTACCCCCATTACTGCTGATGACCACTAACATTCATTTTCAAACCACAGAAAGGTGTTCCGCTAAAAACATCAGTGCAGACCAGAGGACAGTCTCAGAGTAGAGGGGAGTCCTTTTAGAACAGAAATGAGGAGGAATTTCTTTAGCCAGAGGCTGCTGAATCTTTGGAATTTGTTGCCACAGCCAGCTGTGACCAAGTCTTTCTGTATATTTAGACCATGAGGACGTACAACACAGAAGCAGAATTAGGCTATTTGGCCTATCGAGTCTACTCCACCATTCAATCATGGCTCCCTCCTCAGCCCCATATCCCAGCCTTCTTCCCATAACCTTTGATACCATGTCTAATCAAGAACCTGTCAAGCTCTACCTCAAGTATACCCAATGACCTGGCTTTCACAGCTGCCTGTGACAACAGATTCTACAAATTCACCACCCTCTGGCTAAAGAAATTTCTCCACATCTGTTTTAAATGGACACCCCCTCTATCCTGAGGCCGTGCCTTTTGTCCTAGACTCCCCCACCATGGGATACTACTATTCCGTCTAGGGCTTTCAGCATTTGGAAAGTTTCAATGAGATCCCCCTTCATCCTTCTGAATTCCAGCTAGTACAGACCCAGAGCTATCAAGTATTCCTCACATGATAACTCGTTCATTCTGGAATCATCCTTCTGAACCTCCTCTGAACCCTCTCCAATGGCACTACATCTTTATTTAGATGAGGAACCCAAAAACTAATCACAATACTCAATGTGAGGCCTCACCAGTGCCTTATAAATCCTTAGCATCACATCCCTGCTCTTGTATTTTAGAACTCTTGAAATTAATGTTAACATTGCATTTGCCTTTCTCACCACCGTCTCTACCTGCAAGTTAACCTTTAGTGTGTTCCACACAAGGACATTGTCCAGCATTGTATTTAATTTGCCACTCTCTTGTCCATTCTCTTAATCTGCAGCCTTTCTGTTTCTTCAACACTACCTGTCTCTCCACCAATCCTCGTATCATCTGCAAACTTGGCAACACAGCCACCTATTCAAAGCTATCATCTAAATCATTGACATACAGCATAAAATGATGTGGTCCCAACACTGACCCCTACAAAACACCACTACCTACTGCCGGCCAACCAGACAAGGATCCTTTTATTCCCACTTGCTGCCTCCTACCAATCAGCCACTGTCGCAACCATGGCAGTAACTTTCCCGTAATTCCATGGGCTCTTAACTTGGTAAGCTGCCTTATTTGTGGCATCTTGTCAAAAGTGTTCTGAATGTCCAAATATACAACATCCTCTGAATCCCCTTTATCTATCCTACATGTTATCTCCTCAAACAATTCCAACAGGCTCATCAGGCAGGATTTTCCCTGAAGAAAACCACGCTGACTTTGTACTATCTTGTCCTGTGTCACCAAGTACTGTACTCCAAAACTTCATCCTTAACAATTGACTCCAACATCTTCCAACCAGAGGTCAAGCTAAGTGGTCTACAATTTCTTTTTTGCTACCTTCCTCCTTCCTTAAAGAGTGAAGTGACATTTTCAATTTTCCAGTCCTCTGGCACTATTTCAGACTCCAAAGATTTTTTGAGAGATCATTACTAATGCCTCCACAATCTCTAGGATGCACAGTTCATCTGTTCTGGTTGACTTTTATGTACCCTTAGGTCTTTCAGTTTTTTTGAGCACCTTCTCCCTTGTAATAGTAACTGCATTCACTTCTCTTCCCACACACTGTTCAACATTGAGCACACTGCTAATGTCTTCCACAGTGCAAAATACTCATTTAGTTCAACCATGATCTCCTTGTCCTCCATTATTATCTCTCCTGCTTCATTTTCTTGTGGTCCTATACCCACTCTCATCTCTTTTTTTAAAAAACATACTTGAAAATGCTTTTACTATCCACTTTGATATTGCTTCCTAGCTTGCTTTCACATTTCATCTTTTCCCTCCTAATGTTTCTTTTAGTTGCCTCTGTAGGTTTTTAAAAGCTTCCCAATCCTGTCTTCCTGCTAATTTTTGCTTTGTTTTTGGAATACATCTATCCTGCACCTTCCTCATTGTTCTCAGAAACTCATGCCATTGCTTTCTGCTGTCATCCCTGCCAGCATCTCCCAATTTACTTTGGCCAACTCCTCTCTCATACCACTGTAATTTCCTTTATCCCACTGAAATACTGCTGCATCAGACTTTCTCCCCATCAAATTTCAAGTTGTTCTCAATCATATTGTGATCACTGGCTCCTAAGGGTTCTTTTACCTTAAGCTCTTGTTATGAATGCACCACAGCTCTGAGGGACCGAAGGTGGGGGAGCCCTCCTTTGTGCAAGAGCATTATTGGGTTGGCTCAGAGGACCGAGGAAATGAGAGAGACCTGGCCATTGTCTCCTGGAGACCACGTTTGTGGATTGGGGACTATGCTATGTGCAAGCCCTCGGGCAAAGTGGGCTGGTTGAGAGAGAGATTGCATCATCCCAACCTGATTGACATCTGAGACCCCGTGAGGAAGTATAAAAGAGAGTCTGGGGAAACAACCCCTCCAGACGCACCAGAAGAAACGCTAACATGGTAGCGGGAAGCCATTTGAAGCCCGCGGGACAACGGGAAGCCCGCTCCCCTGATTCAACAGATTCGCTTCATAAAAGACCCGGGCAAGTTTCTTTCCTCACCAATCTCTCTCTCTCTCCAACAAGTGAAAACCCAGCGGTCCCCCCCCCCCCCCCCCAAAAGGCTGAGGCCTGCCAGAACTGAGTGACTTTTATATTTCCATCAGACAATATATTATCCCCTAGACAAACGATCGAGCTGTTTCTTATTGATGGTTATTATTAGACCCGCGCTTTTAGATTGATTAGTGACGACGTATGTTATCTGAATGTTTGTATTAATCGTATTTTTGTGCCCCTTCATAAATAAAGACTTTTAAAAATAGTACCATCAGACTTCAACGGACCTCTCTATCTTTGCTGGTAAGTGACCCAGTTACGGGATTTCGTAATACTCTCTAATCACTCCTGGTTTATTACAAAAGACCCAATCCAGTGGTAGGCAGCTCAATGACAAACTGCTCTAAAAAGCCATCTTGTAGGCATTCAACAAGCTCACTCTCGAGATCCATTACCAATTTGATTTTTCCAATTGACCTGTACGTTAAAATCTCCCATGACTATCATAACATTGACCTTTTGCCATACCTTTTCTATTTTCTGTGGTAAAATGTGATCCACATCCCAGCCACTGTTGGGAGGTCTGAATAGAACTGCCATCAGGGTCCTCTTACCCTTGCAGTTTCTAACTCAGCTCTCAAGGATTGAACATCTTCCAATCCCATGTCACATCTTTCTACCGATCTGATGAAATTCTTTACCAGCAGAGCCTCGCCACCCCCTCTGCCTACCTTCCTATCCCTCTGATACATCGTGTAACCTTTTATATTCAGCTCCTAACTACAACCATCCTTCAGCCACAATTCAGAAAGAAGAGTTGGCTACAACATACCTGACGATCTGTAATAGTGCAACAAGTTTGTGCCCACCTTATGTCTTATACTCCGTACACTGAGATATAACACATTGAAACTGTATCCCTAATGCACTGATACTCTCCCTGCTGGCTGTAATTAAGTCCTGTCATCTGCCTGCCCTTCCTGACAGTCTGACTGCAGACTGTTTGCTTTTTTACCATCTATCCTTTCCCGATTCCCTTCACTCTGGTTCCCAACTCCCTACCAAATTAGTTTAAACCCTCCCCAACAGCTCAGGTAGCGCTTAAGGCAGAGTTTGATAGATTATTGATTGATCAGGGCATAAAGTGATTCGGGGAGAAGGCAGGAGAATGGAGCCAAGAAGAAAAGTGGATCGGCATTGATTAAATGGTGGAGCAGACTCGTTGGGCCAAATGGCTTTATTCTGCTCCTCTATCTTTTGATTTTATGGTCTTAGAATGCAGAGATGGACTGTTTCTTGGGGCTACAATGACAGATCAAATTCAAGGGGATATCTAATCATGGAAATGCTGATCGATTGTCCCATTTACCCTGGAAAAAAGAAATACAGCAAGTTTACAAACAAAGGACCCTCCTCTTGACATATTCTCCCGAATGCAAATCAGAAGTTTCCCTATTACGGCAGGAATGATCCAAAGGGAAACCAGAAAAGACCCCCCCCCCCCCCCACCCGCCCCACTGTCTCAGGCCTATGTGGCAAGCCAAAATGGCTGGAACATTCTCCCATTTTTACCGGCGCTGGGATGAACTTGCCCTTGATGGGGGTTACCTCATGCTGGTATTGTGAGTTGCTCTGCCATACAAGCTGAGAGCTGATGTGTTGGAGGAGCTACATGCTGCACACCTAGGTGTGGCCATTCTGTATTGAGTTGGCGTTTATAGCTAAGCAAGGAGGAGTATAGTTTATTTAATATTTCAGTAATATTGCAAATATATTATTTGATTGAAAATTCTTTGTTGTTCACATATTTAATTGGAGGTTATATCTAAGAATATATGAATGGCATGCACCATCATGTCATACATATTTGCTTGCCTTAAGTAAAAAAAAACTAATCATACTCAAGTTATTCCCAGCTTTATGCTTTCTTTTCATTAGTTTTATGTTTTGAAGTCCCAAACCACAAGACTGTGTCTTACGGTTTTATGATCCTAATACTGGACATTTCCCTCTCCACCTCAGACCCGAAGCAGGGTATCAACCCTCTCCGTCCAGCACAGATGCTGCTTGGCCTACTGGGATACTGTAGGGAGGTTCTAGTGTGGTTGGGAGAGCTTTTGAGAGAAAATCCAGGGAAATCAATGGACCAATGGGATTATTCATATATCTTTGAGAGCTGGGAACACCCCGATGCAGCAAATAAACACCCTTTATAAACCATATAACAATTACAGCACAGAAACAGGCCATCTCGTCCTTTCTAGTTATGCAACTAGAAATAAAGATCTGACGGAATCACAAAGAGTACACAGGTCACGTCCTCATTTCGGGGGATCTCCTGGTTAACTTGCTCCTGGGCCTGACAACGCTGGCCATTCATGACTCTGGCAGCAGACAGTTGAGGGTTTTGCCTGAGTATCTGCTGGGGTTACGGCTGTCCCTGAAGATGCCAGAGGTGGGTTTTTTCACACAGAGAATTGTAAGCACCCGGTATGCATTGCCAGGGGTGATGGTAGAGGCAGATATATTAGGGACATTTAAGAGACCCTAAACAAGCACATGGTGTGAAAGATAAATGGAGGCGTATGGGCAACGTCAGACTGAATTTAGAGTAGGTTAAACGGTCAGCCCAACATCATGGGCTGCAAGGCCTGTACTGTTCTATGTTGTTAATATAAACAGATTAACCAAGCACTGTTATTCAAAGAACAAAATTTATTCCAGTACACCAGGTTTCAGGCAAATAACCTGTCAAAAGAATGAATAGGCAAGGAACTCTATTCCATAGTCAGTTAACCATGTACATTACTGTATTTAAACTAGAATGTACAAAGTAAAGCCATTACACCTCATTGACCTCAAAGTCCCAGCTGGAGATTTTCAGGAAGCAACGAAGAAGGCTGATGCGAACAAGGTATTAGACATTGTCTATACGGTCTTTAGTAAGGCACTTGACAAAGCCTTGCATAAAGACAAGAGATTCTACGGATGCTGGAAATCCAGAGTAACATATACAAAATGCAGGAGGAACTCAGCAGGTCAGTCAGCATCTAAGGAGAGGAATAAATAGTCAACCTTTTGGGCTGAGACCCTAAATCAGGACTGGGAAAAAATAGGGGATGGGAGGATAGCAGCAGAGATCAGAGAGGGAGCAGCGTGAAAGGGTTTAATTGAACTCCCACCAAAGAGAAAGTTTAAACTTCTTCAGGCTAGGCATACCTCCAAGATGCTTCACGGTAGCACACAAAATGCTGGAGGAAGTCAGCAAGTCAGGCAGCATCTGTGAAAGGAAATAAACAGTCATTGTGGGTCCTGCATGGTAGCTAGTCCTGAATATTAAGGCACAATGGATCCAAGGTGAGTTGGATAATTAATACAAAGGTGGTTTGTTGATTGGAGGCAGAAAGAAAGGATACTTCTCTGACTTTGAATCTGTAAGTCCCCTGTTTCTCCAAGTTCAAGTTTATTGACATAGATCATACCTCCAAATGAAACAATGTTCCTCCAGACCAAGGTATGGAACACGATACATATAACTCACATACACAACACAAAGTAATATTCCCACAAAAATATATTCCAGAAAATTAACAACAGTATACAGTATGATGCTATTGACACTTCATACACGATGAGACCTGGGTCATGGTGAGGAGTTCAGTAGGTTTACGCCTGGGGGAAGAAGCTGAACCCAAAGTCCTTGCTCTAATACTACAGTACCTCCTACCTGATGGTAGGGGGTCAAAGAGATTGCCAGATGGATGGGAGGGATCCTTGACAATGTTAAGTGCATTGTACTTGCACAATGCAATACTTATGAGGATAATTATTTAAAGAATAAGTTGTTGCTTGTGTTGTTCTGCGGAACATTGTGGGCATACTATGTGTGGTGAACTATGTGCCTGTCGGGACACGCCCCTGCTGACTGCTCCTGTGGCTCCTCCCACAGGCCCCTGTATAAAGGAGATCTGCGGCCTGATGCTCGGCCTCAGTCTCCAAGACATTGTATGATAGACACTCACTCCTGGTTCCTTCTTCCAGTCAATAAAAGCCAATATCTCTCCTTACGTCTCAGTGTGAGTTATTGATGGTGCATCACTATGTTAGCACCAGAATATGTGATGATACTTGCACGCTGCCCACAGCACATCCTCAGTTAATACAACACATTTCACTTTCTAATGATAGTTAAATAACTCTAAATCTGAAACATCATACATTTTGCAATTGCACATATGACCTTCCTCCTGAATTTTCTTCAATACGGAGACTTGAAATGGCAAATTACCAACCTTGCAGGATGTGGTGATCTCTCAGCTCTGTTCTGCCAGTCAAGTGTGTGATTCCACAGGAGGTGATTAAATCTCCTGGAGAGCACACTTTGTGTTTGTTATGGCTTTAAAAAACTCTGTTTTTTCTCTGCCACAGGGCTGCAAACTCCCTACACTATTGATCTGATACGAAAGCAACAAACAAGATGGATTGGGAGTTTTTAAATGGATTTTCATGAGTTAACTGGTTGTAAATTAGATCATTCCAATTAGCAGCTGCAACGTTAAAAGCATTATCACTAGCCAATCACAGAAATAGAGACTTCTGTAATAGACAAGCAGCTGCAGATGCTGGAGCCTGGAGTACAAACAATCTGCTCGAGAAACTCAATGGGTCGACTTTAAGCATTGCAATCCTGCATCAGTACTGAGAATGGGTAGACAGCTGCAGAATATAAATCCTCATCGCTGCTCACCGGTAGCGTAATCATGTCATGGTAAGCTCTTCATCCACGAGGGTTAAGTATGACAAAGAGAGCTCAATAGCACCTCTGCTTCCTTAGATATCTGCAGAGATTTGGCATGACATCAAAAACATTGACAAAATACTATAGATGCGTAGCAGAGGGAGTAATGACTGGCTGCATCACAGCCTCATACCAATGCCGAATGGAGGATTCTAAAAGCACAGCGGATTCAGCCCTGTACATCATGACAAGGCCCTCTCACTCATTGAGCACATCTACATGCTGTCATAGGAAAGCAACATCCATCATCAAAGATCCTCACCACCCAGGCCGTGCTCTTTTCTCACTGCTGCCATCTGGTAGAAGGTACAAGAGTGTCAAGACTCGTACCATCAAGTTCAAGAACAGTTACTACTCCTCAATAATCAGCCTCTTGAACAAAATGGGATAACTACGCTTATCTATTGAGATGTTCCCACAGCCAATGCTCTCACTTTAAGGTCTCCCTATCTTGTTATTTCATGCACTTGTTATTCATTGCTATTTATTTACAGTTGCATTTGCACAGTCTGTTGTCGTCCATGCTCTACTTGATCTTACACTGATCCTGTTATAGTCACTATCCTATAGATTTGCTAAGAATGCCTACAGGAGAAAAAATCTCAGAGTTGTATGTGGTGACATACATGTACTCTGATAATAAATTTTACTTTGAATCTTTGAAAGTTTTAACATAAGCTGCTTTTTTTGGGTTAAAAGTAAATGCATCCTCTGAAAAGGGACTGAGATTTAAAATGGTTAGCAAGAGGAAAATGTTAACAGTGAAACATCGAAGTTCAAATGTATCATCAAAATATACATACCATTCACAATCTTGAGATTCATCTTCTTGCAGTCAGCCACAAAACAAAATAAACACTATGGAACTCACAAAAAGCTACACACAATAAATACCACCACATATCCAAGGTGCAAAAGAAGACAAATTGCACACTTAAAAAAAGGGTAAACAAATAACACGTGGAACATGAACTGCAGAGTTCCTGAAGGTGATTCCATGACTGCGGAGCCCGTTCAGCATTGGCCCACAGGCCATCCCAGCAGTGCAGGATCCAAGACTCTTGCCCCTCTTGCCCAGTGAGAATAGAGAGAGACCAGTCATATCCAGGCAGACAGCACTGAACACCTGCTCATCTTCTGCTCTCAGCCTCGACGATTCTAATCTCACTTGACCCTATAATCTGTGTGTTGAAATGGAGCTGAGCATTGGTTCGTCTTCCACTGTCAGGCTTTGCTGCACTGTCCACTCCCAGCAACGGCTGTCCCAATGTACCAGCGCTCCTGAAAATATTACTTGCTGAATCTCCCAGGATACTGCAAGAACACCAGTTCATTTAGATGACTCAAAAGTACATCCCTTAAAGGAAAATTGCAGTTTGTGGACTGCAGCGATCACAGTTCAGAAGTACATCTACTAGAGTATCTAGTAGTTTTGTGAGCTGCCTGAAAAATGCCACCATTGGTTACCAGTGCCATCCTGGAGACAATGTTGAACACGACGAAATCAAAGATCAGCAGTGTGTCCGTGTTGATAAGTCCACTGCCATACAATTAACATCTTTGAAGCTATGATGATTTCAACTCTGTTTGTGAGATCTTGCTCTATGTGGGTTGAATTACTTCAGTTATAGTGACCAACCTGGATGAGAAGTTAGCAGCTACACTTAAAACACACCAGGCAAAGTTTAACTATGTGATCAATGCCAAATTATACACTCAGAGGCCACTTTATTAGGTACACCCGTATGCCAATTTATGAGTGCAAATATCCAATCTGCCAATCATGTAGCTGCAACTCAGTGTATAAAAGCATGCAGTACAGTCAGGAAATTCAGTTGTTGTTCAGACCAACCATCAAAATGGGGAAGAAATGTGATCTAAGTGACTTTGACCGTGGAATGATTGTTGGTGATAGTTGGGGTGATTTGAGTATTTCAGCAACTACTGATCTCCTGGGATTTTCACCCACAACAGTCTCCAGAGTTTACAGTGCATGGTGTGAAAGACAAAAGAGAACATCCAGCGAGCTGCAGTTCTGTGGCCGAAAATGTCTTGTTAATGAGCAAGGTCAGAGGAGAATGGCCAGACTTGTTCAAGCTGACTGGAAGGCAACAGTAACTCAAACAAAAATGCATTGCACCAGTGGTGTGCAGAAGAGCATCTCTGAATGCACAACTTATCTAACCTTGAAGTGGATGGGCTACAGCAGCAGAAGACCATGAACACACACACGCAGTAGCCACTAAATTAGGTACAGGAGGTATCTAATAAATTTGGCCACTGAGTCTAGAACAGAAAACAGTACAGTGGAGGAGTAGGCCTTTCAAACTATGGTGCCTAGGCCATATATTTTGCCACACTAAACTAAATGCCTTCTGTCTGTACTTGGTCCATATCCCTCCATTCCCCATGTAATCATGTACCTCAGTGAAAGCCTCTTAAACACCACTATCGTAACTGCTTCCACTACTGCCCCTCGCATCCTGCAGAAAGCAATGTCAGGGTTGGATGTGGTGACATGTTTACTTTGAAATTTGATCATCCCATTCCAGGCACCTATAACTGTGGAAGACAAATCACACTCCATACACTTCCCTTAAACTTTTCTCCTCCCACCTTAAGCGCACGCGCTCTACTATTTGACATTTCTACCCTAGGTATAAAGATTCCGACTGTCTAAGCGATCTGTGGAACAAATTGTTCATTCATTACGTGCCGTGTCGGATGACATTGGCGATCATGGTCTTTTCATGACCATGGTTGTTCCTGGCATATTTTTCTACAGAAGTGGTCTTCTGTTGCCATCTTTTGGGCAGTGTCTTTACAAGCTGGGTGATCTCAGCCATTATCAATACTCTTAACAGATTGACATCAGTATTTACAAAATTAGGACGTGATATACACCAGCTGCCCATACAGTCATCCACCACCTACTCCCACGGCTTCACATGACCCTGATTGGAGGTAGAGGAGGGGGTTAAGTAGGCGCTACACCTTGCCCCAGGCTAGCAGAGGGAAAATGTGCCTTAAATCTCCTTGGATAGAGATGCCTCTCCACCCCACCACCCTGGTTGATCTAATAATGTTATCAATTTCTATCTGGTCCCTCAGCCTTTGACACTCCAGAAAAAAACTACTCAAATTTGTTCAACCTCTGCATACAGCATATGTCATCTAACTGAGGCAAAGAACTGTTGAATCTGTTCTGCACCCTCTCCAAAGCTTCCATATCCTGACATTTAATGAGGAGAATGAGGGACTGTACGCATTATCACACTCTTTCTGGATCCTGTGTAACCTGCCAAGAAGCTACCTGAACACAAAAACGTTTCATAAACACTCGGCAGCACGACACTGTAGTGGTTAGCATAATGCTGTTACAGCCCAGCAACCCTGGTTCAGTTCCCATGTCATCTGTAAGGAGTTTGTACATTCTCCCCACGACGACATGAGCTTCCTCCAGGTGCTCTGGTTTCCTCCCACATTCCAAAGACGTATGGGTAGTGGTCATTCGAATCGAGTAAGATATTTTCCTAAGGGGTTGTCTATTGGTGGGTTGTAGGATCCACATATTCTGGGTTCGTAGTTTAATTAGTCACATGGGTGTAATTAGGCAGTGTGGGCTCGTTGGGCCGGAAAAGCCTGTTACTGTGTAGGATCTCCAGATAAATAAAAATAAAACCTATTCTCTTCCGTCATCTCGCTCACCAATTCTGCACAGTGTCTCCCAATCCACAGAGAGAAGACAGAAGCAGGACCTCAATGACTGCCTATGAATGAGAGTTGTGATCAAACTGGGATATCAATAGTTAAATTCTCTCCTCCACCTGAAGGGCTTCTGCTGTTTAGTGGGTTAAACACATTTCTTGGCACAAATACAAAATACTGAATGGCACTCTTTGCTGTGATCTACCTTGCTTCAAATTCTTTGGCTTCAGTCCCTTGCCAAACAATACTCATTATCAGCAAATATAGGGTTACATTGAAATTCTAAACTATACTTTGTCCTTGGGGAAACTAACCTTTTGTTGCTTTAGCTGTAGCACATCAGAATTACAGCACTTTCAGATTCCTCATATGTAAGATGGTGTTTAGGTTTGGATTCAGATCTATTTATCACATGTACATCGAAACAGACTGTGAAATACTGTACATCATTTGCATTAACAATCATAGTTAATCTTACCACAGTAGGTTACTTTCTTAGTACTACGTCAGTACTCTCAGTTTCTTTCTCATTGTAGATTAAGGGTAGGTTCATTGTACATACACAAGAAAGTCTGCAGATGCTGGAAGTCCAAAGCAACACTCGCAAAACGCTGGAGGAACTCAGCAGGTCAGGTGGCATCTATGGAAAAGAGTAAACAGTTGATGTTTTGGGCTGAATACAAGATCTTATTTAGTTGTTTAGAACCGTAGGATCGGACGGCCCACAAATTGGCCCTCTAGATCCACCTCATGTATGCTGAGACTGTGATAGTTATCTTCATTAATCCTATTTGCCTGCATTGTGCTCCTACACCAACCTTTTTTATGCCATGGACTGCTACCATTAACTGAGGCATCCATGGACCTCTGGTTGGGATCCACTGTCCTACACCATTCCCATCCATGTGCCAATGCCCTTCAGACACTTAATATAATTTATTCTGATTGGAAGTAACTGAGCTGCAAGACTCAGACAAACATCATTGAAAGAAATCATTGCTCCATCTCATCATAGAGCGTCTTAGGAGAGAAACAAGCCTTTCGGCCCACCAAGTCAATGCCAGCCCTTAAGCGCCCAGTTTTACACACAAAGCTACTGTAGTATTTGTAAAAAAAACTTCTGACACTCACGTTGGTTGTCTCAAATATTCAACAGTCCACCTGTACATGAGGGGCAATTTACAGAAGGCAACTTATATGGCACTCTGAATATTTTTGGGATATAGGGAGCCAGGTCACTAGCACTGCGAGGAAGCAGCTCTACCAGCCGAGCTAATGGTATCACTTCAATGAAAAGGAATGTCTTAATTAAGCATCTCTTACTGTACTTAAGAGTGTTCCGTCCTGGTTTGTTGTTCCCGTCCTGTAAGCAGAAGCTCTCTTTCCAAAAGTCCACCTCTCGCTGCCACCTGCAGGTATCGATTCAGTGGGACAGGAAGAGGTGAGGGCAGTGTGGGAGGAAGAGGAAGAACTAGAAAAAAGGGATGGGGAGTACCTTATGTACTTACTCCCTTGTCCTTTCACTCCGCCCATTTCAAACTAAGCCAGTGCCCCAGGCTAGGGGTGTGACTGACAACTCAAACATTCACCAGTTTGCTATAAGAGAAATAGTATACTGTACCACATTATCTGTAATTGCTTAACTTGTGTGACTGGTTTCCAAGGTTAAGCAATTCCTTCCCCAACTCTCTTTGTAAATTAGAATATAAATAAACTCAGTGGCCGCTTTGTTAGGTACACCTGTACAACCTGCTTGTTAATACAAATATCGGGTCAGCCAATCATGTGGCAGCAACTCAATACACATAAACAGGCAGATATATGAGGTGTGATTGATAAGTTCGTGGCCCAAGGTAGAAGGAGTCAATTTTAGAAAACCTAGCATATTTATTTGTCAACATAGTCCCCTCCTACATTTACACACTTAGTCCAGCGGTTGTGGAGCAAACGGATCTTGGACGTCCAGAAAGTGTCCACAGCAGGGGTGATTGATAAGTTTGTGGCCTAAGGTAGAAGGAGATGTGTTATACAGATGTCGTTACATGCACATGCAGCTCAACTCTTTGAGTGATTATGCAGAAAGTTTGAAGTTACTAACTCATCAGGGGTGATTGATAAGTTCGTGGTCTAAGGTAAAACATAGAAACATGGAAAATAGGTGCAGGAGTAGGCCAATCAGCCCTTTGAGCCTGCAACGCCATTCAGTATGATCATGGCTGATCATCCAACTCAGAACCCTGGACCTGCTTTCTCTCCATACCCCCTGATCCCGTTAGCCACAAGGGCCATGTATACAAATATCGATAAGTTTGTGTAGAAGGACCCAAACTTATCGATCACCCCTGCTGTGGACACTTTCTAAAGGTCCAAGATCCGTATGCTCCATAACAGCTGGACTAAGTGTATAAATGTAGGAGGGGACCATGTTGAACAATAAATGTGCCAGGTTTTCTAAAATTGACTCCTTCTACCTTAGGCCACAAACTTATCAATCACCCCCCCCCCCCCCCCCGGTAGTCAAGAGGTTCTGTTGTTGTTCAGACCAAACATCAGAATAGGAAAGAAATGTGATTGAGATTACTTTAACCATGTAATGATTGTTGGTGCCAGATGGGGTGGTTTGGGTGTCTCGGAAACGGCTGAACTTGTGGGATCATCACACACAAGAGTCTCTAGAGTTTACAGAGAATGGTGAGAAATACAAAAATATTAATTGCTTGGAAGTTCTGTGAGAAAAATGCCCTGTTAACAAGAGAGGTCAGAGGAGAATGGCCAGACTAGTTTAAGCTGACAGGAAGGTGACAGTAACTCAAATAACCACGCGTTACAACGGTGGTGTGCAGAGAGCATCTCTGAGCTCACACCATGTGAAACCTTGAGGTGGATGGACTACAGCAGCTGACGACCACAAACCACTGCAGGTAACTAATAAAGCAGCCATTGAATGTGTACACTTTACCTATTCAGAAATGCACCACCCACTTAACAGTGAATCAAAACACTTCCATTTGGAGATTGCCTTCTGTGGTTTCAAGGATACCGCAAACATTTCAGTACTCACTTCAATAAAAAATATTCATTTCAGAGACACGAAAGATTCTGAAGATCAAGATGAAGAGCAAGACTGTTTAATCTGATTTCTGGAACACAAGTGTAAAGGAGAACAAAATAATTGTTACTCTGGATCTGATGCAGCAAAAGAATATCCAAAATAAAATAAAGAACACAATAAATATAAATACATACGATAACTTACATATATAGATCGATTGATTGTATGTCCATAAAGTGCACAGGAGCGACAGAAGATGACTGACAGGAAATGAGAAAGTTATGGTGGTTGGGGAGCCATGGGGGTGTTGATCAGCCTCACTACTTGGGGAAGTAACTGCTTTTGAGTCTGGTGGTCCTGGCATGGATGCTCGTCCTGGGTGAGCGTGGGACAAACTGTCCATGAGCAGGGTGGGTGGTATCTTTCATGATGCCACCTGCCCTTTTCCAGCATTTTACTGAATATATGCCCTTGATGACGGAAACCTTGAGCAACACACATAAAATCCTGGAGGAGCTCAGCAAGTCAGGCAGCATATACTGAGGGGAATGACCGACAATGTTCTCTCTAATTTTTTTTACAGCTGCACAGATCAATCATTGCTCTGAGCAGGAAATTTTTACACAGTCTGAAAACTTCGCAGCATTTGAAATATTTTTATATGTAATATACATACCATGATGTTGAGTGGATGATATTGCCATTCAGTGGGCTGTGGTTTACTCACAATAACCTACTGAATTGCATTCTGTGTTTACTATTGCAATTTATAACAGATGTAACTTTGTACACCGATAATGTAAATACATTGAAGCACTAAAATGTTTCTAAGTAAAGGCTGTGTTACATTTATTATTTAGAAAATGTATGGATTATATTAATTAACACATAATTAATTACAGGATATTATACAATTAAATTAACATAAATTTCAAAATTGTATTAGCATAATTTCTCAATGATATTAACATTATACAAATAAAAATTCCAGCTGTGTGGCTACGTGTGTGGGAGCATTCAGTTACTGTGTGGATATGTACCCGCATACCTTAGAAGTAACGGTAATGATCAGTCAACATTTCTGACCAGGTTTCAGAATGAAACATCCACTTAACTTCCTCCCAACCCATTCTTCCTGAGTATTTTGTGTCTGTACATCCATTTCTATGGCACCTGTGATGTAGCAAAATGTCCAAACTGACTTCCAGGAACATTATCCGGCAAAAGTTGACAATCGGTCTCAAAGGGAGATTTAGAGGGTTTTGGACCCTAATACTTCTGTGATCCAAAAGGTTCTTTGGAAGTCAAGAATGAGACATAATACTTGTTTCTTGTTAGATGCACAATCTACTTAACAGTGAATCAAAATGTCCTGATGAAAGGTCTCGGCCCAAAACGTCAACAGTGCTTCTCCCTATAGATGCTGCCTGGCCTGCTGCGTTCCACCAGCATTTGTGTGTGGTGGCTGTATAAGGACAGGCTATTGGTGATGTTCACAGCTGGGAACAGGAAGCTCTCAACCTCAAAGCTGTTGATGTAAACAAGAGCACGTGCACTCCCCCCCCCCCACCTAAAGTCAATGACCAGATCTTTTGTTTTTGTTTACATTGAGGTAAAGGTTGTTGCTATAACACCATGTCACTAGGCTCTCTATCTCTTTCCTGAACGTCGTTACTTGGAATACATTTCACTGTGGGGATATCATCTGTTAACATGTGGATGGAGTTAGTCTAGAATCTGGCCATTAAGTCATGAGTGTACAGGGAGTAGAGGAGGGAGACAAGGGTGCAGCCAACTTGCAGGTTATTGGGATTTTGGAGGAAATGGGAGAAACTCAAAAGTTCAAAACTCCAGTCAGACAGTATCTGACATCAGGAATGAACTGTGAGGCAGCAACTCTACTTGAGTAATATTATCCTTGGTACCTTTCATAAAAATCATCCCAGCTTTGAGCTGCTGATTTCTGTTTGCTCCCTTCTGTTGAGTCTTGCTGCAGATATTCTGCCCCGCCTGGTGTAGAATATGGCCATTTGGGTTAAAAAAATGTAGTTCCAAGGAACAAGTGCTGAATGAGAAAACAAATACAAACAGTAAACAGGTTTGGAAGGCAGATGGGAAATATGAAATAGCCAGTCCTAGTTCAACCACTTAGACCCCACAGTTACAAAATCCCACCAGCGCTTCTACTTCTTCAGGAGGCTAAAGAAATTTGGTATGTCTCCTTTGTAAGAGATGACTGGAAACTTGCAAATGTTACTCCGCTATTTAAGAAGGATGGGAGACAGCAGAAAGGAAACTATAGACCTGTTAGCCTGACATCAGTGGTTGAGAAGTTGTTGGTATCGATTGTTAGGGATAAGATTATGGAATACCTGGAGGCATATGACAAGATAGGCGAAAGCCAGCATGTTTTCCTGAAAGGAAAATCCTGCCTGACTAACCTACTGCAATTTTCTGAGGAAATTACAAGCAGATGCAGTACATGTGGTGTACTTGGACTTTCAGGAGGCCTTTGACAAGGTGTCGCACTGGAGGCTGCTTAGCAAGATAAGAGCCCATAGAATTACAGGAAAGTTACTAGCATGGGTGCAGCATTGACTGATCAGCAGAAAACAGAGAGCCAGAATAAAGGGATCCTATTCTGGCTGGCTGCTGGTTGCCAGTGGAGTTCCACAGGGGTCGGTGTTCGGACCACTGCTTTTTACGATGTACGTCAATGATTTGGACTATGGGATTAATGGATATGTGGCTAAATTTGCCGATGATACACAGATAGGTGGAGGAGTGGGTAGTGTTGAGGAAACAGAGAGCCTTCAGAAAGACTTGGATAGTTTAGGGGAACGGGCAAAGAAGTGGCAAATGAAATACAATATTGGAAGGTGTATAGGCCAGGCAGCATCTATAGGGAGAAGCACTGTCGACGTTTTGGGCCGAGACCTTTCATCAGGACATTTTGGCAGAAGGAAAAACTGGCAGACTATTATTTCGGATGGGGAGAGAATTCAAAATGCAGAGATCCAAAGGGACTTGTGAGTCCTTGTGCAGGATACCCTAAAGGTTAAACTCAAGGTTGAGTTGGTGGTGAAGAAGGCAAATGCAATTTGGTATTCATTTCTAGAGGTATAGAATAGAAGAGCAGAAATGTGATGTTGAGGCTCTACAAGACACTCATGAGACCACACTTGGAATATTGTGTGCAGTTTTGGGCTCCTTATTTTAGAAAGCACATACTGACATTGGAGAGGGTTCACAAGAATGATTCCAGGAATGAAAGGGTTACCGTATGAGGAACGTCTGGCAGCTCTTGGGCTGTATTCCCTGGAGTTCAGGAGAATGAGGGGGGATCTCATAGAAACATTCTGAATATTAAAAAAGCCTGAACAGATTAGAGATGGCAAAGTTATTTCCCATGGTAGGGAAGTCTAGGACAAGAGGGTATGACTTCAGGATTGAAGAATGTCCATTTAGAACAGAGGTGCAGAGAAATTACTTCAGACAGAGGGTGGTAAATCTGTGTAATTTGTTGCCACAAGCAGCTATGGAGGCCATGTCATTGGGTGCATTTAAGGCAGAGATAGATAGGTTCTTGATTAGCCAGGGCATCAGAGGGTATGGGGTGAAGGCAGGGGAGTGTGGATGACCAGAAGAATTGGATCAGCCCATGATTAAATGGTGGAGCAGACTCAATGGGCTGAATGGCCTACTTCTGCTCCTATATCTTATGGTCTTATGGACCCTTATTAATTTTTTATTGATGCAGAGTAGAAAGCATCTTATCTGGATGTATCATGGCTTAGTACAGCAAATGATCAGAATAAACTGCAGCGAGTTGAGGACACAACTCAGCATGTCATTAAACCGCCTTCCATCCATGAACTCTGTCTATACCTCTCACTGCCATGGTCAAAAAGCCAGCTTAAACAAAGATCTCACCCATCCCAGGCATTTTCTCTTCTCTCTCATCGGGCAGAGAAAACACAAGTGAGAAAGCAGTGAGCATGAGGCTCAAGGACAGCTTTTGTTCTGCCATTATTAGATAAGATGGACTCTTGATCTCACAGTCTACCTTGTCACAGCCTTGCTCCGTATTGCTGACTTGCAATATTGTTGACTTGTAACACCTTACTCTGCATTCAGTTATTGTTTTCCCTTGTACTACCTTAATGTACTGTTGTGATGAAATAATCTGCAGAGATGGAATGTAAGACAAGTTTTTGCTGCATCTCATGCATGTGACAATAGTAAGCTATCAGTTTACAATATATGAGGAGGAACAACTGAGCAGGTGAGCTACAGCTTTATGGCCATATTGCTAGCTTAGCATGACAGGTGTATGACAGCATTCCAAAAAGATTTTGCACCTGAACTTACAAAGTATCATGTAAGAATAATCTGCACACCATTTTGGGATGGCATTCATCAGTAAGGACCCTCATCCCACAGGACATGCCCCTTTCTCATTGCTGCCCTCGTGGAGGAGGTGCAGGAGCCTGAAGGTGCACACTCAATGTTTCAGGAACAGGATCTTCCCCTCTGCCATCAAATTTCTGAATGGACATTGAATCCATAATCACTACATGACTATTTTATTTTAATTTCTTTTTTGCACGACTGGGGGGGGGGGGATGCAGCCTTCATGATCCTCCACATAATCTCTGAAGGCATTTATTACGGTGGAAGAAGAAAGCTTAAACCTCTTGCAGCTTCCCTAATTAGGCGTATTTCAGCAGGCCAGTTATCTTTATCAAGGACACACATTTCATTTAGCAGGGATTGAGACATACTTCGAGGTTTAGAAATTTGAGAACCTTTCAAGGACTTTGCCGTGAACATAAAGTGCTGCAAGTTGTTTATAAGACTAGTAAGAAACTGTGGATAATTAATGGAGACAATTTTATTGTTGCTTGTTGAGGTAATTTCTCCAAACTTCCTCTTTTCAACTGCCTCTTGAGCTTATAGAGTTTTTGTACCAGGTTGCATTTTCAGTCCTTGCAGTGATGTTATGCTCTGTTGGATCAGTTTGTCTGTATAAACAATCGTAATAGTGTGTTTCTGTAAACACTCTGACAGGAAACCAAATTCATGCAACGTGTCATACATTAGGGCTGAGTCCATTAGAAACTGTTCTGAAGAGAGTCTTTTCAACAGACCTTCATAGGTTTTTCTGTCAGTCCCAAATCTTGTTTCATCCCTCATTGTTTTTTCAAAATGAAAACACAGTGCTTCATAATTTTACCAGGCTGCTGACACTGAAAAGAGCTATCTACCCACCTGGTGTCTAGAACACGCCCTATTTTGCAAATTTGTTGCTCTAGTTGAGAGGCACATTCAGGCAGTTCCTTTTGATTTAGAGGTGATCTACTGTAAACAGAGTACAATTTGTCCATAAAAGATTGAAAATGGTTTATTCCATGAACTTCTCTCACCAAATCACCTACTGCAATTTCCAATCTGTGATTAAGACAGAGCCAATTTATCACATCAGGGTAATGTTCCTTGAGAACTGTAGCAACACCAGATTTGACACCAAGCATTACGCTCGCCCCATCACTAGCAACAAGGTTTTGTTTCAAGTAAGAGTCATCAAACCCATGGTTATTGAGACAGTTCAATCAATGCTTAGCAATAGTTGCAGCTTTCTGATCGGGCAGTTCAATTAGATCTAAAAACATAAAATGGGTGTGGTGAACTACATATATCTGTCTGGACACGCCCCTCCCCCCCCTGCTGTTGACTCCTGTGGCTCCGCCCACAGACCCCTATATAAAGGCGATTAGAGGCACTGCTCCCCCCTCAGTCTCCAGGATGTTGTGTGGTGGTCGCTTGCTGCTTGTGCTTTCTTCCAGCCAATAAAAGCCTACCTTAACTCACGTCTCCGAGAGTTATTGATGGTGCACCAATGGGGATCACCTTCCTTATCACTTTCACATTTCAAATAAACTATTAGGGCGGTCTTAATGCTCAGGCTTGTAGATTCATCAATGAGAACAGAAAATTTGTCATTTATCTGCTTGATATGCTGGCAAATTTTCTTTTTCATATTAATGGCTATGTGATTGATTATCTCTGTAGCACTAATGCGGGAATGTAGTCCTATTCCATTGTGAATACCATTTCTTTTTGAAGTTCCAATAAGCCAAGGTGATCAGAGTATGGTCTGTCATTCTGAGCTAAATAACATGCAGAATGAAAAATTGAACAAGTTGCCTTTAGATGCAAAGTATTCATGGTGTCACATCATTTTCCAAGAACGTCTTCACTAGCTATATTTTCAACACTTAGAGCAGTAACGTGAGCTTTTGATAGTTAGTGATCAACAATTTTTTTTCTGAGAGTCTTCAAGTGTGTACTTCGATCAGCTCCATAATAGGCGATTCTCTCGTGATCTTTAAGTTCTTGAGACTGTAGCGCTTTACATAGCTAGCCAGCCATTCCTTACTAGCCTTAACCTCCTTCCTCTTGCTCTCCTCAACCCCCTCCCAGTAGTGCTCATAGAGGCTAAGTGCTTTTTCATGCATAATTTTGCCATCAACAGGGATATGCTTCTGTGACATGTCCTCTAGCCACGCACTTAATGCTTTCTCAGTCTTTGCAAGCACTTTATCATGAACCAGAGAGACCATTTTTGCCACTGTAGGGGTAGCATTAATACTTCCACAAATTTCAGCTCCTTTCAGCTTTATTGTACGAATGCTCGATTCGTTCTTACCGACCTTACGGATCTAAGATTTTTATTTTCTCAGTGAACAATGCTCTAAAAGCGAGTGCTGGAGAGAGACTGAGGGTCTGCGAAATGGTGGGAGGCTACAGCAGGGTATGCTGGGACAACGGGTCGCGAGAGGAGGTATTTCACAAATACCTAAAGAAAAACCAGTCACAGCTCCAGGATTTCACCAAAAACAATCAAATACCCTAATGTTATTAGTGGTATTTTCCCCACCAGCCACCAAACCCCACTTCTGTAAAATTCCCTCTATTTAATATGCAGCCACTGTTAAATTCCCACTTGTTTACTTTGACCTTTTTTAACAGAGGTGCCAGAGTGTCGCTCCGGTGAGCTCCAGCAGCACTGCACTCTTGGTCATGGCCAGGGGAGGTAGTAGGAATAAGCTCCCATTACCTATTAAATGCTCTCAATGGCGTGCATCTGAAATGGCCTCCAACAACCAAGTCCAGCTCCTGACCTTCACATGTGGCTTAGTTACTAAGCACGGTGGATATGTTTCTACTAAAAGCAGAAAGGGCTAAGGTGGGTTACTGCCATCTTAAAACCAGTCGCTTCGGGAAGGTCATGGTTGGCAGCTATCTAGGAGAAGGAAAACTCTGATCTCAAACCTCTGCTGCCTTGCAGCTATACCCAGTGATGGGGAAGGCTTCAAGATAAACACTGAGGCAAAAATCTGGAGCTAGAGTCCCTAATGCAGTCTCAAGTTGAATTCAATGCTGAGTGCCAATGCCTGTAATGCCGCTTGTGCCAAATTGTACTGGTCTCTGCCGCTCCGTGGGATTCATAAGCTGCATGGAGAGGGTGAACCTGCTACACGGGCAACAGCCTGCTCTCCACATTGTACTGCTTTGGCTTTCCTACCACATAGACAGCTAGGGTGCCAACGTCCACGGTTGGCCCGGACTAATGGAGGGCATCAGGATATTATTTGTTTGTACTGTACTGATGCCATGAAACAATAGATTTCATGATGTATGCCAGTGATATTAAACCTAATTCTGAATCTGATTCTGACATTTATGACAGCATTGTCCATGGGTAATGCACCTGATTCTAAAGAAGCATCCTTTAAAAAGAAAGTGCAGACCGTTTTGGGAAGATGGTTACTGAACAGCCAGGGTATATTTATCGGCTTTGACTATCCATTTAGCAGGGTACAGCCCTTCCAAACATTGAGTGCATCTACATGAAATGCTGTTGTTGGAGAGCAGCATCCGTCATCAGAGATCCCCATCACCCTGGTCCTGCTCTCTTCTTCCTGCTGTCATCAGGTAGAAGGCACAAAAGCCTCAGGACTTGCACCACCAGGTTCAAGAACAGTTACTGCCTCAGCCATCAGGCTCTAGAATAAAAGGGGATAAGTACACTCACTTGCCCCATCATTAAAATGTTCCTACAACCAATGTTCTCACTTTAAGCACTCTTCATCTGGTTATCTTATGTTCTTGTTATTTATTGTATTTA
Organism: Hypanus sabinus; assembly: GCF_030144855.1. Taxonomy (NCBI): domain Eukaryota; kingdom Metazoa; phylum Chordata; class Chondrichthyes; order Myliobatiformes; family Dasyatidae; genus Hypanus; species Hypanus sabinus. Next base: position 13,975,811 of record NC_082707.1, on the reverse strand, counting down.
TTTACATTTCCTTTTGCACAGTATATTGTCTTCTGCCCTCTGGTTGATCTTTCATTGACCATAAAGACCATAAGACACAGGAGAAAAACAAGGCCATTTGGCCCCTTGGGTCTGCTCTGCATTCAGTCATGGCTGATCTTTTTTTTCCCCCTATTCAACCCCATTCCCCAGCCTTCTCCTCATAACCTATGATGCGATGTCCAACCAAGAACCTTTCAATCTCTGCCTGAAATAGACCCAATGACCTGGCCTCCACAGCTACCTGTGGTAATAAATTCCACAAATTCACTACGGTCTGGTTAAAGGAATTTCTCCGTTTTAAATGGATGCTCCTCTATCCTGAGGCTGTGTCCTCTTGTCCTAGACTCTCCCACCATGGCCTTTCCACATTTACTCTGTCTGGGCCGTTCAACATTCAAATCCTTTCAATGAGATAATTCAATTGATCGTGTTATAGTTACTATTCTATAGATTTGCTGAGTATGCCTGCAGGAAAATGAATCTCAGGGTTGTATATGGTGATATATATGTAGCTTAAAACAAAGAACACAGAAACATCGAAAACCTACAGCACAATACAGGTCCTTTGGCCCACAAGGTTGTGCCGATCATGTCCCTACCTCAGAAATTACTAGGCTTACCTATAGCCCTCTATTTTACTAAGCTCCACGTACCTATATAAAAGCCTCTTAAAAGACCCTATCGTATCTGATAATATAACTTGTAAATTGATAATAAAAAATTATTTTGAACTTCGGAGTAGCTGTTTGCATGCAACAGTGGCCACCCCCCAGTACACTATTTTGATAGGCAAGGGCAGCTGTTGAGCCTCATACCCTGTTGAGAAAGGGACATGTCTATCCGAGAAAGTGAAGTCAGCTCCGGCAGACTGGGTGGATGGAATTGACAGTGAGATCCAACAGCCACAAGGTGTCACTGCGACACTCCGTCGAGAGCGAAGGGCATGACGAGGCACAGGGTACAGAAGGTGCATGGCCATCCACTGCAACCAAGCAAGACCTCAATTAGTGATGTTTGTTCGTACCACTGCATCCGGAGTTCAGAGGTCAAGGGAGCGGAGCTGCCTCAGTGCAATAGCTTTTCAACTTCCGCACAAGTTTCCTGTCATTGTCGGACATGATGCACAACAACCACCATCCACTTAACATGATGATATGTTGGCCTTTACCTCCACAGTTGTAAATTCAAAGACCATAAGATATAGGAGCAGAATTAGGCTATTTGGCACATCGAGTCTGTTTCACCATTTTATCATTGTTGATCTAAATTTCCCCTCTACCCCAATCACCTGCTTTCTCCCTGTATCCCTTCATGCCCTGACCAATCAAGAATCTATCAACCTCTACTTTAAATATACATAAAGACTTGGCCTTCACAGCTGCCTGTGGCAAAGAATTCCACGGATTCACCACTCTCTGGCTAAAGAAATTCTTTGTCATCTCTGTTCTAAAAGGACGCCCCTCTATTCTGAGGCTGTGTCCTCTGGTCTTAGACTCTGCCACCATAGGAAACATCCTCTCCACATCCACTCCATCAGGGTCTTTCACCATTTGATAGGTTTCAATGAGGTCACCCCTCATTCTTCTGAATTCTAGTGAATACAGGCCCAGAGCCATCAAAAGCTCAGCATATGGCAAGCCATTCAGTCCTGGAATCATTTTTGTTAATCTCCTTTGATCCCTCTCCATTTTCAGCACATCCTTTCTCAGATAAGGGGCCCAAACCGGCTCACAATACTCCAAGTGAGACCTCACCAATGCTTTATAAAGTATCAACATTACGTCCTTACTTTCATATTCTGGTCCTCTTAAGCTTATTGTCATCTACACAAGTCTGTGTATGCGCTGGTGCAATGAAAAGCTTACTTGCAGCAGTATACATAGCATCATGTAAGTAACATTCAAAGAAAGACATGGATTAAGCATAAATCATACAAAGTTATTCAAGAAGGAAACCAGTTAGAAGAAAGAGTGTTGAGAGACAGCTGGTGCTGGACGTCTGGAGCAACACACACACAGCTGGAGGAACTCTGTGGACCAGGCAACATCTCAGGGGGGAAATGGACAGTCAACATTAATGATTAGAGTTGGTTCAAGAGCTGAATGTTTGAAGGGAAGTGACTTTTTTGAACCTTGTGGTGTGGAACTTCAGGCTTCTGTCTCTCCTGTCTATTCAGAGCCTTGAAAAGGTGGGATGGCCAAGATGGTGGGAATGTTTGATGATAAATTTTGTGTCATTATTGGAAAGAATGTGGAAGATGATGCAAAGGACATTTACCAGGATGCGGCCTGGATTAGAGACCATGTCTTATAAGTTTAGGTTTGGTGAGCTAGGGCTTTTTTCTTTGGAGGGAATGAGGATGAGATGTGACTTGATAAGAATTATAGACAGAGTAGACAGCCAGAGACATTTTCCTCTGATGGAAATTGCTAATGTGAGAAGGCATAATTTTAAGGTGATTGGACAAAAGTATTGAAGAGATGTCAGAGGCAGGTTTTAACACAGAGAATGGTTAATGAGTGGAACGCACTGTCAGGGGCTGTGGTAGAGGCAGAGACATTGCGGCATTTATGAGACTCTTGGATAGGCACATGGATAATAGACAAATAGAGGGTTTTGTGGGAGGGATGCATTTGTTTGATCTTGGAAGAAGTTGAAATGTCAATACATCCTGAGCTGACAGTATTGTGCAGTAGATCTGCAGACCAACCAGCATTTGCTGTATACATTGTGATGTGCCGTTCTGTGTATGTTAATAAATGTATGCTAAGTCAACAAATTTCACGTCACATGCCGGTGATAATAAACCTGATTCTGTTCATGAGGCAGCGCTTGGCCTCCTTATTACTTCTAGTTAGCTTTATTTATCAGAGCTTCCACTTAGCTCCGTTGACAATGAATAACGTTAGGATAGAACTATATTGCAAATAAAAACAAAAAAGTTTTCTCTGTGTGGAGACGGTCTAAATTTACAAATGCAATGTAAACATTTGCTTTGTAATCCTAGCATATACTTTCAAGAAGGTCGACACCAAAGAGATCTATAACAATCCTCTCCATAGATACTGCCTTTGTGTGCGTTGGTTTGGATTTTCTCTTGTTTGTGATCTGCAGATTATTTGTGTTTACGGAGTAAAAATTCCTTCCTTGACAAGTATAGGGGAGGGGCCTTCACACCTCAACCAATCATAACACAGAATCTCTGTCAAATGAACGGACGAGCCCTTCCTGACTCCCGATTGGATGGGCGGATGCGGATTAATCGCTGGCGAATCGTGGGTGCGGTACTCGTGCGCCGCGGCCAATCGGAATCGTCGTTGTTGTTACGGGTGGGCAGGTAGGCTGGGTCTGGGGGAGTCTGGCCGCTTTCGGGGGCCTCAGCTTCGTGTGAAGTGCTGCAGCGGGGTTGGAGGTGAGGGTGAGGGCGCCGAGCCCCACGAGGGCCTTCACTTGGCTCCAGTCCCAGGGTATGACGCCTGGTTAATGTTCTGTTGTAAGTTAAAGCGTCTCAGTGGGTGTAACTCAATCTCCAGAACAGGTCTTGCATTAAGCCCTTTGCTCACCTCTTGCAGGACCTCCCCTTCGTCTTTTGCTCCGCCCTACCCCGGTTCTTCTGCACCCTTTTATCCCTTAACTCCTTTAGACTCTGCCTTGAGTTATGTTTCTCCCTTGCATCCTGGCCAAGCCAGGCAGGTCAGGTTAGGTTGTAAAGTGAGGGAGATGAGATGCAGGTTGCTTTAGGGCCCCTCCTTCCTACGCAGTCCAGAATGCTCCATAATTGAACATCGATCTCTCTAGCTCCTGGTAATTTCTATCCTCTCCCCTTTTTCTTTTTACATTCCCCATTCTAGTTCCTCTCTTACTCCTGATCTCCTGGTGACCCTCCTCCTTTCTTCCATAGCCCACTGTCCACTGCTGCCTGATTCCTCCTTCAGCCCTCTACGTCGCTCACGTATTCCCCCTCCCCTCACCTGGTTTCACCTGTCACCTGCCATTTGTACTATTTTCCTTTCCCCTACGCTGTGGCTTCTTCCCTCTGCCTTTCCAGTCTTAATGAAGAGACTTGGCCTGAAATGTCGATTGTTTATTTCCCACCATAGATGCTGCTTGGCCTGCTGAGTTCCTTCAGTATTTTATGTTGCCTTCTATTTTCTTTTCATCGTATGCACATCTAAGAGTCTTTTAAGTGTCCTAAATTTACCTGCTTCTACCACAACCCACCATGGCAGTGTGTTCCTAGCACTAAGCACTCTCCGTCAAAAAAAAACTACCTCTGACATTTCTCTTGAACTTTCTTCCTCTCATCTTAAAAGAATGTCCTTTGCCATTGGGCATCGCTGCCCTAGGTAAACCAGAAATGGGTCTCTGGAAATACTCAGCAGGTTTTTTTCTGGAGGCTGAGGGGTTAAGCTGATAAAATTGGGTTGACAGAATCTTTTTCTCAGAGTTGAAATGTAAAGTACAAGAGGACATGCTTAAGGTGAGAGAGGGAAAGTTTAAAGGGGATGCATGAGTTGTTTTTTTTTACAAAGTTGTGAGTCATGGAATACTACAGCACAGCAACAGGCCCAGTTAGTCCATGCTGAACTATTATACTGTGCAATCCCATTGGCCTGCAATTGGATCATAGCCCTTCATACCTTAGTGCTTGGTATGGGCTGCCTGGGAATGGTGGTGGAAGCAGGTTTGACAGTGGTGTTGAAGCAGTTGTTGCATGGATACCTGAACATGTAGGGAAGGGAGGAATGTTGATCATGTGCTGGCAGAAGGGATTTAGTTTAATTTGGCATGGATAACTGGAGTGCCTGTTTCTGCACTGTGCTGTTCTACGTCAGGCAGCATCTGTGTTGGTGGAGGGAGGGTGGGATGTGTCTGATAAGGTGGCAATGGCAGTAAGCTGTGTAAAGGTTATCTGCTTCAGCTCAAAACAAGCTGCTGGAATCAGCATCCCTGCTGTCAGGGTCTTGACCCAAAATACTGACAGTTTCTTCACCCCCACCCCACCCCACACAGCTGCTGCTCAGCCTGTTGAATTCTGCCCGTCTGCCTGTTGCTCCAGATTACAATATCTGCAGATTTTCCATCTCTGTTTCATCTTTTTGTTGTGAGGTGGAGTGAGGTGATATGAAGCACAGTTGGATCATGCACTTGCCTGCCAGATCTGTGTGATATCAGGGATTGTGAAAGATTAGCTGTTTTCTCTATTCTAAAGTATCGAGCTATAGAGAAGAACAGCACAGAAATGGGTCCTTCAGCCCATCTAGTCCATGACAAAACCATTTAAATAGTCTTCTCCCAGGGAGCTGCACCTGGACCGTAGCCTCCATACCCTGACTATCCATGTACCTATCCAGACTTCCTCTTTAACATTGAAATCAAACTTGTTTGGATGACTTCCACTGGCAGCACACTGTCACACTGTCACATGAGTGAAGAAGTTTCCCCTCATGTTCCCCTTAAACTTTTCACCCTTCACCCATGACGTTATGTAGCAGTCCCACCGTACCTGGTGGAAAAAGCCTACTTGCATTTACCCTATCTATACCCCACATAGTTTTGTCTAGCTCTATCAAATCTCAATTTTCTACGTTCTAAAGAATACAGTCCTAAGCTATTCAGTCTTTCCTTATATCTCAGGTACTCCAGACCCAGCAACACCCTTGTAAATTTTCCCTGCACTCTTTCAACCTTGTTTACATTTTTTATGTGGGTTGGTGACGAAAACTGCCTGCAATATTCCAATTTATTCCAGTTCCAATTTAGGCCACCAACGTCAAAATAACATCTTATCTCTGTGCTCAGTACATTGATTTATGAAGATCAAAGTGCCAAAAACTTTCTTTATGACCCTATCCACCTGTAAAGCCACTTACAATGAATTATATACCTGTTTTCCCAGATCCCTTTGTTCTACCCACTCCTCACTGCCCTACTGTTCATTGTAAAACCTACTCTAGATGGTCATACCAAAGTCCAAAACTTTGCACTTGTCTGCATTAATTCCATCTGCCATCTGCCATTTGTCACCACAAATTTGCTGATCCAGTTAACCATATTATCATCCAGATCATTGATATTATAAATGACAAACAACAACAGACCCAGCAGTGATCCATGCGAAACCCTGTACCACTCTGACTTCTCCCACAAAGCCACTGTCTAATTCAATTTATGACCTCGTCTTGAATGTCAAGTGACTGAACCTTTTTAACTAGCCTCCCATGTCAAATGGCTTGCTAAAGTCCATGCAGACAACATCTACTGCCTTGCCTTCATCCACTTTCCTGCTAACTTCCTCTGTAAGATTGGTTAGATATGACTTACCACCCACATAGGCATTCTGACTATCCTTAATCAGTCCATGTATATCTGAATACCTAGATGTCCTGTCCCTGAGAATACCTTCCAACAGCTTTTCCACAACTAATGTCAGACCCTCTGGCCTATAATTTCCTGGTTTCTGTTTACAATCTTTTCTAAACTGAGAAACAACTTTGGCTATCCTCTAATCCTTTGGTGCCTCGCCTATCGCCAAGGACGTTTTAAATATCTCTGTGGAGCTCCAGCAATTATTAACTTGCCTCCCATAGGGTCTGAGGGAACACCTTGTCAGGCCCTTGGGATTTATCCACCCTGATTTGCTGCTGCTTCGGTTGTCCATCAAAATCCAATGACGACGTCCACTCCTTTAACGGTGAGATCTTTGACTATACAGTTCTATCTTGGACCCACAAGCTCTATTGCAGGTGGGACATGTATATGTGGTGGTAGTAATGGCAACCATGGCTGCATTTCTCCTGGCTCTCTTCTGCTCTCTTCTAGTTGTTCTTTCCATCTCCAGAATACGAACCCCGTCCCTACACAGCTGTCACCAAGTGTTACGGTCAGCAGCAACATCCTCCAGGTCCTCAGGTCTGATCTTGCACTTCCTTAAAAGCGTTCTTCATCTGATCCTTGTAGCGCTTCTTCGGCCCTCCAGCTGAGGGTGGACCATGATGTAGCTGGCCGTATAACACTCTGTGGGGTAGCTGACACGGCATCCTTATCCCGTGCCAACACCTCCTCCTTTGTAACCTGTACAGGGTCCAGGAAGTTGATGCAGCTTTGCTTCACTTCTATCTTAAACCTCTTTCTCTTTTCTCATCCAGTCTTGCCTCTCTCAACATGTACCATGATTTCTTGAAAACAATTTAATCTGTATATGCTGGAAGTCTGAAATTAAAAGAAAAATCAGATTCTGAATTCAAAGTAAATGGAATTTGGAGGAACAGAAGGATCTTGGGTTTCATGTTCACAGATCCCTCAGTTGTGGCAAAGGTTGATAGGGTGGTTAAGACAGCATATCACCCTCATTAGTTAGAGGATTGATTTCAGGAGCGGAGAGGTAATTTTGCAGCTTGGTAAATCTCTGGTTAGACCATGCTAGGAGTATTGTGTTCAGTTCTATTTGCCTCATTATAGGAAGGATGTGGAAGCTTTAGAGAGGGTATAGGGGAGATTTACCAGGATGCTGCCTGGATTAGAGATCATATTTTATGAGGATAGGTTGGAGTGGAGGAAGATGAGAGTTGACTTGATGGAGGTGTACAAGATAATAAGAGATGTAGAGTAGGCAGCAAGACTTTGTCCCAAGTTAGGAAGGGCTAATAGATAGCCACACTTTAAGGAAAGTATGGGGAGGGATGTTAGAGGCAGGGTTTTGCAGAGAGTGGTGGGTGTATGCAACATGCTGCTAGGGGAGGTGGTAGATGCATTAGGAGTGCTTAGATAGGCACATGGGCAATAGGAAAAATGAAGGTCGATGTAGGAGGGAAGGATTAGATTGGAGACTGGAAGTTAACAGGTTGGCACAACATCATGGGCTGTAGGGACTATGTTCTGAGTTAAAACAAAATGCTGGAAACATTTCCAAATTAATTGGGTAGCATCTGTGGGAGGCAGAAGTGGGAAAATGTTTCTGGTAGAAGCAATTTCTTATGAAGGGCCTGTGGTTTTATGTTAACTCTTTCAATTTCCGCAAGTGTATACCCTGATGTGGAATTGGGCTGAAAGGTTGCCAAGGAAGTGATGGCTTGAAGGGCCTATTTATTTGCAGTACACTTCCAGTTGTTGCCTGACCTGCTGAGTGTTTCCAGCAATTTCTGCTCTTGTATATTATCTTTGCTTTAGGCCAGGCTTTCCTAACCTTTTTTTATGCCATGGATTAATACCGTTAAGCAAGGTATCCACAGATGCCTGGTTTGGAATCTCTGTTTTAGACAATCATTCAGGCTTTATCTGTGCATTCATTCTATTTGTCTGCAATCTTCAAAGCCATCGAGATGAAGGGTCTCAACCCAAAACGGAAATGGCCATTTCCTTCCCCAGATCCTTAAGAACCAGTATGTAAGAGAAGTTTTTCCACTATATCTTAGTGCATGTGACAATAATAAACCAATAATAATTAATAAGGTGCTGCCTAACTAGCTGTCCATTCAACTATGTGCTTTTGCCCCATATTCCAGTATCTGAAGAGTCTGCTTTCTCCTTCTCTGCCTTGCTAGTTAAATGCTTATCTATATGTCTTAAAAATATAGCTATGTATTTGACTCCAACACCTCTGACAGCATTTTCCAGATATCAACCTCTGAATATGTTTAAAACAAACATTTCCCTTGGCTCCCCTGTTGAACTTCTTTTCATCTTAATCTTGTGCCCTTTCGCAAAGATGTTCTTGTGCATTGGACAATAAACCTGGGTTTGATAGCAGGACCATAAAATATAGGAGCAGAATTAGCCATTTGGCCCATCAAGTGTGCTCACCATTCCATGTCTGATTTATTATTCCTTTCAATCCCACTCTCCTGCCTTCTTCCCATAACCTTTGATGCCCTGATTAGTCAGGAACCTATCAACCACTATTTTAAATATACCCGATGACTTGGCCTCCACAGCCAAGATTCACCTCCCTCTGGCTAAAGAAATTGCTCCTAAAGTGATGTTTTTCTGTTCTGAGGCTGTGCCTTCTGGATTTCGACCTCCCTCCCCACCCCATAGGAAATTAGGAAATACTTTGATTTTGATACCCCTACCACCTACCGTGGGAAAAGATACCACTGTATGTCAATTTAGGTTTTGTGTTTGTCTATGAAATTTCATACCACGTGTATCCATGCCATTGCATATTATCTCTCCCATAACATGTCTGATAGCATGTACACAAACTTTGCGGATGCTAGAAATCTTGAGCAACACAAAATGGTGGAAGTTTCAGGTAAGTGGTGGAAAATTTAGGGCAGATGGCCGAGGAAGATTGTTTATACAAAGTGGGAAACACCTTGAACGCACTGCCAGGGGTGGTGGTAGAGGCTGATTCAATAGGGGCATTTAAGAGACACTGAGATAGGCACATGGATGAAAAATAATTGGAAGTTTGTGGGCTATGGAGGAGGGAAAGGTTAGACTGATCATGGAGGAGATTAAATAGTTGTGTACTGTTCTGTACTATTCTGTGTTGTATGAACTCAGCAAATCTGAGTCTGGCTCTGTTGCTGAGAAGGGCAAGAAACTGAAGAGGATGGCAGCAGCAATGGGTGACAGATAGGTGATTTTGTGGACGTGAAAAAGAAACTTGGAAGGTAGTTTGTCTCCCAGATGTCAGGGTCTGTGATGTTTCTAAATGTGTTCACAATATCCTGAAAAGGGAGGGTGAGTACCCAGAAGTCATGGTACCTATTGGTACTGATGATTTACAGAAAAAGAGAGGAGGTCCTGAACAAAGAATAGAAGCAGTTAGGAAGGAAGCTGAGAAGCAGGAGCTCAAGGGTAATAATCTCAGGATTGCCACACAACAGTGAAGATAGGAATAGAATGAGATGGCAGATAAATGTGTGGCTGAAGAATTGGCACAAGGGGGAGGGATTCAGATTTCAGGATGATTGGGACATCTTCTGGGGCAGGTATGACCTGTACATAAGGGACCGGTTGCACTTGAATCTGAGGAGGACCAATATTCTTGTGGGTAGGTTTACGAGAGTTCTTAGGAGTGGTTTAAATAAGATGGCAGGGGAGTGGGAGCCAGTTAGCTAGAACTAAGGATGAGCCAACAGGTTTACAAGTAGATGATGAATAACATGTGTGTAAGGAAGGACAAGCCAATGATCGGGTACAAATGCAAAGAGTTAAATTGTACCACAGATGCAAAATTCAATAGGGCGAAGAATGCAGGACTGAAGGTGCTGTATTTAAATGTGCATAGCATTTGGAATAAAGTGGATGAACTCCTGGCACAATTAGAGATTGGTCAGTATGATATTGTGGGCATCACTGAGTTGTGACTGGTAAAAAGGGCACAGTTGGGAGCTCGAAATCAAAGGATATACTTTTTATTGAAAGGACAAGCAGGAAGGCTATGACTATGTTGGTACGAGATGGAGAGACGGAATTACATCTTTAGACAGAGGTGACATGAGATTGGAGAATGTTGAACCTTTGTGGGTGACGTTAAGAAACTGCAAGCGTTTTTAAAAAAAAAACCATTATGGGAATCTCATAGGCCTCCACATAGTAACCAAGCTGTGGGGTTGAGATTGTAAAGGGAGCTGGAAAAGTCATGTAACAAGGATAATGGCACAATTGTAATGGGGGAACTTCAATATTCAAGGGATTGGGAAAATCAGGTTGGTGTCAGATTGCAAGAAAGGAGATTTGGTTGAATGCCTGCGAGATGGCTGTTTAGCACAGCTTGTGCTTGAGCCTACTTTGGGGAAGGCTGTCTTTGGGTGTTGTACAATAACCCAGATCTTATTAGGGAGCTTGATGCAAAGGAACTCTTGGGAGACTGATCATAACATGATTGAATTCATACTGCAGTTTGCGAGGGGGAAGCACAAGTCACATGTATCAGTATCACAGTGGAATAAAAGGAATTACAGAGGCATAAGAGAGGAGCTTGCCCAGGTGGATTGGAGGAGGATACTGTCGGAGATGACAGCAGAGCAGAGAGTTTCTAGAAATAGTTCACAAGGTGCAAGATAGATATGTCCCACAGAAGAGGTTGTTCTTAAGTGGCAGGGGCAGGCAACCATGGCTGACATTGGAAGTTGAGGACTGCATAAAAGTCGAGGAAAGTGCATAAAGGTAGCAAAAGTGACAGGGAAGTTGGAGATCGGGAGCTTTTAAAATGCAACAGAAGGCAGCTAAAAAGCCATAAGAAGGGAAAAGATGAAATATGAGGATACACTAACAATAATATAAAGCAGGAAACTAATTTTTGTCGTAAGAAGTAAAAGTGAAGTGAGAGTTGACATTGGACTGCTGGAAAATGATGCTGGTGAGGTAATAATGGGGACAAAGAAATGGTAGATAAACTTAATGTTCTACATCAATCCAGTTTGGATGACACTAGCAGTGTGCCATAGGTCTGTGAGTGTCAGGGAGCAGGATTGAGTGCCATTGATATTACAGTGGAAAAAGTGCTAGGCAAACTGAAAGGTCTTAAGATGGGTAAGTCATCTGGACTAAATGGACTACATCCCAGTGTCTTGAGAGGGTTGCTGAAGAGATAATGGATGCATTGGTCATGATCTTTCACAGGGAAGATACTGGCATGGATAGAGGAATGGCTCTCAGGCAGGAGGTAATGAGTGGGATTAAAGGGGGCCTTTTGTGGTTGGCTGCCAGTGAATAGTGGTGTTCCTCAGGGGTAAGTATTGGGACAGCTACTTTTCACATTCTTTGTCAATGATTTGGATAATGGAATTGATGGCTTTGTGACAGAGATTGCAGATGATACCAAGATAGTTGGAGGGGTAGGTAGTGCTGAGGAAGCAATGCATTTGTAGCAGGACTTGGACAAATTGGAAGAATGGGCAAAAAAGTGACAGATGGGATACAGTGGTAATGCGTTTTGGTATAAGCAACAGTAGTGCAGACTGTTATCTAAATGGGGAGAAGGTTCAAACATCAGAGGTGTAGAGGGACTTCTGAGTCTCGTGCAAGACTCCCAGAAAGTTTCTTTACACCTTGAGTCTGTGGTTAATGTTGGCATTTATTTCAAGGGGAATAGAATATAAAAGCAAGGAGATGAAGTTGAGCCTTTATAAGATAGTAGTTAGGCTGCAATTGGAGGATTGTTAACAGTTTTGGGCCCCGCATCTCAGAAAGGATACGTTGTCATTGTAGAGTCCAGAGGTGGTTCATGAGGATGATTCCAGGAAAGAATGGGCTAAAATATGAGACGCATTTAGCGGCTTTGGGCTTGCACTCACCGGAATTTTGAAGAATTCGATGGAGGTTGGGGGGAGGATATCATTGAAACTTACTGAATGTTGAAAGATCTAGATATGGTGGATGTGGAGAGGATGTTTCCTGTGGAGGAGGTATCCTGAACTAGAGGGCACAGCCTCAAAATTAAGGTTCTATCTCTTAGAACAGAGGTAAGGAATTTTTTTTAGCCAGATAGTTGTGAATCTGTGGAATGCCACAGACTGTGGTGGAGGCCAAGTCCGTGAGTATATTTAAGGTGGAAGTTGATAGTTTCCTGATTGGTCAGGGCAGCAAAGGATATGGTGAGAAGGCAGGTGTATGGAGTTGAGTGGGATCTGGGATCAGCCGTGATGGAATGATGGAGCAGACTTGGGCTGAATGACCTAATTCTGCTTCTGTCTTATCGATATTTCAGCTTTGTGATGAAGTGTCTTTGCCTGCAACATTATCTGTTCATTTCATTCCATAGATGCTGCCTCACTTGTTTTAAGTATGAATTCTGACAGCAGTATTTGTGCCTTGACTGTTCCATGCACACTTGCCTTGCTCCTTATACCTGTTCAGTAAAAAACTATGTTGCTTATGTCTTAACTTGCATCAAGTCTATTTCTTCATATGATCATAAGACATAGGAGCAGATTTGAATCTTTCGACTCATCTGCCATTCGATCATGGCTAATTTACTATCTTTCTCAACCCATTCTTGTGCTTTCTCCTCATAACCTTTCAGCCTGATTAATCTAGAAACTAACCATCTGAACTCAAAATATTCCCAATGACTTGGCCTCTGTAGCCATCTGTGGGAATGCATTCTTTCTGGAAAAAGAAATTGTTGCTCATCTCTGTTCTAAAGGGACGTCCTTCTATTCTGAGGCAGTGCTCTCTGGCCCTGGATTCCCCCACTATTAGAAACATCCTTTTTGCGTCCATTCTATTTAGACTTTTCAAAATTGAATAGGTTTCATTCTTTTAAACTCTAGTAAGTACAGGTCCAGAGTCATTAAACACTTCTCATATGTTAACCCTTTTATTCCTGGGTTCATTCTTGTGAACCTCCTTTGACTCCCTCCAATGCCAGCACATCCTTTCTTAGACAAGGGCTCAAAACTGCTCAAGATTCTTCAAATGTGTTCAGACCTTTGCCTTACAAAGTCTCAGTATTACATCCTCTCTTTTATAGTCTAGTCCTCTTGAAATGAATGCTAACATTGCATTTGCCTTACCACTGACTGAAGCTGCAAGTTAACCTTTAAGGAATTCTGCATGTCGTTTCTCAAGTCCCTTCTGAAAAATTTTACCTGTTTACACAATATTCTACATCTTTATTCCTTGTACCAAAGTGCATGACCATACACTTACTTACAATGTATTCCATCTGCCACTTCTTTGCCCATTCTCCCAATCTAAGTCTTTCTGCAGACTCTCTGCTTGCTCAACACTACATTTTCATGCACTTTTGTATTTGTTGACCTACGTTAGAACATCTTGTTCTTAAAATTCTCACGTGTTTCTGGATTCTTCTCATTTTGCCCCTCTTATTGAATACTAGCATCTTATAGAATATCAGGAGTCCTGCATTCAAATCGAGGGCAACTTTAATGATTGGAGTGAAACTCATAATCCAGAGCCTGTAAATATTTTGCAAGTAGAGGCTTTCTCTAAATTCAGTAACATGTGCATAATCCCAGTGACAAATTAGTTGGGTACATCTGATCTTTAACACAGACATCTAATCAGTCAATCATGTGGCAGCAACTCAATGCATAAAAGCTTGCAGACATGGTCAAGAGGTTCATTTGTTCAGAACCAAATATCAGAATGGGAACGATGTGATTTAAGTGACTTTGACTGTGGAATGATTGTTGGTACCAGATGGGGTGGTTTGAGTATCTCAGAAACTGTCGATTTCCTGAGACTTTCACACACAGCAGTCTCCAGAGTTTATGGAGAACGGGGTGAAAAACAAAAAATATCCAGTGAGTGGTGGTTCTGTGAGTAAAAATGCCTTGTTAATGAGAGAAGCTAGAGAAGAATGGGTACACTGGTTAAACCTGACAGGAAGGTGACAGTAATTCAAATAAACATGCGTTATATTAGTGGTGTACAGAAGAGCATCTCTGAATGCACAACAGCTTTAGCCTTGAAGTGGATGGGCTGCAGTAGCAAAAGAACACACTGGATTCCACTCCTGTGGCCACTTTATTTGGTACACTCCTGAATGTGTTCAGTGTTTTCAGTCATGAAGATATTGATGGAGAATTTCAAACATTTTTGTTTCTCAGTTGTGGATGGATTCATTGGGCAAATCTGCTGCCCTGAATGGGGAAGAGACCACTTCAGCTCCCAGTGAGTCTGGAGGTGGGCCTGAACGCAAACCCTGTCCCGGTGAGGAGAAGTGGGATCGTACAAGGTGTTGCCGATCATCCAAGAAGCATGAAGAAGTCTCACCGCCACCATCTGAGAAGCAAGACTCCAACTCCTCGGCAAGAAAACGAGATCAATTATCACCTAAGAGACAGGAGCAGGTAGAAAAGTCCCCACGGAAAAGTAAAACCCATCGGAAGGTTGGACACAGGTACACTGTTCCTACCTGTTGGGGGGGGGGGGGGTGGTGAGGATTGTATTGCTTGTGTGATACTCTGGTTTAAGGCCTTGTTCTAATTTATTAATACAGTTATGCTGTTGGGTTTTTTTGTGGATTTTCTCACAATACAGTAAGTGTCACTTTAATTATATTCCACAATCAAGTATTTCATTTTTTACTGTTTAAAATACAAAAACAATAGTTGGTTAAGTTAATCTTGTTAAATTAGCCAATAGGATTTGTCTTGTTAATTTTTTTTGGAGAGTATGTGGGAAAACAACGGGGAAGCCATTTTCCAGACAGCTCGTGATCGAAGAAGGAAAATGGAAGTGGACAATGAACATTTCAGAAGAACATGATTTTGGAACCCATTTGGAAGGATGGATATTGCTGTCAGAAAACCCTAAAGCAGACTTTGGTTTCACAGAGAATGTGCAGATAACGTTTAGTTAGCTAATTATCCACATGACCTTGGAAAAAGTTCAATTTTAGTTTGAAATGTCAGTACAGTTTTAATCTAAGTTTATACTGGTATGATCTAAGTTGTTTCCTGGCAAACAGTGAATTTGCATATCATATTTACCTTAGATGTGTTTATTTATTGGAAATGGCCTTCTGATTATTTCCCATGCATTGTAGAGTTGTGTTTCTGTTAGTTTGAATTCACAGTAAGAGCTAATTCGTTACAAGCCTATGGTGAGAGGGTTACACTTGTGCCTTGGAAAGACGTTTTATTTCTGTGGTGAAGATAGAGTAGCTATCAATGTTCCACTAATATAGCAATTGAGATGGACAAAGTAAATGTAGTCAAATTACAAGATTTAGTAAAGGGAGAACATCATCGTGGGGAGCTGAGGCCCTCTGTTGTTTGGGGTCTTCCATGGATGTTGCTTCTTGATTATCTACATTTGATATGCAAGCTAGGGCAGTATGATCTGCAGAGCAAGCTGTTGCCCATGCAGCAAGCTCCCCCTTTTCCATGTAGCTGATTAAGTTCAAAGTAAATTTATTACCTCAGTACCTATATGACACCATGTATAACCCTGAGATTCATTTTGTGGGAAATCACTGAAAATACAAGAAATGCAATAGAATCAATGAAAGACTGCATCCAACAGAATGGACAACAATGTGCAAATAAAAAAATGAACTGCAAATACAAAGAGGAAAATTAAAGAAATAATAAGTAATCAATATATATATAGGGAACATGAGATAGAGTCCTTGAAAGTGAGTCCATAGTTTATGGGCACAGTTCAGTGATGGGATGAGTGAAGTTGAATGAAATTGTCCCCTGTGGTTCATGATGGTTGAGTGGTAATAACTGTTTCTGAACCTGATGGTGTGTGTCCTGAGGCTCCTTCCTGGTGGTAGCAGTGAAAAGAAAGTAATTATTACCTGGACATTGGGGGTCCTTGATAATGGATGCTGCTCTCCCACGACAGCACTCTGTAGATGTGTTCAGTGGTGGGGAGGACTTTACCTGTGATGGGCTGGGCTGTATCTACTACTTTGGGCGTAGGTGTTTCCATACTAGGTCATGATGCAACCAGTTAATATACCTCTCCACCACACATCTGTACAAGTTTGTCAAAATTTTCAAAGGCATGCCAAATCTTTGCAAACTTCTAAGGAAGTACAGGCACTGCTGTGCTTCTCTTCATTATTGTACGTGTTCTTTCTTCATGTTTGCCCTCTTGTGTGGCTGATTCATCGCCACTTTTGATTTGGCAAACAACAGTGGTGTCATCAGCAAAATTAAATATGGCATTGGAACCTCGCTTGGCCTCACAGTTATAAGTATAGAGTAGAGCAGAAGCATACTGTCTTGTGGTGTTCCTGTTCTGAGGGAGATTGTGGAGATGTTGTTGCCAGACCAAATTAATGGGGTCTGGAAGTGTGGAAATCAAGGGTCCAATTGCACAAGGAGGTATTGAGCCCTAGGATTGATTAGTTTTGAGGGAATGATAATATTGAATGCAAGTTGCAGTCAATGATAAGCTTTCTGATGTTTGCATCTTCACTGTCCAGACATTCCATGATTGAGTAAAGAGCCAATGAAATGGCATCTGCTGTGGACCTGTTGTAGGCAAATTGGAATGGATCCAAGTTGCTTTTCAGGCAGGAGTTGATGTTCAAAGTACTTCATCACCGTGGATGTAAGTGCTACTGGACGATCGTCATTGATGCAGGTTACCACATTCTTGGGTACTGGTGTAATTGAGCCTACTTGAAGTTGGATACCTCAAACTGCTGAACTGACAGATTAAAGGTATCTGTGAATACTCCAACCAGTTGATCAGCGTAGGTCTTTACTACTCAGCCGGGTACCCTGTCAAGGCTGGATGCTTTCTGTGCATTCATCCTCCTGAAGGATACTCTCAGATCGGCCTCAGAGACTGAAATCACAGGGTCATTGGGGGCTGTGGGAGTTCGTGAAGGTCCTCCATGTTTTGATGGTCAAAGCAAGTATAAAGGCATTGAGCTAATTGAGGGCAAAGTCTTGTCATCTGTGTTGCTTGGTTTCACTTTGTAGGAGATGATAGCATTCAAACTCATCACAGCTGTTGACCATCCTTTAGTGGTTCAAGTTTGGTTCAGAATTGCTAGTTCTCATGCTTTCTGGAGATCGAACCTGGATTTGTTGTATTTAACTTGGTTGTCAGACCTTAATGCCACTGATTGATCTGGCTCTCAGTAGATTGTGGATCTCATGGTTCATCCAAGGTTTTTGATTGGGGAAGACTTTTGTGAGGATCCACTTGTCTACAGCTGCTTTTATAAACTTTGTGACAAACTGTCGTTCAGACCCTCAGTCTTTGAACATGCCCCAGACCACTGACTCGAAGCAATCCTGTAGCCACTCAGCATCCCACAACCACCTTTTTTTTGTCATTATCTCTGGAGTTTTGCTCTTTAGCTTCTGTCTGTTGGCAGGAAAGAGGAGGACAGCTAAGAGATCAGATTTCCAGAAAGGCAGTCTAGGCATAGACCAGTTACAAATCTATGGCAGTGTAACAGTGGTCAGGTGTGTTAAGACCCCTGGTGCTGCAGGTGATATGTTGATGATGATAGGGCAGAGATTTCTTTAAACAATCATGACAGACAAGGAGTTGAAAGGCTTTGGAATAGGTTGTTTCTTGTTTGCTAATTGTGGCACTCAGTACATCAAGTGCTTGCTTATCATCTTCCTTTGGCAGTATGTAAACTGTGGTCAGGATCACAGAGGAGAACTCTCTTGGTAAGTAGAATGGTCAGCTCTTAATCATCAGCTATTCAAGTTCTGGGGGGCAAGAGTACAACAAGACTGCTGCATCTGAGCACCACAGTGTTTATCACCCTCACCTTTTGCCGTCTCTGAATCAGCAGTCCAATCTATCTGGTGTATCAGAAAGCCCACAGATCACACTGTCTTATTCAGCGTGTCTGGAGTGAGCTATGTTTTCATGAAACACAATGCATCAGTTCCTGATTTCCCTCTGTTAGAGCAATCTTGCCCTTGGGTCGCAAGTCTTGTTCTCAATCTTGAATCCAAAGGAATATAGTTTGCCATCAAGGGTATTGCAGTAATTACCAGTCACCATTGAGCTCCGTGTTAGACTGCCTTCGGGACTCTGCTCTGGATTTTTCCTTTTGGGGTTTATTCCCAAAGCTTTCCTCAGAAGTGGGTGTAGCTGCAAGGCAGCAGAGGCCTAAGGTCATTCTTTTTCCTTGATGAGCTGCCATTCATGGATGATGAGCCTCATCTGCCTGAAGCGACTACTTCTAAGGTGCCATTAACCCACCTTTGCCCCTTCAGTCAGTAGATGGTTCGACTGGGCTTAGTAGCTAAGCCACACATTAAGGCCGGGAGCTGGACTTGGTTATCAAAGGCTTTTGGAGATGCATGCCATTGGGTGTATTTGATGGACAGCAGGAGAAATTATTTAGTGATACAGCACAGTTAGCCTCCCTTCGGCCCCTCAAGGCACGCTGCCACAGCAACCCCACAACTCCGGTTAACCCTAACCTAATCATGGGACAATTACAGCGACCGGTTAACCCACCCGCTTTGTCTTTGGACTCTGGGAGGAAACTGGGGCACCTGGAGTAAACCCAGGCATCCCATGGAGAGGACAATGGCACCAGAATTGAACACAGATCTCTGAATGCCTTGAGCTGTAACAGTGTCGTGCTAACTTCTGTGCTACTTTGAAGCATGTGTAGAATGGGGATGATAAGTCACCAATGCAAATGTCCATGTAAGGATGCTGTTTATCGACTATAGGTCAGCATTTAATACCATTAATCCTACAGTCCTCAATGAAAAGCAACAGAACCTGTGCCTCCCTCTGCAAATGATTCCTCAACTTCCTAACTGGAAGATCATAATCTGTGCTGTTAGGAAATCACATCTCCACCTCTCTGACGATCAACACTGGCATTTCAAGGGATGTGTGCGTGGCCCACTGCTCGACTCTCTCTACACCCATGACTGTGACTAGGCATAGCTCAAACAGCATCTATGAATTTGCTGATGGTACAACCATTGTTGGCAGAATTTCAGAAAGTGATGAAAGAGTATAGGAGCAAGATATCCCTGTTGAGTGATGTCACAGCAACAACCTTGCACTCAACATCAGTTGACTGAGAACTTCAGGAAGTGTAAGACAAGGGAACACAAACCCGTCTTCAGAGGAATCAGAAGTGGAGAATATTTCAAATTCCTGGGTGTTAATATCTTTGAGGACCTAACCTGGACACAACATATTGATGTAGTTATAAAGAAGGCAAGATAGCAGCTATATTTCATTTGGCATTTGAGGAATGGTTTGTCAACTAAAACACTCAAGAACTTCTGCAGTAGTACTGTGAAGAGCATTCTGGCTGTATCATCTGGTGTGGGGGGGGGGTGGTGCTACTGCACGAGATTGAAATAAGTTGCAGAAACTTGTAAAATTAGTCAGCTCCATCATTGGTACTAGTCTCCGTAGTATCCAAGACATCTTCAAGGAGTGGTGCCTTAGGAAAACTACATCTGTCATTGAGGATCCTCACCACCCAGGTCTTCACACTGTTACCATTGGGAAGGAGGTACAGAAGCCTGAAGGCACACACTCAGCGATTCAAAAACAGCTTCTTCCCCTCTGCTATCCAATTTCTAAATGGGCATTGAACTCATGAACACTACCTCACTAATTTTTTTTTATTTTTGCACTACTTAATTTAACTTAACTATTTAATAGATATATACTGTATATACTTAAGGTAACATTTTCCCCTATATTTATCTATCATGTATTTCATTTCAAAGCTGTCATAAAAGTTAACAAATTTCACAACATATGCTGGTGATATTAAATTTGATTCTGATGGAAAACTAGAGTAGGTTCGATGGGCCAAATGGTCTGATTCCGCTCCTATAGGTCTTGTGGTCTAACAGGGATGGAGTCATATGGGAGATGAAGATATACTGCTCTTTTAAGTGTACAATCTTAGATCAGATTTATTACTGATTTAGATGAAGAGAAATTGGTTTGTGATAGCAGCAAGTGCCAAGCCAAAGTTAACTGTAAATTGTAAAAAATAGATGATGCAAGAACAGAAAGGAACAATGAGGTAGGATTTCTGGGGCGTTCAGAAATCTGATGATGGTGGGGAAGCAATTTTTCCTGAAAGGTTAAGTGCGGGTCTGCAAGCTCCTTTACCACCTTCATGATGGTAGCACGAGGGCATGTCCCGACTGTTGAGTGATGGGTTCTGCCGTGTTCAAGCGTCTCCTCTTGAGGATGTCCTTGCTGGTGGCAAGGGTTGTGTTTGTGATGGAGCAAGCTGAGTCTACAACTCTGATTACAGGTGTGAGGAAACAGCAGGGCACAAATTGGATTGTTTTTGAAAAGCTTTGGAATGAGCCAAGCTGAACGGAACAACCTCCTGTACTATGTGTTTTCTATTCACCTTGACACCTTTAGGATAGCTAGTACTGACCTTTTGAGGTTCACGTTGCTTGCTTCTGGAATTTGAGTTCTGGTGAACTTGTGGGTAGAAATAATAACTTGTCCTTGAAGTTGCATGTTGACTCTGATCTCTTACTATATCCCTTTTAAACACCTCCCACTTATCGGATGCTATTTTCAACTCTAGCAGCTGTTCTGTCCCAATCTTCCTTTGCCAAATCCTGTTTAATACTGTTGAAAATTCGCCTTTCTTCAGTTTATGGCCTTGTCTTCGACCAACCTTACCTTTTCCCATGGCAACCTTAAAGCTTACTGAACTGTGGTCTCTGTTCACAAAGGGTTTCCACACAGATACTTCAGTCATTGACCCTTGGTCTCTGAGATAAGGTCTTGATCGGCCTCTTCACACCCCCCCCCCCCCCCCCACACCCTGTGGGACTCTACATACTACAATTTGAAAATCTTGCCTTATCCAAGCACTTGAACTGAGACAATTCTTCTTGATAGTGGGAAAGTTAAAACCCCTCATTACAACTCCATGCCCCCACTTTGCTTTCTGGCCTGGTATCCTGTTCTTCTAATTGCAACTAATTACTAGGAGTTCTATAGTCTAAGGCCTATCAATGTGATTGCAGTACTTTTGTTCCTAAATTCTACACACATAGTCTCATTGTCCAGTCCTTCAGAGGTATCCCAATCGATTGCTGTAATGTTCTCCCTGATCAGTCATGCACTACCCCCTTCATTTTTTACTCTTAAAAACAATGAGCTGCTGGCATTTTTCTGTGATTGCAACAATATAATGATCCCATGTTCTGATCCAGCCTCCACCACCACCACTTGCAAGTCATTCCAGGCACTCACAACCCTCTGTTTTTTTTTAAAAAAAAACTTACCACTGATGTCTCCCCTAAACTTCCCTCCCTTAATTTTGTACATATGCCCTCTGGTGTTTGCTACTGGTGCCCTGGGAAACAGGTACTGACCATCCACCCTATCTATGCCTCTCAATCTTGTAGACTTCTACCAAGTCCCCTCTCATTCTTCTACGCTCCAAAGAGAAAAGTCCCAGCTCTGCTAACCTTGCTTCATATGACTTGTTCTCCAAACCAGGCAACATCCTAGTAAATCTCCTCTGCACCCTCTCCATGGCTTCCACATCCTAGACATTGTCTCTCTTGCCTGTGAGATTCCTGGCACTGAAGGCAATATGGTTCAGCTTACCAGCCAGCTTGTGTTTTCCCCTCCTTTCTCTTTCTGCTCTCTCAGCTGGATTTGCCTGTTCTGTTTTTTACATGCGAGCCAACTGCGCCTCTGACCAAACTGTCATGGTGAGTCCCAGCCTTTGCCTTTCTAGTCTGAACCCTCCCAAGCAGGACTGGACCTGAAGACCATAGTACTTACAGTGGCAAGCAAAAGTTTGGGCACCTCTGGTCAAAATTTCTGTTACTGTGAATAGTTAAGTGAGTAGAAGATGAACTGATCTCCAAAAGTCATTAAGTTAAAGATGAAACATTTTAAGCAAGATCAGTGTATTATTTGTTTTGTACAATTTTAGAGTGGAATAAAGGAAAGGAGCTCGATGCAAAGGTTTGGGCACCCCAAGAGATTTGAGCTCTCATAACTTTTACCAGGGTCTCAGACCTTTAATTAGCTTGTTAGGGCTATGGCTGGTTCAGTCATTGTTAGGAAAGGCCAGGCAATGCAAATTTCATAGCTTTATAAATACCCTGACTCCTCAAATCTTGTCCCAACAATCAGCAGCAATGGGTTCCTCTAAGCAGCTGCCTGGCATGCTGAAAATTAAAATAAATGATGTCCACAAAGCCGGAGAAGGCTACAAGGAGATAGCAAAGTGTTTTCAATTAGCCGTTTCTTCAGTCTGTAATGTAATTAAGAAATAGTAGTTAACAGGAACAGTGGAGGTCAAGTTGAGGTCTGGAAGACCAAGAAAACTTTCTGAGAGAACTGCTCGTAGGATTGCTGGAAAGGCAAATGAAAACCCCTGTTTGACTGCAAAAGATCGTCAGGAAGATTTAGAACACTCTGGGGTAGTGGTGCACTGTTCTACTGTGCAGCAGCACCTGCACAAATATGACCTTCCTGGAAGAGTCATCAGAAAAAAACTTTCCCTGCATCCTCACTACAAAATTCAGCATCAGAATTTTGCAAAGGAACATCTGAACAAGCCTGATGCATTTTGGAAACAAGTCCTGTGGACTGATCAAGTTAAAATGGAACTTTTTGCCCCAATGAGCAAAGGTATGTTTGGGGAAAAAAGGATGCAGAATTTCATGAAAAGAACACCTTTCCAACTGTTAAGCACGGGGGTGGATCGATCATGCTTTGGGCTTGTGTTGAAGCCAGTGGCACGGGGAACATTCCTCTGGTAGAGGGAAGAATGAATTCAATTAAATAGCAGCAAATTCTGGAAGCAAACATCACACTGTCTGTTTTTTAAAAAACAAAAGCTGGAGATGAAAAGAGGATGGCTTCTACAACAAGATAATGATTAGGATCACCTCAAAATCCACAATGGACCACCTCAAGAGGTGCAAGCTGAAGGTTTTGCCATGGCCCCACAGTCCCCTGATCTAAACATCATTGAAAATCTGTGGATAGACCTCAAAAGAGCAGTGCATGCAAATCAGCCCAAGAATCTGAGAACTGGAAGCCTTTTGCAAGGAAGAATGGGTGAAAATTCCCCAAACAAGAATTGAAAGACTCTTAGCTGGCTACAGAAAGCGTTTACAAGCTGTGAAATGGTCTGCTTGCATCAACTTGCCAAAGGGGGTGTTACTAAGTACTGACCATGCGGGGTGCCCAAACTTTTGCTTTTTTGTTATTTTGAAACTGTAAAAAATGGAAATAGAAAAGTAATCTTAAAATATTAAAGAAATGTGTATTTAACTTTATGCCTTTTTGAAATCAGGTCGTCTTTTATTCGCTTGGATATTCACAGTAACTGAAATTTTGACTGGGGTGCCCAAACTTTTGCATACCACCGTATAAGTAGAATTAGGCCATTTGGTCCATTGAGTTTGCACAACCATTCCATCATGGCTGATTTATTATCCTTATCAACCCCATTCTCCTGCCTTCTTCCTGTGACCTTTGATGCTCTGACAAATCAAGAGCCAATCAATGTCTGTTTTAAATATACCCAGTGACTTAGCCTGCACAATTGTCTGTGGCAATGAATTCCACAAATTCTTCACCCTCTGACTAAAGTTCTTGCTCATCTCTGTTCTAAAGGGATGTCCTTCTATTCTGAGGCTGCCCCCTCAGGTCCTAGACTCCATTTTAGGAGACATCCTCTTCACGTCTACACATTTCAATATTTGATAGGTTTCAATTTGATTTCCCCCCCACCACCCCCACCACCATTCTTCTAAACTCCAGTGAGTACAGGCCCAGAACTACTGAGCTTCCTTGCTGATATACAAGTGATCTTCCAGTTCTGATGCTATCTGTACAGGTCAATACAGCCCGAGCAGAGATCCCAATTAACTAAATACCCATAGCTGCCCTATCTGCGCAGCTTTTTCAGTATTAATTCATCTTCCTATTTTTAATAGTCATAGCACATCAGTGCTCATCCCTGCATGAGACAGCATGGTCAGCACAATGCTTTACAGTGCCAGTGATCACCCAAAGGGGTTCAATTACCTCTGCTTTCTGTAAGGAGTTTTTGCATTCTCCTCGACTGCATGGGTTTCACCTGGGTGTTCCAGTTTCCTTCACAGTCCAAAGAACTGTGCTGGTTAGTAGGTTAATTGGCCATTGTAAATTGTCCTGTGATTAGGCTAGGGTTAAATAGTTGGGCTGCTGAGTGGTGTGGCTCGTTGAGCCAGTAGGACCTATTCTGTGCTGTATCTCTAAATAAATAGAATATAGTTAGAGAAAGTGCATTGAGTTCAATTCTACTGCTGTTACACTCTAACCATGACTGTCTGAGTTTCCTTTGACGCTCCAGTTTCCTCCTACATTCCAAAGATGTACAGTTCAAGGTTAATAAGTTGTGGGCATGCTTTGACTCTGGGAGCATTGCAACACTTGTAGGTTGCTCCTAGTGTATCTTCATACTGTTGATGCAAGCAAACCATTTCACAGTATGTCTCAAAGTACATGTGACAAATCTAATATTTTTAGTTTTTTCAAGGTTTGCTAGTCCAGTAACATAAGTTACTCATAACTGTTACACTCAGTTCTTTTTGTCTGCTGGTTTGTAGCTTAAAAACCAGGACAAGATATCTTCCAATTCTAATTATCTTTCAAACCCAGGACAATGGGTCTTTCTTTATTTCTAACATAGTTGTAAGTTAATCTTTATCTAATTCTGGGGTGACCAGGAAGGGGTAGCACCTCCACTGAAATGGCTTGTCTTACCCATTCTGGGGCAATTCACTTGACTGTGGCCTCCACCAGACACTCAGCTTTCACCTGAGGCTCCAAGTAGCTGTTTGCACGCAACAATGGCTACACAAACTCGACAGGTGAGCCTCGTATTGCGGTGAGTTAAGGGCATACCTGATCGAGCATGCAAGTGAGCTCCAGTGGACTGGGCAGCTGAGATCTGTTGTGGGATCCAATGGCCAGGAAGGTGGTACTGCAATGCACCATGGAGA
Organism: Hypanus sabinus; assembly: GCF_030144855.1. NCBI lineage: Eukaryota > Metazoa > Chordata > Chondrichthyes > Myliobatiformes > Dasyatidae > Hypanus > Hypanus sabinus. The sequence continues at coordinate 13,950,396 of NC_082707.1, read as the reverse complement.
GTGAAGGGCGTGACATGGCACAGAAGATGTCATAGTCATTCACTGCAGCCAAGGAAGAGCTCAGTTTATGATGCTTGTTTGTACCACTGGACCCAGACTTCTGAGGTCAAGAGAGTGAAACTGTTGCAATGCAACAGCTTTTCCATTTTAAAAACTCACCCGTACACATTCCCTGTCATCATTGGATACAATGGACAGCTACCAATTCTGATTGTGGGAAAATCTTACAACTGTTAAAACAGAATTACCGATCATGCAACATTAAATTTGGTAGAGTAGTGTTATTGCTGTGCCAGTAAACCAGGTTCAGTTCTGTGTGTAAGGAGTTTGATGTTCTCCCTGTGACTCCCCCCGGAATCCTGGTTTCCCTCCACATTCCAAAGACCTATGAATTAGTAGGTTAATGGGTCACATGGCTCTGATGAGCAATGCAGGCTTGTTGTGCCTAAAAGGCCTGTTACTGTTCTATATCTCTGAATAAAATAAATTCAGCAAATGGCAAAGCTGAGCTCCACCCTGACTTTGGCTGTGTTGTTATCTCATATAATATTTTTCCTTTCATTCTGTTAAATATCTCGTCTGATGCTGGAACTAATGGGGAATGGAAATGGGGAACTAGGAAATGGCAGATGAACTGAATAAGTATTTTGCACCAGTCTTCACTTTGGAAGACAGCAGTATTGCTGGAAGTTCAAGAGTGTCAGTAGTCAGAAGTGTATGAAGTTATTATCAGGGAGAAGGATGTTGGGATACTGAAAGGTCAGAAGGTAGGTGTGTCACTTGGACCAGTTGGTGTACACCCTAGGGTTCTAGAAGAAGCTGCTGAAGAGATGGCGGAGGCATTAGTAATGCTCTTTCAAGAATCACTTGATTCTGGAATGGGTTCCATAAGACTGGAAAATTAGAAATGACACTCCACTCTTTAAAGAAGGGAGAGAGGTAGAAGAACAGAAACTATAGGCCAGTTTGTCTGACCTTGGTGGTTGAGAAGATGTTGGAGTTGATTATTAAAGAGGAGGTCTCAGGGTACTTGGAAGCGCATGATAAACTAGGCCATAGTCAGCATGATTTCCTCAAGGGGAAATCTTGCCTGACAAAGCTGTTGGAATTCTTTGACTAAATAGCTGGTAGGATAGACAAAGGAGAATTATTTGATTTGTGAACTTGGATTTTCAGAAGGCCTTTGACAAGGTACATGGTATTACAGAAAGGATTCTAGCATGGATAATACAGTGGCTGATTGACAGGAGGAAAAGAGTGGGAATAAAGGAAGCTTTTTCTGGTTGGCTGCTGGTGACTAGTGGTTTTCCACAAGGGGTTGTGTTAGGGCTGCTTCTTTTTGTCAATTACTTGAATGAAGAAAGCTCGCAGAAGACAGAAATGAAGTTGGCTGGAGGGGCAGGTAATTTTGAGGAAGTAGAGAGACTACAGAAGGAATTAAACTGATTAGGAGAATAAGCAAAGAAGTGGCAGATGGAATAGTGTTGGGAAGTGTATGGTTATACAATTGGAAGAAATAAAAAGGTAGATTATTTTCTAAATGGAGAAAAAAATTTAAAATCTAAGGTGCAGGATTTCCCAGGGGTTAATCTGCTGGTTGAGTCAGTGGTTGAGGAAGGCAAATGTGATGTTAGTATTCATTTTGAGAGGACTAGAATATCAAAGCAAGGATGTAAGAGGCCTTGCTTCGATTAACTTGAGGAGCTTTGGACCCCTTATCTTAGAAAGGACCTGCTGACACTGCAGATGGTTCAAAGGAGGTTTACAAAAAGGATTTCAGGATTGAACTGCTTGTCATATGAAGACTATTTGCTGGTTCAAATTTCAAAGAAAAATTTATTATCGGATTACACACGTCACCACATGTAAGCCTGAGAGCCTTTTTCCTGTGGGCATTCTTAGCAAATCTATAGAACAGTAACTGTAAACAGAATCAATAAACAACAAACACGAGGAAATCTGCAGATGCTGAAAGTTCAAGCAACACACACAAAATGCTGGTGGAATGTAGCAGGTCAGGCAGCATCTATAACATATATGTCAAACTCAAAGCCCGCAGGCCAAATCCGGCCCGCAGTGGAATTATCTTTGGCCCGTGAGATAATATCTAATTACTATTAAAGCTGGCCCCAGTAATCGAAGCGCCTATGGTGTATGATATGGCTAATGCTGAGTTTATTCAGGTACCAGGTTTTCAGGGTTTTTAGTGTTTATTCGGTTTCCCTGGTTTATTTCCTGAATATCATTAATGAATAAAATTTTTTTCTATTAAAGCTGGCCCGCCAGTATATTGCATGCACCACTAATACTACAAATCCCACAATGCACTGCCAGTGCATTGCTCGCGCTTGCCTTACTCTCTCATCAGCATCCTTATGGCGCTAGTCACGTGTGGTCAACTTTCAGCTATCCCTCACCCCAAAAATGGCTGAAGGAAAGGTGGACTTTGAAAACGGGTTTTCAAGGCAGGTGGGAGGCAGAGTATATGTTCGCAGATATAAAAGGCAAACCTGTTTGTCTTGTGTGCGGAGACGGTGTGGCTGTAATTAAAGAATATAACGTAAGACAACACTATGAAACGAAACACCACGACAAATACAAGCATCTGGACAAGAAACAGAAGCCCGCGATGTGCGGTCAAAAGAGTGGATTGGTGGGCAGGATCCGGGAGAAGATGCGGGAGGAAAATGGCGCAGGTGAGCTGACAACTTATCACTGCATCATGCACCAGGAATTGTTGTGTGGCAAAGCCTTGAAAATGGAACATATAATGAGCACCATAACACGAGCAGTTAACTTCATAAGAGCCAAAGGTTTAAATCGCCGCAAGTTCAAGTCGTTTCTGGAGGAGTTGGGTTCAGAATATAATGATTTGCCCTATCACACAGAGGTGCGATGGTTAAGCCAAGGAAAAGTGCTGAAAAGATGTGTCGAGTTGCGTGAGGAGATCTGTCAGATCATGGAAAGCAAAGGGAAAGACACAACAGAGCTCCGGGATAAAAAGTTGCTTTGTGAAATGGCGTTTCTGTGTGACATCACGAGCCATCTCAATGTGCTCAACCTGCAGCTTCAGGGGCGGGGTTGTGTGATCACAGACATGTACGCTGCAGTGAGGGCTTTTAAAATCAAGCTGCGCCTGTGGGAGATGCAGATGCATCAAGAAAACTTGAGCCTTTTTCCGTGTTGCCAAACTATGAAAGAGCAGGTTTCTACCGCAGTGTTCCCATGTGCAAAGTTTGCTGAAAAACTTAGCATACTTGGTGCCGACTTCACACGGCAATTTGCCGATTTTGAAGCCCAAAAAAGCAGGTTTGAACTGCTCAGTAATCCATTTGCAGCTGATGTGGAAAGCGCACCAACCAACATACAAATGGAGCTGATTGAGCTCCAATGTAGTGACACACTCAAGGCAAAGTATGACTCGGTGGGCTCTGCACAGTTTCTACGTTTCATTCCCAACACAATGCCCCAGCTGCATACCCAAGCTGCTCAAATGCTCTCTATGTTTGGCAGCATATATCTGTGTGAACAACTGTTCTCTTTGATGAAGATAAACAAAACATCACACAGGAGTCGTCTTTCTGACGAACACCTTCACTCAATTCTGAGGATTTCCTCAGCTCAGAGTCTGACTCCAAACATTGATGAACTTGCATCCAAGATGAGATGCCAAGTATCTGGCTTAGACTAGTGTGAATCACAGAGTGTTGGCCTGTGGAAAAATGTTTTCATTAGAAATTACTCCCAAAAAGCTGCAGGTAAAGCCATAAGAAATAAATGCAACTGATTTTTTATTTATTTAATGTTCAATGTTTTTGTAGGCAATAACCTAAGCTTTGTTAGTTCCAAGTTAATACGTGTAATATTCATTTCAATAAGTTTTGCATTAAACACTGAACCAGTCCGGCCCTGGACTTGTACCAATTTTTAAATTTTGGCCCACTGTGTATTTGAGTTTGACACCCCTGCATTAGGTCTACATTTGTGTTTGCTAATGTTTGATTTCAAACGGTTTATTAATGGAAAAGGTATGGCTCCCAAAACAATCTTAGCTGAAATAGCATCGTTTCTTTCTTTTTGCCTACTTTCTTGTAATCTATGTCTGTAAGTTAATACCAATCATAAAAAGAATGCTTGCTAGGCAATCTGCTTCATAAAAAACAAAATTTGTAAAGTGAAACAATTTTAGATATAGCAGAAATTGAGACACATGAGAGCAGGTTGAAAAAATGAAGGCAACGAAAGCTGTGGGAGCACGCGCGCGTGCAAAACTGATCCGGCCCGCATGAAGTCGCATTTTTCTCAATCCGGCCCGTGACCTAAAATGAGTTTGATACCCCGGATCTATAAGAAGCAGTACGGTCAACGTTTTGGGCCAAGACCCTTCGTCAGGACTAACTGAAAGAAGAAATTTGAAAGTGGGAGGGGAAGATCTGAAATAATAGGAGACAGGAGGGGGAAGTGATGAAGCTAAGAGCTGGAAAGTTGATTGGCAAAAGGGATACACAGTTGGAGAGGGGAAAAGATCATGGGATGGGAGGCCTAGGGAGAAAGAAAGGGGGTGATTGTGAGGGAAAGAGAGAAAAGAAGAAAAAAAGGAATGAAACAAACATAAGGGATGGGGTAAGAAGGAGAGGGGGGCACTAATGGAAGTTAGAGAAATCAATGTTCATGCCATCAGGTTGGAGGCTACCTAGATGGGATATAAGGTGTTGTTCCTCCAACCTGAGTGTAGCCTCATCTTGACAGTAAAGCAGACCATGGATAGACATATCAGAATGGGAATGGGACGTGGAATTAAAATGAGTTGCCACTGGGAGATCCTGCTTTCTCTGGTGGACTGAGCATAGGTGTTCAGCGAAACGGTCTCCCAGTCTGCGTTGGGTCTCACCAACATATAGAAGACCACACCTGGAGCACCAGATGCAATATATCACACCAGCAGACTCACCTGGAAGGACTGTCTGGGGCCCTGAATGGTGGTGAGGGAGGAACTGTAAGGGCAGGTGTAGCACTTGTTCTGCTTAGAAGGATAAGTGCCAGGAGGGAGATGAATGGTCAAGGGAGTCACGTAGGGAGTGATCCTTGTGGAAAGCAGAAAGAAGGAGGGAGGGAAAGATGTGCTTGGTGGTGGGATTCCGTTGGAGGTGGCGGAAGTTACGGAGTATTATATGTTGGACCCGGAGGCTGGTGGGGTGGTAGGTGAGGACAAGGGGAACCCCATCCCTAGTGGGGTGGTGGGAGGATGGGGTGAGAGCAGATGTGCGTGAAATAGGAGAGATCAGTTTTAGAGCAGAGTTGATGGAGGAGGAAGGGAAGCCTCTTTCTTTCAGCCTGGAATGAAAACCCTCATCCTGAGAACAAACTGTGCAAATACAAATATAAGTGAATAGCAATAAATGAGAGCATGAAGTAACAAGATAATGAGTCCATAAAGTGAGACCATTGGTTGTGGGATCTCCAGAAATAGAATGAGTGTAGCTATTCCCTATTGTTTAAGAGCCTGATAACTCTGGGCCTGTATTCACTGGTATTCAGAAGAATGAGGGGTGACCTAATTGAAACTTACTGAATGGTGAAGGGAGAATGAGTGGGCGTAGGGAGGATGTTTCCAATGGTGGGAGAGTCTAGGACGAGGGGACACAGACTCAGAATAGAGGGTATCCTTTTAGAATGGAGATGCGGAATTTCTTTAGCCAGAGAAAGGTGAATCTGGAATTTGATGCGAGAGGTGGCTGTGAAGGCCAAAGTCTGTATGTATATTTAAGACAGATGTAGATTCTTGATTGGTTAGGTCATCAAGGGATACGGGGAGAACGCAGGAGGTCGGGGCTGAGAAGGAAAATGGATCAGCCATGATGAAATGCTGGAGCAGACTCAATGTGCCAAATAGTTAATTCTGCTCCTCTATCTTCCTCAATCTTCTTGTCTTGTTCATTTGAAGGGATCTCTCTGTACAATGCATGAGCGAATGTCACAGAGTAAATTTCTCTTTTTAACTACTTTGTTTTGAATGTTTTTCCCCAAATTTAACTCTTTGGTTATTAAAATGTATGGTCTTCTACTTTGCTATCAAAACCACAAAAAGAAGCAGAGGCTACTTTGCAGTTATTTAAAACTTAGTTGGTTGTTTTCCTCTCTAAAATGAACTTAAACTTTTCAACTCAACATTCAATTCAACTCAACCACTCACCTATTGACCAAAATGTAGCTTTTTTTCCCCAATTCATTTCCAAAACTGGTAAATATCTTAATGTAAATGGTTTAACGGAGATGGTCCAGAGGAGGGTCCTGAGAATTACACCCGTAATGAAAGGATTAACAAATGAGGAACATATGATCCCCATGGGCCTGAACTCTCTAGAGGTTAGAAGACTGCTGGGGGGGGGGGGGGGGGGTGAGGGTAATCTCATTGAAGCCTATCGAATATTGAAAGGCTTTTGATAGAGAGGATGTGGAAAGGCTATTTCCTATAGTGGGGAGTCCAGGACCAGAGGGCACAGCCTCAGAATACAAGGATGTCCTTTCAGAAAAGAGATAAGGAGGAATTTCTTCAGCCAGTAGTGGTGAATCTTTGGAATTCGTTATCACAGACAACTGTGCAGGCCAAGTCACTGGGTACCTTTAAATCAGAGGTTGATAGGTTCTTGATTAGTATTTGTCAAAGATTATGGGACAAGGCAGGAGAATGGGGTTGAGAGGGATAATAAATTAGCCTTATTGGAATGGCAGAATACTTGATGGGCCAAATAGCCTAATTCTGTTCCTATATTTTACAATCTAATTGTTGCCTTTATTTTGTTTCGATAAATTTTTAAAGATTTATTTTTTAAGATGCGATGATCAGTTGCATTGAAGGAGATGAGATGTGTTCAGTTTTAAGTGTCACGTAGGATATTATTGCATAACACTTTGTGCCTTTGGGGTAATAGAATTGCATGGTTGATTCTAAAGGTTGATTCTAAAGGTTGATTCTAAAGGTTTGCCTTCTTCGTGATGGCGCTTATATGCTGGTCCCAGGACAGATCCTCTGATATGATTGCACCAAGGAATTTAAAGTTTAGATGAAGGAGAGAGAAATGTAGGGACAAAAGATTGTGAAAAATTGAGAAATTCAGCATTAATGTTATTGGGTTGAAGGCTACCTGGACAATATAATATGGGGAGACTTTGCGTGGTGGTAATCACTATTGGATCAGTAATCCAGAGACCCAGTTATATACTGGGGACATGACTTTGAATCCCACCAGGGCAGATGGTGAATTTAAATTAAAAACAAATCTGATTACCATGAAAACATGTTGATTGCCATAAAAACCCATCTGGTTCATTAATGACCTTCGGGAGGAATCCTGCCATCCTTACCTGGTCTGGCCTATATATGGACTCCAGACCCACAGTAGTGTGGTTGACTCTTAAAAGCAGAGATGGGCAATAAATGCTGTCTTAGCTGCTGGCTCCCATATCCTGTAAGTGAATAAATAAAAATAAAACTAGACAATATAAAGTGTTCTTCCAGTTTGCAAATAACCTGCCAAGTTCCTTCAGTTTGTTTTTGCAAAGGTTTAAACCTGTGTTAATTGAGTAGTTAACCATTCAGCCAGTGGAATGTGAGGCAATCCACAGTGGGAGAACAGAGAAGCAAAGTTAAGCTACATCCACACTACGCTGGATAAATCTGTAACCGAAGCTCTTTCTCTTTGTTTTTACCCTCCGTCCACAGCGTTTTCGTCTCCCAAAAACGGAGCTTTTCAGAAACGCCTTCCAGGGTGGGTTATTTTTGAAAACGCTGCTCGGGCAGATCAGTGTGGACAATGTAACCGGAGACTTCTGAAAACACTGTCAGACGGCAGCGCGCTATTTCATTGTTTACTTGAACCTAACAATTTCAGAACAGACGGCAACGAAACTGAAGCCCGAAGAGTTAGAAATGTACTCACCAAATACTTTGACCCATAACTTACTGAATAAATAAATATACTGTACTCACTTTGTCCTGTTGTCTGTCCTTGCTCGTATGAAGGTGGTTTACCTATTTATGCAAGTACTTCTCTGGCAATAGATGTGTAACAGCCTAATGTAACATTGTATGGAAATACAAGATAACACTGATGCAGACATGTTTTATACATTTAACAAGGTGCTTTATTAATGCAACAGAGTTGGTCAGTTTTTCAATGTTCATCGTCAGCCGGGTCAATCTGTCATTGAACTCTTGTTGGTAGCCGCCGTATGCTCCAGTATTTGTTTTTTTTTTAGTTTTAAGTTCTCCTGCGTGAGAGCCAACAGTTGTCCGTCGTTTTAAGTTTTTCTAGTCTGTAACTACACAAACGTGCACTTGTATGTTGAGATTCGACACCAGACATGTCGCTTGTTTTCGGTAGATGTCCTGCGCAGGAGGAGGAGATTCGCCGAAATCTCTGTTACGGTGTGGATAGAGATATTTCCAAAAACACATAGTGTGGACGCCTATTGTTTTTACTCGAAACCGGCGTTTTCAAAATTATCCGGTCTAGTGTGGATGTAGCTTTAGTAGAAAAAGACGTGAAATAAATTTGCAGTACAAAGGGATCTAGATGTTCTTGTACTTGGAAGAACGAAGTTACCCTGCAGGTACAGCAAGTAATTAAGAAGGCTGATGGGATCGTGGCCATTATTGTAAAGGACTGGAGTGCAAAGATTTTGCTACTTTAGGAACATGATGAATAGAAGCAGGAGTGGGCCACTTGCCACTTGTACATGCTTCAGCAATAAATAAGATGGTTATCTTTACTTCTGTGGAGCGGCATGGTAGTGTAGTAGCTAGTGTAATGCTCTACAATGCCAGTGACCCGGGTTCAATTCTCGCCATTGACTGTAAGGAGTTTGTACATTCTCCCTGTGACTGTGTGGGTTTCCACCCATGTTGCAAAGGTGTATGGGTTAGTAGGTCAATTGGTCACTTGGCTGTATTTAAATGGTATGGGTTTGTTGGGCTGGATCTAAATAACAAAAAGTAAATAATTTTATTTCCAATTTTACTTTTCCATATTCATTTATTTTTAATGTCCAAACACCTATTAATCCCAGTCTCTATCCTAACTGGGCATGGAGGGCTCGTTGGGCCAAACCACATCTCTAAATAAAATGAAATAAATAATTAAATACACGGAAAAACAGTGCCTTTGTCAGCAGTAGAGTCTGTTACAAATGCTAGAGTGTAAAGTAATGATGTTATTGGAAGATACTTAGGAAATGTCAGTGCAATGACAGTCGAAAGTGGATTTTAAAAAAAAAGGCAACTATCTGGAGGAATTTTTCAGGAAAGGGCAGGTAGAATAGAGATAAATTGGTGGGTACAATGGCTCTGGTATTTAATAAAATGTGAGAGTATTGTGCAGAATTATAGCACGTGGGATAAGACCATAAGATATAGGAACAGAAATAGGTCATTCGGCCCATCAAGTCTGCTCCACCTTTCAATCGTGGGCTGATGATCCAATTCTTCATCATCTCTACTCCCCTGCCTTCTCCCCATACCATTTGATGCTCTGGCTAATCAGGAAGCCATCTATCTCTGCTTTAAATGCACCCAATGACTTGGCCTCCACAGTCACTCGTGGCAACAAATTCCACAGATTTACCACCCTCTGACTAAAGTAATTTCTCCTCATCTCTGTTCTAAATGGATGTCCTTCAATCCTGAAGTCATGCCCTCTTGTTCAATTGTGGGTAATGTGTTGGCATGGATTGAAAATTGGCACATAGATGGGAAACAAAGTAGGAATAACTGGGCTGCTGAAACATCTCAGCCTGAAATATGGACTCTACTCTTTTCCATAGATGCTGCCAGGCCTGCTGCATTTCGTGTGTGTTGCTTGGATTTCCAACATCTACAGATTTTCTCTTGTTTAATAATGGCTTTTTCAGGATGGTAGGTGGGTGACTAATGAGATACTGCAGGGATCAGTGCTTGGGCCCATTTATTTGCAAGACATACATACTTTACAAAAGTCTTGGGCATATGTATTTTGCTGGGGTGCTTAAGACATTCACAGTACTGTAGTAGTTTTCTGTATCGCATTTTGCTGCTGCCACAAAAAGAATCAAATTTTATGACGTGAGCGATGATGCTGATAAATGCTGATAAGTGTGAGCTGCTACATTTTGGTAGGAATAATCCAAATAAGACATAGATGGTAAATGGTAGGGCATTGAAGAATGCAGTAGAACAGAGTGATCTAGGAATAATAGTGCATAGCTTCCTGAAGGTGGAATATCATGTGGATAGGTTGGTGAAGAAAGCTTTTGGTATGTTGACCTCTGTAAATCAGAGCATTGAGTATTGGAGTTGGGATGTAATGTTAAAATTGTACATGGCATTGGTAAGGCCGAATTTGGAGTATTGTGTACAGTTCTGGTCACCGAATTATAGGAAAGATGTCAACAAAATAGAGAGAGTACAGAGAAGATTTACTAGAATGTAACCTGGGTTTCAGCACCTAAGTTACAGGGAAAGTTTGAACAAGTTAGGTGTTTATTCTTTGGAGTGTAAAAGGTTGAGGGGGGGACTTAATAGAGGTATTTAAAATTATGAGGGGGATAGATCGAGTTGACGTGGATAGGCTTTTTCCATTGAGAGTAGGGGAGATTCAAACAAGAAGACATGAGTTGAGAGTTAGGGGGCAAAAGTTTAAGGTAACATGAGGGGGAATTTCTTTACTCAGAGTGGTAGCTGTGTGGAATGAACTTCCAGTAGAAGTGGTAGAGACAGTTTTGGTATTGTTATTTAAAGTAAAATTGGACAGGTATATGGACAGGAAAGGAATGGAGGGTTATGGGCTGAGTGCAGGTAGGCGGGGCCAGGTAAGAGTAAGCGTTCGGCATGGACTAGAAAGGCCGAGATGGCCTGTTTCTGTGCTGTAATTGTTATATGGTTATATAAACCTGATTCTGAGATGGGTCTCTATTGTGTACTAGAGTGGGAAGGGAGCAGGGAGAGGGGAACCATGATTGGGAAAAGGACATTCTCTGCCACTGTTCAATCATGTCTGAATTTTTTTGCTTCACCCCGTTCCTCATTCTCCCACCTTTTTCCTGTAATCTTAAATTAGGTTGCCACTAAAGACATCTTAATGGCATAAATTAAATGGATAGACTTAATTTATCTCTCAGTGAGATACATCCAATGACATTTTATTTATTGTGATAAGAAATTCCAAAGATTTCTCTTCTCTCCTCCACCCCCCCCCCCCACCACCCCGTTGAAGATATTTTTTTTCTCCTCTCAGTTTTAAAGGGAACACCTCAGCAGGTCAGGCAGCATCTATGGAGAAGAATAACGAGCCGACATCACGCAGTTCCTCCAGTATTTTGTGTGTGGGTTTCTAGCATCTTGGGAATGCCTTGTTTTTAAAGGGACTTTCCCTTATTCTAAGGCCATCTCCTCAGATCTTTGACTCTCCTATTAATGGAAGCATTATCTCCATGTCCACTCGATCCAGGAGGTCACCAAGGAGATTGAAGGAAAGGCAGTGGATGTTGTTTACATGGATTTTAGCAGTGCATTTGATGAAGTCTTACATGGGAGACCAGAAGGTTTTAGCCCAAGGCAAACTGGCTTGGCAACTTGAGATCGACAATATTATAATAACCCATTAACCTATTCAAGATCAACCTAACCATTCAATCTCACATAGCTCTCCATTTTTACTTCATGTATTAGAAAGGTTTACAGCCATATGGGGACCGCTCCCCCATATTCCATCCACTTAATTTATCCCAATAAATTGCTGAATGTGGATGCCAGTGAGATGTGTCCAGCTCCATGCGAGCAGCTCTTCCACTGAAATGAGTACACTTACTGAAAGTGTGCCATGTCCAATATGGAGAATGCTCAGTCAGTTATTCCTCAGCGCAATGCTGGGAAATCCGAGCAACACACAAAATGCTAGAGGAACTCAGCAGCCAACTGCAGCCGTCGACTGTACTCTTTTCCATAGATGTGGCCTGGCATTCCAGTACCAGATTCCATGAGGACCCTGAGATGAGTGTAGTGTGAGGGCATGGATCAGATCCACAGACTCAAAAGCTCGGAAATTTATCTGCAGCATCGCTTGTGTTTATGACAAGAAATCGGCTCTGCTGGGTCTCTTTAGCTTTTCAGCTTCCTCACTGGGTTTCCTTGTGGCAAAGAAGTCGTCCAGATGTTAAACTTTTGTTGGGATGTAGAATATACAAGTGGGAAAGTTATGGTACAGATCTATAAAATATTAGGCTACATCTGGAATATTGTGTACAGTTTTTGTCACTACAGTACAGAAAGGATGTGATCACCCTGGCAAAAGTGAAAGAGAGATTCACCAGAATGTTGCCTAAAATGGACTATCTCATTTATAAGGAGAGCTAGGATTGTTTTCCTTGGAGCTAGAAAGATGGTAAGGTGAACTGATAGAAGTACTCAGATGTAGTAGAGGCATTGTTAGAATTGATAATAGTAAAACTTCCCTGTAAGAGGTATCTAAAAGCAGCAACACAGATTTAAAGTAAGGAGTTTGCCAGCAGAAGTAATGGTTACAGGTTCAATTTCCACATTTAAGAGAAGATGGGTGTGTGGGTGGAAGGGATATGGAGATCTATCCAGGCATGTGGATTGGCGGGATATGGAGGTCTGTGATGCAGATGTGTGGGTGAGAGGGGAGGGATATGGAGGTCTATCGTCCAAATGTTCTATGACTCTAGTAGGTGATTCAGCAGTGAAGAAGTTTTCTCCCCCCCTCCCCCGCGGAACTTGGTTGGAATTTGAAGTGCGCTGTATAAGAGTGCAAAGGATATGGATCAGGCCAGTAACTGGGTTTGGTAGAGATCAATACTTGATGGCAGCATCGATGTTAATGCCTGAAGGACCTGTTTCCATGTTGTCTGGCTCTAGGACAGTTGAGAGAATGCTGCACCCCCTCTCACCCCCCCACCCCCATCTATGGAGTGAAGAAAATTACAATCTAAATTATCTAGACGTTTCTATTGGTTCAATCTACTGAACCAAGGTAGACATGTTTTTTTTTTATTTTATTTACTGTTATCTTATTTCCATACAAGCTGCATGTTTGCTCTGCTGAAGTCTACTCTCCAGAGACAGCTGCATGCTATGCAAGAATACACTGTGCTTTGGCAAAACGCGTAGCTTTGTATTCAGAGCCAGCACAAGTACTAAGTGACCTGTTACTTCAGTGGATGACTTCTGTTTTGTTACCTTATTAACTTTGAGTGTAAGCACAGTTTCTGTGAGACGACTCTTTGATTACCGCGAACACCTCATCTATAAGCTAATGCCTACGTTCCCTGGTTAAAGTTCAGTCATATTCTTAGCGAGTTTTAATGGAACTTAGCACAGCACACAAACAGGCCCTTTGGCCTGTGATGTTTTAAGACCATAAGATGTGGGAGCAGAATCGGGCCATTTGGCCATGAAGTCTACTCCACCATTCTGTACTGGCTGATTTATTATCCAACTCAACCCTATTTTCCCTGTTACCTTTGACACCTGTTATGCCAAACTAATTAAATTAGTGATTAAATGCCCAACTAATCTTATCTCTTCTACCTACACAGTATCCATATCCTTTCATTTCCTACACATTCATGTGTCAGTCTTAAGAGCCTCATGAATAGATTTATTCTACTTGCCTGTACTAGGCTCCCTGGCAGTGCATCAGGTACCCACCATTCTGTATGTGTTTAAAAGAAAACTTGCTATACACATCTTTGAACTTACACCCTGTCATCTTAAAGCATATGCTCTGTGGTATTAGACATTTTAACCATGAGAGAGATACCAGTTGTCTGCTCTAGCTCTGCCTCTCACAATCTTATTGGTTCCCCCCCAGAACATAGAACAGAACAGTACGGTACAGGCTCTATCCCGCAATGTGCTGACCTTTTAACCTACTCCAAGATCAATCTAACCGTTCACTCCCACATAGCCTTCCATTTTTTTTTCTTTCATCCATGTACCTATCTAAAATTCTTTTAGTTATCTCTAATGTATCTGCCTCTACCACCAGCCCTGGTACTGTGTTCCACATGCCCACCACACTGGGGGGGGGGGGGGGTGAAAAAAAACACCCCTGACGTTTCCCCTGTACTTTTCTCCAGTCGCCTTAAAATGATCTTCTCTTGCATTAGCCATTTCTAACCAGTGAAAAAGGTACTTGTTGTCCACTGGATCTGTGCATCTCATTTTGCATTTCTGTCAAATCACTCCCATCTTACTTTGCTCCAAAGGGAAAAGCCCTAGTTCACTCAACCTATCCTCATAAGACATTCTCTTTAATCCAGGCAGCATTGTAGTAAATCTCCTTTGCACCTGCTCTAAAGCTTCCACATCCTTCCTATAGTGAGGCGACCAGAATATTCCAGGTACTGAAGAGTACAATTTTTCTTGTCCTCTGTGGTAATCGACTTTGTAAATTTTCCCTTAAATATAATGCTGCTATATGTTTAAGATTCTTTGTGTTAAGGTGGTTCATCTGCATATCTTATTGCATTTATTAGTCACTGTGTACAGTCTTCAATGGAAACATGATTGACTAATCCTCAAAAAGACCTTAAGACCAAAGGACATAGGAGCAGAATTATCATGACTGATTTATTATCCTGTTTTCTTCTTGTAACCTCTGACCCCCTTACTAATCAATCTTCACTTTAAGTATACCCAGTGACTTGGCTTGTCACAGACTTGGCCGTCTGTGACAATGAATTGAACAGAATCATCACCCTCTGGCTAAGGATGTTCCTCTTCATCTCTGTTCTAAAGGGACATCCTTGTATTCTGAGGTTGTGCCTACTAGTCCCAATTCCCCACAATAGGAAACGTCCATTCTATCTAGGCCTTTCAATATTTGGTAGGTTTCAATGAGATCTTCCTCATTCTTTTGAACTCCAGCAAGTACAGTCCCAGAGCAATCAAATGCTGCTCATAGGTTAACACTTCCATTTATGGAATAATTTGTATGAACCACCTTTGGGTGTATGAATCCAATCACAAACAAGAGCAAATCTGCAGATGCTGGAAGTCCGAGCAACACACAAAATGCTGGAGGAACTCAGCAGCCAACTGCATCCATTGATTGTACTCTTTCCATTGATGCTGCCTGGCCTGCTGAGATCCTCCAGCGTTTTGAGCATGTTGCTCTGGATGTATGAACTTGTTTCTATTGTTTAAAGAAAATGGTAGATAATTTTGAAGCCCATCATCTGGTCACCCTATCTTGAGGACAGAAAAGTTCCTGTTGGCTAACTGAGTTTTGATATGTGTAGTTTATCCAGTGTTTGAAATAATTCCAGACTTGTCCAGATCTCTCCATTTCTCAGCCTTTCATCTGGGCCTACATAACTATAAAACGTACACGACCGGCTGGTGTTTGTCTCGCGGAAAATTCGTCCACCCGCCAAACTGCGTCTCCCATATACGTGGATGCTGTGAAATGCACACTGGTACAAACTTGCACACACAATATCAAGCTCACACCAGGTATGTTTACAGAATACACTTTATGAATCTTACTAGAACTAAGTGATTAATAAAGATACAATATATATGAAGGGAAAGAAAATAAAGAAAAGGTGCCAAAACTTCTCAGAGTTCAGTCAATTAGTGCACATCATTGGAGCTCAACCTATCTACTTCATGCCAAACCATCAATCTGCACCTAGATCATAGTATTGGTAGCAAAGTGGTTAGCATAATGCTGTTACAGAGCCTGAGACCTGGACTCAACTTCCACTGCAGTGAGTAAGAAGTTTGTACATCCTCACAGTGCCAGCATGGGTTTCCTCCAGGTGCTCCAGTTCCCTTGCACATGCTAAAGACGTATGGGTTAGTAGGCTAATTGATCATATGGGTGTTAACGGAAAGAGTGGGCTTGTTGGGCCTGAAGGGCTTGTTATTGTACTGTATCCCTAAATAAATAAAAGTAATACCCTTCCCAATCATTTACTTATACAAACATCTCTTAGGTGTTGTAATCAAACTCATTTCTGCTGATAGCTCGTTCCTCAGAGTGAAGAAGTTTCCATGACCTCTCGTTCTAGTTTCACCCAAACTCAGTTGAAAAATCCTGCTTGCTGTACTTTACCCTATCTATACCCCTCACAATTTTCTATACCTATATCAAATCTCCTACGTCCAGGGAATGAAGTCTTAATGGATAAATGAAGCTGAACCTGAGATCAAACCTGTGGATTAAGCTGTTGCATTCACAAAACAATGCCGCTAATGTCATTGCAAAGGCCTAGATAGCATGGATGTGGAGAGGATTTTTCCTATAGTGGGGGAGTCTAGGACCAGAAGGCACAGTCACAGATGAGGGGGAAACTTTAGTCAGAGGGTGAATAGTCTGTGAAATTCGTTACCACAGCCATCTGTAGAGAACAATTCATTGGGTCTATTTAAATCGGAGGTTGATAGGTTCTTGATTGAGGGTTTCAAAGGTTATTGGGAGAAGGCAGGAGAAGAGAGTTGAAAAGGGTAATAAATCAGCCATGATAGAATAGCAGAGTAGACTTGGTGGGCCAAATGGCCCTATTATGCTCCTATACCTTCCGATCTGGTGGTCTAAAATATTCTTAAGCTTTTTTTCCCACAGATGGCTAGGTAGCCTCGACTGAGATATTACATGAATGCAAGGAAAGTGATAAGTAAGTTATAAAACCAATGTTGTCTCTTTCAGACATGCACATTTTCTTCATGGCCCATCACCTGATACACATTTCGGACCCAAAGCCTCCATTCTGCAGAACTCCACTAGCATCGTGTAAGTAGAGAGCAACTTTTCCTTCTTCCAGCTGACTCTGAAGTGATGGCAGTCACTGTTTTGTTAACGAAAATATAAGAAGCATCGCAGATGCTGGAATTTGAAATAAAAATAGAAAATGAGGTAAACACTGTGGAATGACATAAGAAATTAACATTTTTGGATAAAGTGTGAACGATGGTCAATGTTAAATTGCAGCATGGATGGACAGGAAAAAGGAAAATACCTCTGATACAGTGAGACCAGGGCTGCTACTGTTTACAGATGTATCTGTTTCATAAATTAGGGCATTTATAGAAAGAGAACCAAATGCAGACTAGGTGATCATCTTATGGGGCTTGAAGTTCCAGTTGCTTTTGAATTTAATTATCCAATCCCATACCTAATCTGAATGATCTCTTGCACCCAGCACTGGACAGGCCACACTTGGTCTATTGTGAGAAACAATGAGAGGACCATTTGATGGCTCTAGGCCTGTATTTTCTGGAGTTTAAAAGGTTGGTGGGGGGGGGGGCTTATTGAATCCAAAAGAAAATTAAAAGGCTGAGATAGAGTGGACTTGATGAAAATGTTTCTAATAGTTTGTGGGATCTAGCACCAAAGGGAACAGCCCCAGAATAAAAGTATGCCCCTTTAGAACAAAGGCGAGGAGGAATTTCTTTAGTCAGAAGGTGGTGACTCTGTGGAATTCATTGCCACAGATGGCTGTGAAGGCCACATCATTGGGTATACTTAAAGCGGAGGTTGATATATTTTTGAATAGTAAGGGCGTCAAAGGTTATGGGGAGAAGGCAGGAGAATAGGGTTGAGAGGGATAATAAATCAGTCATGACTGAATGATGGAGCAGACTTGATGGGCTGAATAGCCAAATTCTGCTCCTTTGTCTTATGGTTGTAATAAAGTCCATGGAGAATGCTGGCATCCCTGACAGTCACATTGTGTCTGCTGAGAGAGAAAACACAAGCTGACATTATAAATAGACCTCTGGTGCGGCAGAGATGATAATATATCTGAAATTGCTGAATTGCTAGACTAAAGATGAGATGCTATAGTCCCAAAGTTTGTGCTGCACCTCACTCGAACAGTTCTGGGTGTCCCAGATCATTTAGATTGGGTGTGGGAATGGGCTGGACAACTACATGGATAGGTAGTTCAGAGTTTCAGAATGTATTATGAAAGTATGTACAGTGGCATGCAAAAGTTTGGGCACCCCGGTCAAAATTTCTGTTACTGTGATAGTTAAGTGAATAGAAGATGAACTGTTCTCCAAAAGTCGTGAAGTTAAAGATGAAACATTCTTTTCAACATTTTAAGCAAGATTAGTGTATTATTTTTGTTTTTTACAATTTTAGAGTAAAGAAAGGAAAGGAACACCATGCAAAAGTTTGGGCACCCAAGAGATTTGAGCTCAGATAACTTTTACTAAGGTCTCAGACCTCAATTAGCTTGTTAGGGCTATGGCTGGTTCACAGTAATCATTAGTAAGGGCCAGGTGATGCAAATTTCAAAGCTTTCTCAATACCCTGACTCCTCAAACCATGTCCCAACATTCAGCAGCCATGGCTCCTCTAAGCAGCTGCCTAGCACTCTGAAAATTAAAATAAATGATACCCACAAAGCAGGAAAAGGCTATAAGAAGATAGCCCATTTCCCTCCAACCTATCACTATCCAGCTCTCTACTTTATCCCTCCCCCCACTTCTTATCCCCCCTCGACCATCCCATGTTACTTCACTCCTGATGAAGGGTTATGGCCCGAAATGTCGTTATTACCTCCTCCCAAAGATGCTGTCTGGCCTGCTGAGTTCTGCCAGCATTTTGTTTTTTTTAAGAAGAAAGCAAAGTGTTTTCAGGTAGCCGTTTCATCAGTTTGAAATGTAATTATGAAATGGCAGGTAACAGGAATGGTGGATGTCAAGTTGAGATCTGGAAGACCAAGAAAACTTCCCGAGAAAGCTGCTCATAGGGTTGCTAGAAAGGCAAATCAAAACCCCCATTTGACTGCAAAAGACCTTGAGGAAGATTTAGCAGACTGGAGGGTTGGTGCGCTGTTCTACTGTACAGCGACATCTGCATAAATAGGACCTTTATGCTAGAGTCATCAGAAGAAAACCTTTCCTGTGTCCTCACTACAAAATTCAGTGTCAGAAGTTTGCAAAGGAACATCTAAACAAGCCTGTTGCATTTTGGAAACAAGTCCTGTGGACTGATGAAGTTAAAATGGAACTTCTTGGCCACAATGAGCAAAGGTATGTTTGGAGAAAAAAGGATGCAGAATTTCATGAAAAGAACACCTCTCCAACTGTTAAGCATGGGCGTGGATTGATAATGCTTAGGGCTTGTGTTGTAGCCAGAGGCACAAGGAATATTTCACTGGTAGAGGGAAGAATGAATTCAATTAAATACCAGCAAATTCTGGAAGCAAACATCACACCATCTGTGAAAAAGCTGAAGGTGAAAAGAGGATGGCTTCTACAACAGGATAAAGATCCTAAACACACCTCAAAATCCATAATGGACTACCTCAAGGGGTACAAGCTGTAGGTTTTGCCATAGCTGTCACAGTCCCCCAACCTAAACATTATTGAAAATCTGTGGATAGACCTCAAAAGAGCAGTGCATGCAAGACGGCCCAAGAATCTCACAGAACTAGAAGCCTTTTGCAAGGAAGAATGAGCAAAAATCCCCCAAACAAGAATTGAAAGACTCTTAGCTGGTACAGTAAGTGTTTACAAGCTGTGATACTTACCAAATGGGGTGTTACTAAGTACTGACCATGCCGGGTGCCCAAACTTTTGTTTTGGTCCCTTTTTTTGTTATTTTGAAACTCTAAAAGATGAAAATAAAATAAGTAATCCTGCTTAAATATAAAATAAATGTGTCATCTTTAACTTTATCCCTTTTTGAAATCATGTCATCTATTACTTGCTTAGCAGTGCACAGTAACAGAAGTTTTGACTGGGGTGCCCAAACTTTTGCATGCCACTGTATATGTCATCATTTACTACCCTGCGATGCATCATTTTGTGGTAGGTATAAAGAAACACAAGAGTCAGTGAAAAACTACTCACAAAGATGAAGAAACAACCAATATATAAAAGAGGGCAAACTGTACAAATGCAAAAAAAAAACCCAAATAATAATAAACAAAAAAGTAATAAATAATATTGACAGCACTAGTTGTAGAGTTTGTGAAACTGAGTCCAGAGGGTTTGGACCTCAAACCTTACAAAGTGATTACCTAATGTGCACTTGGTTCCTTCAATATAGAGAAAGCCACATCATGACCTTCAGTAAAATAGAAGTGCACATGAATTTTTGCTTTGCCTGAGAGGACTATTTGGGTTCCTGGATGGTGGGAAGGGACAAAGTATAAGAGAAGGTGCTGCATGGGGGAGTAATGTGAGAAAGAGTGGTAGATGGAAAAGAGAGAGCAGGAGAGAAATGTTCCATTTGCAATGTTGATGCTTCCTTCTGACAGTGCAATTTAAAACTGACTTGTTTTCTCAAATTTGCAGTTTGGCTGAAGGGTCCTTGACCTAAGGTGTTAACTGTTTATCTGTCCACAGGTGCAACCTGACCACTTAGGCAGTTTTGTTATGTTGTTGGATTGAGTTTAATTACTGCAGTTTTACTAACTTATCTGAGAGTCTCCGACTGATTCAAAAAGGATTTAGTGCTTTCCTGGCATATATGACAAATAAACTCTTCTTGGGCTTCAAGTCGGGTACAGGTATCAATTATAACTGGTATTTTGAAAACAAACTCTACCATCTTCTTCAGGGGTGATGCCTGGGCATGTCTAGTCAATTGGTATTTATATCGCTGTATTGTCATCGAAACGTTGGTTATAATGGAAATCTGTACTTGACTTGAAACCGGAGAGGAGTTTATTGGTGGTATAGCAGTTTATCACCTTCTACATTTTTCATTACCCATGTGATATCATTGTTTTAGTTATGTAGCCTATTAACTAATTTAATAACAATTTCCCTTATCCATAAAAGTGGTAGGTTTTTCAGAAGTTATATCTTTTATATATTTATTTCTTTGTCTTTCATCCCTTGGGATTAATTCCTCTCAGCATTGTTTCTCATCTCTTTATTTAGTTTGCTTAGTATTTGTGTTTGTACTCTGAAATAAACTGAAATATTGGAATTAAGACCGCACGCCATTCTTGTCTCCTGGAAGAACCCTGAAGATCAGAAATTAACCAGTATCTGTCTCGAATTTTAGTGTCCCCACCATTGTTAGCCACCCTTATTCCTCACTTGTCCATCTGTTTCCTTTTCTCATTCACTTAAAGCAACTCTTAAGTGTTGGGTCATGTGTGATATGTTTCTTGATAATATTCCTGTGAAAACAGTTGTGTTTTGCAGTTCTAAAAAAAAATTGTTGTGAGAATTCCTTTAGAGGAGAGTAAATATTGATTGAAAACCACCATCGAATAAGTTATTTCTGGATTGGAGTATGCTGGAGTATGTTCTGTTTTTGCATGTGTAATTCTTTATTCCTAATTCTATCCAGGCATATTCAGGATCCAACAAGTCAAAGGTTGACTTGGGACAAACCACCGACAAATGTACTGGTCATCAAAAAAGTCAAGGATGAAGCTCTTCTGGAACCATTCAAGGAACTGTGCACTTTTCTCATTGAGGTGACGTAACATATTAGTGTGCATTCTCTGTTATCATAGATTTTCCTGTGAACCTGTGTGTTAAGTTGCTGCAAGAAGGGGAAAAGGTAGTGGAGATTGAGAATGAAATTGTGATTAGTCCCATCAAAATGTTGGAACGGAGCAATGAACATTTGATCATAGCAGCAAAAGTAGAGGATAATCCATGAGAAAGCTGAGGAAGAAGGTGGAGATGAGAGTGGTGGGTGCCTGGAATTTGCTTCTTGGGATGGTGGAAATGGCAGAAACTAATTAGAGGCTTTCATAAGATGTTTACATGGGAACACGAATGGGGAAAATGGAAGGAAATGGACATTGTGCAGGCAGAAATTTGTTCAATGCCTTAGACGTAGTTCAAATTTGTTGTCATTCAACTGTGTACATGTATACCGTGATATTAAATATAGTTGTGGACCACAGTGTCAAGATGCACAATGGTTGATGTCAGTTGGGAACTAGAGAAAGGAATTCAATGCGGGACATTGACTTTCTCCAGAGAAATTGCCTTGCTGGCTGAGTACGTCCAACACTTTGTGTTTACAGCTTTGATTTTGCTTTTCCAGCACATTTTCATCTGGAGAGTGGGGTGTCAGGAATGTTTTTAAGTTTTGCAGATTGATTTTCCAGTCACTTGAAATCTTGGAGAAGCTGTCAGCTTTAATCTCTAGCCTTTGCCAAGCTGAGGTGAGAACAAAGGTTGACAACAAATGGGCCATTCAGTCCATCAAGCCTGTTCTTCTGTCAAGTTTTTATTCAGTTTTTGGTCATCTACGCATGTAACTAAATTTTGATAATGATATTGATATTGTATATAAACTACCTTATGTATTTATAATTATTGTACTTTATCTTATTGTGTTCTTTAGCTTGTGTTTTTTTGTGCTGCATTGGATCTGGAGTAACAATTATTTTGTTCTCCTTTGCACTGGTGCACTGCAAATTAATTAAACAGTCTTGAATCTTGTAAGGGGCTTTGGCATTTTGCCATGTTAAAGATGCGGAATAAGTGAAGATTGCTTTTGCATAATCAGATTGTGCATATTGTAAGTTGATTCCATTTATATCTTCTCCACATTCTTTGAATCTGTTAGCACCTCACTCTATTCTGGAATCACAAATCATGTGACTCAATCTCTGATTTCTAATCTTGCTTTTACAGATGATAGTCATGAATTTTGCCATAATTTTCTGTTGCTTTTGAGAAGCAGCAAAATATTGAAGGTGTATTAATGCAGTGCCAAATATCAAGTGTCAATAACCTGGGGCGGAGGTCACTGTTAATCTGAGACCTAATTGGTCTCACCACGTGAGTACTGTGGCTACAGAGCAGCTGGGAGAACGTGTGACTTGCAGAGAGTCTCTCTTCTGACATTTTGTGGCCTTTCATCATTTACAAGGCAAAAGTCGAATGCATGATGCACAGGTCTTTACATGTCTGGATGACTTCAGGAGAGATGTGTCTCCTTTTCACCTACTCATCGTCAACAACTCGACAGTTAGCTTCGCTTTTACATTCAGGTTCCTGGGCATCATTATTTCGCAATACCTTATGGGAGAATTTTATCTCCCACTTTAACAAAGGCTCAGCAGAACAAACTGGTGCAATTCTACACTGCCATCATAGAGAGCATCTGCGCATCAGTCATTACTTTCTGGTTTGGTACAGCATTCTCTCACAATATACAAAAAGTACAGTGAACTGTCACATCAGTAGAAAAGGTTGTTGGCTGCAGTTTGCCATCACTGCAGGACTTGTATGTGTCCAGGACAAAGAATCAGCCAGGAAAGATCGTTGTGGACATTACTTACCTGACAAACTGCCTTTTCCAATAGCTCCCTCCTGGTAAGTATTATAGGGGTACTAAAACAATAAAAACATGCCATCTTAAAAGTCCCTTACCAAGGTGATTAATCAGTTCAGCGTTCTAGATAGCCACCCTCACCCCCCCCCCCTTTTACCTCAGTCACTACACTGCTCTGTAAACACTTTAAACCATTTTTTATAGCAAGTCTATAAAACACTGATGGAGAATTAGGCCATTTATCCCATTGAATCTGCTCCTTCATTCTATCATGGCTGATTTATTATACCTCTCAAATACATTCTCCTGCCTTCTTTCTGTAACCTTTGATACCCTTACTAATCAACAGCCTATCAAATTCTGCTTTAAATATACCCAATGACTTTGCTCCAAGCTACCTATAGCAATGAACTCTACAAATTCATATATTGTCAATACATAGGGATATTTATGTATTTATGTGTATTTTATTCCATAGTCATAATTTAATCCATAAATTTATTTTTATATAATTTTTTATAATGCTGTTTTTGTTGCACGTCTCAACACCACACCTCAGCAAATTCCTGATACACGTAAACATATCCAAAAATTTGGACACCATAGACAAAGCTTCATCTCTTGGGAGCCCTTCATCTCCCGGGATATTCAGTCTTTCCATCAATGTAGCTCAAAGGCTGCAGTTTTCACTTTTCTTTCAGGTAGTGCATCCTATATTATAACTTGATATTCCAGCAGTACCTCTTAAACCAGAGACCTGATTGCAAGGGTGGCGGTGGACTGGAATTAGTAGCCCAATGGTCTAGGACCCTGGGTCAGTGTGGGGGGGGGGTGGGGAATAGAGTGTTCTGGAGGTTGTGGCCCAAGGCTCAAGGACCCTGGTCAGTGTAGGTGAGGGGAGAGGGGGTGGTCTGGAAGTTGTGGCAGATCGTCCAGGGCTCTGGGTCATTGGGGTTGTGGGAGGTGGTCTGGAAGTTGGAGGCCCGATGGTCTGGTACCCTTGGTTGGGGGTGGGGGGGGAGGTGGTGGAGTGTTTTTGTCTGGAAGTTGGAGGTCTGCTGTACACAAGTCTGGGCCAGGGACTGGAAATTGGACACCGAGAGGTGGCCTGCCTTGGGATTGGAACCTGTCTATGTGTGTCAGCGGGTGGTTGGGAAAGAGAAAAGGGGCTTATTTTGTTATTGTTCTCTTTTGTTGCTGTGATTGTGTTGTTTTGTTTTGCTGAACATGTGGATATGCTATGTTGGCAATGGGAAGTGTGTCGAAACTTACGGGCTGGCCTCAGCACATTCTTGGGTTCTGTTGGTTGTTAATGCAAACAACACATTTCATTGTACATTTTAATGTACGTGTGATAAATGAATCTGAAGAAAGACGAGGAGGGCCAGTGCATGGGTCCCCCTTCAAGTTGCATTCATCTGTATTTGGATATATTGCTTCATTGTGACTAGATGTAAATTTGAGAAGTTCCTAGAAGGAGTTTCATTGGGAATATTACAGCATTTCAGGTGTCTTAACACAACCTTTTCAAGGGCAGCTCATGATGAACAAAAAACATTTTTTTCTAGCAAAGCCCTGATCCTGAAAGGGAACACTGGAATTCAAAGGTATCATGGTTCCATTTCTGCTTTTCAAATCATGTTCAAGTTCATTGTCATCCAATCTTATTGCCAAAAGAAATGACGTTTTTCTGGGCCAAGTTGCACAATGCAGGACATAACTCGCACACAGCACTAAGTAATATTACCACAAGTAAACTAACAAATAATAAAAGATATTCCGGAAGGTTGGTATTTGCATAAAGTGCATTTATGACTCAAGTTAAACAGTAAACAGTTATGCTACTGGTGCTTCATATGTGATGAGACCTGGTAATGATGCTAAAAATAAATGCAGCATGCTGCCTATTTGAAACTTTTGAAACGCCTTACTCTTCTTAAGCCCATCATCTCTTCTGAAGCTCACCAGAGTCCTTTGTCCTGGGCTCCAGTCTTCCCTGGTGTAGCTCATCTTCTAGATCAGGGGTGGGCAAACTTTTTGACTTGTGGGCCACAAAGGGTTCTAAAATTTGACAGGGGGGCCGGACCAGGAGCAGATGGACGGAGTGTTTTGGTAATACACCTCATAAGAGAAAATAAAATATCATGGGATATGTAGAAAACGTGCTTTAATTTCAATTGAAAATGAACAAGTGCATTACAACAAAATATCTGTCTTTGAAGTCCCATGGTATTTAGCTATTTATTAAAACACTGAAAATTAAATGAATAAAATACAGCTTTTTTTAATAGTAACAGTTATTATTTTAAAGCACTGAAAATTCTGTTATCCTTCAAGATATTATCATCATCACTCTCCTCCTGACGGTCTTTATTTCAAAAATGGTAGGAAATGTAGGTCTATTTGTCCTGCTCCTTCTTATTCAATTGTCCCCTGTGCCAAAACTCAACAACGACCAGCACAAGGACAGAACAGTGACAGCACGCCATTATGCGGAGCGCGTTATTTGATCTGGAGCGCATTTTTTATTTTGAGAACGTACGTGCACCTGCGCACTACTCATGTCCATCACTTAACAGAAATGACATGTAACATATAAGGCTTATTGAAAAAAATATTTTCAATTGCATTTTTTACATAACACAATGAAGAAACTTATTTTTAATTTCAGTGGGAACGGTGTTGTTGGTCTCCCTTTTTAGCCAGCGCATCAAAGTCTGGATTTAATTTTGTTGTGGCGATTCTCAGGATGGATCTGAGGTGTTGGTCAGTTAACTTGGATCTGTGGCTGGCTTTGTTGATGTTCATGACGCTGAACGCCTGTTCACACAAACAGGTTGAGCCGAACAAAGAGTAAAGCGCAAATGTGGAGTAATACGCTGCACCTCAACAAAGGTCAATGTATATAGGGTGCGTCATCTATTGGGAAAACGCCAGAATTGCGGGGAAAAAACGTTAACAAGGTTTATTAATATTAATTTCATACGGTTCTGCGGGCCGGATTAAAAAGCTTAACGGGTTGCATATGGCCCCCGGGCCATAGTTTGCCCATGCCTGTTCTAGATCCTTCCTCTCCCTGGAGTGAGATCTTTTCAACTTCTGTTGGCATTTCTATAGGTTTGTGGTTTTACGGGATGGGGTTGCTAGCTCCGTTTTGCAGCCTGGCTGGGGACTGTCCAAAGTGAGGTTAGAAGCCTCATAAGCAGTACTTCATATCTCAGTTGACCTCTGACTGTGAATATGTATAATAATATAACTTATTTATAGAGCACTTTTTCATACAGATGAAGTAGTTCGAAGTGCTTTACAATGGGATATTACTATTTTACTTCTCCAAACATGTCGTTTCCTCTGCCTGTGCAAGTCTGGAGGAATACTTTATTTTTGTGTTAATTCGTAGGTCACACTTGTTCCCCTCCTCCATCCTACCTTCTCTCATCGTCAGCTTGAGAGAATCATGACGTAGTGTTCCTAGCCAGCCTCTGTTGGGGCAGAATTATTTCTCCTTCAGAAGAAGGAAAAGCCGACAATTGGATTGGTAACCGGTGGAAAATGATGTAAGGTAATTGGCAGAATGGACAGGGGAAGACGAGATAAAATTGTCCTGGTCTTGTGAGCTGGGGTGCATTGTCTGGAAGAAAAATGGAATTGGATCCAATAGTAATTTTTCGGAAAAAACTTGTCTAAATGCTTGAGCGCCACTGTAGCATAGCATTTTGCGTAGAGTTCAGGGCATCGGAGTTCAGAATTCAATTCCGATGTCATCTGTAAGGAGTCTGCATGTCCTTTCTGTGGAATGTGTGGGTTTTCTCTGGGTCCTCTGGTTTCCACCCATAGTCCAGAAATATATCAATTTGTAGGTAAATTGGTCAATATAAATTGCCCTGTGATTAGGCTAGGGTTAAATCAGGAGTTTCTGGGGGCTGTGGCTGGAAGGGCCTGTTCTACACTGCATTTGTAAATAAGTAAAGTAAAATAAAATAAAAATGAAGATTTTAAAAGTGCTCTGGGGCAAGAACAGGGGAGTGAGGTACAATGTTGCATGTTTAAAAGGGCTATGCAACTGAGTAAGGCTAATCAATTAGTTAAAACAAAATCCTTGAGGTAGACTCTGAAGCAATGTTCTCCTCTTTTTCCCCATGCCTTTGTATATCCAGGAGAAACACTTGGTTGTATTTGTTGAGAAGAAAGTGGTGGACGATGCAGCGCTTGCTAAAGATGCAGACTTTGAGCGCATCAGGCGGCAACTTAGCCCCTTCCGAGAAGGTGAGATGATAGGCACGGGTACCATCATTGTGTAGATTTATTTAAAGAGTAAATGTAGCAGTTATTTAGTATTTTGAGATATGGGTGTTGGTAGGAAAATCAGACTTTACTGCCTTTGCTTGAGTGCTGTTACATTAGGGTGTAGAATTGTTATTTTTCTTTTAGTTTAACTTTCTTATCCTTGTATTTTTATATATTTTTATATAATCACCTATATACATGTAATTGCTCAGTGTAGTTTCCAGTAATTACAGTACAGTTACTTTGTATTTTTCTAGAAACTTAAGTTTTTTTGCAGCAGAACTCACGCCCTACTTGAATCTTTATTTTATTCGTTAATTGTTATCTCTGGAATTAAAAACAATCTTTAGTTTGACATCACAACTTAATTCTAGTGTCCTTCTTTATGTTTGTTCTTTGATCTTGTAACATAGCCAGAACCACCAAGTTTTATGCCTCATTCTTGTCTCCCAAAGAAACTCAGTACTAGTATCACCAGATCAAACTATACTCTTAAGATGGCCAACTTGAATTGCTGTGTTCATATGATGAAGGTTTGTTTCTCCATCCCTTAGCTGAACCATTGACTGTAGATGAGCCTGTGATATAAATTGTATTTTATTTTTTTCATTTAGCGATCCAGCCTACTGAGCCACACTGCCCAGCAACCCACCTCTTTAACACTAGCCTAATAACAGGACAATTTATCATGACTAATTAACCTACTAACTGGTAGATCATTGGACAGTGGAAGGAAACCAGAGTACCCGGAGAAATCACACACGGTTCATGGGGAGAATGACAAGCACCCTACAGACAGTGCCAGAATTAAATTTCAAAGTCCAGAATGCACCAAGCTGTAATAGCATCTCACTAACTGTTATGCTAAAGTGGCGCCCAATAGTTCTCTATCGTCTTTCTTTGGGCATCAAGAAATCTAGGGAGATTTCATGACCCACTGAAGAAAAGAGTAGCATTCCCAAAGGCCTTGGCACTACGAGTGGAATGAGGAACATGAGGGGAATGATTAGATAAGAAGGAAAATGGGCATCAAATGAAAGAGCTCAATGTTGAAGGAAAATGAGAGAAGTATATTGCTGGGGATGGAATTAGAGAAGGTTGATATTTTTCACATGCAGAAAATGTAAGCCCCATTCGAATCTGAAGTTGCACCGAGTGAATGGAAGTTTAACCTCAGCAGATCAGATAGCATCTTTGGAGAGGAATAAACAGTTGTCATTTTGGGCCAAGGTCCTTCAGCCAGTCCTGATTAAAGGATGCAGCCTGACATGTCAATGGTTTATTCCTCTCCATAGATGCTGCCTGACCTGCTGAGTTTCTCCACATCATTTTGTGTGTGTTGCTCTGGATTTCCAGCATCTGCAGGATCCCTTGTGCTTATGGAAATTTAAGATGTGAATGTGATTGAAGAGTACATTGAAATGTGTAGCAAGAAATTACTGGACGAACTTAGTGGCTTGAGCTGCATCTGTGAGGGGCTGGTGGAATTGTTGATGGTTGGGTTTGACATTTGCAGTCTTTGTGTTTACGTTGAAATGTGTGAGGCAGATGGAGTTAAGGAAGAAGAGGACAATTAGAAGATGAGATTAAAAAATTGGGCAGCTTGAGCTTGTTGTGCCAAAAGGGCCGTGTTGTATTTGTAAGTAAATAAATAACCAGAAATAGAGGGACCAGAAGAGGTTAACAAGAATGATTCTGGGAATGAACAGGTTAATATATGAAGCGTGTTGGTGGGAACTGGGACTGTAATTGCTGTAGTTCATTAGAACAAGGGGAGGATCTCATTGAAACCTATTGAATATTGCAAGCTCTTGACTGAGTGGATGCTTCCTACAGGGTTGAGTCTAGGACCAGAGGGCATAGTCTCAGAACAGAGGGATGTCCACTTGGAACAGATATTAGAAGGAATTTATGTAGCCATAGGGTGGTGAGTCTGTGAAATGCATTGCGATGGACAGCTGTGGAGGCCAAGTCATGGATTATATTTAAAGCAAAGGTTGATAGGTTCTTGGTTAGTCATGGTGTCAAACTTTATGTGAAAAGGCAGGAGAACGGAGTTGAGAGGGATAATAAATCAGCCATGATGGAATGGTGGAGCAGGGTTGATGGGCCGAGTGGACTAATTTGCTCCAAGTCTTATCGTCTTGTATCCCAGGCAATTAAGAGGTGGTTGAGAAGACATCACAGATCTCTGAAAATTATTTTCTTTATCTGTAGGCAGAGTGTGAATACTATTTAAAAGGGGAAAAAGATGAACATGGTATCTACAGGCTTTCAGCCTGATGCCAAATAATTAGGTGTTAAAAGATCTGAAGGTCTGTATAAATAACAAAGGAATGGTTAGCCCATGGATTTGTCTGGCTTGATCGATGAGGAAACAAAGGCTGGTGAAGCTGAAGTATTTGATACAGACTGCACTGATTTTAGCAAGGCAATTCACTAAGTCACAAATGGCAGCATGATCAGAAAGGTACAAATATTTCAATCCAAAGGAGGTTAAATCCTGATAAATACAATGTAATGCAGCTTGGATGAGGACATGAATTTCCTCCATGTACTCAGACCATAAACGTAGGAACAGAATTGGGCTGTTCAGCCAATTGAGTCTGCTCCACCATTCAATCATGGCTGATTTATTTTCCCTCTCAGCTCTATTCTTCTCCCCATAACCTTTGTCACTTATTGTTATTTATTTATATTTGTGTTTGCACTGTTTGTTGTCTTCTGCACTCTACTTGATCTTTCATTCATCCTGTTATAGTTACTATTCTATCGATTTGTCGAGTATGCCCGTGAGAAAATGAACCTCAGTGTTGTATGTGGTGACGTATATGTACTCTGACAATAAAATTTACTTTGAACTTTGAACCAATTGACTTATGCTGGGTATATAATTTGGAGAGTGGGAACAGCCCTTCTGATTGACTGTTGGAATATCTGCACATTTTTCCTGTCAGTTGGCCCAAGTAGGTGTGGTCTTTCATGGATTCTATTGTATTATTCTATTCTAAATTTATTGAGAAAGTCTGTAAGAAAATGTACCTCAGGTTGTATATGATGACATAAATATACTTCGATAATAAATTTACTTTGAACTTTGAAAGTGATCATATGATTAGTATGTAAGTTCATCACCCAGTTCTTTTTTAAATCCCAGGCTATGATGAGCTGTCGGGCTACATAGACCTAATTATTTGTCTTGGTGGTGACGGCACGTTGCTCTATGCTTCCTCACTCTTCCAGGTATGTTTGTTTTTGGCCTCAGCACCTTCTCACCAAGAAATGGCATGCAAACATGTGGCCCCTTTCTGGATGTCCAAATGCACTGTACAACAAAGACGTACTTTTAAGGTTTAAACACTGTAGAATCAAAACCAGGTTTATTGTCACTGACATATGTCATGAAATTTGTTGCTTTGCATCAGCAGTACAGTGCAATATATAAAATGTACTATAAATTACAATAAGAAATACAACTGGTATGCAAAAGTTTGGTCACCCCTGGTCAAAATTTCTGTTACTGTGAATAGTTATGTGAGTACGATCACCAAAAGTCATGAAGTTGAAGTTGAAACATTTTAAGCAAGATTAGTGTATTATTTTTGTTTTGTACAATTTTAGACTGGGAAAAAAAGGAAAGAAGCACCATGCAAAAGTTTGGGCACCCCAAGAGATTTGAGCTCTCAGATAACTTTTACCAAGGTTGTGTATAAGATGATGAGAGGCATTGATTGTGTGGATAGTCAGAAGCTTTTTCCTAGGGCTGAAATGGTTGCCACAAGAGGACACAGGTTTAAGTTGCTGGGGAACAGGTACAGAGGAGATGTCAGGGGTAGGTCTTTTACTCAGAGTGGTGAGTGTATGGGAATGGGCTGCTGGCAACGGTGGTGGAGGCAGATACGATAGGGTCTTTTAAGAGACATTTACGTAGGTACATGGACCTTAGAAAAACAGAGGGCTATAGGTAAGCATAGTAATATCTAAGGTAGGGACATGTTTGGCACAACTTTGTGGGCCGAAGGGCCTGTATTGTGCTGTAGGTTTTCTATGTTTCTATGTCTCAGACCTTAATTAGGGCTATGGCTTGTTCACAATCATTGTTAGAAAAGGCCAGGTAATGCAAATTTAAAAGCTTTATAAATACCCTGACTCCTCAAACCTTGTCCCAACAATCAGCGGCCATGGGCTCCTCTAAGCAGCTGCCTAGCACTCTGAAAATTAAAATAAATGATGCCCACACAGCAGGAGAAGGCTATAAGAAGATAGCAAAGCGTTTTCAAGTAGCTGTTTCCTCTGTTCGTAACATAATTAAGAAATGGCAGTTAACGGGATCGGTGGAGGTCAAGTTGAGATCTGGAAGGCCAAGAAAACTTTCCGAGAGAACTGCTTGTAGGATTGCTAGAAAGGCAAATCAAAACCCCCGTTTGACTGCAAAAGACTTTCAGGAAGATTTAGCAGACTCTGGAGTGGTGGTGCACTGTTCTACTGTGCAGCGACACCTGCACAAATGCGACCGTCAAGGCAGAGTCATCAGAAGAAAACCTTTCCTTCGTCCTCACCAGAAAATTCAGCATCAGAACTTTGCAAAGGAACATCTAAACAAGCCTGATGCAGTTTGGAAACAAGTCCTGTGGACTGATGATGTTAAAATAGAACTTTTTGGCTGCAATGAGCAAAGATATGTTTGGAGAAAAAAAAGGGGCAGAATTTCATGAAAAGAACACCTCTCCAACTGTTAAGCACGGGGGTGGATCGCTCATGCTTTGGGCTTGTATTGTAGCCAGTGGCATGGGGAACATTTCACTGGTAAAGGGAAGAATGAATTCAACTAAATACCAGCAAATTCTGGAGGCAAACATCACACCATCTGTAAAAAAGAAAAGCAAGCTGAAGATGAAAAGAGGATGGCTTGTACAACAGGATAATGATCATAAACACACCTCAAAATCCACAATGGACAACCTCAAGAGGCACAAGCTGAAGGTTTTGCCATGGCCCCACAGTCCCCCGACCTAAACAACATCGAAAATTTGTGGATAGACCTCAAAAGAGCAGTGCATGCAAGACGGCCCAAGAATCTGACAGAACTAGAAGCCTTTTGCAAGGAAGAATGGGTGAAAATCCCCCAAACAAGAACTGAAAGACTCTTAGCTGGTCCTCCAACCTGAGTTTGGCCGCATCATGGCAATAGAGGAGGCTATGTATGGACATATCCGAATGGGAATGTGAAGCAGAGTTGAAGTGGGTGGCAACCTGGCGATCCTATCTATTGAGGTGCTCGACGAAGTGGTCCCCCAATCTGCGTCGGGCCGCACTGGATGCAATAGATAACCCCAGCAGACTCACAAGTGAAGTATTGCTTCACCTGGAAGGACTGTTTGGGGCCGTGAATGGTAGTAAGAGAGGTATGGCACTTATGCTTGTAGGGATAAGGCCAGGTGGGAGATCTATGCAGAGTGGGGTAGAGAAGGAGAGATGTGCTTAGTGGTGGGGTCCTGTTGAAGGTGGCGGAAGTTACTGAGGATAATGTGCTGGATCCGGAGGCTGGTAGGGTGGTAGGTGATCTTCAGAGATGTTGGCAACCAGGAACTTAAAGCTGCTCACCTTTTTCAGTGCCGACCTCGTGATGAGTACTGAAGTGTGTTCCCTCGACTTACCCTTCCTGAAGTCCACAGTCATGGTCTTCGTGATATTAAGTGCAAGGTTCTAACACCACTTGACCAGATCACCTTTCTCACTTCTGTATGTAATACAGATTTGAGAAAGAAGCTGATAATCTGTCTGCACTCCAATACTGACTGAACAGTCAGTGATCCAGGTACATTTGTTCCCATTCATGTTCCCCTCCCACACCCCACCCCATCCCAACTGTGGAACTAAAGATTCCTGAGGAAAAAGTGACTAGGATCTAAGTATCCACAGCAATTACATAATCATCCAGATAAATTAGCTTAATTTTAAACAGCTTGGGTACAGACTGCACATGGGGTGTGGGGGTGTGTGGGTGTGGTGTAAGAAGAAAATAGCATTGGCTTCCTCAGAGTTAAGGAAGAATTTATTTATTCAAATAGCACAGAGTAGGTTTAATGGGCCTTCCTGCAACCCCTGACAAACCCGATTAGCCCTAACCCAATCATGGGACAATTTACAATGACCATTTACAGTATCCATATATCTTTGTGTGGGAGGAGACCAGAGGATGCACAGAGACTCCTTGCAGAATGATGCTGGAACTGAACTTCGAACTGTGGAATGCATCGTACTGTAATAGTGTCATGCTAACCGCTACGCTGCCATGGGTCCCTAATGTACAGCACTGGGTTAGCAGCTGATGAAATGCTCCTGAAATGAACTACAGTAGAGCCCACCACAAAGATTCTTTCTCGGGATCAAGATTCTTGTTCATTGGCTTTTAGCATTTATACCTGAGCACATGTGTTTGATCATTTTTCTTTTTTTTTTCTGTATGGTTATAAGGAGGGAATGGTGGCATAGCTAATAAAGTTGTTTCATCCCTACATTGAGTGATGGATGTCCAACCCTGAGTCCTGGCACTAACTTGAACACATGGGTTTATCAGAAGATCATGGGAGCCAGCCAGTGCAAAAAAAAACTCTATGGATTCTGTGTATATTTCTTGCTGCCTTACTAAAGCAACCAGCATAATCAAGGAGGGCCTTTGAACCTGGTGCTATGCGCTGTCAGGCTTTTGTATCTTCTGCTCAATGGGAGAAGGAAGAAGAGTGAATGTCCAGGGAAGAAGGTACAGAAGCTGAAAAGTACATGCCACCAGGCTCACAGACTGCTTCTACTCCATTGTTATCAGACTATTGAAAAGTTCACTGGTATGGTAAGATGGACTCTGGACCTCATAATCTACCTCATTATAACTTCGCACTTTATTTTCTGCCAGCGCTGTAACACTATTCTGCATTCTGTTATTGTTTTACCTTGGACTACCTTAGTGGACTGTTGTGATGAAGTGGTCTGTATGGACAGTATGTAGGGTAAAGTATGCAAGCTGTTCACTGCATCTTTGTACGTGTGTGTGTGTGTAATATTCCAGTTGGACAGGGGCTCAGAGGTCCCATATGGAAGTAGGGACCATTGCCCTTCACTGTATGGCATCGGCAATGTAATTCCATGTGGCTAAAGTACTGCGATCTCTTTTCAGACCAGTGTCCCTCCTGTTATGGCATTCCATCTTGGCTCACTTGGATTTCTCACTCCATTTAAATTTGAGTCCTACAGAACAGAAGTAACCAATGTAATTAAAGGTAAGCGCAAAACTTTCTAGATTATTCTGTTGTCTG
Organism: Hypanus sabinus; assembly: GCF_030144855.1. Lineage (NCBI taxonomy): Eukaryota > Metazoa > Chordata > Chondrichthyes > Myliobatiformes > Dasyatidae > Hypanus > Hypanus sabinus. Next base: position 13,915,526 of record NC_082707.1, on the reverse strand, counting down.
CGTGCATGGATATAGAACACTGGTGCACAGCAAAAGTCCCTTTTGCTAACCGGATATAAACTGCATATCTGCCTGCATGTAGTATATATACCTCAATTCTCCACCCATTCATTTGCATATCTCAATGCTGCTTAAATGTCACTTGTATCTTCTTCTGCCATCTTCCCAGGCAATGGGTTCAAGGCATCCACCACTCTGTCTTTAAATATAAAAGAAACCAGCCATATAAATCTCCTTTGAACCTTTCCTCTCTCATCTTAATCTTTCTAGTTGTTGACATTTTCATCCTGGGAAAAGATTTTGACACTCTATTCTATCTATGCCTCTTTGTGATTTTATGAACCTCTAGCCATTGCCTCATAGCCATTGCTTCAGAGGAAACATTTTGAATTTGTCCAGTCTTTCTTTGTAGGTCCTACTCTCCAATCCTGGTGAACGTCTACAGTCTATCCAAAACCTCCCCATTCTTCTTGTAAGCAGTACTGCATTGAAAGGTGACCTAAGCAGTTTTAAGATGTATGAGATCAAAGATACCTAATTTATTAGGTACCTCCTTTACCTAATAAAGTGGCCAGTAAGTGCACATTTGAGGACTTCTGCAGCTGTAGCATATCCACTTCAAGGTTCAATGTGTTGTGCATTCATTATGCACGGCACTGTTGTTGTTGTTGGCTTGAATGAGTCTGGCCATGTTGTTCTGACCTCTATCATTAAAAAGATGTTTTCACCCACAGAACTGCTACTCGCTGGATGTTTTATTGTTTTTGCACATTCTCTGTAAACTATAGATATTGTTGTGCTTGAAAACCCAGGAGATCTGCAGTTCCTGACATACTGAAACTACCCTGACTGGCACCAACAATCATTCCATGATTAAAGTCACTTAGATCTCTATTCTTTTCAATTCTGATTTCTTCTCCATTTTGATGTTTGGTCTGTGCAACAACTCAACTCTTGACCATGTCTGCATGCTATTATGCATTGAATTGCTGCCACATTATTAGATAATTGCATGAACAAGCATGAGTACCAAATAAAGTGGCCACTGAGTTTCTGACAGATTAATTTTCTTCTGTCCTTTTCTATGCCTGGGTTTAAATTTGATTGTCCTGCTAGTTTAAAGTAAAAAGTTTAAGTTAAGGATTTATTTTGCTACATGTTCTGGTATAATGATCCACCAGCTTTGTAACTCTGTTCTTGTTATTTTACTAGGAAAGTGATTTTTAAACACGATGCATAATGAGGGTAAAATAATTTGTAGAAATTATAACCGTACAGTGCAACTGTTGGTTTGTAGACTACCATGTGTAGGCAATTGAAATGCAGATTCTAAGTATTTAGGTACTGTCGGTAACTGCTTCCACCACGTGCTCAGGTTTGCCACTCTCTGGGTGAAAATGGTCCCCCCTCAGATTCCCTCTAAATCTCATTCCCATTATCCTAAATCAACATACTTGTAGTTTTATTTCGAACACGTAACTGTACAGCACAGTTTAGCCCCTTTGGCCCACTATGTTGTGATGTGTCTGCTTTTAAGAAAAAATCTACCTTCACCATCTTCTTGTGTACAAACAGGCTCCATTTTTCTATTATCCATGTGCCTATCTAAGAATCTCTCCCAGGAGTTCCGGGAGACCCAGTGTCTTCCATGGAATTACATCTGTGTGAAGTGCATCCGGCTGAAGGTCCTTGAAGACCTTGTTAAGGATCTGGAGCAGCAGCTGGATGACCTTCAGCTTGTATGGGAGAGTGAGGAGATAATCAGTTACAGGGAAGTAGTCATGCTGAAGTTGCAGGAGGCGAGTAGCTGGGTGACTGATAGGAGAAATAGAAATATGAATTGGCAGTGCAGAGTACCCCTGTGGCCATTCCCCTCGATAAGTAAACCCCTTTGGTTACTGTTGTGGAGGATGACCTCGCAGGGAAATGCCATGGAGTCCGGTTACTGGCATTGTCTGTGGTGCAGAATGGAAAGAGGGAAAAGAGGGAGTTGGTAGTGATTGGGGACTTCAAAGGAACAGACAGGAAATTCTTTGGATATGAACAGGACTCCTGAATGGTATGTTACCTCCCAGGTGCCAGGGTCATGGACATCTCAGATCACATCCACAGCATTTTGGAGAATGAGGGAGAGCAGCCAGATGTCTTGGTACATATTGGTACCAATGACATAGGAAGGAAAAGCAAAGAGGTCCTGAAAAAAGGAATTTAGAAAGCTAGGTAGAAAGCTGCGAAGTAGGACCTCCCGGGTAGCAGTTTATGGATTGCCTCCAGTGATGGTTGAAACCGGAACATTTTGCAGATTAATGTGTGGCCGAGAAGCTGGTGCAGGAGTCAGGGCTTTAGGGTCTCAGATCATTGGGATCTCTTCTGGGGGAGGTATGACTGGGGTTCTGGGGTTCAAAAATGATGGGTTGCACCTAAACCCAAGTGGGACCAATATTCTCGCTGGCAGGTTTGTTAGAGCTGTTGGGGAGGGCTTAAGCTAATTTGGTGGGAGTGGGGTGAGTGTGGTGGGAACCAGAGTGAAGGGACTCAGTAGCGTGCAGTTAGACTGTCAGGAAGGGCAGGCAGATGATAGAACTCAATGTATTCAACTAGAAGTATAGAAAGGAGCCATTTGGAATCAGAATAATTTAGAATCAGGTTTATTATCACTGACGTGTCCTGAAATTTGTTGTTTTGCAGCAGCAGTACTTTGCAATATAAAAAATAGAGCATAAAGAGAGCAAAATCATGGGTTTGTGGACTATTCAGAAATCTGATGGCAGGGGGAAGAGGCTGTTCCTGGAACAATGAGTGTGTGTCTTCAGGCTTCTGTACCTCCTCCCTGATGGTAGTAATGAGAAGTGGAAATATCCTGGATGGTGAGGGTCCGTCATAATGGTTGCTGGATTCTTGAGGCATCACCATTTGAAGTTGGCCTCAATGGAGTGAGCATAGTGCTGGCTGAGTCTTCAACACTTGCAGCTATTTTGCATCTTGTGCTTTTTTTGCCCGTCCCATAAGAATTAACTTACTTCTCTGTGCTCTCTCATTTCTTGTCCATATATCTTGAGGAATAATCTGAATTCTGGAAAAATAATGAATTTCAAATCTGTTGAGAAATCCATTAATTGACATGCATGGGTTAGCAATGTGATGAGTGAGTAGTAAGAGGTAGGTGATTGTACAGTCAGCCCTCCTTATCCGTGAATTCAACCAACCCCGAATCACGAAAACCCGGAAGTGCTCTTCCAGCATTTGTTGTTCGAGCATGTACCGACTTTTTTTTCTTGTCATTATTCCCTAAACAATGCATTGATATTGTATTAGGTATTATAAGTAATCTAGAGATTATTTAAAGTATACAGGAGGATGTGAGTGGGTTATCGTGGATCAGGATTGAAAAAAATCACAAGTTCCCTTAGTAAGTCAGAACAGGTACATTTGGTATTATTTAGCATCAGTCAAACATTTGTCTTAGTATATAGTATATATTTTACCTTTCTATGTATATAAAACACTTAAGAATGTATGTTTCAGCGCCGGGCTCGGGAACTTCTTCCCGAGTTTGATCCAGTGACAGACCGCTATCGAGTGCACTCTCCACCGTGCTGGTTTGATGTGAGGATCAAAACCCCAAAACCCAATAATTAAACCACTGCGTTGCTTAGTAATAATTGTAGCTTTTATCAGGGCACAGCCTTTCTCACTTTATCCATTAAAATTAACGCTTTTCCAATGACCGATGGCGTTTCACCTCTTTCCGATCGCTTTATTATTTCAACTTTATTTTCAATCGCAATCGTGATTATTTTCGTGAACAGAAACACTGTGGATTCAGATCTCCGCCGCTGGGTCCTAATGTCCACTGCACTAATAAGGTCTGGGGTTCCGCTGGGTCTTAAGATCCACTGCATTGAATCAGGTTGAATAAGGGACTTGAACATCCGCGAATTTTGGTATCCGCCAGGGGTCCCGGAACCAATCCCTTGCGGATAAGGACGGCTGACTGTACACAATGCTGAAAAGAAAGGAAATGCTTGTGCAGATATATTCAAGCATTATTGTCTCTGAGGGAGCGGGGGGTGGGGGGGAAGAGTCATAGAGCACAGTAACAGACCCTTTGGTCCATCCAGTCCATGCAAGCCTGATTTTCTATCTAGTCCCATTAATCTGTACCCAGACACCCAGACCATGTTCCTCCATAGCTCTCCCATCCATGTATCAATCTAAACTTAAATGTTACAAATGAACTACCACTTCAGCTGGAAGCTTGTTCCACACTCACAGTATGCTGTGAGTGAAGTAGTTCATCAGTATATAATTCCTGAGGTGTACGGTTTTAAACTGAATGCAGTTTTTCTCAGGTCTCTGAACAAACAAAGCATGACCTATAGCATTTGTATTCCTATCTTCATCACTGCCGTCTGAATAACACAACACACCTGAATAGCACTTCAACGTAGGCTCAAAATATTGACGGTAAATGAAAAATAAAAAGATGCAGATGATGGAAACTTGAAATAAAACAGAAATTTCTGAAAGTACAGCATCCGTAGAGAGAGAGAGAGAGCCGAATTATTGAACATTTCAGACATTTTCTGTATATTGCGCTGCAGAGGTATTTGCTTGAGATGATGGCTCCACTATTTAGGCCCGAGCAATAGGCAAGGCTGCCAAATGAAATTTAAAAAAAATTAACAGAATCCAGATGCTGGAAATCTAAAATGAAACCAGAAATGCTGGAAAAACTCAGCAGGTCAGACAAAAGCACAATTTTTCTTTTTTTTTTGAAAATCAGTTATTAATCTGTGAAGCCTTACTGAATTGCTACTTGAGCATATCCAGAGTTTGACCCTAACATGACTGTTCAAAAACTAGAGTGTGGATGCAGACTGTCTCTGGATAATAAACAGGTCCTGTTTTAACCGAACTTTCAAAGTTGGTTTATTTCTAATGACAGAGAATACACTGAAGTACCCATTCCTCTGCAGCATTTTAATTAAGTAAAAGCACATCACCAGAAACTTTGACAAACTTCTATGGATGCACATTGGATAGTATCCTAACTGGTTGCATCACGACCTGGTATGGAAACACCAGTGGACAGGAATAGAAATGTGATGGATACAGCCCAGTGAATCACAGGCAAAGCCTCTCCACTAATGAGTACCTTGACAAGGAACGCTGCCGTAAGGAAAAAGCAACCATCATCAAAACTCTCACCAGCCACTATCCTGGGGCAGGAAGCATAGGAGCCTTGGGTCCTACACCATCAGGTTAAGGAACAGTTATCCTACAGCCGACAGGCTCCTAAACCAGCATGGATAACTTCGCTCACCACAAATCTGAACTGATTCCACGACCTACAGACTCACTTTCAGCGACTGTACAGTTGCTGTTCTCAGTATTTTTATTTGAACAATTTTGCCTTCTTTTGCAGATTGGTTGTTTGCCAGTCTTGGTTTATGTATAGTTTTTCGTTAATTCTATTGCATTTCATTATGTTCCTTTAAATGCCTGCAAGAAAATGAACGTTTCTGTATATGTACTTTGAAAATAAATTTACATTCTTCTTTTGATAAGAAACAACAGTAAAAAATGTAAGGACAGGAAACTAGCTCAGTCCTTAGAACAAAGGAAAAAACTGACAAACCAATGCTGGAATTTTGTATTTAATATTTTGACAGCTTTTATGTTGGGGTATTCATAAGGAGGGCATTCACAACTTGGAGATGGCCTATGATATAAGGAGTGGAAAACTTAAGGTGTTGAGGGAAGATTGACAGCTGTAGACTTGAGCAAGCAAGAGAGAAACTTCAGAAGCTTAAAGGATTAATAGAAGCATTCAAAACACTTCCAAGTGCCTATGAATATCAGTCAGGAGTGCAGTTTTTGGATGCTAAGTTTTGGTCTTGTGATATTCTTATTCTCTGACCAAGTGCTTGGGCTGCCGGGACTCAAGGACCTGAGTTTATGGTGAGAGTATCTTTTCCCCAGGGAAAGAGAATGGAAAATCTGGAAGGCATCGATTTAAGATGAAAAGGGAAAGGTCAATGAAGGACTTGAGCGGCTACTTCATATTGCAGAGAGTGGTGCAAATATAGAGGAAGTTGCCAGAAGAGGTGGTTGAACCAGGTACAAAAATAACGTGGACAAGTATGTAGATCGAAAGGCTCTATCGGAATATGGACCAAACACAGTCAAATGGAACTACTTTAGATGGGATTTGTGGTGTGTATGGTTGAGTTGGGCTGAAAGGCCTGTTTCTATGCTGTATTTCTTTATACCTCACATGTAAGTATTGGGGGGGGGGGGGTCTGTGGGGTGGTGCCACGAATAGATGAGCTGTTCTGTAATTGGTGCCTTTATTGCTATTTTAGCCAGTGGTAGAATGATCAACCCCATAAGTAAACAGAACTTAATTTGGTACCTTGTCTTTGAACAGGAGATGCCAGGATAATTCTGAGGAGTCGCCTGAAGGTGAAGGTGGTTAAGGATTTAAAAACAGCAAAGCCAGAGAGCAAGTACCAAGTGGAGGATAATGGACTGATCCCTCAGAGTCGCATTGACAATGAGACACAAAAAGCCTTCATGCAAATACATGTATGTAAACAATGACGAGTGGTCCCTTCGCAAACTCCTGTCTACACAACACAGGAAGGAACAACGAGGCCAGGGTCACCAATTAGAAATGCTATAAAAACCTGTTCAATTTGCACCAAATTGTGCGAGCAGAAGTTTCTATTTTAGATAGCGTTGCTTTAAAGACCTGCTCAAGTTTGTAGATTAGCTTTATTTGTCATGTACATCAAATATACAGTGAAATGTGTCATTTACATCATCGACCAGCACAGTCCAAGGTTGTGCTGCGGACAGCCCACAAGTGTGGCCATGCTTCTGATGGCAACATAGCATGCCCACAAGTTTTTAACCCAAAGCCGTCAATCTTTGGATTGAGGTAGAAACTGGAACAACACAAGGAAATTACATGATCATGGGAAAAACAGACAAACTCCTTACAGACAGTGGCAGGTATTGAACACTGATCGTTGGTTCTATGAAATGTTATGTTAGCCACTGCACTACCATGGCTCCCAGAGTAAGCTCCTATCCTATAGTTCCAACAACCAATGTTCAGTCCTGACCTCTGGTGCTGTCTGTGTGGAACTTGAATGTTTTCCATGGGTTTTCTTCTTGGGTTTTACCCAATTGCTGGTTTCTTTTCCAATTCCAGAAACATGGGATGTTTGGTTAACTAGTTACTGTAGTTTGCCCTGTGGTGGTAAAATCTGTGGGGAGTTGATGAGAAGGTAGATTTTTTTTTCCACAGTGGTGGGTGTGTGGATCACATTGCCAGGGATAGTGGCAGAGACAAATACATTGGGAGCATTTGAGAACCTTGGGTAGGCACATGGATGAAAGAAAATGGAGGGTTTGTGGGAGAGAAGTGTTATATTGATCGTAGAGTAGGTTAAAAGTTCGGCAAGCATTTTGGGCGGAAGAGCTGTATTGTGCTGTTATTTTCTATTTTGTAAAAATGATGTTTGAAACAAAAAGTATGCAGCAGATTGTCTATGATGTGTTTGTAGTCCACATTTACATCCCAGATCCTGTCTTGTTTCCTAATGGCAAAGATGGCCATTTCAGCTCATTGAGCCATTTGCAGCTCACAGACTAATTGCATCCCTTGCTGATTTTCCCTGTAACTTGTTCTACACACTGGGAACAACTTGCAATTGACAATTTACCTTCTACCCCTTGGAATGTGGGAGGAAGCAAGAGTAACTTCGGTAAACCCACGCAGTCACAGGGAGAACTCTGGTTGCTGGAGCTGTGAAGCAGCAGCTTCCCTAGCTGTGCCACACTGTCCTGTCTTGCATTTCTCCCTTGCACTGTCAGCTTTACTGTTGCTTTTCTTAGACCTAGGCCTTAAGAACTAGAAGCAGAATTGGACCATTTGGCCCATTGAGTCTGCTCCACCATTCTATCATGGGTGATTTGTTATCCTCCTCAACCCTATTCTCCCATCTCCTCCCCATAATTTTTGATACCCTGACTAACCAAAAACCTATCAACCTTCATTTTAAATATACTCAAATGACTTGGCCTCCCCTGCAATCTGTGGCAATGATTTCTACAGATTCATCACCCTCTGGCTAAGGAAATTCCTTCTCATCTCTATCCTTAAGAGACAGTCTTTTATTCTGAGACTGTGCCCTCTGGTCCTAGACTCCCCTGTTATATGAAATATTCCTCTCCACATCTAGGCCTTTCAATATTCGATAGGTTTCAACATTCGATAGATCCCCCTCATTATTTTAAACTCTGCTGAGTATAAACCCAGAGCTATCATGGGCACCTCCTACATTAACCCCTTTGTTCCTGGGATCATTCTTGTGAACCTCCTCTGTTCTCTTTGCAATGCCAGAAATTGGGAACATCATCTCGACATCCTCTGGTCTTGTATTTGTGCTTGTAGATTTGGACAATGTCTCTTGTATTCTTACTGAAGAGACCAATCAAGGCAAGTTCAAATTCACACTTGGATACCTGAAGCAAAATATGCATGATAGATAACATGAAGTGAAAACGACCACTAAATTACATGAACTTCACATATTTTGCTTAATGACATTCATTGTACCCTGGCTCTGAGAACAAAGTGCCATTACAGTGAACATTGACTCTTCCGAATGCATGTTGTTTCAGGTACTGAATGAACTGGTGGTGGATCGAGGACCTTCTTCATACCTCTCCAATGTGGACTTGTACTTGGATGGGAGACTCATCACTTCTGTCCAGGGTGACGGTAAGAATAATAATATTCATAATTCCCTAGAGTGTAGGAGAATGAGGGGAGATTTGATAGATGTGTACAAAATTATGCGAGTTACAGATAGGGTCAGTGTAAGTAGGCTCCTTCCACTGAGTATGGGTGGAACTAGAACTAGAGGTCATGGGTTAAGGGTGAAAAGTGAAATGTTCAAGGGGAACTGAAAAGGAGTATTTCTTTACCCAGAGGGTGTTGTGAGTGTGGAACAGGCTGCCAGCAGAACTGGTTGATGTGGGTTTGATTTCAACATTTAAGAGTCATTTGGATAGTAATATGGAGGGGTATGGGGGGGTTATGGTCTAGGTGCAGGTTGATGAGATAAGGCAGATTAAAAGTTTGGCATAAGCCCCACAAAAAAGGGCCCGTTTCTGTACTTTGGTGTTCTATAATTCTATGACTCTTTATTCTGCAGCTTATTCATACACTAGTTAGAAATTTTTAAGACTTAGTCCTTTTGGCGCCTGTTGCCCTGATCTAACCAACCTCTGGTTTTACATGTATTTTGTGATGTTTGTTGTGTTCTTGGACCAAATGGTTCAGTTTTTCTGACCTGTAGCTCTAGAGTGTGTACTTGGGTTGAATCAAACTATTTGCAACCCAGCATCCTATTCAGACTTGATATCCTTTGCATCAACGAGTCCACCACTTTTTCATCTTGTCTCTATGCAGTTGTCTCTGCTTCTGTAGCCCTTGTGTATTTCTGTCACCTCAGTCCTTTTAAGTTCCTCCGGGCAGCATCCCATCTTTCAGTTCATACAATTTTTGCTGCCTCTGTTCTGATGCCTATGTAGTTCTGTTGTGCATCAAAAGTATTGTGTACTGATCTATACTCAGTGGCCACTGGGTGTATGTTCGTGGTCTTCTGCTGCTGTAGACCAACCACTTCAAATTTCGATGTGTTGTGCGTTCAGAGATGCTCTTCTGCACACTACTGTTGTGTTGTTGTTTGAGTTATTATCACCTTCCTGTCAGCTTGAACTAGTCTGGCCATTCTCCTCTGGCCTCTCAATACGGCAAACTGCAAGGGTGAAAAGGTGGTGGACTTTGTGGTGTAAAGGATATCGAGTCTAAAATAGTGTCAGAAATGCATTATTTAAAGTGCAAAGCATTTCAAGCAGCACACTGAAACGAATGAGAGTTTCATTGGTCAGAAGGCATACTTGGGAAAAGGGTGAGGAAAGATTGTCTAGTTTATTAAGGCTGACTAAGCCTTAAACACCATTGTCCTCCTTTACTACAGATGACTGTGGAGACCAAGTCATTGGGTTTGTTTAAAATTGAGGTTGATAGGTTCTTGGTTAGTCAGGGTATCAAAGGTTACAGGGACAAGGCAGGAAAATGGGGTTGAGAAAGGTAATAAATCAGACATGATTGAATGGTGTTGAATGGGCTGAATGGCCTTATTCTCCCTCTGTTTTATGGTCTTCTGGAGGGATATTAATAAGCAATAAATACATTTAATTTCAGGGCACCTGTAACTTACCCCATTTAAATGGTGGCGGCATCCTGTCTCTCAAATTTAGCTGCCCTACTTTTAAAGTTGTGTAATTAACTCCTGCATGGTGTATTCCATTCCAATGGCTCCCTGTGAAAAGAAGAAACTTTGTAATGCATTTTAACTGTAATAGTTCACACAGTCAGATAATAGAAGTTAATTTCAACAGAAATGTACAGCATAAGTTGGTCTCGTCAGTAAATTGGTTTATTATTGTCACAAGTACCAAGGAGCACTGAGAAGTTTGGTGTAATGTGCCACCCATGTAGATCATTTCATCATCTCAGTTTATTGAGGTAGTACAAGGGAATGCAGAATAAAGTGTTACAATTGCAAATAAAGTATTACAATTGCAGACAAAGTGGAGTGCAGGTAGATAATAAGGTGCAAGGCCATGATGAGGTAGAATGTGAGGTCAGGAGTCCATCTTATTGCACTAGGGGATAGTATAGAAGCTGTCTTCGCGCCTAGAGGTATGCGCATTAGGCATTTGTACCTTCTGCCCTTGAGAACGGGGAGAATGGTCAATGTTGGTGCACCATATCAGATTAATTGTGGGTGCATATGTTGCTGATGATGATGTATCATTTGTGTCTCCTATGTGCGGGGGGCACTCTCTTTTTGGAACAGGCTTTCGAGTATGCATATTTTTTGTTTTGGTGGGATCAGTTCATAGCTCCCACACTAAGTTGTCCAGACTACACCAATAGTAACATGACTCGGGGGGGGGGGGGGGGTGGGGGGTGGGGGTGGGGAATGGTTAATCACTGCTCTGTTGTCGTTCTTGCTCCGCGCTACGTAACTTTCTGGAATGAATCAGGTATTTGATTAAGTTAACTGCTTTGCTGAGGCAGTGAAATATAGACAGAGTTCATGAGAGGGATCTGGTTTCTGTGGTGTGCTGAGCTGTGGCCACAACTATCTGCAGTTTCGTACAGTTGTGGTCGTGGCCAGCAGAGCTGTTGCCATACCAAGCCGTGATGCATTCTGTTTTCTTTGGTGCATGTATAAAAGTGGTGAGGGTCAAAGGCTGCATGCCAAATTTCTTCAGCCTGTTGAGAAAGTAGAGTTGCTAGTGAGCTTTCTTGGCCCAGTGAATATGCTGTTGTTATTCCTACATCCTTTCATTCTACAGTTTGTGTTCTGCCCTCGATTGTGGTTGAGGTGAATTGCTACATTAAAGCCTCCCCTTTAAACTATCTCTTCTGGTAATATGTTACACATTCTCACAGTCTCTGGGTAAAAGAAGCTCTTTCCTGGGAATCTCCGGGGTGTGGGGCTCCTGAATCACCTGTGGATGGGTATGAACTTGGTGCGTGCTTGGTTTTTTCAGGAGTCATCGTGTCTACGCCCACTGGTAGCACTGCATACGCTGCAGCGGCGGGTGCCTCTATGATGCACCCTAATGTCCCGGCCATCATGATCACGCCCATCTGCCCACACTCCCTTTCGTTCCGACCCATCGTAGTACCGGCTGGAATGGAGCTAAAGGTGAGCATGTTAAGATTAGTTCATAGCGTGATGCATCAGCCACCTTTGTGATTAATATGTGTGGCACAGTAGCGTAATGCTTTATAATGCCAGCTGTAAGATCAGGGTTCAGTTCACACTGCTGCCTGTAAGGAGTTTGTACATTCTCGCTGTGACCGCGTGGATTTCCTCCGTGCGCTCTAGTTTTCTCCCACATTACAAAGGCATACGGGTTAGGATGAGTAAACTATGGACATGCTGTGTTGGTGTTGGTGCTGGAACTTGGTGATAGCTGCAGGTTGTCCCTAGCTCATCAGAATCAGAATCACTCTATTGCCATTATGTGAAACATACTTAGAATCGATTGTGGTTCAGTGCCAAGCATAAAACACAGGACAGTACCATAACAGACAACACAATAGCAACCAGCAGTTTACAAGACAGTAGTGCAAACAGCATGAGCAATCAACAATTAGCTGAACTGTTGCATGCGTAAATGTCAGTTATCAAACTTAAATAAATGTGAGCACGTGAACAGGCTCAATAATTATGATTTGAACATGGAAACCAGGAAAGTATTTAACAGATGTTGGCAGGGACAGTTAAGGTACAACACCTGAGTAAGTTTTGTTGAGAAGCTGGATAACCTCCAAGAACCAAGCTGTGGCAATTACATGTAGTCCTGGTGGTGATGGACTTATAGCATCTCCCTGATGGCAGTTTAATGAATGGGTGACTCCTAAGGTGGGTGGAGTCAGCAGTGTCTGTTGCAGCTCTTTGCTCTGGCGATGAACAGGTCTTTTAATGTCAATAGCTGACAGCCTGTGATCTTTGCCACAGGGCCAACTATTCGCTGCGTCCTGGAATTGTAGAGTGAGGAGGTGGCAAGAAACTAAATGGTCATCGAGCTGGTTATAGCACCCTCAGTGATGGCTGTGTAAAGATTCATCAGGATATATCTGGAGATGTTAAGTTTCTTAATCTGGCATAGGAAGTACAATCTCTGCTCGGCTTTCCTAGTGATGAGCGAATTGTGCTGGTAATTCAGTGTTGGTAATGGTAGTCCCCAAGAATTTGAATGGCTTGACCACAAGCATAGCCTTACTATTAATTTCCAAAGGTGGGTGCAGGTTGGGGGTTGTTGGTGGAAGTCGGTCCTCATTTCCACTGTCTTGATAGTATTAAATTCCGTTGTTACAAGCACACCATGCTGCAAAATGGTCTACCTCTCTTAGATAGCAAATCACATCGTTATAGGTTTGAGATGAACTACTGTTGTATCTTCTGCGAACCTGAAAATTTTAATAGATTTGTCTGTGGAGCTACAGTCATTTGTATAAAGTGAGAACAGGAAGGGTGAAAGAACACAGCCCTGGGGAGAGCCTGCGCTTATAGACATTGGATTGAATAACTAGAAGCCCAGCCTTACTACCTCTTTCCTGTCAGGGAGTTCGTAATTCACTGACAGACATGCAAGTAAGCAACAGGACTCAAACTTTTTCCTTAAAGAAAGTCCATAATTATTGTTACTAATTCATTAATCAATGTGAGTAACTGCTCAAAATTACCATAGCAGGCAAGAGAACTTTTTAGATTGGCAATTTAGGCATACAGTGGCTTGCAAAAGTTTGGGAAACCCTGGTCAAAATTTCTGTCACTGTGAATAGCTAAGCGAGTAAAAGATGACCTGATTTCCAAAAGGCATAAAGTTAAAGATGACGCATTTCTTTAATAATTTAAGTAAGATTACCTTTTTATTTCTATCAGACAGACAGACATACTTTATTGATCCCGAGGGAAATTGGGTTTCGTTATAGCCGCACCAACTAAGAATAGTGAAGAAATATAGCAATATAAAACCATAAATAATTAAATAATAATAAGTTAATCATGCCAAGTGGCAATAAGTCCAGGACCAGCCTATTGGCTCAGGGTGTCTGACACTCCGAGGGAGGAGTCGTAAAGTTTGATGGCCACAGGTAGGAATGACTTCCTATGACGCTCAGTGTTACATCTCGGTGGAATGAGTCTCTGGCTGAATGTACACCTGTGCCCAACCAGTACATTATGGAGTGGATGGGAGTCATTGTCCAAGATGGCATGCAACTTGGACAGCATCCTCTTTTCAGACTCCACAGTCAGAGAGTCCAGTTCCACCCCCCACGACATCACTGGCCTCACGAATGAGTTTGTTGATTCTGTTGGTGTCTGCTCCCCTCAGCCTGCTGCCCCAGCACACAACAGCAAACATGATAGCACTGGCCACCATAGCCTTGTAGAACATCCTCAGCATTATCCGGCAGGTGTTAAAGGACCTCAGTCTCCTTAGGAAGTAGAGACAGTTCTGACCCTTCTTGTAGACAGCCTCAGTGTTCTTTGACCAGTCCAGTTTATTGTCCATTCGTATCCCCAGGTATCTTTTTCAAAATAACAAAAAAGGAAAAGGGCCCGAAGCAAAAGTTTGGGCACCCCGCATGGTCAGTACTTAATAAGACCCTTTTTGGCAAGTATCACAGCTTGTAAATGCTTTCTGTAGTCAGCTAAGACTCTTTCAATTCTTGTTTGGGGGATTTTCACCCATTCTTGCTTGCAGAAGGTTTCTAGTTCTGTGAGATTCTTAGGCCGTCTTGCTCTTTTGAGGTCTATCCACAGATTTTTGATGATGTTTAGGTCGGGGGACTATGAGGGCAATGGCAAAACCTTCAGCTTGTACCTCTTGAGGTAGTACATTATGGATTTTGAGGTGTGTTTATGATCATAATCCTGTTGTAGAAGCCATCCTCTTTTCATCTTCAGCTTTTTTACAGAGGGTGTGATATTTGTTTCCAGAATTTGCTGGTATTTAATTGAATTCATTTTTCCCTCTTCCAGTGAAATGTTCCCTGTGCCACTGGCTACAACACAAGCCTAAAGCATGATCGATCTACCCCCGTGCTTAACAGTTGGAAAGGTGTTCTTTTCATGAAATTCTGCATCTTTTTTCTCCAAACATACCTTTGCTCATTAGGGCCAAAAAGTTCCATTTTAACTTCATCAGTCCACAGGACTTGTTTCCAAAATGCATCAGGCTTGTTTAGATGTTCCTTTGCAAACTTCTGACACTGAATTTTGTGGTGAGGATGCAGTAGAGGTTTTCTTCTGATATCTGTTCCATGAAGGTCATATTTGTGCAGGTGTCACTGCACGGGTAGAACAGTGCCCCACCACTCCAGAGTCTGCTAAATCTTCCTGAAGTCTTTTGCAATCAAACGGGGGCATTGATTTGCCTTTCCTGCAATTCTGTGAGCAGTTTTCTTGGTCTTCCAGACCTCAACTTGACCTCCACCATTCCTGTTAACTGCCTTTCCTTAATTACATTACGAACTGAGGAAATGGCTACCTGAAAATGCTTTGCTATCTTCTTACAGCCTTCTCCTGCTTTGTGGGCATCATTTATTTCAATTTTCAGAGTGCTGTGCAGCTGCTTAGAGGAGCTCATGATTGCTGATTGTTGGGAAAAGGTTTGAGAAGTCAGGCTATTTATAAAGCTTTGAAATCTGCATCACCTGGCCTTTCCCAATGATGACTGTGAAAAATCCAAAGTCCTGACAAGCTAATTAAGGTCTGAGGCCTTGGTAAAAGTTATCGGAGAGCTCAGATCTCTTGAGCTGCCCAAACCTTTCCATGGTTTTCACTCTAAAATTGTACAAAACAAAAATAATACACTGATCTTGCTTAAAATGTTGAAAAGAATGTTTCATCTTTAAATTTATGACTTTTGGAGATCAGTTCATCTTCTACTCACTTAACAGTAACAAATTTTGACCAGGGGTGCCCAAACTTTTGCATGCCACTGTATGCTCTCAAAATGGTTTGTCACCTCTCCCCTGTAATGATGTGCCAGTGGTGTCACTGAGTATATTCTGCTTGGTGGTTTTTGGTTTCTGTATTCATTCAAGGGGCGTGGGCTTTACAGGTTGAGCAAGCATTTGTCTCAATCCTGATATAGCATTTTGACCTGAAATGCTGACTATCCCATTGCCTGCACAGAAGCTTCTTGATGTGTTGAGTTCCTTCAGCAGCTTGTATTTATATTGCTTTAGATCCCAGTATCTTCAGGCCCCTTGTGTTTCCATTTAAGTCCATTTCTAATTGACTTTAAGGTGGCAGTGAACTGCCTCTTGACCACAGCAGTCCCTATTTTGCAGCTTTGTAAAACTCAAGTTAGGCTGCATCTGGGGTATTACATATAGTTCTTGTGTCCCCATTATAGGAAGGATGTCGAGGCTTTGGAGAATGAAAGGTTAGACAAACTTGGGTTGTTTTCTCTGGAGTGCTGAAGGCTGAGGGGAGATCTAATAAAGGTTTTTAAGAGGTACAGGTAGAGCAGGCAGACAGTAATTTTTCCAAGGGTTGAAACGTCTAATAAATGACAGCAATCAAAAATGAGAAAATCTGCAGACTCTAGAACTCCAAGCAAAGCGCACAAAATGCTGAAGGAACAGCAGGCCAGGCAGCATCCATAGAAAAGAGTATAGCTGATGTTTTGGGCCGAGACTCTTCATCAGGACTGGAAGAAAAAAAAATGATAAGGAGACAGGGTAAGAAGTTGAGGGGAGGAGAGGAAGAAACACAAGGTGATAGGTGAAACCAGGATGCGGTGTAGGGGTGAAGTGAAGGAAGTTGGTGAAAGAGGTAGAGGGCTGGAAAAAGGGGAGTTTTATAGGGGAGTACCAAAGGCCATGGAAGAAAGAAAAGGTGGAGGTGCACCAGAGGGCGGTGATGGGCAGGAAAGGAAATGAGGTGAGAGAGGAAAAATGGGAAGAAAAGGCCCAGAAAGGGGCCTTTGGTCTTCTATCAGATTCCCTCTTCTCCAGCCCTGTATCTGTTTCACCAAACAACTTCCCAGCTCTTCACTTAACTCCTCCCCCTCCCAGTTTCACCTATCATCTTGTGTTTCTTTCTCCCCTCTTCCACCTTATCCTGTCTCATCTTCTTTTCTCTAGTCCTGATGAAGGGTCTCAGTCCGAAACGTTGACTATACTGTAAATGCTGCCTGGCCTAATGAGTTCCTCCAGCATTGTGTTTGTTGCTTGAATTTCCAGCATGTGCAGGTTTTCCTCTTGTTTGTGGTTGGACTATAACACTGTGAAGTCAGTTCCAGGGATGCCTCCCCTGAAGAAGTTTAAATCTTCTTTTTGACTGGAGTTCAGTGAAACCCCCCCTTACTGCTCCCTCTCTGTGATCTCTGCTGCCCTGATTCTGACTACGTTTAGCCAGACCTGCTACCACAACCACGTACCCTTCCTGGGCCTTCACTATTCCCCATTCCCATTTTTCCTTTACCACCTTACCTGCCCACCACTTCTCTCTGGTGCTCCTCCCCCATTTCTTCTATGGCCTTTGGTCCTAGCCGATCAGATTCACCCTCTCTGGCCCTGTAACTCTTTCACCTATCAACTTCCCAGCTCTTTACTTCACCTGGCCCTTCTCACCCCGCTCCCCGTTTCACTTCTCACCTTGTGTTTCTTCCTCCCCTCCCCCCACCATCTTACTTTTTCTCTCCAGTCCTGATGAAGGCCTGAAACATCGATGTATTTTTCCATAGATGCTGCCTGGCCTGCTGAGTTCCTCCAGCATTTTGTGTATTGCCAATATATGCGTTTAAGGTGAGAGGATTGATTTCAAAAGAAATGTGAGAGCCAGTTTTTTTTTTACAGAGTGTGATGCGTGCTTGGAATATATTGCCAGGGGTGGTTGCAGAGGCAGAAACTTCAGTGGGCGCGGCCTCGTGATAGTTCCATAGTCATCATGAAGATCTTGCACACTAGTTTACAGGCATGTTTCTGTGAGAATAGATTAAAAATCTCAATTAATATCCCTCGCAAAAGAGCACCTATAATAAATCAGCAATCCATCTGATGGCGTGGAATGTGTGGCTACACTTAGTTCATTATTCAGAGCACACCACACAGGAGCAGAACCAGGCCATTTGGCCCATTGAATCTGCTCTGGCATACTATCAAGGCTGATTTATTATCTCTCTCAACCTCAGTATTCTGTCTTCTCCCTGTAACCTTTGATACCGACTACTCAAGAACCTGTCAACCTCCGCTTTAAAAATACCCAATGACTTGGCCTTCACAACTGTCAGTGGCAATGAACTCCACAGATCACCACCCTCTGGCAAAGAAATTCCTCCTTATCTCTGTTCTAAGTGGATGCCCTTCTATTTTGAGGCTATGCCCTTTGCTCCTATGTCCACTATAGGAAACATTCTCTCTGTATCCATTCTAACTAGTCCTTTCAAAATTCGATAGGTTTCAGTGAGATCCACTTCATTCTTTTAAACTCCAGCAAGTACAGATCCAGAGCCATCAAATGCTCTCATATGTTAACCCTTTCAGTCCTGGAATCATTCTCGTGAAGCTCCTCTGGACTCTCTGCAATGACAACGCATCTTTTCCAAGATAACGGGTCCAAAATTGCTCATGATACTTGGCAATGTGGTCTGACCAATGGCCTTATACAGCCTCAGTATTAAATCCTTGCATTTGTATTCTCATCCTCTTGAAATGAATGTCGACATTGCATTTGCCTTCCCTGCCACCAACTCAACCTATGAGTTAACTTTTTAGGGGATCCTGTATGAGGACTCCCAAATTCCCTTTGCACCTCTGATTTTAAATTTATTTTATTTAGCAGAACAGGCCCTTCACCCAAAAACCCACATATTTAACACTAGCTTAATCAGAGGACAATTTACAGTGACCAATTAACCATTACGTCTTTGGACTGTGGGAGGAAACCAGACCACCTTGAAGAGGCCTGTGTGATCATAGGGAGAACATACAAACTCCTTACATAGTGCTATAATTGAACTTTGAAATTTGGAATGCCCAGAACTGTAATAGTGTTGTACTAACCACTACCCTACTTGAAAGCTGTCCCAGTACATCCTTAGCTGTTTTGGTTGTTAATCCAAACAACACACTTCACTATATGTTTCAATGTACGTGTGCAAGTGAATCTCAGTCAGCAGTGCACAGAACTGTATATCTGGATTATGTGCTCAAACCTAAACATTTGATTTGATGCCTCTGTGGAGATGATGGTCTTGGCAGGTGATGTGACAGTTGTGCTTGGTGTCTTTGGGTAACAAAGTATTCACCTTTTCACTCACAATCACCGTGCTATGAACTGCATTTGCTGGGATTCACAGGGCATGAGTAATTTGGTTTTGACAACACCAGTAGTTACTGTATGGACATGAAGAGTGGCTGCTTGGTAAGATATAACAGGGCTCTCTCTAACCAATGTGTGTCATTGGCTGCAGAAGAGGAGAGACAACAATCAGAGTGAAACGTGTGAGATCGAGCTTTATTGTCTTTGCTGAGGACAGTGAGTTTGCATTTAGTGCAAAACAGCATACTGGCAATTCAATTACTGAAAGCACAATGACTACCTTTTAAAAAAATCTGCGTTATTAAGAATGACATCTAAGCTACAATTGAATTAAAAACAAACAACTCTAAAGTTAAAAGGAACAGTTGCTGCACCATTCAAGTACTGTACTTGTCCATGTTATAAAATACAATGATTAAATATAACAGCATTAGGAATTAAAACTGAAATATTAAAACAAATAGAGCTCTGAAATGAAAGGAAAGTAGCTGTACCATTTAAACCCATTAAAAATATTGCAAATTCCTTAGAGATTGTCCATAGTGCCTCTGGATTATGAGAATTGATATTGGACCACCGGAAAATAGGAAAATAACGCTGGTGAGGTAGTAATGGGGGAAAAAGAAATGGCAGATGAACTTCATAAGTGCTTTGCATTAGTCTTCATTGTAGAAAATACTAGCAGTGTGCCAGAGGTCTGTGAGTGTCAGGGAGCAGGAGTGAGTGCCATTGCTATTACAAAGGAAAAATTGCCAGGCAAACTGGAAGGTCGAGGTGGATAAGTCACTTGGACCAGAGTCCTGAGAGAGGTTGCTGAAGAGATAGCAGGTGCATTGGTCATGATTTTTCAAGAATCACTTGATTCTGGCATGGTTCCAAAGGACTGGAAGATTGCAAACATCACTCCACTCTTTAAGAAGAGAGGAAGGCGAAAGAAAGGAAATTATAGGCCAGTTAGCCTAAACTCAGTGGTTGGGAAAGTGTTGGAGTTTTTAATTGAGGGTGTGGTTTCGGGATACTTGGAGGAAAATGGTAAAATAAGTCATTTTCGAATGGTTTCTGTAAACAAAAACCTTCCCTGACAAATCTGTTAGAACAGGGTGGACAAAGGAGAGGCAGTGGATGTCATTTACGTGGATTTTTGGAAGTCATTTGATGAGGTTCCACACGTGAGGCTGCTTAACAAGATAAAATCCTATGGCATTACTGGAAATATACTGGCATGGGTAGCGGAATGGCTGGCCTGCTGGAGGCAGCAAGTGGGAATAAAGGAGATATTTTCAGGTTGGCTGCCAGTGACTAGTAGTGTTCCTTAGGGGTCAATATTGGGACTGCTACTTTTCACATTGTTTGTTAGTGATTTAGATAATAGAATTGGTGGCTTTGTGGCAAAGTTTGCAGATGATTTGATGATAGGTGGAGGGGTAAGAGCTGGTGAAGCAATGAGGTTACAGTAGGACTTGGACAAATTGTATTGCTGCTGTGAAGTTAACAAATTTCATGACATATGTGGGTGATAATAAACCTGATTCTGATTCTACTAACAAGGAGGTGTTGATGGTTCAAGAGAGCTCCTCTGCGATGTTCACTCCTAACAACATAAAGTTGTTAAATATCAACATAAAGTTGGAGACCTTTTCCATTGTTTCACTGTCTTTGGGCACTTGAGCAGTTCTGAAATTATCATTAACTCAGTGCAATAATACCATTTCCAAAAATGATAATCATAAAGCTCTGTAAAATAATTGTGTGTAGACACTCTAATGAGCACTGTGAGCTTACAGTTGGTCTGTATTTGCTTTCTGCAGATAATGTTGTCACCTGACACCAGGAATGTGGCGTGGGTGTCATTTGATGGAAGGCGGAGACAGGAAATACAACACACTGATAGGCAAGTATCTCACTCCTCTACCTCTGACCCCTTTATGTTCTTTATGCTGCAGTAGACTGGAGATTATCACCGGTGGGGAGGGGTGGGGGTAAGAGTCTAAAGCCATAGAGTCAAAGAATGCTATAAAATCAAAACAATCCCTGCTGCTCATCTAGTCCATGGCAAATGTTATTATGCATAGTCCCATTGACTTGCATCTGGACTGAGCCCTCTATAACCCTCCTATCCATGTATTTACACAAACTTCTCTTACAGTGCCTATAAAAAGTATTCACCACCCACCCCCCGGGAAGTTTTCATTTTTTAATGTTTGGAACATTGAATTGCAGAGGATTTAATTTGGCTTTTATGACACTGATCAACAGAAAAACAAGTCTTTTGTGTCAAAGTGAAAATAGATATCTACAAAGTGATCTCAATTAATTACAAATATAAAGCACAAAATAATTGCGTAAGTTTTCATTGGTGCAGCCAATTGGTTTTAGAAGTAACATAATTAGTTAAATGGAGATTCCAGTGTGCAGTCAAGGTGTTTCAGTTGATTGCAGTAAGTATACACGTGTATCTGGAAGATCCATCTGTTGGTGACTCAGTATCCTGGCAAAAATTACACCACGAAGACAAAAGAACACTCCAAACAACTCTGCGAAAAGATTCTTGAAAAGCACAAGTTAGGAGATGGATACACAAAAATTTCACTGAATATCCCTTGGAGCACATTTAAGTCAACCATCAAGAAATGGAAAGAATATGGCATAGCTGTAAATCTGCCTGGAGCAGATTGTCCTCAAAAACTGAGTGACTGTGCAAAAAGGGGACCTATGAAAATTCAAGGAGTTATAAGCTTCAGTGGTTGAGATGGGAGGGATTGCGCATACAACTGTTGCCCGGGTGCTTCACCCATTGCAGGTTTATTAGAGAGGGGAAAAGCAAAAGATACTGTTGGAACAAAAACTCACATGAAATCTTGGCTAAAGTTAGTCAGAAGGCATGTGGGAGACTGTGACGTTAGCTGGAATAAAGTTCTATGGTCTGATGGAACCAAAATTGAGCTTTTTGGCCAAATGCTGCTCATCATCAGAAACACACTATCCCTGCCGTGAAACGTGGTGGTGGGTGCATCATGTTGTGGGGATGCTTCAATGGAGCAGGCTTGTGAAGATAGAGGGTGAAATGAATCCAGAAAAATACAGAAATCCTGGAGGAAAATCTGATCTAGTCTGCAAGAGAACTGTGACTTGGGAGAAGATTTGTTCTGAAGCAAGGCAAAAGTCAAAGCTACTCAGGAAAAGCTTAAAAACAAAGTTAACCCTGAAGTCACCAAGTCAGAGTCCAGACCTCAATCCCATTGAGAATTTGTGGCAGGACTTGAAAAGGGCTGTTCACTCACATTCCCCATGCAATCTGACTGAGCTTGAACATTTTTGTAAAGAAGAATGGGGAAAAATTGCAGGGTCTATATGTGCAAAGCTGATGGAGACCTATCCACACAGACTCGAGTTTGTAATTGCTGCTGCAGGTGCAACGACTGAATACTGACTTGAAGCAGTGAATACTTATGCCATCAATTATTTTTTGTTTTATTTTAATTAATTTAGATCACTTTGTAGAGATCTGCTCTCACTTTGACATGAAAGTGTCTTTTTCCATTGATCAGTGTCGAAAAAGCCAAATTAAATCCACTGTGATTCAATGTTGTAAAACACTAAAACATGAAAATTTACAAGGGGGGGTGAATAGATACTTTATTGACCCCAAAGGAAATTAGTGTCACAGTAGCATCACAAGTACAGATATAAATATTAGAAGAGAAGTAGAAAGAACAAAAAAAGTTACCTCAACCAGTCTAACAGAGGTTCATCACTTCCCCGGCTAAAGGTTGACTCATTATAGAGGCCAACTGTAAGAATGATCTCATATAGTGCTCTTTGGAGCAGTGCAGTTGTCTATTACTAAAAGTGCTCCTTTGGTGAGCCAAGGTGGCATGCAGAGGGTAAGAAACATGGTCATGCAATTTGGTAGAAGAAATGAAATGGATTTTTCATAGGGTCCTTTCTTCTACCATAGCCTCTCATGTGTCCAGTTTGACTCTTATAACAGAGCCAGCCTTTCTATCAGTTTATTGAGCCTGTTAGTGTCGCCTGTGTTGATGCCATTGTTCCAGCACACCACTTCATAGAAGATTGTACTGGTGACAACAGACTGTAGAACATATAAAGGAGAGGCCTGCATACTCCATAGAACCTCGGTCTCCTCTGGAAGTAGAGGCAACTCTGGCCCTTCATGTACACAGCCTCTGTTTTGGTGCTGCACTCTGTCATCCAAGTGCACCCCCAGGTACTTGTAGTTCCTCACCACAACCACATCCTGACCATCAATTTCAGGGAGCAATTCAGGATTAGTCTTCCTAAAGTCCATCACAATCTCCTACTAATTGTCCTCCTAATGTTGAGCTGCAGATGATTCAGCTTGCACCATTTGACAACGTCCTCCACCAGGGCCCTGTTTTCATCTTCCCTTTATACATCCAATTATTGGTGAGTCATCAGAGAATTTCTGAAGATGACATGACTCAGTGTTGTATCTAAAGTCTGAGGTATACAGGGTAAACAGGAAGGGAGCCAGTACAGAGTCCTGCCGTAGTGCTGCTTTTAACCATGTCTGACACACAGCTCTGAAGCGGCACGTAATGTGATGTTCCAGTCAGGTAGTCCATATCCGGTGGATAATGGAAGTGCCAGACTGCATTGAACGGAGTTTTTCCCACAACAATAAGGTCTATATGGTATTGAAAGCACTAGAGAAATCAAAAAACATGATCCACACAGTGCTGCCCTCTAGGCAGATTTTTAAAGGCACTGTAAGTGTTTCAATCAAATCCACCCTTCTGCTGGCAGCTCGTTCCCATCCTCTGTTAAGAATATTTAAGGAAAATCTTACATTCTTCTTAAATATTTAAACTTTCAGTCTAAATCTGTGACCTTGAGTTCTAGTCTCATCCAACCTGAGAGGAAAAAGCTCACAGGTATTCACCCCATCCTATCAAATCCTCCCTCATTCTCCTCACTCCAGGGACTAAAGTTCTGAACTATTCAACCTTTTCCTTTCATTCATGTGTTCATGTCTCAGTGACATCTTTGTAAACCTTCCCTGCACTCTTTCAATCTTACTGATATCTTTCCTGTAGGTAGGTGACCACAGGTAACTCTTCTTCACAGAGCTGATTCAAATCTGGTTTAATGTCACTGACATATCTCGTGAAATCCAGTGTTGTTCTGTGGTATGCAATACACAAAAAAACCTACAAATTGCAATCATATATACTATATTATAAAATGTCTATTTTATATATAAGTAAAAGTGCAAAAAGAGAGCAAAATTAGTGAGGTAGTGTTCAAAGAATGTTTCTTTGTCCGTTCAAATATTTGTTGGCAGAGGGAAAGAAGCTTTTTCTAAATCACTGAGTGTGTATCTTCAGGGTCCTCTACTTCTTCCCTGATGGTAGTATGTCCTTTGTGGTGGTAGCTGCCTTTCTGGGCTAACACCATTTGAAGATGTCCTTAATACTGGGGAGGTTAGTGCCTGTGATGGAACTGATTGAGTTTGCAACCATCTGAACAACATCCACGATGAACAAAACAATTTGCTGTTGTGAGATGACACTATACATTTTAAAGAGTCATACAGTATGGAAACAGTCCATTTGTCTCAGCATCTCTATGCTAAGTAGCGGGCACCCATCCATAGTAATCCTGTCTTCCACATGCAGTCAATTCAAGTGCAGGTTCTAAATACTTTTTCAAAGTTTGCCACTCTCTGGGTGAAAAACAGACCCCCTCTAAATCTCTTTTCCATTATCCTAAATCTATGTCTTCTGGTTTTATTTACCTTGGTTAGAACATAGAACAGTACAGCACACTGTTTCGTGCTGACCTTTTTAAACTAAGGGCAATCTAACCCTTCCCTCCTTATAGCCCTCCATTTTTCAAGGAATCTCTTAAATGTTCCTAATGTATCTGCTTTTATCACCACACTGGCAGTGTGTTCCATAGCACTTTCTGTCTAGAAATAAAAGGTTCTACCTCTTAGATCCCCCCTATAATTTCCTCCAATCACCGTGAAATTATGCCACCTTGTATTAACCATTACTCTCCTGGGGGGAAAATGGCTTTGATCAAGTCACCTCTCATCATCCTCCACTAAAAGTGAAAAGGCCTGGCTTTCTCAACCTATCCTCATAAGGCATGCTCTCTAATACAGACAGTGTGTTGGTAAATCTCCTCTGCACCCTCCAATGCTCTTTTATAATGAGGTGACCAGAACTGAACACAGTATTCCGAGTGTGATCTGAGTTTTATAGAGCTGCAAAATTAACTCAATGATAGGGGAAATGTGTCTTGTTGTCTTCCTTAGCTGTGCCTTTTATTAGTTAGTCCAATTCTTTATAGTTCAAGGCAACTAAACCAGGCAGCATCTGGTAAACCTCTTCTGTAAATCTATTTATTTCTTCATTTTCTGTGTAATCTTAGAGTCTCTTAATGTATTTGCCTCTACTTCCTCTGACACCACTAACTGTAAAAACAAAACTTGTCGCATATATTTCCTTTGAACTTTACCCTTCTCACCTTAAATGCATGCCCTCTAGTATTAGTTTTGACCCTGGTTAAGAGATACTACTTGTGTGCACAATCTATCCCCTTTGTAATCTTATAAATATTCAACAGCGCTCCTGCTGCTCCAGAATAAACCTACTTTATTCAATTTCTCATAGTATATACCCTCTAATCCGAGCGACGTCCTCATGATCCTCTCCTGCATAGCTTCCATGCCCTCTTTGATGTTGGGAAACTAGAATTAAACAGTTGTTCCCTTGCTGTATTAGAACTTGGGTGGTGGGTGGAGATGTCCTTCTGCTAGTCTGCATGTCACCCTGCTTAGCCCCCTGATCGGGGTCACATAAAGCCATGGGAGCAGGTGGTGGATGGTCGTATGTGCAGCTAGTGTACATCAAGTCTTGGTATGCGACCATTAATGGGTCTCTTAAGAGTATTGATAATGGCTGGGGTCAGCTGTCTTGTAAGCACACTGCCCAGAAGGTGGCTGTGGTGAACCACTTCCATAGAAAAATTTGCCAAGAACAGTCATGGAAACACCATGACTGTCCATGTCATATGACACGGCACACGAATTAGATCCAGCAGTCTGGAAGATGAAATATTGTATGGTGCTATTTTGAAGCAGTGAGTGCAAGATCAGAGGGAATAGGCTAGAGTTAACATACGTTTTCCATTTTAGTATTACAGTAACAACATCCTGCTACCCAGTGCCATCCATCTGCTGTCATGACCTTGTGTACGACTGGTTTGATAGCCTTGCCGAATGCCTACACTGGAATGTCCGCAAAAAGCAGTCGCGCTTTGAAGAAATCACGGATTCTTCAGACACTGAATGTTAGTCCAAGGTGCACATTCATTTTTCCATATATCCTTTCCTTGCTATTTCCCTTAAAAATAAACTCAAATCACTTTGAGTTAGGCTGAAAGGGTATGCATCCCATTCACATCGATTGGAAGACTGCCAGGCAGAGTAATATTTGATCAGCAACAATTATTTTGTCTTCCTTTCTCTAGAAGCCCCCTTTCATGCCCAATTCCTTGCACCTTAGTCACCCTAAATGAAAGAAAATGCCTGGAGCCAGAAAACCAGGAAGAATGGTGAAAATGCATCAGCTCCCTTCACGCGGGACTGGAATTTGGATGTTATTGCTTTTTTGCCTTTTTTGAAGGTGCCTTTATAAGTAAGTTAGCAGATTTTATGGAATGCATCCTTGCTGCAGATGTAATGTTAAAAATGGAACATGACAGTTTCACCCAAGACAGAAGAATGGAGTGGAGTATCACTCCAGAGACCTGAAGATAATCCAGTCCCATTGCTGAGGAAGTGCTGCAGAGTCAGACCATCGTTTTGGATGTGTTGGTAAGCAAAGGTCCCATGTTCTCTCTTGTGGGCATAAAAATTTGTTACTTTGAATTACAGATCTTTCTCCATTGTCCAACCAACATTTGCTTCCCTATTGACCATGATTGCAGCAGATTCACCATTGTTGCTGTTCATGGGATCTTTCGGATTGATTTCTCTATTTACCACAGAGATGACAGCTGAAGAAGGAACCTGATTTGGATGTTCAAATTTGCCACTTTGGATGGAGAGGTGTAACTGAGCTCATGTCCCCTTTATCACTGTAACTTGCAGTTTATAAATGGAATAAAGCACTGTCGCTTTGGTAAAAACAGAAAATAATGTCTAGGAAAGACACTATTTCAAAATGGGGTTGAGGCCTATCATTAGTTTGCAACTTAGTCAAGTGAGACTTGTTGTGAAATCGGCAGCCTGTATTTCTTGGCTTATTTTCTTAAATGCGGGGCAATTGAATGTATTAACTTTTAAGTGCAGATGAGTTCAGGCTGCAATATCAGCAAACCAACCTTTCCTGTGGAATTCAAACTTCATTCCTGCCCAGTCTGATGGGATACAGATATCTTCACAAGCCTATGTGGCTTTTGCCCTAACAGAGATTTCACCTGGTTTAGTTTCCATTGTGCATGTCTGCAATGTAATTCATCAGTCCTGGATCCAATTTGTGGGTGAACATTGTTCTGAGAGCATGGACGAGGGCAAGGAAGAGCTATGCATTGGGGCTACAGTGCTAAATGCCCTATAGCTGGCAAACACAGCATTCTGAGTGATGATCAAAATTCACTGTTTGCACCCTTTAACTTAAGGAGGTCTAACTAAAATGATTTCCAGCTGTAATTGACATTAGTGTTCCCAATTTAACTTTCAGATATGTCAAAGAGAACCAAATTCAAAAATATCTACATTTTCATAATGGATGAATGCACAGATAGATATTGAACTTGGTGCAGATACACCCATAACATTAAAACAGTGTACATTTACAGTTTATATGGAATATTATACAAAATTACCAAAGATTTTCCAATAAACTATTTTAAATCTTAAATCACGCTGTTCTTTTGCTTGGTTAAATTAACAGGAGTGCAGTGTATTTGATAAACACAAGAGACTGCAGATGCTGGAAATCTGGAGAATCTCAACAGGTCAGGTAGCAGTGATGGAAATGAATAAACAATCTACAGTTCAGCTGAGACCTTACTGCTGAATAACAATTGTTTAGTCATTTTCATAGATGTTGCCTGACCTGTTGAGTTCCTTCAGCATTTTGAGTGTTATAATGTAGTTGATGTAACTTTAAAATCATGCTGGCATTTGGTTGAAAGGCACCAGCACTAAATGG
Source organism: Hypanus sabinus (assembly GCF_030144855.1). Classification (NCBI taxonomy): domain Eukaryota; kingdom Metazoa; phylum Chordata; class Chondrichthyes; order Myliobatiformes; family Dasyatidae; genus Hypanus; species Hypanus sabinus. Next base: position 13,887,367 of record NC_082707.1, on the reverse strand, counting down.
GATGTGGGAATTGAAGTTCCACAGCATTTCTGTCTGCTCACTTCCAACATTCATTCGACCCTCATACCCTGCATCTGGGGCCCTCATACTTGATGCTGGAGAACTCAGTGTGTCAGGCACATCTGTGGAGGAAACGGACAGCCGAGGTTTCAGAGCGAGATACTGAAAAATCTTCACCAGAAACAATGACTCCCTATCCTCTCACCCAACCCCAACAGATGTTCCTCCAGCATCTTGTTTTGCTGCTCCAGATTCCAATATCTCTGGTTTTGGCAGCTTGAGATCAATAGCCCTGGCCATTGGGAATATACTTTGCTCCTCAACCAAAATTCTTTCTAATCTATACTTGTTCACGAATGCCCTCAAACACTGAATCACTTCATGTTGTTTAAAGTTTAAAGATGTGTGAAAAAAGCTTCTTGCACAAAGGGTAAACCTAGCAATTATGAGCCTGTCAGTTTGACATCAGTGGTGGGTAAATTAATGGAAAATATACTTAGAGATGGTATATATAATTATCGGATAGACAGGGTCCGATTAGGAACAGTCAACATGGATTTGTACGTGGGTAAAGCAGTGGATGTTGTCTACATGGACTTCAGTAAGGCCTTTGACAAGGTTCCGCACGGAAGGTTCAATTGTTAGGTATTAATATTGAAGTAGTAAAATGGATTCAACAGTGGCTGGATGGGAGATGCCCAGAGAGTAGTGGTGGATAACTGTTTGTCAGGTTGGAGGCCAGTGACTAGTGGTGTGCCTCAGGGATCTGTACTGGGTCCAGTGTTGTTTGTCTCATACATTAATGATCTGGATGATGGGGTGGTGAATTGGATTAGTAAGTATGCAGATGATACTAAAGTAGGTGGCATTGTGGATAATGAAGTAGGTTTTCAAAGTTTGCAGAGATCTATGCCAGTTAGAAGAATGGGCTGAGCGATGGCAGATGGAGTTTAATGCTGTTACGTGTGAGGTGCTACATTTTGGTAGGAATAATCCAAATAGGACATAGATGGTAAATGGTAGGGCATTGAAGAATGCAGAAGAAAAGAGTGATCTAGGAGTAATACTGCATAGTTCCCTGAAGGTGGAATCTCATGTGGATAGGGTGGTGAAGAAAGATATGCTGGCCTTTATAAATCAGAGCGTTGAGTGTATGAGTTGGGATGTAATGTTAAAATTGTACAAGGCATTGGTAAGGCCGAATTTGGAGTATTGTGTACAGTTCTGGTCACTGAATTATAGGAAAGATGTCAACAAAGTAGAGAGAGTACAGAGAAGATTTACTAGAATGTTACCTGAGTTTCAGCACTGAAGTTACAGGGAAAGTTTGAACAAGTTAGGTTTTTATTCTTTGGAGCATAGAAAGTTGAGGGGAGACTTGATAGAGGTATTTAAAATTATGAGGGGGACAGATAGAGTTGATGTGGATAGGCTTTTTCCATTGAGAGTAGGGGGGCAAATGTTTAAGGTAACATGAGGGGGAATTTCTTTCCTCAGAGTGGTAGCTGTGTGGAATGAGCTTCCAGTAGAAGTTGTAGAGGCAGGTTTGGTATTATCATTTAAAGCAAAATTGGATAGGTATATGGACAGGAAAGGAATGGAAGGTTATGGGCTGAGTGCGGGTCAGTAGGATTAGGTGAGATTAAGCATTCGGCACGGACTAGAAGGGCCGAGATGGCCTTTCTCCATGCTGTAATTGTTATATGGGTGGTTGTGAGGCAAGTACAGTGGCAATGTTTAAGAGGCATTTAGATGAGCAAACAGGCAGGTAATGGAGTGATATAGACCAAGTACAGGCAAATGGGATTAGTCTAGATTCACATGGTGGGCTGAAGGGCCTATTCCTGTATTGTACTGTCCTGTCTTGACTTCCCTCCATCTTCCTTGAGTCCACTCTATTCTAGTTTCCCTTGCTTTAATCATACAATTCTGAATACCAGTGTTCAATTTTTTTTTTAACAATACTGTGCTTTCTCCATTAGCATAGGTTGCTAATCTCTCTAGCTTGCACTGTATCTCATTTCCTGCACTACTGCTCTCACCCGGAACAAAAAGTTCCTCATTCTCATCTTGCACTTCCACCTGGACTCCAGATTCAAAAATCATACTTTAATTTCTGCCTCTTATAGGATGACAGCTACAACAGACATCTTCTTTGTGTAGTATTATGAAGGGACAGGCCTCTGTGACACTCTGGTCCACTCTTCCATAACTAGCAATGGCCACCCCCACTCCAGGCACCTTCCCCTGGAATTGCAGATGAGTTCTAACCCTTTTTACTTCTGGAAGCCCAAGCATTTTTTTAGATGAGGCTGTCTTTCAGATTTAGTCAATTCAGCATTTCATCATGGCTGATCCAATTTTCCTCTCAGCCCCAATTTCCTGCCTTCTTCCCCTATCCCCGACCAATCAAGAACCTATCAATCTCTGCCTTAAATATACATGAGGTCTTGGCTTCCACAAATGCCTGTGGCAATGAATTCCACTTCATCTCTGTTCAGAGGCTGTCCCCGCTTGTCTTACTGTCACATCATAGGAAACACCCACTCTGTCAAGGCCTTTCACCATTCAATAGGTTTCAATGAGGTCACCCCTCATTCTTCTGAATTCAAGCGAATACTCACCAAGAGCCATCAAACACTCTTCAGGAGACAAACCATTATTTTTGAGTACCTCTTTTGAACCCTCTCCAGTTTCAGCACAATTTTTCTGAGATAAGGTGCCCAAAACCTCAGTACTACAAATGAGGCCTCACCAGTGCTTTATAAAGTCTCAACATTACATCCTTGTTTTTATATTCTAGTCCTCTTGAAATAAACGCTAATGTCACATCTTTTGGTGCTTTTTTTGTATCTTGTCTCCATTTAGAAAAGAGTCAACTCTTTCATGTGTCTCCAAGTACCTTGAGATCTCATCCTTAATAATCAACTCCAACATCTTCCCAACCACTGAGGTCAGACTAACTGCCCTATAGTTTCCTTCCTTCTACCTCTACCCTTTTTGAAGAGTGGTGTGACAATTACAATTTTCCAGACCATTCCACGATCTAGTGGTTTATTTAAGATCATTACTAATGCCTCCACAATCTCTCCAGCAACCTCTTTCAGAACCCTGGGGTGTACACCATCTGGTCCAAGTGACGTTATCTACCTTTCAGTTTCCCCAAGAACCTTCCCTCTAGTAAGGTTAATACACTTCATGACCCCTGACACCTGGAACTTCCATGATACTGCTAGTGTCTTCCACAGTGAAGACTGATGCAAAATATTTAGTTTATCTGTCGTTTCCTTGTCCTACATTACCACCTCTCCATCATCCTTTTCCAGCAGTCCGATATCCACTCTTGCTGCTCTTTTAAACTTTACGTTTCTGAAGAAAGTTTTGGTATCCTCTTTAATATTAATGGCTAATTTACTTTTGTATTCTATCGTTGCCTTCTGTTTGTTTTTAAAGGCTTCCCAATCCTCAACCACACACTGCTCTAAAAAGCCATCTCATTGGCATTCTAGAAATCCCCCACTTAGAATCTAGCACCAACTTCATTTTCCTAATCTACCATGACAAAAATAATACAATTGAACACTTACCTGACACCAGTTTAGGAAATAATCCGCAGAAAGAAGTTAGTCACAGAAGCTCTGCTTTAGTTATAGGATAGAAATCTCAGTCATCAAAAGGAAAACAGTTCCTTATTACTTAAGTATGGAAAATCCTGTGCTGTTTGTCCCCAATTTTGTGATGAAGGCTTTCAGCATCTTAGAGCAGAAAGCAGGCATTAGACCCATTCCCAATCCTTACCCATATATTATTCAAGTTCTTTTTGTAAGCTACCAATCTGCTTCCAACACTTCATTGCAATTAGTCAGAATAACTTTTTCTGCCTTGCTTTATTAAGAGTTAGACCAAACTTGGAGTATTGTGTTCAGTTTTGGTCGCCTCATGAAAGGAAGGATGTGGTAGCTTTAGAGAGGGTGCAGAGGAGATTTACCAGGATGCTACCTGGACTTGAGAGCATGTCTTACAAGAATAAGTTGAGTGAGCTAGGACTTTTCTCTTTGTAGTGATAGAGAATGAGAGATGAGTTGATAGAAGTGTACAAGACGATAAGAGGTATTGATCAGACAGCCAGCACTCTTCCCCCCCCCCCCCCCCCCCCCTGTGTGTAGATGGTTAATACAAGAGGGCATAATATTGTAGGTTGATTGGAGGGAAGTACAGGGGGATGTCAGAGGTTGATTTTTCTTTTAAATACAGAGTGGAACATGCTGCTGGGGTGGTGGTTGAGAGATACATTAGGGACCTATAAGAGACACTGATACAGACACATGGAAGATTATGTGGGAGGGAAGAGTTAGATTGATCTTGGAATTGGTTGAAAGGTCTTCACAACATTGTGCAGTTCCATTTTAATTTCAGAATTGGTTATTCTATCAATTATTTAAAAATAACACCTCAAAGTTCATTTCTAGAGTTCTATGTGGACAGGATTTGGATCAGAGTTTGGAGATGGTCACATGCTTTGCTAAAAACCAGTATTTTTACTTGACCTTCTAGAATTAAAATGAAAAGGCAAATCAAGAGACACACAACTGTTTCACTTTTTTAATTGCATTAAAGGATACATTTAATTCCTCAAATAGCTAAACAGTTATTGTTTAAATAATGTTCCAGTAATCATAAAGACAAATCTTTAAATTATATAGCAATCCAAATATGGACATAACTGGGTTTGAACAAGAGCAAGGAGCAAGCACTTCCCTTTCTCTCACTCTTCTCTCTCTCTCTTTGCTGCTGCAATACACACAAAAGAGCACTGGCCAAGAGCTACACTATACGATGTACGAATACTCAAAAAACCATTTGAGAGCAGGTTCATACTCACTACCAGAAAAACAACTGGCACGCTGGCAAATCTTTCTCCAAGAAAGACACGTGATAACAGAGAAAAAAAATGCTTTATCATTTCATTAGGAAAAGCATATGAATATAGAAAATTCCTACACTACCAAGTATTTCTTTTCTGTGCTATAGTTTAATTAATTAAACAGTAACTTCAAAGGTATGTGGTCCATGTTCAGATTACTCTGTGAAATGTCAGAGCTCAGTTCAATACCGCACGACAAACAGATGCTGGAGACTAATTAAGTTCCACATTTAACTCAATACATCAGCCACCAGGAAAGTGTCAGAGGTCTAATGGATATAGGAAGGCTTGAAACTGACTAAAACATTTTTAACATTTTTAATTGGCTGGCCGTGTGTGTTGCAGTTGAAGGGATATTAAGGAACAATATGTAAATTATCAATAAAGACGTTTGAAATTCTATTGCAAAAGGACGTATTGAGTAATAGGGTCAATGAGATTCACAATGGGATCAGGATTTCCTGTGTAAGAGTTTCATTTTTTTCCTGTCCTTCCAAACCACATTAAAGCCTACAACTCCAGTTGTCTGATAAAAATTACATGCAATGTGAAAATTACAGCCAGTTGAGTATTACTTTAGCTGAAACCTAGACCCTATTCAAAATCATTTCTGCATCATTTTTAGGAGTATTTTGTATGGCCAAGTTGAATTGGCACTTCCTAACCTTTCTTCTCCTCACTGCTAAAATTTAGATATTGGAGAATAATTACATCCACTCACTAATCTCATGCTTTGAAGGGACAGAAATTCTTTGGCTACACAACCTAAACTTCTGAAATTATCACATATTCTGCATAGCCCAAGCATCATTTTATTTATTCCTAATTATAAAGGCAATACTTAAATGTTGTTCCTGTATACGTTTAACCAACTCCATCCACAGCAGTTGAAAAATAAACATCTGCTTCTATTAATTGACAAAAACAGTAAAGATGTTAAATTTTAACTGAAATGGAAGGACTGCTTGATGTAGCAAACAAACACATTTAATGGTTTGTTGCCAGATTCAGTAGCTTATTAAACAGAAACGGACTTTTCTATTTTGGTTCAGCTTTCTGTTTCTTAACAGAACTCCCACCACCAAAGACAGCACCAGATTTGCACTCTTACTGGTCAAACTTGTGGCAAAACTGGGAGACCTCTCAAAGAAGATCTGGCACCCACACATTCTCCAGACATCAAAGAACTGCACCGATGTCAATTGCCTGAATGATAGCATCTTCCAGCTTTATGGCAACATGTTAATTTGCTGTTTATTTGAGTGAAGAACATAAGTCCACTGAGCCTAGAGAGCAGATAATAATGCTAGGGTTGTGGGTATTTCAAACCATGGCTCTGAGATTTTACCTCTTTCTTCTTTCTGCTGAGCAAGGATGGACAAACAGCTTTGTGAATTTCTCTCAGACCACTGAATGGGTCATATTTGTGATGGGAAATTCATAGCCTTTGAAACAAAGCACTGAGGAAAATTCTATGACTCCCTCCAACTCCACCAAAATGTAGTGGCTTTTGAACATTGTGTTTTGAGTGGGACAATTTTAAAATGCTATGCTTTTCATGCAGTTTTAAATTTCACAATTTCTCATTTGTGGCATCCAGAATTGACCAGATGTCCCCAACAATGTGGAACTGTCTCCACCATCAGCTCCTTGTGCTTGACTGCCGGAGATGGAACTGTCCCTGTTCTATGACTTACTGTGTAGTGGCTGTGTCTCGTCATCCTCCTCCTCCTCCTCTTCCTCATCCTCGTCGTCTGTGGGCTGATCTAGTTCATCTTTAGTGATCATTTCAAAGTCATTCCCATTACCGCTGCTGTGCTGGGAACAGTCATCATCCCTCCGGTCACTGTCCGTGTCTGACACCCTTTCTGCAGCTGTGCTCCCCACTGCCACTGCTGCCTTTGCTCCCGAGTCGTCTTCTTCTTCCTCCTTTGCCTCCTCTTCGCTGAGTTGTGGCTGTTTTTCCTCGCCAGATTTCTTGGAGTCCTGTTTAGGCCCTTTATACTCGTGTGTGTATAGAGGCCTGAAGGAGTCTATGAAGCCAACGTCCGCTGTCAGGTTTGGCAAAAACCAGAAGTGGTGGCGGCCGCCAGTAAGGAGCCAGATTAAGAGGAAGAGAATGCACCGAGCTGCAAGGATTTGAAGAAATGAATATATAAGCATCAGTCATAAAAGTCACACTATTACCAAAAGATACGCCACATCCTGGACTCAAAATTTAATGGAGCCTGAAGACTCCCACTCAAAAGTTTAGGAACAGGCTTTTCCCCTCCACCACCAGATCTCTGAATGAACAATGTGCCAGCCCGTGAGCTATCTCAGTTGTTCTTCCAGTTTTTTTAAGATATTGCACTGCCATAACGCAAAAAATGTGTCAATGGTATTTACGAAGCTCTTAGGCAGATGAATGGTGGGATATGGACATTGTGTAGGCAAAGGAGATTAGATTGGTGGGTGTTTAATTAGTTTGGCACAACATTGTGGGTGGGGGGGGCCTGTTCCTAAGCTGTACTTTCTTTAAAAAGTCATTTTGGGGGGAGGGGGGGTCAGTGAGGAACCACTTGGCTAACTTAAAAATTTCAGCACTGATATCCAAATCTCAAGAGTTAATAACCTTGGCAGAGGGAGCGCCAAGAGAGATGACGATGGGAAAAAATACTATGACCATAAGATGCAGGAGCAGTATCAGGACATTTTGCCCATCAAGTCTGTTCTGCCATTCAATCATGGCTGATTTATTATTACCCCCTCAATCCCATTCTCCTGCCTTCTCCCCATAATATTTGACACCTTACCAATCAAGAACCTATCAACCTCTGCTAGAAATGCACCCAATGACTTGGCCTCCACAGCTCTCTAATGCAATGAATTACCCAGATTCAGCTTCCTCTGGCTGAAGAAATTCCTCCTCATCTCTGTTCCAAAGGAATGTCCTTCTATCTGAGACTGTTTGCTCTGGTCTTAGACTCCCCCACTACTGGAAACAGCCTCTCTATCCAGTCCTTCACTAGGTTTCAGTGAGATTGCTCTGTCAATTTTCTAAACAGTGAGTACAGGCCCAGAGCAATCAAATGCTTCTGATGCATTAACCCTTTAATTCCCAGAATAATTCTTGTGAACAACCCCTGGACTCTCTCCAATGCCAGCACATTCTTTCTTAGACAAGGGGCCCAAAACTGCATGCAATACGGAGCTCTTCAGAAATGTAGTCCTCTCCCTGGCCAAAAATAACTTATTTCTGTACTAAAATCATGAGGTTATCCTTTCATGATCAGAGTGGCACCGTACAGCAGATCTGTGGTCAGTGGCTTTACCTTCCCTATATCACAATAAAAATGACAAATTTTAAAACTATTTTGTAATACAGGACATCCTGAATGTGATATAAAATGCTGTAGCTTCTGCTTGTTCTCTTAAGACTATCTTTACAGAGTCATACAGCATCAAATCGGCCCTTCAGCCCACTCGTCCATCATACTAGTCTTATTTGCACACATTTCAATCATATATTTATTCATTTCGAGATAGAGCGTGGAATAGGCCCTTCCAGCCTTCCTGCCCAGCAACCCTGACTTTTAACTCTAGCCTAATCACAGGAAAATTTACAATGACTAATTAACCTGTTAACTGGTACACCTTTGGAATGTGGGAGGAATGCATAGCACCTGGAGGAAGACCATGTGGTCCTGGGGAGAATGTACAAATTCCTTAGAGGATACTGGGAATGAATTCCAAATTCTGATGCTCCAGGAGCTTGTAATCTTGTTAAATTTACTTATTATAAATCAGCTGTGTAATAATTATAAACAAGAGAAAATTTGCAGATGCTGGAAATCTAAGCCATACACACAAAATGCTATACAAACTCAGTGGGCCAGGCAGCATCTATGGAAAAGAGTATAGTTGACATTTTGGGCTGAAGAAAAAAAGGATGAGGAGTGAAGTTAAAAGGTGGGGGGAGGGGAGGGAGAAACACAAGGTGATAGGTGAAACAGGAGGGGAAGGAGTGATGTAAAGATCTATGAAGTTGATTGGTGAAAGAGATACAGAGCTGGAGAAGGGAGAATTTTAATAGGAGAGGACAGAAAGCTATGGAAGAGAAAAAAGGGGGGAGGAGCACCAGAGGGAGGCGATGTGCAGCCAAGGAAATAAGGTGAGAGAGGGGCAATGGGGTGGGGGTGGGGGTGCCATCTAGAAATTGATGTTGGAAACTACTCAGAATACAAGGTGCTGTTCCTCCAACCTGAGTGTCACCTCATCACGGCAGTATTGGAATGGAAATAGAAAGTGCAATTAAAATGGGTAGCCACTGGTGGATCTCGCTTTTTCTGGCAGATGGGAGCGTAGGTGCTTGGCAAAGCTATCTCCCAATCTACAGTGGGTCTCATTAATTTGTTTGATTTAAAGATATAACCTGATAACAGTCTCTTCTGGAACAATGAGCTTGAGGTGCGCCCAATTACACCCTGTGACTAGTTCAACCATACATCTTTGGATAGAGAGAGGAAACTGGATCACCTGCAGGAATCACACGTGGTGGTGGGGAGAACACATGAACTCCTTACAGACGGCAGGAATTGAATGCATGTCACTGGTGCTATAGCGAACGTTAACTACTGCTTTGCTTTTGTGTCATAGCAGTTAGCATGGGTGTGCAAGGTGGAAAATAATCAAATGCAGATCTTCACTCACCCACTGCAAGGAGGAGGATGCTGGCCACGAAACAGCCTGCTGCAACACTGAGGTAGTAAACACCGACTCGCATCTCCGCAGGCCACAATGGAAAAAGTGTGGCAGCTATCACTGCAATAACTGTTCAACAGCCAAACACACAGAACGTTAGTCCAGCCCTACTCTGAAGTCAAGATAGACCACTAGAGCAAGAGAGCAAAATAGGGAGGGGTAAGGTGGCAGTGCACAGGGGAGAGAGGGTGGGTGAAGACATGAATGGGGTAATTTTGCATATGTAAATTATGGTGCCTGATGGCTCCTTGAACCATTTACCTAATACCAGTCCCATTGCAAACGTCTTGAAATGAACAGGATCATAAATCCACACATAAACCTGCAAAACAAAATCACAGAAATGGACAGACAGAGTATTCACTCCAAACACTGGAAGAACAGAAATAAAAGCACAAAGACACTGTTAACTACTCAGATCAGGTGGTGTTGGAGCAGCGATAGGGGTTCAATTTTTGCCGCTTTCTGTAAGGAGTTGTATGTTCTCCTTGTGACTGCATAGGTTTCCTGTAGGTGCTCTGGTTTCCTCCCACATTTCAAAGACATACGGGTTAATAAGTTGCAGACGTGTCATGCTGTGCCAGAAGAATGGCAACACTTACGGGCTGCCCCGAGCACATCCTCGGACCATGTTGGTCCGAGGATGCAAATGACACAATCATCGTATGTTTCACTGTACAAGTGATGAGTCTAATCTCACTGAATCTTGGAAGCTGCCCAGCACAATTTTTGCTGCTTTGAATTGATACAAATGACACATTTTACCGCATGCTAACTGCTGAACGCACATCCTGATGGTCTGTTTATTGTCGCCGGTGATTTTAACCACGCGAACCTTAAGTCAGTGCTCCCCAAATTCCATCAATATGTGGACTTTGCAACGAGGGGGGAGAACGCATTGGACCTGGTTTACACAAACATTCCCGATGCGTACCAGGCAGAGCCCCGCCCCCACCTCGGATACTCAGACCACATCTCTGTTATGCTAATCCCAGCATACAGACCGCTCGTCAGGCGCTCCAGACCAGTTCAGAAGCAGGTGAAAACCTGGCCAGCAGGAGCCATCTCTGCTCTTCAAGACTGCTTTGAGCACACTGACTGGCACATGTTCCGGGAGGCTGCAACCGATGGCGACTCTACCAACTTAGAGGAGTACACAGCATCAGTGACCAGCTACATCAGCAAGTGCATTGATGATGTTTACTCTGTCCAAGACCATCACTATACGCGCCAACCAGAAGCCATGGATGACTGACTGTGCAGGTGATGCCTCCCTCCCAAATGCACTGAATAACTTCTACGCCCGGTTTGAGGCGGAAAGTGACGTGGCGGCGAGGAGGTCCACCCCTCCTGCGAATGACCAGGTGCTGTGTCTCACCGTGGCTGATGTGAGAAGAACCCTGTGCAGGGTCAACCCACAGAAGGCTGCTGGACCAGACAACATCCCTGGTAGAGTGCTCAGAGGATGTGCAGACCAGCTAGCAGATGTTCTCACTGACATCTTCAACATCTCCCTGAGCAGTGCCACCATTCCAACGTGCTTCAAGGCCGCCACCATCGTCCCCGTGCCAAAGAAGTCTTAAGTGTCCTGCCTATATGACTACCGTCCCGTTGCATTCACACTCATCATCATGAAGTGTTTCGAGAGGCTCGTCACGAGGCATATCAAGACCCTGCTGCCCCCCTCACTGGACCCCCTGCAGTTTGCGTACCGTCCCACCCGCTCAACAGATGACGCCATTACCACCACCTGGCCCTAACCCACCTGGACAAAAAAGACACATACATTCGGATGCTGTTCATAGACTTTAGTTTAGCATTCAACACAATCATCCCTCAGAAACTGACTGGAAAGCGGAGTCTACTGGGCCTGAACACCTCCCTCTGCAACTGGACCCTAGACTTCCTGACTGGGAGATCTCAGCCAGTCCAGATCGGGAGCAGCATCTCCAACCCCGTCATACTGAGCACAGGGGCTCCCCAGGGTTGCATGCTCAGTCCACTCCTGTTCACTCTGCTGACCCATGACTGTGCTGCAACACACAGCTCGAACCACATCATCAAGTTCGCCGATGTGGGTCTCAGAGAGGAGGTGCAGTGGCTAACGGACTGGTGCAGAGCCAACAACCTGTCTCTAAATATGAACAAAACAAAAGAGATGGTTGTTGACTTCAGGAGCAACCACTCCCCGCTGAACATCGACTGCTCCTCGGTAGAGATCATAAAGAGCATCAAATTTCTTGGTGTTCACCTGACGGAGAATCTCACCTGGTCCCTCAACACCAGCTCCATAGCAAAGAAAACCCAGCAGCATCTCTACTTTCTGTGAAGGCTGAGGAAAGTCCATCTCCCACCCCCATCCTCATCACATTCTACAGGGGTTGTATTGAGAGTGTCCTGAGCAGCTGCATCACTGTCTGGTTCGGAAATGGTACCATCTCAGATCGCAAGACGCTGCAGCTGATAGTGAGGTTAGCTGAGAAGATCATCGGGGTCTCTCTTCCCGCCATCACGGACATTTACACTACATGCTGCATCCACAAAGGAAACAGCATTATGAAGGACCCCATGCACCCGTCATACAATCTCTTCTCCCTCCTGCCGTCTGGGAAAAGGCTCCAAAGCATTCAGGCTCTTACGACCAGACTATATAACAGTTTCTTCCCCCAAGCTATCAGACTCCTCAATACCCACAGCCTGGACTGACACCTTGCCCTACTGTCCTGTTTATTATTTACTGTAATTCCGGTACTGTTTTTGTGAACTTTATGCAGTCCAGTGTAGGTCTGTAGTCTAGTGTAGCTTTCTCTGTTTTTTTTTATTACATAGTTCAGTTTAGTTTTTGTACTGCATCATGTAAACCATGGTCCTGAAAAACATTGTCTCATTTTTACTATGCACTGTACCAGCAGTTATAGTCGAAATGACAATAAAAGTTGACTTGACTTGATGTTTCGATGTATACCTGACAAATAAAGTCTACCTTTAATTCCATTATTGTTTATTCTCTCCACATTATCATTATTTCCCCCCACGTCGCCAGATTATACCACTCGCCCACGCACTTGGGGCAAGTTAGTGCACTAACCTGCAGGTACTGAAGCACCTGGAGGAAACCCATGCTGTTGCAGGAAGGCCCAGAGACAGTACCCAATGTTAAGACTGAGGCTGGAACTCTGCCGTTGCAAAGCAGCAGCTATACCAGATATACCACTGAGCTTCCCATTTTTAAAATTAAAAAGAATCTCGGACTAAAGGATCAGAGTTAGCACGAGGTTCCAGTGCTAGAGGATGTGTATGACCCTTGCTGGGGTCAGAATGGAACTAAGCTGTGACCCTGCTTAGTGGGGCAAGAGGTACTGATGACCTCTGACCATTGGTCACCAGCTTGGAAAGGGTTTCAGAAGAAGCTGTTTTTAATTTTAAAAATGGGGAGCTCAGTGCCGTATCCATTATAGCTGCTGCCTTGCAACACAAGAGTCCCCGTGATCATCACTAGATGTCAGAAACCATTACTCTGGGCCATTGCCCTGTATCAATGGGACCGTACTACATACCATCATCCGCACAGAGGGCAACAAGACAGGTCTCCTTGGAAAAGCTTCTACGGCTGATGATTACCAGGGCAGCACAGTAGCAAACAGTGAGTGTTATGCTTTACAGTGCTAGCAATCAGTGTTCGATTCCCACTGCTGCCTGTACATAATTCTCCCTATGTTTGCACAGGTTTCTTGCTGGTGCTCCGGTTTCCTCCTACGTTCCAAATATGCCCAGTCAGGGTAACAGGGTAAGGGTTTGTAAGTTGTGGGCATTCTATGCTGGCACTGAAAGCAACATTTGATTTGACCAATTGCAGTGGCCATTGATGCATAACTGAAGCAAACAACACATTTTACTGTATGGTTCAATGTACATATGATAATAAGGCTAATCACTTTTAGCTCTTTTGTTTTACCTCATTTCCATCGAGGAAAAGTTGGTCATTATGTGGCTCCAGTTTAAATTTTCTTTTAGTTTCCTTCTTTTTCTTTGGTGTTCCTGGAGCTTCATCCTTTAAAAAAAAGACACAGTTTCATGTACTATCCTGTAGCTGTGAGGGTCAGGTTTGGAAAAGTGCAAAGAATTACCAGAATGAAAACGGACCTAATAAGTAAATGCTTCACAGTAACTGTCCTCCAGTCAAATCACTTATACTCTACATAGCCACTCCTCCTCATGTGCTTTGAACTCATCAATGCTAATTATTCCAGCAATGCCTGTTCACAAATACCACAATCGCACCACTATTATTCAGCCAACTTTTCCTCTTAATTTCTTAAAGAATATCCTGAATTAGTGTTCCAAATGTTTGTCAGGTCTGGCACTTTAACTCTCTAACTTCATCTTCATAATTACTATAATTATATAGCGGCACAGAAGTGAAGTGAGTGTAACACTACTATGGTGGGATCAGTACCAGCAGCTGTCTATAAGGAGTTTGTATGTTCTCCCTGCGGCCAAGTGGGCTTCCTCTGGATGGTCTGGGTTCCTCCCACATTCCGAAGGCATATGGGTTAGTAGGTTAATTAGACAACATGGGCTTGTATAATAATTTTAATCACCTCAATCAAATCTTTTTCTGATGGTAAAGAACTCCCGAGTGATCTTAAAAGTGTACAATCAAGCATAATAAGAATAAAAAAACTGGATGGGACAATCACAAGTATTTAGGTGTGTCTATGTTATAGAATGGGTCAGTTTTAAGTCTTGAACTGTACCAAGTTCAAGTTAAATTGTTATTCAACCATACACATCCTCCAGGTCCAAGGTGCAAAGCAGAGTAAATAAAGTCACACACAGCACATATAGTTATAGCACACATACTCACAAAAATAGTATTAGCACAAGTCCCTGTGGCATGGTCTGAAGACTGGAAGTGTATGGGATGTTATCCTGCAGCCATGTTTCTACAAGAATAAACATGCAGTAGTTTCTCATCTTGTGCTGGGTCAGCCGCAGGCAATTCCAGGAAGCAAATACAGGAGAGCAGCACCCACAGAAGCCAGCCATCAACCCAGCACGGATTCTAATGCGCTCGCCGCATGAGGGTCTGGTCTGCTCAACAACTGAGGCCACACAGCTGCCCCTCCCTGCCATCGGTCTTGACAATGAACCAATCAATTGGACTTGCTGTATTTTATATTACCAATGTCCAGCCATTTGTTGGATCCAGGCAGGTGGCTGCCATTTTACCAGAAGCCTCTGAAGTCCTCCACAACATCTAACCTTTGCTCTCAATTTCCTCTCCGTACCAGTGACAGGTACTGTACAGAAACACTTCCCCAGGAGTGGTGGTGGTGGTGGTGGGGTGTTCTGCCCAACTTCCAGTCCGGAATTTAACTAGGCCAACCATCTTTCAAAGGTTGGTACTGCTGATATTCCATTTCAGTGCTGAAGGATCATGGAACAGCAGTTGTTCTGAGGCTCTTGGGTCAGTACTGAGTTGCTTCTGCTCATACCGTAACTCCGAAGAACACTCAATCATTTTGCATGGAATTTCCATCCTAAAACTTGCAGTCTTGAGAACTGCCAAACTTTTAAAACACTGAATGTTTCTTCATGCTGAACATTACAAAACTACTAAAGGTATTACTTTTTTGTTTTGCTTTGGATTTCTAGCCTACCCAAATATTAATAGCTATTTATTTAAAATATGAACATTTTTGGAAAAGTAAATACAAAAAAAGTCATAGACATAGTCAACTTATTCAGCCCAACCAAGATGCCCTTCTAAGCTGGTTCCATTTGCCCAAGTTTGACCCATTTCCCGCTAAACATTTCCTATCCATGTACCTACCCCAGTTTAAATGTTAATATACTGTACCTGCCTTAACCACTTCCTCTAGCAGTTCATTCCAGTACCCTGATAGTATAAATATATCAATCATCCACTAGGTAAAAATACTACCTCTCAGGTTCCAACTAAATCTCTCCCCTCTCACTTTAAACTGCTGCCTTCTAGTTCTTGATAACCCAACCATGAGAACAAGAAGATGCACATTGACCCTTTCTGCGTCCCTGATGATTTTCTCCAATTCTATAAGATAACCACTTTTTCTCTTGCCCTCCAATGAATAATGTCCCAACTACTCAGGTCTAGTTTTTGGTTTCAGTCATTGGCTAGTCTGTTGTTCAAGGCCTTAAGTTAAGGACCTCATCCAGGGTCTAATCCAATATCATCAGCAAATCATAGGTCAATACTGAAGATCAAAATCCGAAGGTAAATTGGAGATCCAGATCGAAGCCGAAAGATCGGTAGTCTAGATCGAAGCCCACAGGCTGTTTGCAAGACCGACCGGATCGAAGCCCACAGGCCGATCGGAGGTCCAGATAGAAGCCCACAGTTCGATCGGAGGTCCGGATAGAAGCGCACAGTTCGATCGGAGGTCCAAATCGAAGCACACATTTCGGTAGGAGGTCCGGATCGAAGCCCACAGGCCGATCGGAAGCCCACAATTCGATCGGAGGTCCGGATTGAAGCCCACAGGATGATCGGAGGTCAAGATCAAAGCCCACAAGTTGATTGGAGGTCTGGATTGAAGTCCACAGTTCGATCAGAAGTCCGGATTGAAGCCCACAGTTTGATCAGAGATCTGGATCGAAGCCTGAAAGCCGTTCGGAGATCCAGATCGAAGCCAAAGGCTGATCGGAGATCTGGATTGAAGCCCAAAGGGCAATCAGAGATCCGGATCGAAGCCCAAAGGTAGACTGGAGGTTCAGGTCAAAACCTGGAATTTGTAAATGCAGAATGTGTCACTCAATAGTGACTAAATGCACACTGGGAGACTCCATGAAAGGGTTCAGAGTTTATAAATCTATCTCAACAATACCTGAAATTAGACTCTGCACCCAGTACATCACTTTAAAAATCTTTACTTGCTATTTCACTTACTCAATTGCATGATCCGTTTACTTAATTATTTTTAATTTTTTTACAGCACATCACTGGCAAGGCCAGCATTTGTTATACCATTACACTGAACTGTCCTTGATCTTCGAAAATTGCTCTGTCATGTCACAGGGCTATAGAGATTCTCATGCACAAAAGGCATTAATGTATCAGCCTTGTTCTTAATGCCCCAATTCAACAGTTTTATGAGGACATTCCAGACATTTGGTCCAACTGATCCATGCTGACCAGGATGTCCATATAATCTAGTTCCATTTGCCCATATTTAACCCACATCCCACTAAACCATTGAAAATATTTACATGAGGTGCTGCCTGAAGTGGGTAAAATCTGTCATCCCCATCCAGGCCATACCATTTCCTCACAGCTACCATTGGGGAGTAGGTAAAGAAGACTGACGTTCTGCACCACCAGATTCAGGAACACTGCTACTTCTTTTTAACCATTTTGTTCTTAAATCATTACAATTCAGCAGCACTATAAGCACTTTCCACCACAATGGATCTTTTCCCCCCATTCTAATTGTGTTCTTTCTTGTTTAACTTTAATTCATGCTTAATCCATGTTTTTCTTATGACTGTTTTGTACTTGATGCAATGTGCCTGTGACACTGCTGTAAGTATATTTTTCATTGCACATTTGTAATCTGCATATGTACATTTGACAATAAACTTGACTTTGTATTCTTTCCTATTCACATACTTGTCCAAATGCTTTTTAAATGTTGTTTATGTACCTGCCTCAACCACTTTCTCTGGCAGCTCATTCCATACAGACCACCCTCTGAGTGAAAATATTTGCCCTTCAGGATCCTACTAAGTCTTTTCACTGTGTGAAAAAGTCACTCTTTTATTCCAGTTGACACCATTAACAGGATTTACATTCCGACCTCATGCAACAGAATTTGATCTCAACTGCGTCGATATTGCACAGTTCTGGATTACGTAACCACTGTCCTGATGCAGGGCTTCAACCTGGAACATTGACAATTCCTTTCCTCCCATTGATACTGCTCGGCCTGCTGAATTTCTCTCATGGATGGTTTGTGCAGTTTCAAGTTTATTGTAATTCAATCATACACAGGTATACATCTAAACGAAACATTGTTCCTCTGGGGTAAAGGTGTAAAACACTACATACAGTCACACACAGCACATAGAGTTATGATAGTACATACAGTCACAAAAAATATTAGCGCAAGTTCCTGAGTGGCATGGCCACTGACAGTTTAACTTAAAGTGTGAGGTGCATGTTTATATTAGACAGTATAATTTTACTGATGCTAATATAATAAAACAAGCAGTCATATAAATAAATGAAATAGCAGCAATAAAAGATGAAAAGTGACAGGTGCAAGCTGAGTGTGTCGGCACAGGTGGGAAGAAGTCTAACACTACGGGAAGAAGCTGTACCTATCCTGACACTTACTGAGTCTGTTGCTACATAGCCACTGTAGCAGAGGAGATAATGCTAGTAATCCCAAACACAAGTTGCCAGCTAAATGTTCCCACAACCTCTAGGCCAACTTTCATGGACTCTTTATATCTTCTCGATGTTTAGTGTTTATTTATTTAATATTATTCTATCTTTTTCTATTTGCACAGTTTATTGTCTTTTGCACACTGGTTGAATGTCCATATTGGTGCAATCTTTCACTGATCCTGTTACGGATTTCTTGGGTATGTCTGCAAGAAAAAAAAAATCTCACAATTGTTTATGATGATGTATATGCACTTTGATAATAAAGATACTTTGAACAATCGTCACTCCATCCCTGGATATTGAATAATAACCTCCAGAATGGTCTGCTTATTGCTGTATATTTAAGACAAAATCAGTATTGCTCTTGGCTCATGTATTCTGTTGTGTACTGAAGCTCAACACAGTAAAGCAATTACCAATACATTCCCAGGACATGAGTAGTAGAGATAAGGAGTGCTTGGACAGGAACATGGATAGGCTATAAGACATAGGAGCAGAATTAGGCCATTGGCCCATTGAGTCTGCTGCGCCATTAGATCATGGCTGATTCATTATCCCTCCCAACCCTATTCTTGCCTTCTCTCTGTATCCTTTAACACCTTACTAATCAAGAACCTATCGATCTCCACTTTAAATATCCCAATGACTTGACCTTCGCAGCTGTCTATGGCAACAAATACCAGTTAATTGGTCATTGTAAATTGTCTTGTGACTTTGTTAGGGTTAAATAGGTGAGCTGTTGGGCGGTGCAATTCACTGGACCTATTACATGCTTTCTCTCTAAATAAAAAACATAATAGATCTCTTACCTTCTTCTCTTTCTTAATCTCTTCTTTTTCACTATCCTTTTTCTTCTCTTTCTTACTCTTCTCATCCTTCACCGTTTCCTTTTTGCTTTTCTTTTCCTCCTCTTTGCTGCTGTCATTCTTCCCTTTCTCCTTTTTGATTTCCTTCTCAGACTTTTTCTTCATTACTTTCAACGCTCGGTGGAAGAACTGCTTCTTGAGAAGCCTGTTGACAATTCAGGGTTGGGGGGGGGGGGGGAAGCTTTAGCATTTCTGTTAATGTAAAAATATCATTAAAAAAATATTCATCATTGCTAATGGGAGGTCTGCAAGACTGACAGCTGCCAGCTGCCCTCTGGTAACTCAATTTGGATAACCAGCTCTCGACCAACTTCACTAAAATAGTTAATTTTGTCATTATATCATTGGGATCACATTATACATAAATGGGTAGCCTAAAGTGACTATACTTTAAAAGTAATTAACTGGCTGAAAGACCCTTTGGGACTTCCTGAGACTGTGAAAGACACTCAGAGAAACGCTCACCTTTACTACATATCTACTTTCTGCATAAAGACTGAAATTATGTTTATTACTTTTCGCGGCAGAATAAACAACGTAGTGTATTATTAAGCCTTCTTACTGAGCCATGTTCGTAATGGTACATGCTGTGCAACTTACAGTGCTGCAGCTACGAATCCAACTCTCCGAGATGACAACATGAGCACTCGAAAGCCCGTGCCCAAAAGAGCGCGCCTCCCACACATAGGAGGCCCTATGGATTCATCATGCGACTGATCAGCTGCATGCGCACTTGCCACATTCTCTCAATCGATCTGATATGGTACAATGTTATTAAATTTAAAATAAATTTAATAACATAATTTCAGTATTTATGCATACAGTTATAATCATGAAATTGCACAGTAAAGGAATGGGACCTTTGCCATATTGATCAACATGACCAGTTATACTAAATTTGCCTGCATAAGATATACTTCTATGCCTGTGGCTATAGGCATTGTAAAGTTTTAAGATCATAAGATATAGGACCAGAATTAGGCCAGTTGTCCCATTAAGTCTGGTCTACCATTCCATCATGGCTGATTTATTATTCCTCTCAACCCCATTTTCCCATCTTCTCCCCAAAATCTTCCTAAGAATCTATCAACCTCTGCTAAAAATATACCCAAATGACTTGGTCTCCACAGCTGCCTGTGGCAATGAATTCCACAGATCCACCACCTCTGGTTAAAGAAATTCCTCATCTCTGTTCCACGGGGACATCCTTGTCGTCTGAGGCTGTGCTCGCTGGTCCTCGTCTCCCCCCGTTGGAAACATCTTCTCCATATCCACTCTATCTAGGCCTCTAAGTATTCAATATGTCTCAATGAGATACCCCTCATTCTGTGATCTCACATACTTTAAAGATGAGGGTTATGTATTAGTAATTAATGTAAAACCTCTGCATCTTTAGGTGAGGCACTAAAATAACTTTTATTAAATTTCCCCCAAATCATGGAAAAATTGTTTTCACTATTCCAACTGCTGGTTTTCCTTACTGTAAAGCTCCATTCCACTGAATACCTGATTCCAGGTTAAGTGTTCAAACTACCATGAGATTTCTGGTTTACTTTACATTAAACGATCACCTTTCCTCATTGCCTCAACTTATATGTGTGGACAAAAACCAGGAGTGATTGCAGTTGCACTGGGATACTGCTGCTGTTGTATTGATAGAACACTACTAAGTGGAGTAAAAAATTATTTCCTATTGCACATGTAAAGCCCTCCCCATCACTGAGCACATCTGCAAGGAATGCTGCTGCAGGAAAGCAGCATCCAGCATCAAAGAACCTCACCATCCAAGCCATGCTCTCTTCTCACTAGTGCATTCAGGAAGGAGGTACAGAAGTCTCAGGTCCCACACCAACAGGTTCAGGAACAGTTATTACCCTTCAACCGTCAGGCTTCTGAACCAATGTAGATAACTTCACTCACTTTAACAATGAACTGATTCCACAACCTAAAGACTCACTTTCAAGGACTCAACACATGTTCTCAATATTATTTATTTCTTTGTTTTTTTTTATATTTGCACAAATTTGTCTTCTTTTGCATTGTCTGTCCATCTTTGTGAGTAGTTTTTCACTGATTCTTTTATATTATTTACTGTGAAATTCTATAAGAAAATAAAGCTCAGCGTAGTATACGGACTTTGATAATAATTATAAATTCACTTTACGTTTACCTAACATATTGAGGGGAAGCTCAATATACTCAAAAAATGCAGACTTGTGCAGTTACCTCCCACTCTTACATTCAGATTTTAGCTGTGAGCTAGATCTGTTGCAGTACTGCAGAACTGGTTAAGTACTGAGTCTACCACTTGGTTGATTTAAATTTGATTTTTAGCTTAAGTTTGTTGTCACCAAGCTACCTCAACTCAAAGAAAAAAGCTGCAGTGGGTTGTAAACTCAGCCAACTCCACCATGAGCACATTAAGGGCATCTTCAAAAGGCATTGCATCAAGAAGGTTGCATCATCATTAAGGACCCTTACCATTACACACCCTCTTCTCATTGCTACCGTCAGTGAAGATGCACTCTAAATTTCTTCTCCTTTCCTCTGCTTCTGAGTGGTCCATGAACACTACATCACTACTTGGCTTTTTTTTTAACACGACTTATTTATTTCTGAATATATTTCTTACTGTAACTTATTCTTTATGTATTGCACTGTACTGCTGAAACAAAACAAGAAATATCACGACGTATGATGGTGATAATTCTAATTATTTAAGATTATACAACTCATTATCAGTATCTATTTATTATCATTATTTGCTTTCTATTTGTAGTTTGTTTTCGTTTGTCAGTCTTTGTGTATAGTTCTTTATTGATTCTACTGTGTGTCTTTATTCTACTGTGAAAGCCTGCAAAAAAAAAAATCTTGAAGAAGTATATGGTAACATACGTTACTGTGTAACAAAATTCTGTGAAGCAGAAATGTTTTCAAAAATAATAAAAATGAAATGTTTCTAAATTTCAAAGAAATATTAAGAGCAATAAACAGCAAAAAAACCTAAATCAAATCAACATTTGGTGTGACCCCCCTTTTCCCTTAAAACTGCATCAATTCTCTTAGGCACATTATTGTGCAATTTTATAAGAAAAATGGCTGGTTGTTTCAAGCATCATGGACAACTTGCCATAGTTATCCAGCAAACTTTAGCTGTCTCACTTGCTTCGGCCTCCCCAGGTAATCCTGGACAGCTTTAGTGATGTTGAGATCAGGGCACTGTAGGTGCAATACCATCTGAAACCATACATCTAGGACGCCTAAGATTTTTGCACAGTACTGGAGTCATAGAACACTATAGTATAGAAACAGGTCCTTTGGCCCACCTAATCCATGACAAACCATTAATCTGCCTAGCTCCATTGACCTGCACCGGGTCACAGCACTCCATAACCATCCCACGCATGTACACATATGTAGTTTGATAACAAATTTACTTTGAACATGCATTCTGGGTTACTGCCTTTCCTCTTTCATGCACTCTGATTCATTGATGCTAATGTTATTAACAAAGGCAGAGTTAACAACATAGTATTAAAGGAACTGCACACACCTGTTGCAATATTCCACTGCCGATTCCCTGGTTGTAAAAACAGCCTCCTCTCCTTTCTTTGCTTTTGCCCATTTAGAATCCAGCAAGCAATCTATCGCTTTGGAAGCTGAAACGTGATGGTAGTACAAGTTTAAATTCATTGTCACATGCATGCACTCATAAGATAAAAATATGAAATTAGCTTTTTGCTGCAAGGACACCATAGACAAGTAGAAGTTGACAGGTTCTTGATTAGTAAGGGGGTTAGAAACGTGATGGAGAGGGATAATAAATCAGCCATGAAAGAATGGTGGAACTGACTTGATTGGGAAAATAGCCTAAATTTGCCTTGCTTATGGTCTTATGATCTATAAAACAAATTTAAAAAATGATACAACTTTAATGAGTGCAAAATAAAGAAAACAGTATTAGCAAGCATTTCAAAGTACAAAAGTAGGACTTTACAGCACTAGTGATTACTGAATCGTGCTCAATTCCAGCAAACTTTTGGCAGTTTGTATGTTCTTGTGGTGACTGCATGGGGTTTCCTCCACATTCCAGACATGTATGGTTGGGGTTAGTGAGCTCTGGGGATGCTATGTTAGTGCATAAAGCGTGGTGGCAGCTGCGGATTGCTCGCAACACAATCATCCAATGCCGTATTTAAGTTTGCTGAGGACACCACAGCAGTTGGCCAAGTCAAAGGTAGTGACAATTTGGTATGTAGGTGGCACACTTAAAGTCTGGTTGAGTGGTGCCACAACAATAGCCTGTCACCCAATTCCATCAAAACTAAACAGCTGATTGTTGACAGCAGGAAGAAGTGTGTGTGTGTGTGTGGGGGGGGGGGGGGGGTCCATGAACCAGTGCCAGTGGAATCAAAGGTGGAAAGGGTCAATAACTTTAAGTTCCTGGATGTTATTATATCAGATAATCTGTCCTGAGACCAGTATGTCAGTGCTATTTCAAAGAAAGCATGCACTGCCTCTACAAGAGAGCAGCATCCATCATTGAGGATCCCCATCATCAAAGCCATGTTCTCTGCCACTGTTACCATCAGGAATGAGAGACAGGAGCCTTAAGTCCCACACCATCAGGCTCCTAAACCAGCTTAACTTCACTCGTCACAGCACCAAACTGATCACTGAACATTCCCTATGGACTGACTTTCAAGGACTCTACAACTCGTGTCCTCAGTAATTTTTTTGTGTATTTTGTGTAGTTTGTTTTCTTTGTGTATTAGATGTTTGTCAGTATTTTTTTCACTGACTGTATTGTATTTCTTTGTTTTACTGTCAATGCCTGCAAGAAAATGGACTTCAAAGTAGTATTGGTGATGTGCTTGGATAATAAATTTACTTTGGACTGTGTTGGTCGCTGATGCTAAACATTGCATTTCACTGTATGCTTTGATGTACATGTGACATATACAGCTAATCTTGTTCTTTACCCATGTTATATCTGTGTTTAAATCTATGAACAATCCATCACTAAATCTAATCTAATCTCAGTAAAGTACATCCAGCTTTTACCTTCATTTCCCTTGACTGTTAGTTGTGACAGTGAATTCCACATTGTAATTCTTGGCAATGAAGGTTGAAAAGAGGCTGCAGAGGGTTGTAGATTCTGCCAGCTCCATCACACGCACGCCCTTAACCATCATTAAGACATCTTCTAGAGGCGGTGCACATGAAGACAACATATATCACTAGGTACCCGCTTCTCATTACTACCAACGGGGAGGAGGTATGGGAGCTTGAAGACCTACACTCAATCACTCAGAAACAGCTTCTTCCCCTCTACCATTTGGATTTCTGAATGGTCCACGAACACTATTTTATTCCTTTTTTAATTACAATTTTTTTTAATTTACAGTAATTTTGTTTGTTTGCACTGTACTATTGCCACAAACAAGATCATGGCCCAAAACATTAACTGTTTATTCCTCTCCATAGGTACTGCCTGGCCTGCTGAGTTCCTCCAGCATTTTGTGTGTGGTATACTGGATTTAATGCAGCTACAGAATCTCTTGTGTTGACAAAATTCATTTCAGATTGTTTAATGTCATTTCCTGTACTCAAGTGTAAGGAAGACAATTGTTATTCCCAATCCGATACAGAAAAAAGATCCACAAAAGATATAGAACACAGTAATAAAAATACACACCATAAATATAAAAACACAAGACCATAAAACACAGGAGCAGAATTAGGCAATTCAGCCCATCGAGTCTGGATCCCACTCAACCTGCTTTCTCGCCATATCCTTTGATGCTCTGACTGATCAAGAAACTACCAACTTCCCCCTTAAATATACTCATGGATTTGGCCTCCACCCTTGACAGAGCATTGCACAGCTTTACTATACTCTGCCTGAAAATATTCCTCTTTACCTATGTTCTAAGGGTTGCCCCTCAATTTTGAGACTATGCCCTCTAATTCTAGATAACCCTACCATAGGAAACATCCTGAAAAACATCCACCCTAGTCCTTTCATCATTCGGTAGGTTTCAAAGAGCTCTCCCCGCATTCTTCTAAATTCCAGTGAGTACAGGCCCAAAGCTGCCAAACACTCTTCAAATGTTAACCCCTTCATTCCCAGAAGCAAACTTGTGAACCTCCTCTGGACTCTCTCCAATGACAACACATCCTTTCTGAGATATGGGGCCCAAAACTGTTGACAATATTCAAATGTGGCCTGACTAGTGTTTTATAAAGGCTCAGCATTATCTCCTTGCTCTTATATTCTGTTTCTCTTGAAATAAATGCCAACATTGTCTTTGCTTTCTTTACCAATGACTCAAACTGTAAATTAACCTCTGGGAGTCTTGTACAAGACTCCTAAATCTCTCTGCACCTCTGATGTTTGAACTCTCTCCCCATTTAGATAATAGCCCACACTACTTCCTTTTACCAAAGTGCATAAGATAGCTTATAAACATAGATTGACTGTATGTCTATAAAGTGATGCTAGGCTGTATGTAATATGACTGACAGGAAATAATAAAGTAGTGGTGGAGTGGATAATCAGTCTTACTGCTTGGGGAAAGTAACTGTTTTTGAGTCTGGTTGCTACTAGCCTTCTCTCTGAGGAGAATAGGACAAATAGTCCATGATCAGCGTGTGTAGTTTCTTTAATGATGTTAAAGACCTATTTCAAGGACATATATGTCCTTAATGGCATATGTCAGTGATAATAAATCTATTCTGAATATGATGTATTTTCTCAGGTCCTCGGTAGCAGTCTTGTGGGGAAGTGGAAATACTTTTCCCTTGTCTACTCTATCAAAATATAATTTTAAAGATAAATATCACAGATCTCCATTTTCTCCTCTTGAGAATAAATGGAACCCAGCTTTCCTGTGCATTGTAACCTCTCATTTCTGGTGTCATTCTAATAAAGTATTCTTCACAGTAGCTTTAAACTACTATAAAGTAATATTTCTGTCTGATTCTATAAAAACAAATTCTCATTATAGAGACGGGAGGGGTGGATTCTGCACAGCGACATGATCCACAACACCATCAGTGCAAACAGAAGTCTATGATGCACCAATTAAGAATAACGACAACTTATCTATACAGCTCTTTTCATACAAATAATGTACATAAAGTGCAAACATTAAAAAATTGTATTGAATTCACTTTATTTCTTACACCCTTCACATACGTAAGGAGTAAAAATCTTTACGTTACGTCTCCATCTAAATGTGCAATGTGCAATCATAGTCATTTATAATAAATAGAACAGTCAATGTAAGATAGAGTACACTCAAGTCAGTGTGAGTTCATCGGTCTGATGGCCTGATGGGAGAAGCCGTCCCGAAGCCTGTTGGTCCTGCCTTTTATACTGCGGTACCGCTTCCCGGATGACAGCAGCTGGAATAGATTGTGGTTTGGCTTGATTGGGTCCCCAAAGTGAAATAAGTTTTAAGCTGACATATAAACGTGTCAATAGTGCCTGTATCCCTTCACAAACAAGAAAAAATCTGCAGATGCTGGAAATCCAAGCAACACACACACAATGCTGGAGTAACTCAGCAGCCTAGGCAGCATTTATGGAAAAAAGTAGTCGATGTTTTTCATTAGCTGCTGCCTGGCCTACTGAGTTCCTCCAGCATTTTGTGTGTATCGGTATCCTTTACAGTTTTAGGTATTGGATTCCATAGTTTAGGTGCTGATCTGCTAATTATCTTTTGAGGGAGATTGTTTAAATTTAAGAGAGTGGCGGAAGAAGACCTGAGAGCTTGAGCAAGATCATAAAAGCAAACAGATTCTGTGATGCACTCTTGTCCCAAGCCCCTGAAGGCTTTAAAAACAAGAAAAAATGAGGGCTGAAGAACAAGAATGCTCTTCAGCTCATTTTATCTAAAGGCTAATAATCTTGTGACAAAGGTCACTGGGAAACACTCATGAAACAAGGTGATCAACAATGGAAAAGCTTCCAGAGAGAAGTCAGAGTGGGGTGCTGTTGAAAGCTAAGGCTACATCCACACTAGACTGGATAATTTTGAAAACGCCGGTTTCACGTAAAAACGATAGGCGTTCACACTATGCGTTTTTAAAAATATCTCTATCCACACTGAAATGGAGATTTCGACGAATCTCCTTCTCCTGTGCATGCGCAGGACACATCTACTGAAAATGAGCGACGTGTTTGGTGTCAAATCTCGCCGTAAAAGTGCGCGTTTGTGTAGTTACAGACTAGAAAAACTTAAAATGACGGACAGCTGTTGGCTTTCGCACAGGAGAACAAATACTGTAATGTATGGCGGCAACTGACAGGAGTTCATGGACAGATTGACCTGGCTGACGACGAACATTGAAAAACTGACTAACCCTGTTGCATTAATAAAGCACCTTGTTAAATGTATAAAAAAAACATGTCTGCATTAGTGTTATCTTGTATTTCCATACAACGTTACATTAGGCTGTTACACATCTATTGTCAGAGAAGTACTTGCATAAATGGGTAAACCACCTTTATACGAGCAAGGACAGAAAACAGGGCAAAGTGAGTATACTTATTTATTCAGTAAGTTTTGGATCAAAGTATTTGGTGAGTACATTTCTAACTCTTCTGGCTTCAGTCTCTTTGCCGTCTGTTCTGAAATTGTTAGGTTACATTCAAGTAAACAATAAAATAGCGTGCTGCTGTCTGACAGCGTTTTCAGAAGTATCCGGTTACCCTGTCCACACTGAAATGCCCGAGCATCGTTTTCAAAAATACCCACCCTGGAAAGTGTTTCTGAAAAGCTCCGGTTTCGGGGGACAAAAACGCCAGAGGGTAAAAACGAAGAGAAAAAGCTTCGTTTACGGATTTATCCGGCGTAGTGTAGATGTAGCCTAAGCTGTAGTCTGACAGATAGAGTTGTCATTTATTGACTATTCAGATCTTTGAACACATTTCCACTTGCCAGAATATTTTAACAGATGTGCATTAGATTTTAAAACTAACAGTTATAGTTTTTTGCTGGATTATAGTACTTGGAACTAAAGGGGTTAAGTGGATTGACGAAGACCTGATTGAATGCCAGAAAAGAATCAAGAGACTGAATGCTACATTCTTGTTCCTATGCCCACACACTTTAGTTATCCTCAGCTAATAGGATGAGGATAATAAAGCAACATTATCATGCCGGGTTAGGAAAAGGGTAGTGGTTAGCGAAATGCTATTACAGTACCAGAGACCTGGGTTCAATTTCCCATTGCTGTCTGTAAGGAGTTTGTTCTCTTTCTGACTGCGTGGGTTTCCTTTGGATGGTCCAGTTTCCTCAAACATTCCAAAGACGTAAAGGTTAGTAGGTTAATAAGTTGCACAGGTATAATTGGGTGGTGCAGGCTCATTGAGCCGGAAGATCTTGTTAACCTGCTGAATCACTAAATTAAAGTTAAATAAATAAAACTGTTTGTAAGCTGAACAATTTGGAAGTTGAACTAAGTTCCTACTCGGCAGAAAATACCTGTAGCACCCCACCCCCACGCATATGGTACGGTAAAACCATCCCACGCCTATTCATAATTACAGGCTGTAAAGTTGGACACTCATAAGCTGGGGAAGGATCTGTACACACGTAAATACACGAAGACTAACTTACACAGATTTACTATACTGTGCATATAAACAAGTGTCAATATATTTTGCGGAGGCAGAAATTGATTTTAATGGTATGTTGTGATCTTACCAACAAAATAATCGACTCTGTGCCCCATCATGGTAGTGGACTTGGTTGGACAATTGAAACGCAAGTACTTGGCCACTGCTTTCTCCTCTTTAGTTGGTTCTCCAACCTCCTTAAAAACAAGAGACAATTTAAATTGGAAAATCATGATTTTGACTGACATACCAAATATCACTCTTAATTAAAGCCAATTTTAAATTAATCAATTTTAGGCGCGTCTTGATGAAGTGTCTCGGCCCATAACATCAATTGTTTATTTCCTTCCACAGATGCTGTGTGGCCTGCTGAGTTCCTCCAGCATTTTGTGCGTGTTGCTCAATTTTTCCAGCATCTGCAGAGACTCTTGTGGTTAAGATTAATTGATACGCATTATGCACAGTAATACAGAACTTACTGAACTGTACTAGGTTGTGTACCAGGGTTATTTTGCACCTTTACTAAAACTGAAAATATTGCATTTATGTGGATGCATTTGTTGTATAAGAACAAAGTATGTTAAGCTGTATTACAGAATCCCTCCAGGCTGAGAGACTTCTTAATATACTACCACCCAGTACACATTAATTATGACAGCACAAGAATTATGTATATTTAACTACATGTCATATATGTCACCTTGCAAATCCACAGAATATTTTAATCTGTTAATATTATTTTATCTGCTTTATGTGATATATGTGTTTTGTTTTGCACCTTGGCCCCAGATAAACAAGGTGTCATTTAACTATATACACGCATATAGAGGATAATAAACTTGAACTGAACTTGTGACCGTAGTCCGTGTGAATGGAGAGACACTGAAGCTGGTGATATGGAAGACTTTATTCATCGTAGCAAGCACGCATTTACCTGGAGATCCTCTTGGTAGAGGCTCCCAAACTTCATGTACATCACATTTTTATACCCATAAGATTAAAGGTGGTTCAATACAATTTCAATAGTTGAATTGTTTACTTCAATGTCAACAGAAACAGAATGCTGGAGGAACTCAGCAGGTCAGGGAGCATCTCTGGAACGCAGGAAACAGTTGGCATTTCAGGCCGCAGCCCTTTATCAGTACAGATAAGTAAGGGGGAAGCGAGAATGAGATGGTGGGGCTCCCTGAGTTGAGCTAAAAGATAAAGACCCCTGCTGTTCCCTTTTTCATGCATTGTTTTGCCAGTTGATGCAAGCTCAATGTAGCTTGAATTTCAGTAAAATTTCAGCTACCTGCATTATAGTGAAGGTGTATAAGGTCTAGGAGTATTTTGACCTGTTATTCACTGGAATACATTGCGGGAGTTAGTGTAGACATGCAGATATTTACAGTAATCTCAGTGAAAAAGACTACACGCTAAGACACCTTTCACCCGAGTGAAACAAAACAGTGGAAAGCAATATGAGGTACGATCTTGACTGATGGAAGACTAACACATACAATGGGGGCTTTGCCTGCTTTAATAACTACCATTTTTGAATATAAGAGATTCTGCAGATGCTGGAGATCCAGAGTAACCCACACAAAATTCAACTGGTTTTGAGGGCCTAGATGAGGCTCATGAAAATTATTCCCAGGAATAAAAGCGTTAACATATGAGGAGTGTTTGGTGACTCTGGCCCTTTTCTCAATGGACTTTAGAAAAATAAGGGAGGATCTTAGAAGAGGCAATATCGGATATCAGATCACTGAAAAATGATGCTGGAAAGGTAGTAATGGGGACAAGGAAATAGCGGACGAACTGAATAAGTATTTTGCATCAATCTTCTCTGTGGAAGATACTTGCAGTGTGGTGGAAGTTCCAGGAGTTAGGGGTCATGAAGAGTGTGGAGTTACCATTACTAGAGCGAAGTTTCTTAAGAAACTGAAAGGTCTGAAGGTAGATAAGTCACCTGGACCACATGGACTACACCTCTGAGTTCTGAAAGCAGTAGCTGAAGAGATTGTGGAGGCATTCGTCGTGATCTTTCAAGAATCACTAGATTCTGGATTGGTAGCTGATGACTGGAAAATTGTAAATGTCACTCCACTTTTCAAGAAAGGTGAACAGCAGGAAGAAAGGAAACTATAGGCCAGCTTGTCTGACCTCAGTGGGTGAGAAGATATTGGAGTTGATTATTAAGGATGAGTTCTCAGGGTACTTGGAGACACTTGATAAAAAAGGCGGTTGTAGTCAGCATGGCTTCAAGGAAAAATCTTGCCTGACAATCTGTTGGGAATTCTTTGAAGAAATAACAAGCAGGGCAGGCAAATGAAAATCAGTTGATACTGTGTACTTGGATTTTCAGAAGGCCTTTGACAAGTTGCCACACACGAAGCTGCTTAACAAGCTATGAGCCCATGGTATAACAGGAAAGATCCTAGCATGCATAAAGCAGCGGCTATTTGGCAGGAGGCAAAGCGTGGGAATAAAGAGAGCCTTTTCTAGTTGGCTGCCAGTGTCTAGTGGTGTTCTATAGGAGTCTGTGTTGGGACCAATTCTTTTTACGTTATATGTCAACGATTTGGATGATGTAATTGAAAGCTTTGTTGCAAAGTTTGCAGACAATATGAACATAAATGGAGCGGCACTTTGAAGACGTAGAGAGGCAACAGATGAACTTAGATTAGGGGAATGAGCAAAGAAATGACAAATGAAATACAATGTCAGGAAGCGTTGGGTCATGCACTTTGGTAGAAGAAATGAAAGGGTTGACTATTCTAAAAGAAAACTGAGGCACAAAGGGACTTGGCAGTCATTGTGCAGGATTCCCTGAAATTAATTTGCGTGTTGAGTCTGTGGTGAGGAAAGCAAAAGCAATGTTAGCATTCATTTCAAGAAGTCTAGAATATATAAGCAAGGATGTAATGTTGAGACTTTATATAAAGCACTGGTGAGGTCTTACTTGGAGTATTGTGAGCAGTTTTGAGCTCTTTATCTTAGAAAGGATGTGCTGAAACAGGAGAGGGTTCAAAGGAGGCTCATGAAAATGATTCCAGGATTGAATGGCTTGTCATATGAAGAGTGTCTGATGGCTCTGGGCCTGTATTCACTAGAATTCAAAAGAAAGAGGGGTGACCTAATTGAATCCTATCGAATGGTGAAAGGCCTTGACAGACTGGATGTGGAGAGGGTGTTTTCCATGGTGGGAGAGTCTAAGACCTAAGGACACAGCCTCAGAATAGAGGGTCGTCCTTTTAGAATGGAGATACGGAGGTATTTGTTTAGCTAGAGAATGGTAAATCTGTGGAATTCTTTGCTACAGTTAACTATAGAGGCTATCTTTACGTACATTTAAAGCAAAGGCCGATAGATTCTTGATTGATCAGGGCATGAAGGGATATGAGGAGAAGGCAGGAGATTGGGGCTTTGAGGAAAATTGGATCAGCTATGATGAAATGGCAGAGCAGACTCAATGGGCCAAATGGCCTAATTCTGTTCCTATATCTTAGGGTCTTATGGTCTATGTCATTGAAACCTGTCAAATATTGAAAGGCTTAGATACAGTGGATGTGGAGAGAATGTATTCTTATAGTGGGGTGTCTAGGACTGGAGGGCACAGCTTCAGAATAGCGGGATATCCAACTTATTGCCATGGATGTCTGTGGCCAAGTCATTGGCATATTTAAAGCAGAGGTTGATAGGTTCTTGATTAGTCAGAGTGTCAAAGGTTACAGGGAGAAGGCAGGAGAATGGGTCTGAGAGGTATAATAAACCAGCCATGGTGAAATGGTGGAGTAGATCTAATGGGCTGAATGGCATAATTCTGCGCCTACGTTTTATGCTTTTATGATATAATTTCTAAAATTCTAGAGGAACTCAGCAGGTCAGACAACATCTATGGAGAGGAATAAAGCGCCAACATTTTGAGCTGAGACCCTTATCAGGTCTGTTTTGACTGATGTGGACAGCTGGACTGATTTAAAGATTTTTTTTTTTTTTTTTTTTAAATAATTTTTTATTGCATTTTTAAATGATTACAAAGTATGAAAAAAACAATGTATATAACCCATACCCCCTCCCCTTAACCCCTCCCCCCTAACTGCCCCTTAGAAAAAAAAGAAAGAAAGAAAGAAAGAAAGAAAGAAAGAATGCCTGGTGGTTGGAAGATCTCCACATGCTCCATGGAGTTCGTAATAATTTTAATATGTATATTTATTTCTTTCCCCTAATAACCAATTGTTTCATCTTAAAAGCATCTATATATTTAATCCTATCTTTTGTAAATAAGGGCTCCAAATTTTCAAAAATGTTTCATATTTATCTCTTAAATTATAAGTAATTTTTTATCAGTGTTTCCGATGTAACCAGGAAACTGGTACTTTTTTACATTCGACATGGTCTTGCTCTAAAATTCAACCTTTTTGGACAAATTTAAGACTTTTACTGGAACAAATTACAGGAACACAATTTCCTCATAATCCAATATTATTTTTACTAGGTGATATTGAAGGGATAAAACCGAAACTCAAACTAAATAAGTATCAGAAAGAATTTATAAAAATTGCACTGGCAGTAGCCAAAAAAGCTATTGCAGTTACTTGGAAATCGGATTCACATTTAAGTATAGATTCTTGGAAGAAAGAAATCTATGGTTGTATTCCATTAGAAAAAATTACTTATAATTTAAGAGATAAATATGAAACATTTTTGAAAATTTGGAGCCCTTATTTACAAATGATTTAAAGATTTACAGTAAACGGTTCAAAGCAGATGTAAATAAGCCAATGCTGGAAATACTCAGAAGACCTAACAGTATCATTGGACAGAGCAAAGGAATTCCGGCTGTTTCGGGTCAATGACTCTTTAATAAAGCTGAAAATGTCAGCTGTAGCTAGGCAACTGCGTCCAATGGCTAGAAGCTTCAGCAGGTCAATTGAGATGAAGAACTGAAAATTATTTTGCCCAACTGGTATACGTAACTGCATATTTCTCCTCCTGATACCTAGATCTTTTATTCCCTTTCTCCCTGAAGCACCTGTAAAAGCATCTCTGTTATTCATGTCATCCACTCATCACTGCAAATTTCAGTGTCTTCACTCATCACATTGTCTTCACTCTGGGTAAAGCTTAAATTTCTAAGTGGGTTAATGCTAGATCATAAAACAAGTCATAGGAGCTGAATTTTGCCATTCAGTTCATTGAATCTGCTCAACCATTCCATCATTGCTGATTTATTATACCTTTTAACTCCATTCTCTTGCCTTTTCCCCATAACTTTGGACACACTGACTAATCAGGGACCTATCAACCTCCGCTTTAAATATACTCAATGACTTAGTTATAGAAGACCATGGCAATAAATTCCGGATACACCACCCTCTTGCTAAAGAGATTTCCCCACACCTCTGCTCTAAATCGATGTCCCCTATTCTGAGCCTGTGCCCTCTGGTTCTAGACTCCCCAACTATTAGGAAACATCCTCTCCATATCTACTCTATGCAGGCCTTCTCATATTTGATAGATTTCAATGAATTCCCTCCTTTCTTCTAAATTCCATCAAGTACACCATTTAACACCAAGTTCTGAACACCTTATGTGGAAATATCTTCCTTCTGCCACCATCAAATCCATCATTTTAACATCGAAGTTCAACATGCAACCCAGTGGTCACTTTATTAGGTAGCTCCTGTACCTAATCAAGTGGTCACTGAGTGTCTGTTCCTGGTATCCTGCTTGTAGTACATTCAGAAATGCTTTTCTGCATATCACTGTTATAATGCATGGTTATTTGAGTTACAGTTGCCTTCCTGTCAGCTTGGCGATTTTCCTCTGACCTTTCTCATTAACAAGGCATTTTAGCCCACAGAATTGTTGCTGACTGATGTTTTATGCTTTTTGCACCATTCATTGTAAACCTGAAAGACTGTTGTATGTGAAAATCCTAGGAGATCAGCAGTTTATGATACACTCAAACCACCCTATCTGGCACCAACCAGACTTTTCCATGGGCAAAGTCACATTTCTTCCCCATTCTGATGCTCAGTCTGAATAATAATGGAATCTCTTGACCATGTCTGCATGCTTTTGCGCACTGAGTTGCTGCTGCCTGATCTGATTAAATATCTGCATTCACAAGCAGGTGTAAAAGTGTCTCCCTCTGCAACTGGATCCTCGACTTCCTCAATGGGAGTCTACAATCTGTGTGGAATGTAAATAACATCTCCCCCACAATGACAATCAACATTAGCACCCCTCAGAGATGCATGCTTAGACCATTGCTCTACTCTCTCTGCACCCACAAATGTGTGGCTAGCA
The DNA here is from genome assembly GCF_030144855.1 of Hypanus sabinus. Lineage (NCBI taxonomy): Eukaryota > Metazoa > Chordata > Chondrichthyes > Myliobatiformes > Dasyatidae > Hypanus > Hypanus sabinus. The sequence goes on along the minus strand of NC_082707.1, from coordinate 13,852,475 downwards.
CAGCTCCAACATCATCTATAACTTTTTCGATGACCCAACTTTTGTTGGCAGAATTTCATATAGGGATGAGGCATACAGGAGGTAGATCAACTGGTGGAGAAATGTTGCAACAGCAGCCTTGCACTGAATGTCAGTAAAACCAAGGAACTGATTGTGGACTTCAGGAAGGCAAGTTGAGGGAACCCACACCAGTCTTCATGAGGGGATCATGTGGAAAGAGTTAGTTTCAAGTTCAACATCCCTGAGGATCTCTTCCTGCGTCCAAAATATTGATGCAATTACATAGAAGGCACAACAATAGCTATATTTAATTAAGAGTTTGAGGAGAATTGGTACAGTATGTCACCAAAGACACCTGCAAATTTCTACAGATTTACTGTGGAGAGCATGTTAACTGGTTGCATCACCGTCTGATATGGAGGGTCCACTGGCTCCTCCAGCATCAAGGACATCTCTAAAAGGTGGCATCCATCATTAAAGACCCCACTCCTCTTCTCATTACTACATTCAAGGAGCAGATACAGGAACCGGAAGATGCACACTCAGCATTTCAGGAGCAACCTCTTCCCCCTCTGCCATCAAATTTCTGAATGGACAATGAATCCATGAACATTACCTCAGTATTTTTTTCTGTCTTTTTGCACTACTTATTTTTTTACAATACGTACTTCTTATTGTGTTTGAAGACACTAAGGTTGGAAGTGTTGTGGATAGAGTGGAGGGCCATCAGGTGTGACAGCAGGACATTGATAGGATGCAAATCTGGGCTGAGAAGTGGCAAATGGAGTTCAACCCAGATAAGTCTGAAGTTGTTCATTTTGGTAGGTCAAATATGATGGCAGAATATAGTATTAACGGTCAGACTGTTCGCAGTGTGGAGGATCAGAGGGATCTTGGGGTCCAAATTCATAGGACGCTCAAAGCAGCTGTGCAGGTTGACTGTGGTTAAGTGTGTTGGCCTTCATCAATCATGGAATTGAACTTAGGAGCCAAGAGGTAATGTTGCAGCTATATAGGACTCTGGACAGACCCACTTGGAGTACTGTGCTCAGTTCTGGTCGCCTTACTACAGGAAGGACGTGGAAACCATAGAAAGGGTGCAGAGGAGATTTACAAGGATGTTGCCTGGATTGGGGAGCATGCCTTATGAAAACAGGTTGAGTGAACTCGGCCTTCTCTCCTTGGAGCGACGGAGGACGAGAAGTGACCTGATAGAGGTGTATAAGATGATGAGAGGCATTGATCGGGTGGATAGTTAGAGGCTTTTTCCCAGAGCTGAGATGGCTGCCACAAAAGGGCACAAGTTTAAGGTGCTTGGGAATAGGTACAGAGGAGATGTCAAGGGCAATTTTTTACTCAGAGAGTGGTGGTGCATGGAATGGGCTGCTGGCAATGGTGGTGGAGGTGGATATGATAGGGTCTTTTAAGAGATTTTTACATAGGTACATGAAGCATAGAAAAATAGAGGGCTAAGGGTAAGCCTAGTAATTTCTAAGGTAGGGACATGTTTGGTACAACTTTCTGGGCCGAAGGGCCTGTATTGTGCTGTAGGTTTTCAATGTTTCTATTATAGCTTTTATTATGTATTACAATGCACTGCTGCAAAACAAATTTCACAACAATGCCAGTGATATTAAACCTGATTCAGATAATAGAGTGGCCACTGAGAATAGATCAGCCATGATTCGACGGAATGGTGGAGAAGGCTTGCGGAGGGATAAAAGATGTGCTTCTGTTTCTTACATTTTGACCATGACAGACAAAAAGCTAGGTTCGCAAAACTACATACAGTCCACTTCAACACATTATTTCAAATGGCACTGATGAGCTGCCACCTGGCTGCAGTTCAGTCTTAAATCAATAATGAAGAACACAGAGGTTTGCCCACAAAAGTAATACTGGATTAATGGTCCAGACCTCTCTTCCTTGCATCTCTGTTCAAACTGCTTCTGCCAAAAATCACAATATTTATTAGAATTGGGCAAGTCCCATGAGAACTGTCGAAAACTTCTTCCCCCCCCCCAAAGTTCAGAGTAAATTTATTATCGAAGTACCAAGGGCATTCAACAGTAAATACAAAGAAACACTACAGAATCAATGAAGAACAGCACACAACGTACAGCCAATGTGCAAAATACACCAAAATGTGCAAATACAAAAATAAATAAAAAACACAAAATAATAAGGAATAAATATCAAAAACATGAGTTGTAGAGTCTTTGTAATTCAGTACATAAGTTGTGGGAACAGTTCACTGTTGAGGCAAGTGGAGTTATCCCCTTTGGCTCAAGAGCCTGATGGCTGAAGGGTAATAACTGCTCCTGATCCTGATGGTGTGGGTCCCAAGGTTTCTGCACCTTTTCCTGATGGCAGCAGTAAGAGGTGAGCATGACCTGGGTGATGGGTATCTCTGATAATGCATGTTGCTTTCCTGCGACAACACTCCTCCTTTGAAAAGCTGAATAGCATGCGTAGATTGAGTAATCTGCTATTTGCCTTTCACCCGTTCTTTCCAAGGTTAAGATACAATTAACTGAGCAACACACAAAATGCTGGAGGAACTCAAGCAGGTCAGGTAGCTTTTGTGTAGAGGAATAAACAGTTGATGCTTCAGGCTGAGACCCTTCATCAGAACTGGAGAGGAAGGGTGCAGAAGCCAGAATAAGAAAGTGGAAACCTCACTTGGTCTCACCTATCACTTACTAGCATGTACTCCTCTCCCTCCCTCAGCTTATTCTGGCTTCTCCTTCCTTTCCAGTCCTGCTGAAGCAGCTCGACCCGAAACATTGACTGTCTATTCTTCTCCAAAGATGCTGCCTGACCTGCTGAGTTCCTCTAGCATTTTGTGTGTTGATCTGGCTGTCTAGCAGATGCAGAATCTCATGTTTACCATTCGCTTAGGAAGGCAACAACACAGTTATTACCTTTATTATCCTTGATTTTAAATCCTTCATTGCTCTCTTTAAGCCCGAGTTTTGAGCAATAGGATTTTTCAATCAGCTGTCCTAAATGTCAAGAGGCTTGTGCCAAATTTTGTTTGATTTTACATAAGTATCTTGTGATGCTTTGGGTGATAAGTAAATGCACAGTGATGTTGAATTATGAAAATCATGCTCCCTTCTGAGAGTTTGCTCATTACATGTGCCAGGATGTTCTTAGCATTGCTTGGAGCTACTCAAGGAACAGAGAAATCATATCTGTTTGCTTTGAGGGAGCTCCATCTGTTTCAGCTTGTACCCAGGGTGAATGACGCATCCACTCTTACATTAACCAGCATAGTTGATTCCAATCAGCCGGCAATGAGTGTATTAAACATGGGAATTGTTATTACGCATTTGGAAATTTGGAAATTACAATGCATATGTCAGGTCAAATGTGACCAAAGTAAAATTTAGCGTCAAAACCATATAATTACAGATTAGGTGCTAGAACTTAAACTAGCGTTAAAGGAGTGCTGTATTTTTGGTGTGGCGACCTTCTGGGTAAACTTTTAAATGTTCTGCTTGTCAGAGGGAAGAAGGAGCCATACATTGAGTAATAGCAAAGGCTTTAGTTACGGGGATAGTCTGGGCTTGTTTCTTTAGAGCGAAGGAGACTGAAGGGTGTCTAATGTATAAATATTGTAAGAAGCATAAAGGATGTATGAAATTGTCAGAAGCACAAATAGAATAGACAAGAAGAATCTTTTTCTATGGCAGGCAAAAACAAGTGAGCACAGGTTTAAGGTGAGGATAAGGTGTTTTGATGGAAATTTTTTTTAAATCAGAGAGTGGTTAATATTTGGAACTCATTGCCAGAGGAGGTGATCACTGTGTTAAAGAAGCACTTAAGCTGTACTTAAATAGGCAAAGATTAGAATGATATGGAGCTAAAGTGGACAGTTGGGATTAGTGTAGATGGACAAAAGATCAGCATGGACATGGTAGGCAGAAAGCCTGTTACTGTGACTATAAAACACATCTGCGATTAAAGAAATATGGCATGGTAGAGTAACGCTACTACAGCGCCAGTAACCTGGGTTCAATTCCCACTGTATCTGCAAGGAGTTTGTATGTTCTCCAAGTGACCATGTGGGTTCCCTCCTTATGCTCTGGTTTCCTTCCACATTCAAATCATGTGTGGGTAAATGAATTAATTGATCATTGGGATGGAAGTGGGCGGCGCAGGCTCAGTGGTCCTGTTATTGTGCTGTCTCGCTAAATGAAATAAATAACACCTGCAAACATTCTGTACTGACATACACTGGGACTAATCAGTAGTTATCTTCCTTGTTAATAAAATTTTAAATATTTTCCTTATCCTTCTGAGCTCAGCCACATTACAGCAAAAACCTACTCATTCTGTCGACCATAAGACACAGCAGCAGAATTAGGCCATTCATCACATGTCTGCTCCACTGTTCCATCATGGCTGATTTATTACCCAGTCACCCCAGCCACTACAAAAAACAGCACTTTTACCTTTTTTCAGTGCCACCACACTGTGCTAACACTAGGGCAAATTTGCTTAAACTTCCCACATATTAAATTGACCTTCCCGCTCGGACTTGTCAGGGCTCCACAGAGAAGCAAAATGTGCGGGTCTCACCATCCTTGGAACTCATTCTAATGCTGTTTCATAGAACAGTACAGGCCCCTCGGCTCACGACCTTTTAACCTACTCCAAGATCTATCTAACCCTTCCCTCTCTAATTTACTTTCAGTCTCTTCAATCTCTCAAATGCATCTGCTTCTACCACCACCTCTGGTTCACTACCCAGGGGAGGGGGAAGAATTTTTTTTTTAACTGGGAGGAGAAATTGATATTCATGCCTCCAACAGATACTGTCTGACTTGCTGAGTTCCTCCAGCATTTTGCATGTGTCACTCTCCATTGCAGCATCTGCATAATCTTGTGTTTGCGATCATATTCACCAAGTTTCCTTTTTCAGTAATTTGGTAATCATACATTTGGTTTGTGTATCACTTGTACATGCTGTTTCAATTGCCTATATTCATGGGTTTTCCATTGAATGACAATTAAACTTGAACTACACATTTGGTTCATATCTCCTGTACCACAAGCATCAACTGTAAATTGGATCACATCTCTTGAACCACTTTTTTAGCCACTCATTTATCTGTGAATGTTCTGTTTCTTCTCTCTTTAACTCCTTAAAATCTGCCTGCAGCTCATCCCTTTCTAACTATATCCATAAAACATGGTCTTCTTGGACTTCATAAATCAAGAATATTGAGTACAGAAGTTGGGAAATTATGTTTAAGTTGTTTAAGACACAGGGAGGCCAAATTTGGAATATTTTGAGCAACTCTGCTCACCAACCTACAGGGAAGATTACAATATGACTGAAAGAGTACAGAGAAAATTTACGTTGCCAGCTTGTGAGGGCCCAAGTTATAGATAAAGCTTGAATAGGTTAGGACTTTATTCCCTAGAATGTAAGAGAATGATGGGCAATTTGATAGAGGTATATAAAATTATGAGGGGTATAGACAAGGTAAATGCAAGCATGCTTTTTCACTGAGGTTGGGTGAGACCAGAACCAGAGGTTATGGGTTAAGGATGAAAAGTGAAATGTTTAAGGGGAACATAAAGGTGAACCTCTTCACTCAGAGGGTGGTGAGAATGTGGAACGAACTGCCAGCGGATGCAAGTTCGATTCCAACAACCAAGAGAAGTCTGGAGAAGTACTTGGAGGCTATGGTCTTGGACTAGATAGAATAATAGCACAGCTCATAATAATGTCGAGTGTGGCCTCAACATGGCAGCAGAGGAGTCATGGACCAGCATGTCAGAATGGGAATGAGATTAGGAAATCAAATTGAAATGGGTGGCCACGGGGAAATTCTACCTTTTGTGGTGGACAGTGTGAAGATGTTTGATGAAGCAGCCCCCCCCCGCCCAATGTAAATCAGGCTTCACTAATATAGGTGAGGCCACATCAGGAACACTAGATTTAGTAGATGACCCCAACAGACTCGCAGGTGAAGTGCCATCTCACTTGGAAGGTCTGTTTGAGGCCCTGAACAACAATGAGAGAGGTGGTGTAGGGGCAGGAGTAGCACTTGTCTTGCTTGCATGGTTTAGTGCCAGGACGAAGATCAGTGGGGAGGCATGAGTAGACAAGGGACTCACAGAGAGAATATATACTAAATTACTTAATTTTTACTTATCTTGTTGAACTTTAATTCCCAAGGGCTACTTGAATCAAATGCCAGTTTAACTTCACTGACTTACTATCAGAATGAGAATGAGGCTACAGATTCCAAATTCACTGCACACCATAAAAAAAGAAATTAGGGAACTTTAGAAGATACAAAACTGCAGGTTAGGCATCAGTTAATATTATGACATAAGTTTCAGAGCCAGTATTTCCTTAGTACAAGTCCACAGATTATATTTAACACTCGTGGAACATGGAATGTTATAGTACAGTCGCTCTGGCCACAATTATGTGCTGACCTTTTAACCTCCTCGAAGATCAATCTAACACTTCCCTCCTACACAGCCCTCCATTCTCCTATCAACCCTGTGCCTAACTAAATGTCCCTAATGAATCAACATCTACCATCGCCCCAGCAGTGCATTCTACGTACTCATCACTCTCTGTATAAAGAAACTACCTCTGACATTCCCCTTACACTTTCCTTAAATCACCTTAATATCACGTCCTCTTGCATTAGCCGTTCCTGCCCTGGGAAAAAATCTCTGTCTGTCTGGTCTATCTATGCTTCTTATTTTGTACATCTCTAACACGCCACTCATCATCCTAATTCGCTCCAAAGAGGAAAGCCCAAGTTCACTCAAACTTTCCTCATAAGACATGCTCTCTAATCCTGGTAACTCTCCTCTGCACCCTCTCTACAGCTTCCGCATCCTTCCTATAATGAGACGACTAGAACTGCTTATCATACTCCAAGCTTGGCCTAGCCAGGGCTTTATAGAGTTGCAATATCACCTCGTAGCTCTTCAACTCAATCAGACAGACAGACATACTTTATTGATCCCGAGGGAAATTTGCGTTCATTACAGTCGCACCAAGAGTAGTGTAGAAATATAGCAATATAAAACCATAAATAATTAAATAATGAGTAATTAATGCCAAGTGGAAATAAGTCCAGGACCAGTCTATTGGCTCAGGGTGTCTGACACTCCAAGGGAGGAGTTGTAAAGTTAGATGGCCACAGGCAGGAATGACTTCCTATGACAATCAGTGTTGCATCTCAGTGGAATGAGTCTCTGGCTGAACGTACTCCTGTGCCTAACCAGTACATTATGGAGTGGATGGGAGACATTGTCCAAGATGGCAAGCAACTTGGACAGCATTTTCTTTTCAGACACCACTGTCAGAGAGTCCAGTTCCACCCCCACAACATCACTGGCCTGACGAATGAGTTTGTTGATTCTGTTGGTGTCTGCTACCCTCAGCCTGCTGCCCCAGCACACAACAGCAAACATGATAGCACTGGCCACCACAGACTTGTAGAACATCCTCAGCATCGTCTGGCAGATGTTGAAGGACCTCAGTCTCCTCAGGAAATAGAGACGGCTCTGACCCTTCTTGTAGACAGCCTCAGTGTTCTTTGACCAATCCAGTTTATTGTCAATTCGTATCCTCAGATATTTGTAATCCTCCACCATGTCCACCCTGACTATTGAAGGCCAACACACCATACACCTTCTTAACCACCCTAATACACTGCATGGTGAAACATTATGGAACCAGGCACAATATTAATGCTGTGACAACTGAGCAACTCTTGTCAATCATAGAGCTACAGCTCTCAACAGACTCCACGACTTTAACCACAGCTTGATCCACCAAGAAAAAACAAAATGCTGGAACTGGTACATTAATCAGTACAAACTATGACATTCAAGCTGTCAAACCTCAGCAAAGGCACAAGCAGATACAAAATCTAGCCAAGGTATTCTAGTGCAGCTACAGCACTGGCATTTATGATAAATGGAAAATTAGCATGCTATTTTTTGTCAATAATAAAGGACAAATTGATCCAATTACTGTCCTAATGCCATTCATACTACCATGGAAAGGGGGTGGGGAAACAAAAACCCCTCTCTACTCTCCCTTTGGCAACTCAGAATTAAGAGGCTGCTGATTTGACAAGTTTCTTGTCACATGCTCAAGTGTTGTGAAGTATAGAACAGTACAGCACAGTCCAGTACAAGCGCTTCAGCCCACGATGTTGCGCCAACCTTTTAATCTACTCCAAGGTCAATCTAACCATTAACTCCCGCCTAGGTCTCTATTTTTCTTTCATCCATGTGCCTATCTAAATGTTTCTTAAATGTCCCTAATGTATCTGCCTCTACACCACCCCAGCAGAGTGTTCCGAGCACCCACCACTCTGTGTAAAAAAAAACAACTCTGATTCCCCCTTCCCTATAATTTCCTTCAATCAACTTAAAATTATGCCTCTTGTATTAGCCATTTCCACCCTAGGAGAAAGTCTCTGGCTCTCCACTCGACCTCTGCCTCTTATTGTCTTTTATTGGTGACCCATCCTTCTTCGTTTCAAATCCAGGCAGCATCCTGATAGATTTCTTCTACACCCTCTATAAAGGTTCCACATTCTTCCAATAATGAGGTGACCAGAACCAAACACAGTGTTCCATGTGTAATCCAACCAGAATTTTATAGAGCTGCAGCATTATCTCACGAATCTCAAACTCAATCCCCTGGCTAATGGAGGACAACACTACGTGCCTCCTTAATCACCCTATCAACTTAGGTGGCAACTTTGAGGAACCTATGGACGTGGACCCCAAGATCCCCCTGTTCCTCCACACTGTTAAGAATCTTGTCATTAACCATGTACTTCAAAAAGTGTACCACTTCACATTTTTCTACAACCTTCTTTGAGATGAAGTGACCAGAACTGAACGCAATATTCACAGGCACAGCCACTTGGACTGAGACCACACACAGACCAGAACTTGTACAAAACCCTCTCAGCTGAGAGCCAAAGTAAGCACAAACTCCTTGCCCAATACCATCAGGATAAACCATTCGTTGCCTGTCGTGTTTCATAAAGGAGTGTTGCCTGACAAATACAAGTTTGTAAACACTGCTTGCCTGAAAAAATAATGAAAGTAAACAATCCTCTGTCCAGAGGTATCTCTACAGCTAAGGGTAGAAATCTGTGTTATCTCTATCACTGTTGCTCCACAGACTCATTACTTGCTGGGTAAAAATCTTACTGCTGACATCTCCCCTATACCTTCTTCCAATCAACTTAAATTATGCCTCCCTTAATTCAGCCAATTCCATCTTGGGAAAAGGCCTCTTTTTGGCCTTTTGATCTATGCACCTTATCCTATTCATCTCTGTACTTCTCTGCTCCAAAGAGAAAAACCCTAGTTTGCACAACCTATTCTCAAAAGGCATGTCCTCTTGTCCAGGCAGCTTCCTGGTAAATCTCCTCTGCAACCTCTCTAAAGCTACCATATCCTCCATATACAAGGCAACCAGAAATGAACACAATACTCCAAGTAATCTGATCTGTTTACCCAAGCATGAATGTTCTTATGAAAGTAGGTGTGCAACTGAGGTCCACCACATTTATTCTTGGGATGGGGAGTTCAGGAAGATGAAAAACAATGTACCTTTACCCTTGTGTTTGGAAGACTGAGGTGTGACCTCACTGAAACACTCATTTTAAAGGGCTTGGGTATGTACAACAACAATGTTTCCTGACTGGGAGATCTAAAACCCAGCCTCACTGTCTAAAAATAAAGGTTGGGTATTCAGGATGAAATTTTTAAAAGTTCTTCAGTCAGTGGACAGCCTGTCTCTGGAATTCCCTACTGAGGAGACTCAGTCGCTGAGAACAGCATCTATCCATGATTTCATTCTAAGGCAATCACAGGACACAGCGTCAGTGCAGGAAACTAATGCAAAAAGTAATGGATACAGCCCAGACAAGAGACAACTTGCAGGCGCTGGAAATCCGAGCAATACACACAAAATGCTGGAGAAACTCAGCAGGCCAGGCAGCATCAGTTCATACATGGATACAGCTCAGTTCATCATGGGCAAAGCCATCCCCACCACTGATCACATCTACAAAGAGTGCTGCCACAAGAAGTAGCATTCATCAAATTCCCCCACAATCCATGTTCTCCCTGCTCTTATCAGGAGAAACGAAGGTCCTACACCAGCAGGTTATTACCTTTCAACCATAAGGCTCCTGAACCAGCATGGCTAACTTCACTCACAATCATTGAACACAACCAATGGACTCGCTTTCAAGGACTCTACAACTCATGTTTTAAGTATTATTTATTATAATAATTTATTTTTGTATTTGCACAGTGGTTGCTTTTTGGTCTTTGGGTGTAGTTTTTCATTGATTCTATTGATTTCTCTGTTCTGTGAATGGAAGGTGAATCTCAGGGTAGTATATGGTGCCATATACATACTTTGATAATAAATTTAATTTGAACTTTGAGATGAAGAGTCAACGTGATCGCAATGGCACAACATACACGAGAAGTTGAACAGGTAATTCTGGTTTCTGTAATACTTTGCTGTTAATAAGGATGTTTTGCATGGCCAAGTGGTTGAGGCGTTAGTCTAGTGATCTGAAGTGATCTAATTCGAGCCTCAGCTGAGGCAGCGTGTTGTGTCCTTGAGCAAGGCACTTAACCACACATTGCTCTGCGACGACACCGGTGCCAAGTGCTGTTCCCTTGGACAACATCGGTGGCGTGGAGAGGGGAGACTTGCAGCATGGGCAACTTTCCATACAACCTTGCCCAGGCCTCAGTCAACATCGAAATCGATCGACAGCCGAAGAAGTTGTTCAAGAAGGAATACGGGCTTTTCCCATCTACAAACACTGGACTTTGGGGTTCCTTGAAACTGAACTGAGAAGGAACTTGTAACTCAGAAGATGTGGTGACAATTGTGGGCTGTCCCCCGCACTCCCTTGGGTGCATTGGTTATTAACGCAAATGACAAACTTCACACTAAGTACACGTCAGAATCTGAAATCTGGAATTCATTGCCAGAAGGCTATTTAGGCCACGTCACTAGGTATGCTTTATTTTTATTTAGAGATACAAGGCGGGGCAGGACTAAGGAGCCACATGGCCCAGCAATCCACCTATTTAACCCCCGCCTAAGCACAGGACAATTTGCTGTACAATGACCAATTATTTTTAGACTGTGGGAGGGAAGAAACCACAGTATTCGGAGGAAACTCATGGGGTTCACAGGGAGAACATACAAACTCCTTATAGACACCACCAGAATTGAACTCCAAAATCCAGAACGTTCTGAGCTGTAACTGCTGTGCTGCTGTGGCACCCATTTTTTAAGGCAGAGGTTGATGAGTTCTTGCTTGGTCAGGGTATCAAGGTTTATGCAGAGAAGGCAGGAGATTAAGGCTGAGAAAACAAATTAAAAAGTCAAACATAACTGAGTGATGGAGCACTCGGCCAAATGGCCTAATTCTGCTCTTATGTCCGATGGGCTTATGGACTCCAAGTGACTACAAAGCTCAGTGTTGGGGATGTCATCTTATGTCACTTGAATACAGTGCCTGAGAGATCTGATGCAGCAGTAACGCAACAAAGATCTGCTGTGGAGGCTCAGAACAGCAAGGAAGCTGAGGAAAAAATGCGTCTTGAAAGCACAATTGCTGGTCACACACCTCGGGGCTGTCAGGCTCAGAAACCAGAACCTGCTAACATGTTGGATGCATTGGACAAGGGCAGGTAGATAAGCATCTCTGAACATTCTCAGCAGCATTCTTTGTTTGTCATTATCTCCTATTCTGAGCTGTGTAAGTGGCCAATTATGTCTCTCCTAACGACATGGTGGGAGTTGGTGATTACAGAACTTCCCATTGTTTATATGCTGCATAAAACACTTCCTGTTAGTTTTAGTACTAATACCAGCAGACACTTCTAACATTGCCCAGTCAGATCTCTCAATGTCTCCTTAAGATTCAAGATTGTTTGATATCATTTCCAGTGCACAAGTGTAAAGGAGAATGAAGTAGTTGTTACTGCAGATCTGATGCATCACAAAAAATAAAGACAAGATAAAGAACATAATAACATAAACACAATAAATAAGTACATTAGACAGCTTATGTACATAGGTTGGTTGTATGTCCATAAAGTGATGCTAGGCACAGGAGTTTCAGTACACAGGTAGACTCTGACAGGAAGTTTTACACCCCCCCCCCCCCCCAATGCTAGCAAGAATGTCACCTTAAACTATGAGAAAAGCAATAAGTTAGCTCGATGTTTATCTAGTTGTACTTTGGCTGTTCAATGATGTTCTAAGCTGAATCCTTAAACTCCTGTATGTGAAGGCAAGAATGGAAATGGGTGCTGTATTAAGTGGTGGCAGTAAATGCACATCTAGTGTCAGCTGCTCAGATCACAGTTCAATTTCCCAATGGGCATCATTTCATCTGGAAAAGGTCACCAAGTGCACTCAGATTTTGTGTTTTAAGCTTCAAAGCAGGTGCTAATCAAACCAAAAATAGAGGACAAAAAACTAATTGCTGTCTGTAAGACTTTTTTTTCTCTCATTTTACACTCCCAAATTCAACAAGGAAAATTCTGTTCAATGCATTAAATAAAAAGCTAATAATGGACAAGGCTGTAACCCACTTCTACAGGTCTTCACAAGCCATTGCCCTGCTGTTTTACCACATCTGTCCCACCATCTCGCCGTGCCTGGCCAGACCCCAAACCCTCCTCTCATCCCTCAACCTATCCATTCTTCCATGCTCTAATCACTCCACATACTGCCCCCTTGCCCATTTCCCCAACTACCCCAGACTTCCTTTCCCGCTACTGCCTCGTCCACTATCGCCCACATCCATCCGCGTTCCCGCTCCTGTCCCCCTACCTCCCTCCACAATCCCGTTCCTCTATCTTAACTTCCTCCGCGCTCCCGTTCCTCAAACCCCTATCTCTTCGTCCATCCTTTCACCTTCCACCTCACCTCAACACCCTCCGCCTTCTCCACGTCCTCTTACCCCACCCCCGTCCTGCTACTTTTCACCCCTCTCCATCCCGTCCTCCAGTCTACACTTTCCCGACTCTTTATTCCTCATTGTTTTCTCTCCCACCTGGAAATTTTCCTTGCTCCGCCTGCCCAACCCCTCTCCTGCCCCAAATCCACCGCTGACCCTCACTCCGCTACCTGGCTCCGTTTCTTCTGCTTGCGTCGCTCCGCCATGTTTCCGACCCGAAGTGACGTGTAACGGGCGACCAAACATCGCGAGACTTCAGCGTTCCGCCGCCTGCGCCGCCACCTAAAGGCAGGGAAGGTGACATTACACGCAGCCTCATCGATTCTGGCACTGGATGGGGAACAGCATGCTGTTTCATCGCCCCCTTGTGTCTCTGATGGGGAATGGCATGCAGCCTCATTGCCCCCTAGCGTTTGGGAAAGGGAATTGCATGCAGTTGTTCCTCTCACGAGTTCGAGCCTTGAATTTGGAAGATTCAGCCACATCTGTCTCTCACGAACACGAAGGGAGAGGGATGGAAATGTGCTGTCATATCCCCACCAACAACAGCACAAACTGGCGAATGAAACAAACTCCCCTGTCCTCTGCCAGGGACCCGTGACCCAGGAGGGAAAGAAAGAGGTTGTACGTAACCTAACCTGCAGCGTGATGCCTCCCACATCCATCCCAACCACGTGTGGGTTGGAGGGTTAATTGATGACAGTAAATTGCCCCCGTGTATAGGTAACGGGTAAATCTGAGGGCAACAGGGCAATGGTTCATGGGGATGTGAGGAGAATAAAGAAAAAAACCCTGATGTGGGATTGGTGTAAATAGGTGGTTATGGCTGGCTCAGATACAGGACCATAGGACCTGTTTCTTGCTGTACCTATCCTTATGAATAATTAATTTTAAACACTTTCAGAGGCGGGGTGATTGATAAGATCGTGGCCTAAGGTAGAAAGAGATGTGTTATACAGCTCTCGTTACATGCGTGTGCAATTCAACTCTTTGAGTGATTATGCAGAATGCTTGGTTAATAACTCATCTCCTACCTTAGGCCACTGACTTATCAATCACCCCTGCTGTGGACCACTTTTGGTGGTCCAGAACGCCAACTTCTACAAAGAAGGGATCCGTATGCTCCACGACCGCTGGACGAAGTGAGTAAATGTAGGAGGGGACTGTGCTGAAAAATAAATGTGCTAAGTTTTCTAATATTGAACTTAGCAATCACCCCTGGTACCTGCCTTTTCCCCTACTATACAAAAGTATATCCAACCTTGTCTTAAGTATATTTACTGAGGTAGCCTGCACTGCTTCGTTGAGCAGAGAATTCCACAGATACACCACTCTCTGGGAAAAGGAGTTGCTTGTCATCTCTGTCCTAAATCTACTCTCCCAAATCTTGAGCCCATGTTTCCTAGTTCTTATGTCACCTATCGGTGGGAACAATTCTCCTGCTTCTATCTTGTCTATCCCTTTCATAATTTTATATGTCTCTATAATATATCCTCTCATTCTTCTGAATTCCAGCAAGTACAGTCACAGGTGACTCAAACTCTCCTCATGGTCAAACCCCCTCATCTCTGGAATCAACCTGGTGAATCTCCTATGCACCATCTCCAAAGCCTGCCTCAAGTAAGGAGACCAGAACTGCATGCAGTACTCCAGGTGCAGCCTCACCAATATTCTGTATAGTTGCAGCATAACCTCCCTGCTCTTAAATTCAATCCCTCTAGCAATGAAGGCCAACATTCCATTTGCTTTCATGATAACCTGCTGCATCTGCAAACCAACCTTTTGTGACTCATGCACAAGCAAAATTAATGCTAACGTTGCATTTCCCTTCCTCACCATAGATTCAACATGCAAATTAACAGCCACTGGCAACCAACCAGAAATGTCTGCCTTTATTCCCAGTCTTTGCTTCCTGCCAATCAGCCACTGCTTCATCCATGATGTAAGCTTTCCTGTAATACCATGGGCTCATAGTTTGTTAAACAGCCTCATGTGTGGTACTCTGTTGAAGGCCTTCCAAAAATCCAAGTACACAACATCAATCCTGCTTATTAGTTCTTCAAAGAATTCCAACTAATATGTCAGGTAAAGTTTTCCCTTGAGGGAAACATGCTGACTTTGATCTACTTTACCATGCACCTCCAGCTACCCCAAAACCACATTTAACAATCAATCCCAATGTCTTCTCAACCACTGAGGTCAGACTAACTGGCCTGGACTTTCCTTTCTTCTGCTCTCTCTTCTTGAAGAGTGCAGATTTTGCAATTTTCTCATCTTGTAGAACTATTCCAAGATCTCATGATTCTTGAAATATCATTACTAATGCCTCCACAAGCTCTTCAACCACTTCTTTCAGAAGTCTAGGGTATACGTCATTTAGTCCAGGTGATTCATCTACCTTCAGAACTTTCAGTTTCCCAAGAACCTTCTCTCTAGTAATGGTGTCTTCACACTCTTCATGACCCCTGTTACCTGGAACCTCCACCATACTTTCACAGTGAAGACAGGTGCAAAATATTTACTCAACTCATTGCCATTTCATTGTCCCCCATTGCTATCTCCCCAGCATTATTTTCCAGCAGTTGGAAATTCACTCTTGCCTCTCTTTTACACTTCATGTATCCGAAGAAACTTTTGGTATCTCTTTAATATTGTTGGCTAGCTTAGTTAGTTTTCTATTCCATGTTTACCTTCTTAAGGACTTTTATAGTTCCCCTCTCTTGGATTTTAAAAGCTTTCCAATTCTCTGATTCGTACTAAATTTTACTCTACTATATGGCCTCGCTTTGGGTTTTATGTCAGCTTTGTCTTCTCTTATTATCCAACTTTGTGTCATCTTGCCTTTAGAATACATCTTTCTCTTTGGGATGCAAATATCCTTTGCCTTCTGAACTGCTTCCAGTAATTCCAACCATTGCTGCTCTGTCATCAGCGGAAGGATTTCAAAGCTTGCAGAGGGATTTGGACCAGCTGAAAAAATGGGCTGAAAAATGGCAGATGGAGTTTAATACAGACAAGTGTGAGGTATTGCACTTCGGAAGGAAAAACCAAGGTAGAATATACAAGGTAAATGGTAGGGCACTGAGGGGTGCAGTAGAACAGGGGTATCTGGGAATACAGATACAAAATTCCCTAAAAGTAGTGTCACAGGTAGATAGGTTGTAAAGAGAGCTTTTGGTACTTTGGCCTTTATAAATCAAAGTATTGAGTATAAGAGTTGGAATGTAATGGTGTGGTTGTATAAGACATTGGTGAGACCGAATTTGGAGTATTGTGTGCAGTTTTGGTCACCTAATTACAGGAAGGATATTAGTAAGGTTGAAAGAATGCAGAGACAGTTTACAAGGATGTTGCCAGGACTTGAGAAACTGAGTTGAATAGGTTAGGACTTGATTCTTTGGAGTGTAGAAGAATGAAGTGAATTTGATAGAGATATATAAAATTATGATGGGTATAGATAGAGTGAATGCAAGCAGACTTTTTCCACTGAGGCTAGTGGAGAAAAAAAACGGAGGTCATGGGTTAAGGGTGAAGGGGGAGAAGTTTAAAGGGAACATGGGGGGGGGGCTTCTTCACACAGAGAATGGTGGGAGTGTGGAATAAGCTGTCAGGTGGAGTGGTAAATGTGGGTTCACTTTTAACATTTAAGAAAAACTTGGACAGGTACATGGATGAGAGGTGTATGGAGGGGATATGGTCCAGGTACAGGTCAGTGGGATGAGGCAGAAAAATGGTTCCGCACAGCCAAGAAGGGCCAAAAGGCCTGTTTCCGTGCTGTAATGTTCTATGGTTCTATCATCCCTGCCAGTGTTCTTTTCCAATCAATTTTGGCCAACTCCTCTCTCATGCCTCTGTAATTCCCTTTACTCCACTGTAATACTGATACATCTGACTTCAGCTTCTCCTTCTGAAATTTCAGGGTGAATTTGATCATTATATGATCACTTGCCCATAAAGGTTCTTTTATCTGAAGCTGTCTAATCAATTCATTGCATAACACATATTCCAGACTAGCTGGGCCCCTAGTGGGCTCAACCACAAAATGCTTTAAAATGCCGCTCGTAGGCACTCCGGATAACCTTCCCTGGGCACAGTAGCAGGCCACATACTCTCCCCTCTTCAGCAGCAGAGGGATCCCGCCAGTGATCAAAAGGCAGGCTTGGTGCTCACCTTCCTCGTTCGGTGTTTCAATCTCCCTCATCACTTCAGCTGGCAAACAATGGAAGCTTTAATTGGTGAAATGGAGTCAAACATTAGGTTGCACCTACCACAGCCTCCTCACTGTGAGGCTCACGCTTGCTCCCTCTGCCTCCCGGAATCCTTTTGGAGACAGAAAGGCTCTGGATCTCCCAAACAGTCTCCAAACTGCAAAACACAGTTGCAGAAACAGATTCAAGAAGATAAACAAATGTAAAATAATAATAACAACAATAATAATCATAAAAATAATAATAATACTTAATATAATAAAAATACTTTATTGATCCAGAGTGGAAAATTCCTTTATTGTAGCAGCAACATTTGAAAACACACCTAGCAGTGTGCAGACTTAACTAATAACGAGGTACAGAATAATAATATACACAATGATGTACCAATATGCAATAATAATGTATGAAATAATAAGCAGAGACTATTGCACTGCGATGTGTGTTCTCCTGTCGCACAGAGATGAACTGTTGTATTTGCTTATTGGATTTGGTAGGTGAGATTTTCTGTAACCGTCCTTGTGCCAGCGGAGTTGATGAGTCTGTTTGAAAAGGTGCCCCGCTGCCTGTTGGAGAGGATGTGCCAGACCTTCCATAATGGATAACAGTTTGTTTAGTTACTTCCTCTCCACCACTAACTGAAAAGACTCCGGGTTGTGGCCAAGGACTGATGCAGCCTTTCTGATGGGTCCTGCTCCCCCAACATAAAGCCGCAAAGAAGACTGCACTCTCTACACCAGACTGGTAAAAGATCTCCGATATTCTGCTGCACACTTTGAAGGATCTCAGCTTCCATAGAAAATAACCGTACCTCCATGTTTGCTGGAGAAATTGTGGAAATCAAAATGCAAACCATTATCATATTTTCTGGGAATGCCCCGTTATCAAAGATTATTGGAGGGGGATACACAATGCCCTACAAGGCATCTTTAAATGTGAAATACCCTTAGAGAGTAAGACCATATATTTTGGATATATACCTCAAGAATGGTTGAAAAGAGATAAATATTTAATGAATATACTGTTGGTGGCTGGTAAAAACGACACTTACTAGGAAATGGTTATCATAGGAGAGCCCAACTTTAAATACATGGATGGAAATTACAATGGGACATTTACAAAATGGAGAAGATAACAACATCTGTTAATCATAAGTTGGAACAAATTGATTCATACCGGGAAAAATGGTTTAACGACATAACACCTCATAGGCTTGAATTTATCCTCACAAATCAATGGATATGTTGTAAAAAAAAGATCACTCCCTACTTGTACATAGTTTTCTCCTTTCGCTTGTTCTTTCTTTCCTCTCTTTTCTATGAGTGTACACCTCAGATAAATATTATGTGGAGATTTGTGGCATATATGACTATGTGATATATATGTACAATTTCTGAAATACATCTTATGGAAATGTTTGTTTGACAATGAACTTCAATAAAACATAAATTACTAAAAAAAAGGCAATAGAATCTGCTCCTCCCCTTCTTGTAAACAGCCTTGGTGGTTTTCCAGACGTCCTGTGTCAAGGTGAGCACCCAAGTGTTTGTATTCCTCCAGCACCAGAACTGTTACACGGGGGCGACAGAGGAGAACCCAAGTGCAGGATACTGGCATGTCAACTCAGTTGGGGAGGCTGGCGTAGACCTGAACGTAGAACAGGAAACCAGAGGGATCTTGACAAGGAGATGGGATTCACAGGGACTCTCTAGAAACTAGAGCGGAACTTAGAATCGGAACAGGGAACGAAGTCCCACTCTAGAATTGACCAATGAACTGGCAACCTGTGATAGAGTCGCCATCGTTATTTATTTCCCAGTCTCTGATGAGAGCCAGATGTACAGTAATTGGGTAACTAGCAGCAATTGACTGAAATTGGGGCATGATCAGGGAGAAAGAAGTGTTAAAGGAGAATGGCCAATCGGAACCATGACAGGAACAACTTCTCCCAGAATGTACCCAGGACCTGTCACAGTCCTCTTCCTCCTAAAACCAATCACCATCTCCCTGGTTTTTCTCCCACACCACTCCACAAACTTGTCCACCAGTTTTCTGTACTCTGACTCCTGCCCATCCCTGATACAAACAACCACCGCAGAGTCATCAGACAACCTCTGCAAGTGATAAGACTCAGATTTGTACTGGAACTTGGAGGTGTACAGTGTGAACAGAAACAGAGGCAGGACAGTCCCTTGTGGCTCTTGAGTGCCATTCACCACCATCGCAGACACAGTACTATCCATCTGCTCAGACTGGAGTCTATCTGTCAGGTAGTCAGTAATCCATGATATGGGGTTTGTTCACGTGAACTGTCTGCAACCCAGATATAAAGAAGGAGTGAAAGGAGACAAAGAAATAAATGGAGTGAAGTAAATAGTTAATGCAGAAGATGTTGACTGTGGGAACATTGTATGCAGGCACCATCTTGACCAGAAGTCCTCACCTGCCTCAATCTGTGGCCACTTTATTTGGCACAGCTGTACACCTGCTTGTTAATGCAAATATCTCATCAGCCAATCATCTGGCAGCAACTCAATGCAAAAAGCATAGAGGCATGGTCAAGAGGTTCAGTTACTGTTCAGACCAAACATCAGAATGGATTAGAAATGTGATCTAATTGACTTTAGCCGTGGAATGATTGTTGTTGCCAGACAAGGTGGGTTGATGATCTCCTGGGATTTCACTCACAACAAGTTTACAGACTATAGTGTGAAAAACAAACAAAAAAAGAAAATCCAAAGAGCGGCAATTCTGGGTGAAAATGCCTCGATAATGAGTGAGGTCAGAGGAGAATGGCCAGACTGATTAAAGCTGACAGGAAGGAGGCAGTAATTCAAATAGCCACATGCTACAGTAGAGATGCGCAGAACAAAGAACAATACAGCACAGCACAGGCGATTTGGCCCACAATGTTGTACCAACCCTTAAACCCTGCCTCCATATAACACTCCACCTTAAATTTCTCCATATACCTCTCTAGTAGTCTTTTAAATTTGACTAGTGTATCTGCCTCCACCACTGACTCAGGCAGTGCATTTCACGCACCAACCACTCTCTGAGTAAAAATCCTTCCTTTAATATCCCCCTTGAACTTTCCTCCCCTTACCTTAAAGCCATGTCCTCTTGTATTGAGCAGTGGTGCCCTGGGGATGAGGCGCTGGCTGTCCACTCTATCTATTCCTCTTAATATCTTGTATACCTCTATCATGTCTCCTCTCATCCTCCTTCTCTCCAGAGAGTAAAGCCCTAGCTCCCTTAATCTCTGATCATAATGCAAGAAGAGTAGCTCTGAATGCATAACGCGTTGATCCTTGAAATAGATGGGCTACAGCAGCAGAATACCAGGAGAATACACTCCGTAGTTATGACAGGAGGTACCTAATAACGTGGCCACTGAGTGTATATTGGAATAGGGCCTGAGGACTGCAGCGGAACAGAGGGGCCAAGAATTACAAGA
Source organism: Hypanus sabinus (assembly GCF_030144855.1). Taxonomy (NCBI): domain Eukaryota; kingdom Metazoa; phylum Chordata; class Chondrichthyes; order Myliobatiformes; family Dasyatidae; genus Hypanus; species Hypanus sabinus. Next base: position 13,831,791 of record NC_082707.1, on the reverse strand, counting down.
GCACACTGTAGTGTGCTGAGCATGACACCACCTGTTGGAAGGGTGGTGAAGAGGTTTGGCATCAGTCTGGGTTCTGAGTACAGGATTTGGGACATTATGTCACAGTTGTACATGGTGTTGGTGAGGCCACACTTGTAGCATTGTGTACCCTTTTGGTCCCCTGCTTCAGCAAAGACATTGTTAAACAGTGCAGAGAATTTCACTGGGATATTGCCAGGACTTGAGTGCCTGAGGTACAGGGAGAGGTTTGAAAGTGGGGATCTTTATTCTTTGGAATATAGGAGATAGATGGTGATCTTTCAGAGGAGTATATAATCATGAGGGGCATAGACAGGGAAGGGAGACTAGAGGCAGAGATTTAGGGTGGGAGGGAAGTGATTTAAAAGGGACTTTAGGGACAATTTCTTCATGCAGAGGGTGGTGAGTTTATGGAACGAGCTGCCAGAGGAAGTGCTCGAGGCAGGTACAATAACAACATTTTGAGTCTATGGATACGAACAGTTTAGAAGGAAATGGGTAAAACTCAGACAAATGAAACTAGTTTGGTGGGCACCATGAGCCAGTTGGACCATAGGGCCTGTTTCCATGCTCTATCATGTCCAAATATAAGTTCCAGTTCAAGTTCAGTTTATTGTCATTCAACTGTATGCATGCGAAATGACATTCCTCTGGACCAATGTGAACAACGAGTACATACAACTGCACCTCACACACATAAATTAATATTACCACAAATAAATTAACAAATAATGAAGTGTGTTTATGACACAAGTTGAAAAGTAAACAGTATAACACCACTGGCATTTCACAAGTGATGAGACCTGGGTGGTGCAGGGAGGTCAGTAGGTCTCAGAGCCTGGGGGAAGAAGCTGTTCCCATCCTAACAGTCCCTGTCCTCATGATACAGTACCTCCTACCTAATGGTAGGGGGTCAAACAGATTGTTGGACAGATGGGACAAGGTTAAGTGCCCTGTGTAAGCAGCATTCCTGATAAATATCTCTGATGGATGGAAGAGAGACCCCAGCGATCCTCTCAGCAGTCCTTGCAGTTCTTTGTAGGGATGCCTTACAATTCCTGTAGCAGAGGGTGATGCAGCTGGTCAGGACACCCTTGATGTGCTCCTGTAAAAATGGGTTAGAGTGTTGGGGGTGTGGACCCTCACTCAACTCAGTCTCCTCAGGAAGTGGAGACGTTGCTGTGCTTTCATGACCAAAGAGGTAGTGTTGAGGGACCAAATGAGATTGCCCGATAAGTTCACTCCTTTTGGTTTAGGTGGGTGACAACTTACTGGTAGTTCAAAAGGAAAGGAATTTGGCTAATGTTGCACACTTGGACACGAAAGGGACTTCCAGGCGTGCAAAAGTTTAAAATAACATCTTTATTTACCTTTCTGGAAATACCGGAACGCAAGCGCATCGGCTTACCATACAATCTGTGGGGCTGTTCCCAAATACTCTACACATGCGCACTGCCGTCCCCCGGGACCCCTCAGCTGCCCCCAAGTGCCTGTACAGGCTTTGCTCCTCGTAACCATCAATTAACCTACTAAAATATTACCTTTGCTAATGCAACTGAACATTAATCAAATTGTGAATAAAGAAAATAACAAGCCAAAACAACAAAAATAATATGACCATCATATAAGGAAATTAGGGGGGTATCCAGTGTCCATTAATATTCTCCACATTACTATAGGTCCCACATTAATAACATTATTATTAACACCTTTTCTTAGGCAAATTGTGGTAAACTATCACCACAGACATTGAAGGTGCGAGCGAAGACAAAGCTGATTGGAAGGATGAGCCGTGCTGGTGCATTGCAAGATCAAAGTGTAACATGTTCAAGAAGGGGTTGCAGATGGAGCTGGAGCGAGTGATTTGGAGAGGAGGAGTTGAAGCAAAGAGGCTTCAATGCCTGTTCAATTAACTTGGATCGTACTAAGTGCTGAATCCATTTGGAGAGTTGAGAACGGCTTCAGGCTGGGTGGCGACGTCTAGGCCAAGAGTGTATCACTGTGGTAGGGCCCGGGTCCTAATGTGAGACATGATCCGCTGTTTGGACAATTTAAACACAGGCCTAGATAGACAGGGAAGGCAAGGTGTTGGGTCTGGAGGTGAGGGTTGGGCCAATATCGTGATATGATGAACTGAGACAAAGGCTTTGGGTCTATTCCAGGCTGTTTCAGGGATTCGGATCTAAGCACTCAATTTGTTTCTGAATGCTGTTCCTCACTGCTATTGTTTGCATGGTTTGTGCTTTTTCTCTTCTCTCTGCGCGTTGGTGGGGTGTTGGTCTTCAGTTTTTTTTTCATTGGTTCCTTCGGGTTTCTTGCTTTGTGGCTGCCTGTGAGCAGACAAACCTCAAAGTTCTGCAATTTATACATACTTTGATAATAAATGTACTTTGAATTTTTGAACTTTGAATCCTAGAAAATTGGGGCTCCTAACTCCCTCCACTGAGAGTTGTAAGTTCAGTGATGAGTGGTCTACCTACACCTTCCTGAAGTCCACAATCATCATTTCTTCAGTACACATAGTTACGATACAGCACATATAGTAATGATTCAGCACAACACAGTCGCAAATTAATATTTACATGTCACCAGCCCGAAAATTGACGGTGCAAGGGACATTGTCCTGGTGCCAAGTTTCTATAAGAACAGTTGCAGATGCAGATGAAGGCACTCCAGTTTGTTTTTCACTGGAGAGTAGCACTGACAGGGGAGCTGGCCTGCAGGGTTCAGCCTTTTAACCTTACACATCTTCTAGTCTGTGTTCTCTGCTTCCAGCACCTCCTCCCCTGGCCGGCTGTAACCCTCTATTGGAATGTTCTCCACATGACCCAGGGAAAGAGGTTCAGGAGCCTGAAGACACACATTTCAGGAACACCATCTCCCACTCCACCGTCAGATTTCTGAATGGTCCATGAAGCCATGAACATTTCCTTGTCATTTTGCTCTCTTTTTGCACTGTTTATTTGTTTTTATATATCTTGTGATAAATTATAGTAATTTCTAACATGTCACACTGTACTGCCTGAACCTAATGAAGTGACCACTGACTGTAAGTACCTTGATGAATAAAAAGAGAAAGAGAGTGCAGAATGTGGTTTCACAGTGACAGAGAAGGTGCAGTGCAGGTGGACTGTAAGGCACAAGGCCATGACAACAGAATGGGAGATCAAGAGTCAGCTGCCTGTAAGGAGTTTGTTCGTTCTCCCTGTGACCACGTGGGTTTCCTCCAGATGCTTTGGTTTCCTCTCATGTTCCAAAGATGTACCAGTTAATTGGTCACTGTAAATTGTCCTGTGATTTGACTAGGGTTAAATCGGGGCATTGCTGGGCAGCTTGGCTCGAAGGGTGGGAGGGCTATATGGCAATAAGTAAACAAACAAACAGAGTTCCCTGCGAAATGACTTCTTTGTGTTCTGTGAGTGGACTGTGGCGACGCCTGCTGGCAGTTGCCTGTATGTGCAGTCCAGTGAAAGAGACTGCAGAGGGCTGTAGATGCTTTATTTTAATTTCATTTAGAGATACAGCACAGTAATCGGCCCAACGAGTCCGTGCCGTCCAGTCTCAGTCATGTGACTAATTAACCTACTAACCTGTACATCTTTGGAATGTGGGAGAAAACCGGAGCATCCGGAGGAAACCTATGCGGTCACAGGGAAAACATAGAAACTCCTTACAGACAGCGGCAGGAATTGAACCCGGGTTGTTGGTGTTGCTTAGCATTATGGTAATTGCTACGTGATCTTGCTGCCCAGCACGTGAATTCTTCACGGTAGCATTAGCATTATCACGCCACTTTTGATGTTAAGGAGATGTCGGAAATTTGACCGAATGTCTGATCGTAGGGAGGCTGAGAAGGTTAATTCTGGAGCTCAGTGCTCAAGTCACTGAAGGTATTACTAGTGCTGGTGTGGTGGTATACCTGAGAGCCAAACTGTACAGTGTTAAAGAGCACTCCCACTCTGACACGTCCTCCTCCATTGCGGTGATGAGACCAAACTTGTGCTGCTGCTGGAGACCATCCACACCATTCTAAATGGAGACAAAATTCAAAAATCTGAAGTGCAAAGGGTCTTGGGAGTCCTGGTGCAGAATTCTCTAAAGGTTAATTTGCAGGTTGTGTCTGTGGTGAGGAAGGAAAATGCAATGTTAGCATTCATTTCACGAGGACTAGAATATATAAACAAGGATGCAATGTTGAGTCTTTATAAAGCACTGGTGAGGCCTCACTTGGAGTATTGTGAGCAGTTTTGGGCCCCTTATCTTAGAAAGGATGTGCTGAAACTGGAGAGGGTTCAAAGGAGGTTCATGAAAATGATTTGAGGATTGAATAGCTTGTCATATGAAGAGTGTTTGATGGCTCTGGGCCAATATTCACTAGAATTCTGAAGAGTGAGGTGTGACCTCATTGAAACCTATTGAATGGTGAAAGGCTGATGCACCATCAATAACTCTCAGAAACAGGAAGTGAACGATAGGCTTTTATTAGCAGCAAAAGGGAGCACAACATCTCGGAGACTGAGGGAGGAGCAGTGCCCCAATCGCCTTTATACAGGGGTCTGTGGGAGGAGCCACAGGAGCAGTCAGCAGAGGGGCGTGTCCAGACAGGTATACGTAGTTTACCACAAAGGCCTTGCTAGAGTGAATGTGGAGAGGATGTTTCCTATGACGGGAGAGTCTAAGACCAGAGGACATGCCTCAGAATAGAAGAGAGTCCTTTTAGAATGGAGGTGATGAGGAATTTGTTTAGCCACATGGTGGTGGATCTGTGGAATTCTTTGGCACAGGCGCCTTTATGTATATTTAAGGCAGAACTTGACAAATTCTTGATTGGTCAGGATGAAAGGATACGGGGAGAATTTCTATTTTTGCATGATTTTTAATCTATTCAATAAATGTATACAGTAATTTATTTATTAATTAATTATTTTTGCTTCTTCTTCTATATCATGTATTGCAAGGAACTGCTGCTGCTAAGTTAACAAATTTCATTTCACATGCTGGTAATAAGAAACCTGATTCGAATTCTGAAGGCAGGAGACTGGGGCGAAGAGAAAAATTGGATCCGCCAGGATGAAATAGCAGACAGACTCGATGGGCCAAACTGCCTAATTCTACTCCTATTTCTTATGGTCTCATGATAAAATAGCTCAAAGTCAGCTTTGTTTCCTGAAGGAGAAACCTTGCCTGACATAGTTGTTAGAATTCTTTGAGGAAATAACAGGCAGGGTAATCAAAGGAGAGTCAGTGGATGCCGTTTACTCGCATTTTCAGAAGGACTTTGACTAGGTGCCACACATGAGATTGCTTAACAAGTTAAGAGTACATAGTATTACAGGAAAGATATTAGCATGGATAGAAGATTGGCTGACTGGCAGAAAGCAAAATGTTGGAATAAAGGGGACCTTTTCTGTTTGGCTGCCAGTGACTAGAGGTGTTCCACAGGAGTTGCTGTTGGAACCACTTCTTTTCACGTTATTTGAATGACATTTGAATGTCAAAATTGATAGCTTTGTTGGCCAAGTTTGTGGATCGCACAAAGATAGGTGGAAGGGTAGGTAGTGTTGAGGAAATAGAGTCTGCAGAAGGACTTAGACTGACTAAGAGAATGGACAAAGAAGTGGCAAATGGAATAAAGTCTAGGGAACTGTATGGGAATGCACTTTGGTAGAAGGAATAAATGTGTAGACTATTTTCTTAATTGGAAACAAATTCAGAAAACAGAGGTGCACAGGGACTTGGGTGTCTTTGAACAGGATTCCTTAAAGGTTAACTTACAGGTTGAGTTGATAAGGAAGACAAATGTGATGTCAGCATTCATTTTGAGGGGAATGGGATATAAGAGCAAATATGTGATGCTGAGGCATTATAAATCATTTGTCACATCATAGTTGGAGTATTGTGAGCAGTTTTGGGCCACTTATCTAAGAAAGGATGCCTTGGCATTGGAGACGGTCCAGAAAAGGTTTGCAAGAATAACCCCAGGAATGAAAGGGTTAATATATGAGCAGAATTTGATGACTGTTGACTTGTACTCTCTGGAGTTTAGAAGAATGGTGGGGGGGGAGGGTGAGGAATCTCATTGATCCATATCGAATGTTGAAAGTCCTCAATAGAGTGGACATGGAGAGGATGTCTCCATTAGTGGGCAAGTTTAGGACCAGGAGGCACAACCTCAGAATAGAATGACAATCCTTTAGTATGGAGATGAAGAGGAATTTCTTTGGAATACTTTCTTTTATTATTCGAGGCACTGAGTTCAAAAGTCAGGATGTTATGGTGCAACTTTATAAAACTCTGGTTAGGTCACATCGGAGTATTGTATACACTTCTGGTTGCCTCATTATTGGATTGACGTTGGGGCCTCGGACAGGGTGAAGAAGAGGTTTGCCAGGATGCTGCTTGGCTTTGAGGGCATTTGCTAACACGTGAGACTGGATAAACTTGGGTTGTTTTCTCTGGAGTGTTGCAGGCTGAGTGGAGATCTGATAGAAGTTTTCTGGATTACGAGAGGCATAGAGTGGACAGGGAGTCTTTCTGTCCTCTAGAGGGTGGAATTCATTGCCACAGGTGGCTGTGGAGGCAAAATTATTGGGATATTTAAAGTGGAGGTTGACAGTTTTTTGATTAGTGTGAGTATCAAAGGTTAGGGGAGAAGGCAGGTGAATGGGGTTGTGAGGGATAATAAATCACTCATGAAGGAATGGTGGAGCAGACTCAATAGGCCGAATGTCTTAATTCGGCTCCTTCAGAACAAAGAACAGTATAGTAACTGGCCATTCGGCCCACAATTTTATGCCAATCCAGCTAAAAAGCAAATCAAAAACACACAAGCATTAATCCCTCCTACCTACACCATGCCCATATCCTTCCACATTCCTTATATCCTTGTGCCCATCCAAACGTCTCTTAAAACACTCTAATCTATTTGCCTCTACCACTATACCAGGATGCACATTCCAGGCATCCAATGCTCTGAGTAAAAATTTACCCCTCACCTCTCCCTTGAACTTAATCCCTTCAACTTCAATGCATGCCCTCCAGTATTATATACTCCCTGTCCACTCTATCTATGCCTCTCATAATCTAGTAAACCTCCATCAGATCTCCCGTCAGCCTGCAACACTCCAAAATTCTCTTATCTTTCCGCCCCTGTCCTTCCTTCTAACAGGAAGATATCTTTCCTGTACATTGTGCAATTTATCTTTAAACATCCTCCAAACGTTTGATCTGAACTTGCCAGAGAAAAGTTGTTCCCAATTAACGCTTCTTAGTTTCTGCCTAATGCCCTCATACTTTAAAATTCTCCCACAAGTACCATACCTATCCTTATCAATAGCTATCCTGAGAGTTAAGGTGTTGTGGTCACTATTCCCACTGAAAGGCGAGTCACTTGGCCAGGCTCATTACCCAACACTAGGTCCAGTACAACTCCTCTTCACCTTGGACGGTCGACATGTTGATTTAAGAAATATTCCTGGATACAATTAACAAATTTAGACCCATAAATTTACACTAAGAAGGTGCCAGTTTATATTAGGAAAGTTGAAATCCCCTATCTGTCCCTCAATGTCCCGATGGCTATTAGGGGGTCTGTAGTACAATCCCATCAGTGTAATTGCACCCTTCCTATTCCTGAGTTCCACCTGAATAAACTCACAGTCTGACCCCTCCATTATGTCTCCCCTGAGTTTAGTTGTGATATTGTCCGATTAGTAGTGCAACTTCACCCCCTCTTTTACCTCCTCCTTTATCTTTTCTAAAACTTTGAAAACCTAGTACCTTAATTTCCTTTTCCTGTCCCTCTCTCAACCAAGTTTCATATGGTCTTATTGTCTTCTTGTCTTATGATTGAACAACCTCTTTCAGTGTTACAGTAGGTATAGCATTGATATTAAAACCTATCTGAAGTCATATGTCAAATGCAATTTGCCGTCTTTATTTTATTCTTATTTTCCGATACAGTGCAAAGTAGCCCTTTACAGCCCTTTGAACCAAGCCACCCCACCAACCCCTGACAAACTCAATTAACCCTAAACTAATCATGGGGCAATTTACAATGAGCTATTAGCCTACTTGATACATCTTTGGTCTGTGGGAGGAAACCAGAACACCTGGTTAAAACCAACGCATACCACACATAGGATGTACAGACTCCTTACAGATCGCGCCAGAATTTAATTCCAAACTCTGGAATTCTCTGAGCTGTACTAATATCATGCTAATCACTACATCACCAGGATGCCCAGAGGATCTTCACTGGGCCCAGCATGTAAGTGCAATTACAAAGAAGGCACAGCAGCACCTCTACTTTATTGGGTTTGCAAACTTCTATAGGTGCACGGTGGAGAGTATACTGACTGGTTGCATCACAGCCTGGTATGTAAACAGCAATGTCCTTAAACAGAAAAGCCTACAATACGTAGTGGATACAGCTCAGTCCATCCCTTCCCACCACTGAGCACATCTACAAGGAGCAGTGTTGCAGGAAACCAGCATCCAGCATCCAGGACCCCCACCATCCAGGCCGCACTTTCTTCTCATGACTGCCATGAGGAACAAGATGCAAGAACCTTAGGTCCCACACCACCAGGTTCAGCAACATTTATTACCCCTCAACCATCAGGGAGTGGATAACTTCATTCACCCCAACACAGAGGTCCCAGCTTATTCCATAACCTACGGACTCACTTTCAAGGATTCGATACAACTAATTTTCTCAATATTATTTACTACTGATTTATCTATTATTATTTTTTTTGTGCTAGGACAATTTGTTGAATTTTGCACATTGGTTGGTTGTCCATCTTTGTGTGTAGCTTTTCACTGATTCTGTTGTGTTTCTTTGTATTTACTGTGAAACCCCTCAAGAAAATGGATCTCAGGCTAGTATGTGGTGACATATACATGTGAAATAATTTTACTTTGAACATTCAGCTGTAATACCTTATTCTGCATTGTTGTTTTTCCCTTGTACTACCTCAATGTACTGTACTGATGTAGGGAGGTGGTCTGTGTGGACAGTACACAAAGTTTTTCACTTTCCCTGTGACAATGATAAAGCAATTTACCTGGTTAATGTGAACAGTTTTTAATTGGGTGCTCTAGGTGGTGAGGAATTGTTTCATGCATTACCTTTGGGTCAGCATCTTACCTCTGGAGCCCCCAGACTGCTCAGGTGCTCTTTTGTCTAATTTTCCTGACCTTTGTGCATATTATAATCACAGGAGACTGCTCTCCCTAAATTAATATTAAGTTTTTATTAAAGTCTGAATGCTCTGTGGCTTTAGATCCGTCGGGTGTTACCAAAATAATGAGGTTTTCAAAATAGATGAGCCTCCAAGGCAGATAAACAACACAAAATAATATACTTTAAAATAAAACTATTCTGATACCAGGTCCCACATGGAGTTAGGTTGCCCAAACTTGCCAAAGTTTGCCATGTGTCCACCAGATTCGGAATGAAAATGGTGTTGAAAAATTGAAAAGGAGATTTCAAAAGGCAACAATAAAAACTCAGATGCACAAGCGGTTCTGCAGATGTTGGAAATCTTGAGCAACATCTATGGAAAGGGATGAGCAGCCAACGTTTCAGGCCGAAACGCTTCAATAAAAGCCCCTTTGAATCAGTTCAGAATCAGCATGGAATTTGTTGTTTTGAGGCAGCAGTACCATGCAGTATCACAAAATTAATATATTACAAAAAGAACACCCAAAAGATAAATTAAATAATGAAGAAAGAGAGGAAAGCAGTGAGGTAGTGTTCTTTGCTTTGTGGACAATTCAGAAATCTGATGGTGGAGGCAAAGAAGCTGTTTCTGAATCACTGAGTGTGGGTCTTCAGGCTCCTGTACCTCTTCCTTGATGGTAGTAATGAGAAGCGGGTACACTCTGGATGCTAAGGATCCCTAATGATGCACACATTAATCCAAGTGCGACCTCAGTAGCATCTTATACAACTGCAACGTAATGATCCAACTCCTATACTCAATGCCCTGATTAAGAGCACAACTCTCCTCGCCATAAAGGACATAGAATCATAGAGTCATAGAAAACTATAGATCAGAAACAGGCCCTTTGGCCCAACTAGTCTGTGCCAAACCATTTAAACTGCCTACTCCCATCGACCTGCACCCATAGCACTCCATACCCCTCCCATCCATGTACCTATCCAAACTTCTCTTAAGAGTTGAAATCAAAACCCCACCCACCACTTGAGCTGGCAACTCATTCCACACTCTCACCACCCTCTGAGTGCAGAAGTTTCCACTCATGTTCCCCTTAAACATTTCACCTTTCACCTTAAGCCATGACCTCTAGTTCTAGTCTCACCTTACATCAGTGGGAAAAGCCTGCTTGGATTTGCCCTATCTATACCCCTCATAATTCTGTATACCTCTATCAAATCTCCCCTCAATCTTTTACGTTCTAGTGAATGAAGTTCTAACCTGTTCAATCATTCATCCAGCAATATCTGCGTAAATTTTCTCTGTACTCTTTCAAACTTATGTATCTCTTGTGTAGGTAGAGGAGCAAAAACTGCACACAATACTCCGAATTTGGCCTCACCAATGTCTTACTCAATGTCTTCGAGAATATTCCTCAAGAAGTCAGCACTCATCCTTAAAGACCCTCAGCTTATGGGACATTCTTTCTTCTCATTACTATGATTGGGGAGGAGGAGCCTGAAGACCCACATTGAACATTTTAGCAATGGCTTTTTCTGAACAGTCCATGAACACAACCTCATTATTCATCTTTTGCACTATTTATTTATTTTTGTAACACAGTAATTTTTATGTCTTGCACTGTACTGCTGCTGAAAGGACTTCTGTCAGTGATATTAAACTCAGTTTTGATTCTGATTCTGAATATAATGAATGTCAGCATGTCAAACACCTTACTGACTGCCTGTGTTGCCACATTCAGCGAACTATGCACCTACACCAATAGGGCTCTCTGTTTCACCATGAATTGTGCTGACCGTGGGTATGCTACATGTTGCTGGTGGAATTCTGGGGGCAGATGTGAAGTGCATTTACCTTCTCAGCTGACTGCATCATCAGGTGGTGATAGGTGCACTTTCAAGATTTTTAAAGATTTGATTTATTTGTCAGATGTGCATCAAAACACCTAAACACACAGTAGAAAGCATCATTTTGCATAATTGACAAATACAATATGAATATGTGCTGGGGGCAGCTCACAAGTGACACCAACAACAACATACCCACAACTTACTAACCAAAACCCGCACGTCTTTGGATTGTGGGCAGAAACAGGAGTACCCATGTGGTCCCAGGGAGAATGCACAAAATCTTTACATGTTGGGCTCAAAATTGAGTCCAAAAGTGGAGTGAGGGGAACAGGGTGGATGGTAATTAGATGCACTGAGGCTCATCTAGTGCACAGGGACAAATTGTAATGTATCATGGGCAGAAGATAACCTGCCATTCTCAGCAGAAATGCTGACTAAACTTTGTTTGGCATGATCATTTCTCCAAAATGTCTTTATCTAGAAGAGTAGGTCTTTTAAAGACTAAAGATCAAAGATTAAAGATTAAAGAACTTGTACAGTGAAACACTAAAATGCGTTGTTTATATTAATGGCCAAAGCAGCCTAAGGATGTGCTGGGGCAGCCCCTGAGTGCCGTCAACACAGTATGCCCACAACTTATTTACCCTAATCCGTATGCCCTTGGAATGTGGGAGGAAACCCACATGGTCACAAGGAGTACGTACAAACTCCTTACAGACAGTGGCAGGAATTGAACCTGGATCATTGAAAAGTAAGAACGCAATTGGGGAAAAAAACACCAAGTCCATTTTAACGTAAAGTGATCCAGGTGGTTATAGTGTTGCTAAACTGTAGTGACGGGGTTTTGCCAGCTGGTTCAAGATGGGGAGGTACAGCAGCGTAGTCGTCAGTGTAACACTATTACAGCACCAGACATTCGGGTTCAAATCCTGGTGCTGCTGATATGGAGTTTGTATGTTCTCCCCATGACTGAGTGACTTTGTGCTGGGAGCTCTGGGTTCCTCCCACGTTGCAAGGTATTACAAGTTAGTAGGTTAATGGTCACATGTGAAACCCCTTTTTACTAGCCATCTCTAGAGATGTGGCTTGTTGGCCCCTCACTAACAACTACGGAGTCAACAGTGATAAAACCACCTTTATCAGGCTCCGTATGTCTAGGGTCGATATGACTTGGGTCCCACCAAACCCGGGAAGTTGGGATGTCTCGCCCGCTCCAATCCTGATCTGAGTGAATCACTCATCAGTAAGAAATAACAGATCGTACATGGCATACAATTATAAAGGAAGTATATTTATAAATTTCCCCTTTATCGAACAATTAATAGGAAAAGAAACTGAAAAAATATAAAGGGCCCATTACAGTTAACCCAGTCCAAATGTGCACATAAGTTGGAGCTCATCCTGAAGTTGTCTTTGATTCATGTGCAGGACCCATGGTCTGCATGAAAGCACACACCAGCTTCCGAATGTCGCTCGAAACAGAGATGGCATCCTCAGCTATCCTCCCTCCGTCCTCTCCCAGCTCCCACCTAAAGAACCTCAATCCACACCAGTGTCCGTCACAAAAACCTCCCTGCCTAGCATTCTCTGGACTCTTCTCACAATCCCACCATCCTGACTGGATGACACTACATTCCTAAGCATGAACATCACAACTCCTTATCTTTAACTCAAGCCCAACCATGCCGAAAGCAGAACCGACTGCAGTTACAGAACTGCTAAAATAAAATATCTACAGCACAGCAGTACAGATCATAATCAGGGCATTGCACATGTGTATAACTGGGTGGTGTGGGCATGTTGGGGTGTAAGAGCCTGTAACTGTGCTGTATGTATAAATAAAATAAAAATAAAGGAAACCCAATAGTTGAAAGGAAGTAGTTGTTCCTGAACCTGATATTATGGGTTTCAGCCTTCTATACCTCCACCTCAATGGCAGCTGCAAGGAGAGGGCATGGCCTGGATGATGGGGACCTTTGATGATGGATGTTGCCTTCCTGAGGCATCGCCTCCTGTAGGTACTACCAATAGTGGGGAGGAATGTGTCAGTGATATACTCGGTATTTTCTACTTTCTAAATGGGGAGAAAGTTCAAAAATCAGAGGTGCAAAGGGACTTGGGAGTCCTAGTGCAGGATTCCCTCAAGGTTACTTTGCTGGTTGAGTCAATGGTAAGGAAGGCAAATGAAATGTTAACGTTCATTTCAAGGGGACTAGAATTTAAAAGTAAGGATGTAATGCTGATGCTTTATAAAGCTTTGGCCAGACACACTTGGAATATGGTAAACAGCTTTGGGCCCGTTGTCTATGAAATGATGTGCTGGATTTGGAGAAGGGTTCAGTGGATGTTCAGGAAAATAATCCCAGGAATGAAAGGGTTAACAGATACGGTGCATTTGATGACTCTACGTCTCTGCTTGCCGGAGTTTAGTAGAATGGGGCTGGGGGCGGGGTGGGAATCTCATTGAAACCTGTTGAATATTCAAAGGACAAGACAGAGTGGATAAGGAGAGGACGATTCCTATAGTGGGGGAGTCCAGTACAAGAGGGTACAGCCTCAGAATAGAAGGATGTCTCTTTAGAACAGAGATAAGGAGGAATTTCTTTAGCCAGAGGATAGTGAATCTGTGGAATTCAAGCCATTGGGTATATTTAAAGTGAAAGCTTGGTAGATTCTTGAATAGTAAGGGTGTCAAAGGTTCTGGGGCAAAGGCAGGATAATGGGGTTGGGGGTTATAATAAATCAGCCATGATGGAATTGTGGAACAGACCAGATGGGCTGAATGTCCTAATTCTGCCTCTGTGTCTTAAGGCCTTATGGAGTCCCACAATTTTCTGCAACTTCTCTGCAATCAGATTGTGCTTTGACCATGACCTTTTCCTTTACCAGATTCAGTACAGTGATTCCTATGTTACAATAATACATTCTCATTTCACAATTGCTCTGTCGTTTTTATCTCCAATAACCTGTCACCTTCATTTTGTATAAAAGATCAAACTCCTGCCACCTTATTGATCGAGCTGTTCTACTCTTGATGGGATATTGTGGTCTCTATCTCTGTCACCATTTCGGCTTCTGAGAATCAGATTGCGTTCAGAAACAAAATCAGATTTATTACCACTGACTTACATGCCCCTGCCAGTCCTGATGAATTGTCTCAGACCGAAATATTGACTGTTTCCTCCCCTCCATTGATGCTTCCTGACCTGCTGAGTTCCATCTGCATTTTGTGTGTGCTGTTGATGAATTCCAGCAACTGCAGAATCTCCAGTGTCCGCTGAGTGCACGTTTATGGTCTTCTGCACATGTAGTCCATCCACTTCAAAGTTTGACATGTTGTGCATACAGAGATGGTCTTCTGCACGTCACTGTTTTAACGTGTGGTTATTTAGGTTAGAGTGAACTTCCTGACAGCTTGAACTAGTCTGGTCATTCCCCTTGGACTCCTCTCATGAACGAGGGGCTTTTGCCCACTGAACTGGATTTTTTTTTTGTTTTTCGCACCATTCTCTGCAAACTCTAGAGAATGTTGTGCATAAATATCCCAAGAGATCAGCAGTTTCTGAGACTCTCAAACTACCCTGTCTGGCACCAACAATCATTCCACAGTCATAGTCACTCACAGTAGATCACATTTCTTCTCCATTCTGGATGTTTGGTCTGATCAGCAAATGAACCTCTTGGCCATATCTGCATGCTTTTATGCATTGACCAGCTGCTCATTAGATATATGCATTAATGAGCAGGTGTACAGTGTAGCTAATAAAGTGACCACAGAGTATAAGAAATCTCACGTTCTTCTACTAGGTTACATTCACTGTCACTCCCCATCCCACTTCTTCTTGGGTCTATCCTTCAAAAGTCTTTTGTTGACTTACAGCAGCATTTATAAATTTCCAATCATCTTCTCCCCAATCCTCTATTCTGGAAGCAATATTACACCTGCCAGTTGGGTAAAAAGCTGCAGAGAGTAATGGATTCTGCCCTATACATCATGAGGACTACCCTCCTCACTATCAGCGGTATTTCAGGAGTCACTGCCTCAACAAAAGTAACATCTTAATCAAAGATTCCTAACATCTTCGTGCAGCTATCATCAAGCAGGAGGAATAGAAACCTGAAATCTGTCACCATCACAGCTACTGCTCTTCAATCACTCAGTTCTTGACCGACTCATTTACTTAAAGCCATCACCCCTTCTGGGGCATAGGCCACCAAGAGCAGCTCGCCAGAGTCCTCTGTCCTGGGACAGTTCTCCGCAGGTGTGGCCTATCTTCAAAGATCGTTTCTCTTGCAGGAATAAGATGTTTGCAGCTTCTATTGGAATTTTTATAGCACTGGGATCTTACAGGATTGGATTGACATCCACTTGTCCAACCCTCCTCCTTTCACAGCCAGGCTTGGACCGTCCATGCAGAGTTATTCGGTTCGCTGACTAACCAGCAAAACTCTAATTACTACCTCAGTACAGCAACATTCCGACCACTTTGAAAATGTTGTACTACAATGAACATTTTTTGTTACAGTTGTTTTTATTCTTGTACAAATATGTATAATTTATGTTCGATATGTGTTTTTCGTGTGAATGCTGCTTATCTGACGCGGTTGCGTATGTTTTTCATTGTACCTGTGTATTCATGCAGTTGTGCATATGACAATAAACTCAACATTGACTTTAGCCTATTACTGATTACTGCTTCATTTTGAACAGTTAAGCTAAAAATGAATAGAGTGGACATGGAGAGGATGTTTCCACCAGTAGGAGTGTGTAGGTTCTGAGGGCACAACCTCAGATTCAGGGGATGTTGGCCAGAAGGAACTGCAATCTATAAATCAGTGAACAAGAATGAGGTAAGGACGGTGGAAACAGACAAAATGAATGTGTTTGTTCCTGCCATGTAATTGCAGGAATGGAGGCAGCCATTTTGTATGGTTGTCCTTGAAGCCACCATTTTGCTAAGTGTTTGGTGAACGAGTTCTTCAGGGATAGCATAATCAAAACAATGGAAATGGACACAATTGCAGCTTGTAAATTGAACAGTCTGTGACCTGGTCATCTTTACCCCGTGTTTTGGTGACCATAGAACCATAGAACATAGAACATTACAGCACAGAAACAGGCCTTTTGGGCCTTCTTGGCTTTGCCAAATCATTTTCCTGCCTAGTCCCACTGACCTGCATCTGGACTATATCCCACCATACATCTGTCATCCATGTACCTGTCCAAGTTTTTCTTAAATGTTAGAAGTGAGCCCGTGTTTACCACTTTATCTGGCAGCTCATTCCACACTTCCACCACTCTCTGTGTGAAGAAGCCCCCCCCCCCCCCCCATGTTGCCTTTAAACTTTTCCCCCTTCACCATTAACTCATGTCCTCTGGTTTTTTTTCTCTCCTGGTTGGACTGCTTTGAATCAGTCTATATTGGACAGAAGAAGAGAAATAACCTAAGGCACATGTTTGTAAGAAAGAGCCAATTATAGCAATACTGCTTGCAGCCTTGGGTCACATCCAATGAGAAGCTGATACAGGTCAGTCAGATGAGTCTCAGCCAATGAAATGAAAATGCCATTGGAAAAGGGTAAGAATGGAGGACATTTGGAAACACAGACAGCAACAACTCCATTAAGATCAACCACTGGGAATTAGATAACCTTACGCTGGATATGTGGAGATTACTTCGGACCAGAAAGAATGCCTGGCCAGAGTAGACTTCTTTTTCTGAGCATTATCTTTTCTCCAACATGAAAGAAAATTCAAAATTCTAAATGGAGAGAAAATTCAAAAATTTGTGGTGCAATGGGACTTGGGCGTACTGATACCCAAAAGGTTAATTTGCATGTTGAGTCAGTAGTGAGGAAGGCAAATACAATGTTAACATTCATTTTGTGAGGACTAGAATGTAAAAGCAAGAATGTAAGGTTGAGGCTTCATAAAGCACTGGTGAGACCTCTTATTTAAGAAAAGATGTGTGACATCAGAGAGGGTTCAAAGAAGGTTCATGAAAATTATTCTGGGATTGTTAGGTGTGTCATATGAGGAGTGATTGATGGCACTGGGCCTCTACTCACTGGAATTCAGATGAGGGGTGACTCATTGAAGCCCATCAAATATTGAAAGGCCTTGCTAGAGTGGATGTGGAGAGGATATTTCCTATAGTGGGAGTGTCTAAGAGTATAGGAAGCAGCCTCAGAACAGAGGGGAGTCCTTTCAGAAAGGAGTGGTGAATCTGTGGAATTCATTGCCATAGGGGTCTGTGCAGGCCAAGTTCTTGGGTATATTTAAGGCAGAGATTGATAGACTCTTGATTGCTTAGGGCATGAAGAAATATGGGGAGAAGGCAGGAGATTGGGGCTGAGAGGGAAAATGGATCAGCCTTGATGAAATAGTGGAGCAGACTCGATGGCCCAAGTGGCCCAATTCTGCTCTTATATCTTACGGTCTCCACTTTTGGCTGTCATGGAGGGTCATGGAAACCTAGTGGGTGTGCACATCGGTATTTAGTTTTGTATATACATTTGTTTGTTAACTGAACCAATAAAGGTATCTGTCAGTAAATAGAAATTATTTCTGTGCCCATTGGATCATTAGCATTGGGGGCTATTACTTTTAACAGGGACTTCCTGGAATTTCTTCAGCCAAAGGGTTGGTAGACTCAGCCAGTACCATCACAGGCACATCCCTCCCTGCTATGCTATGCTCAAGAAGGCATCATCTATCATCAAGGACACTCATAATCCAGGACATACCCTCTTCTGATGTACCATCAGTGAGGATGTACAGAAACCTGAAGACACACACTCAACAATTCAAGCAACACACACAAAATGCTGGAGGGATTCAGAAGGCCAGGCAGCATCTATGGAAAAAAACACAGTCGATGTTTTAGGCCAAAACCCTTCAGCAGGATTCCTAAAATGATGACTGTGTTTTTTTCCGTAGAAGATGCCTGCCCTGCTGAGTTCCTCCAGCATTTTGTGTGTGTTGCTCGGATTTCAAACATTTGCAGATTGTTTCTTGTTTGTGACTTAACAACTCATAAATAGCTTCCTCCCCTCTGCCATCAGATTTCTGAGAGGTTCATGAACCTTTGAAAGCAATCTTATTATTCCTTTTTTGCTCTACTTATTTATGTTGTAATCGATAATAATTTTATTTCTTTGTGTTATACCGCTGCCAAAAACTAGCAAGTTTCATGTCACATACATACGTAAGTCAATAACAGTAAATTTGATTCTAATTCTGAATGCATGGCCACAGTCAGCTGTGGAGGTCAAGTAACTGGGTGTGTTTGGTAGATCCTTGATTGGTAAGGGGTAAGGGTAGTGGGGTTGAAAAACCTGTTATGATTTTGGTGGGGCAGACTCGAAGGGCTGATTGGTCTAATTCTATTTCTAATATCTCATGGTTTTATCTTTTTCAGTCATGCTATGCAGTTCCAGGCTTTACTGATTACCTCCCAGACTCTTGAAATTCACTGACTTCTCCTCCTGTCAGTGTGAACATAGAACCTAGAACAGTACAGCCCAGTAGAGGCCCTTCATCTCACAATGTCGTGTCGGTCTTATATGCCGCTGCAAGATTATTCTAACCCTTCCCACCCACATAGCCCTCCATTTTTCTATCATCACGGGCCTGTCTAAGAATCTCTTAAATGTCCCTAAGGTATCTGCCTCTACCACAACCTGTGGCACCACACCTACTACTCTCTGTGCAAAAAAAAACTATCGCTGGTGCCACCCTACACTTTCCTCCAAACACCTTAAAATTATCCCCCTTGTTTGAGCTATTTCCACCCTGGGAAATAGGTGCTGGCTGTCCATTTGATCTCTGTTTTTTTTATCATCTTGTAAACCTGTATCAAGTTGCATCTTATCTTCCTTTGCTCCAAAGAGAAATACCCTCACTCACTCAGCCTATCCTTATAACGTGTGCTCTCTAACCAGGCAGCATCCTGTTAAGAGTCCTCGCTAAAGGTTCCACGTCCTAATGAGGCCACCAGAACTGAATCTCTCTAATACAGAACATGCTGTCCATTCTAGAGAGCATGTTGTTCTTTGATTATGACTGTAAAGTTACACTGTTAAGAATATTTCTTCGGTGGTCGTATACTTTATGTAAGGGGTTTTTGGTTAACAAAAATGGTGTGTAAATATCAACAGGTCTCAACCCAAAAGTTTACTGTCCATATCCCACTGCATATGCTGCCAGATCGATGAACTTCCTCCGGCATCTTGTGTGTTGATCAGCCTGATCTAAATCAGATAAAAGAAAAAGTTTAAAACAAGAAAATCTGATAAAGGTTTTCCATGTCTTTACTGAAATGTTGACAAAAGAGTTAATAGAGGCACAGGTGCCTGAATTGAGTGGAGTTTATTACTTCTACTAATCAATGAGATGGAATTATGACAGAATAACAAAATAACTTCAAGGCAAATATTAAGTCATGTCCCATATCTGTATCATGCTCCTGCTTCATTTAATGAATTTAGAGGACACAGGGTTAGAAATTAATTACAGTAACTCACTTCATTTGTTGGCATCCTGAAACCTGATTAATTAGTTCTATTGCACCCAGGGACAGTTCATGCTGCAGGTTAAATACAACACATAGCAGAATAACAAACAGATTGTATTGGCAAGTGACAGGCTACAAAACAAAATCTATTTATTCACAATATAATGAGAACCAATTGTTTTTTTTGTAGTAACAGAAAAACAAGATGTTGTTTTCACCTTTTATGTTAGTAATAATCTAGAAGTTTCATAAATGTGAATTAACCAGGACTTTGTAAAGCTATCAGAAAGATTCCTCTCCACCATACCTTATCTCTTTAATTTCAGAGCCTTTTGGATTACATTTTGTGCTTGACAACAGCTTTTCAATGATCTGGTGACATCGACACCAACATTTCACAGTTTATAGTTTTTCACATTAAAAAGGTATATTTTTTATTCAAAAATGGATAACCCAAGAAATCAAAGTTCAAGTACATTTATTATCAAAGTATGTTTACTTTATACAACTTTAACAGGCAGCCATGAAACAAAGAACCTGTTCCATGTGAACCAAAAGAACCTGTTAAAAAAAAGAGAACTCTGAACACCTATTGTACTGAGAAAGAAGAAACAAATCATGCAAGCAATAAGTGCAAGTAAACAGTGTTCTGAACTGGACCTCAGACCCTTAGTGTAGTGCAGAGTGGAGCGATGAGCTGAACCGGCCCATTCCTCACTGCGGGCCCCAGCACCCTGACCTTTCCAATATGACCCGCTTCCCAAATCATTGTCCAACAGTCAGTTTCAGTCACTTTGGAATGCTCTGGGGCCTGGATCCCGCAGCCTGTATCTGACCTTTCGAAATTGGCCCTGCACCTAAATCAGGGGTCAGCAACCTTTACCACTGAAAGAGCCACTTGGACCCGTTTCCCACAGAAAAGAAAACACTGGGAGCCGCAAAACCCGTTTGACATTTAAAATGAAATAACACTGCATACAACGTTTTGTTTTGCCTTTATGCTATGTATAAACAAACTATAATGTGTTGCATTTATGAAATTGATGAACTCCTGCAGAGAAAACGAAATTACATTTCTGCATGCAACAGAAACATTTTGAACTCCGAAAAAAAGACGTTAGGTTAAAGGTTACTTTTAAGTAAAATACTCAACGTCTATTTGAGTCCTTCTTGTATTTATGAAAAACGCCAAACTTAAATTTGCCGCCAGCAGCAAATCAAAAATAACATCAGCCAGCTGTCAGCCTGAAAAATAAAAGGACTATTTCACTGAACAATGAAAACATATGAATATACGTAAAATAATAGGCAATTAAAATATTTATCATACTTGTTCAGGTTGACTCACACCTGACAATGCAGTCGTATTCAGTAGGGATGGATCGATGCTTAGGGGAGTGACCGGGAAGGATAATGTGTTTTTTTCCTCTCTGAACTCACAGAAGCGTTTCCCAAATGATGTTTGCATTGCGATGATTGCAGAATGTAAATACTCCGAATTTATCATGTCGTGACATTGTTTGAACTCTCTCAAATTGGGCAAGTGAGACAATGTGCCTTTCTGTAAATCTCTGGCAAGCACTGTCAACTTGCGCTCGAATGCCAAAACATCCTCCAACATGTGCAGGGCTGTACGTCCTTACCCCGTTGAAGAGCTGTGTTCAGCGTGTTCAGGTGCGCTGTCATGTCTACCATGAAGTGTAGCTTTTCCAGCCACTCTGGCTGTTCCAGCTCAGGAAAGTTGAGCCCTTTGCTGCCCAGGAAAGTTTTCACTTCTTCCAGACACGCGACAAAGCGTTTCAGCACCTCCCCTCTGGACAGCCAGCGATAAAAACACGTAGCGGTTGCTACACGCAGTCAGTAAACTGCAGTCAAAGATAGCTTTATTCGAACTAAACAGCCTTGCTTTTAAGCCTCCCTCAACCCGCCCCCCATGGGCGCGGATGCTGCAAAAGACACGTACTCACAAACCCCCGTAGGCTATCTCCCTTAGCCTGAACGCTGGCTAATTGTGAGCCGGTTTGGATGTGTCAGGAAATGGGTCGCCACAACATCTTATTTAGATTGTACAAGATCACCATAATCTTCAAATTTAGATTTACATTTCAAAAACTAACAAACTAACATAAAATACATTTTAATTAAATACTGACCATGTAGCGGTGTGCTACACGCAGCGCTAAAATTACGACACGGAGTCGGTAACTGCAGTCGAAGGAAAAAACCTTATTCGAAATCTTCAGCCTCACTTTTAAGCCTCCCTCAACCTGCCCCCCATGGCACAGAGGCTCCAAAGCTCTGTGCTCGCAAACCCCCGTAGGCTATCTAATTGTGAGTCGGTTCGGATGTGCCAGGAAAAGGGTCGCCACAACCAATTATTTCCCAAAGTAACAGGGAGCCGCAGCACAGACGTAAAAGAGCCACATGTGGCTCCGGAGCTGCGGGTTGCTGACCCCCGACCTAAATCATCACCTAAACGTCAGTTTCAGTCAAATCGGCATGGCTCTGGGGCCACTGTATTGATAGGAGAACTGTTCTGCTTGTGGCTATGAGAATTTGCAGAAAGCAGAAATCGGAAAACGGAAAACTGCCTCCCCTCTGTGGACTCTGTGTACACTTTTCATGGCCCCAGTAAAGGAGCCAATCAAAGCATTTAAAGAACCCACCACTTTCGACGTTCTCGCTTCTCCCCTCTCCCATCAAGCGGAAGATACAAAACCCACAAGAATGTATCACCAGGCTCAGAGGTCGTTTCTATCCCACTGTTTGAGATTTTTGAATGGCCCCCAGTAAAATAAGATGGACGATAGACCTCACAATCTTCTTTGCCATGGTCTTGCAACTTATTGTCTGCCTGAACTGCATTATCTCTGTGACTGTAACACTTTATTCCATATTCTGCTAATGGTTTCCCTTGAGCTACCTCAATGCAGAGTGTAATGAATTGATCTGTATGGATGGCATGCAAAATAAAATTTTTCACTGCATCTCAGTACTTGTGACAATAATAAACCAACTCCTGTGACCAGTTGGGTAACGTGCTGTGTTTGTATTGGGCAGGGAAAGATGCAGCATTGAAAATGCATTAGACCATGACCGAGAGCTTCTCAAAGTTCAAAATAAATTTATTATCAAAGTATTTTCTGTATACGTCACCATATAAACCCTGAGATTTGTTTTCTTGTGGGCATTCATAGCAAATTAAAATAAACAATGAAAAACTGCACACAACAGAGGCGGACAAACAACCAATGTGCAGAAGACAACAAGCTGTACAAATACAAAAAGGAAACAAAAATCATTCAAGAAAATAAGTTGTAGAGTCCTTAAAGGTATGTCCATAGGTTGTGGAAACAATTCAGTGTTGGGTGTGAGTGGAGTTATCCCCTCTGGTTCAGGGGTAACAATTGATTGTTGAGGGGTAACAATTGTTCCTGCACCTGATGGTGTGAGTGCTGAGGCTCCTGTATCTTCTTCCTGATGGCAGCAGTGAGGAGAGAGCATGACCTGGGTGGTGGGGGTCTTTTTTGATGAATGCTACTTTCTATAAGACCATACGATATAGAGAAGAATTAGGCCATTTGGCCCGTTGAGTCTGCTCCACCATTTCATCATGGCTGATCCAGTTTTCCTCTCAGCTCCAGTCTCCTGCCTTCTCTCTCTATCCCTTCATGTCCTGACCAATCAAGAATCTATCAACCTCTGCCTTAAATATACCTGAAGACTTAGCCTCCACAGCTGCTTGTGACAAAGAATTCCACAGATCTACCACTCTCTGGCTGAAGAAATTTCATCTCATCTCAAATCTAAAATGTTGCCCCTCTATTCTGAGGCTGTCCTGTGGTCTTAGACTCTCCCACTATAGGAGACATCTTCTCCACATCCACTCTTATCAAAGCCTTTCACCATTGGATATGTTTCAATTAGATCACCCTCATTCTTCCGAATTCTTGTGAATACAAGCCCAAAACCATTAAATGCTCGTCATATGACAAGTTGGTCAATTCTGGAATCATCATTGCGAGCCTCCTTTGAACCCTCTCCAGTTTCAGCACAGCCTTTCTAAGATAAGGGCCCCAAAACTGCTCCCAATATAGTGCTTTTTGTAAATGAGCTCAGTGGTGGTGAGGGCTTTACCTATGCTGGACTGGGCCATATCTATTATTTTCTTGTAGTTTTTTTCTGTCCAAGGGCATTGGTGTTTCCATACCAGGCTGTGATGCTACCAGTCTGTATACTCTCCACTGCATCTATAGAAAGTTTTCAAAGTTTTAGATGACATGCAAGAATCTGCTCAAACTTCTCTGAAGGTAGAGGCACTGCTGTACCTTCTTTGCAATGACAGTTATGTGCTAGACCCCAGGAAAGATCCTCTGAAATGTTAACAAATTTAAAGTTGCTGACTCTCTCCATCTGTGATACCCTGATGAGGACTGGCTCCTGGATCTCTTGTTTCCTCCTCTGATAGTCAATGATCAGCTCTTCTCTTTTGCGGGAGTGAGAGGTTGGTGTTGTGACAACATTCAGCCAGATTTTTAATTTCACTCATGAATGTATGATGATTTGTCACTACCTTTGATTCAGCCAACAAATGTTGTGTCATCAGCAAACTTAAATATGGTATTGGAGCTATAGTTAGCCTTCAATACAAAGCGAGCAGTGCGGGGGGGTTAAACACACAGCCTTCTGGTGCACCTGTGCAGATGGAGATTGTGGAGGCGATGTTGTTACCAATCTGACCTGTCTGGTGTCCGCAAAAGAGGAAATGGAAAGTTCGGTGTAGAAGGAGGTTTTGAGGCGTAGGTCTGATTAGTATCGAATGCAGAGCTGCAGTCAATGAAGGGCATCCTGATGTATGCATCTTCACTGTCCAGATGTTCTACAGCTGAATGGAGAGCCAATGAAATGGCACCTGATAAGACCTGTAGGCAAATTGGAATGGATTCAAGTTGCTCTTCAGACAAGAGCTGATATGCTTTATCACCAACCTCTCAAAGCACTTAATTACAGTGGATGGAAGTGCTTCTGGATGATAATCATTGAGGCAAGTTAGTATGTTGTTCTTGGGCACCAGTGTAACTGAAACTTATTTGAAGCAGGTGGGAAACTGACTGCTGAAGTTAGAGGTTAAAGATATCAGTGAAGACACCAGCCAGTTGAATAGGGCAGGTCTTCAGTATTTGGCCAGGTAGCTCATTTGGCCTGGTTGCTTTCCATGGTTTCACCCTTCTGAAGGATACTGTCACGTCAGCCTCTGAGACCGAAATTGGGGGCTTTGCGAGTTTTAAAGGTTCTTTCATGTTTCTCAGTCAAAGTGAGAATAAAAGCCATTAAGCTCATCTGGGAGCGAAGCCCTGTTGTCACATAGAATATACTGTATGTTGCTTGGTTTCACTTTGAAGAAGATGAATGCATTCAAGCCAGGCTACTACTGTCGAACAGGCTCATCTCTCACTGTCTTTATAAAGTCCATGACAACTGTGGTGTATTTGTTCAGATCTTGAATGTGGGCCAGTCCACCAACTCAAAGCAATACTGCCTTTGGCAGTATTAAATTGCTGCCAGGATCATGGAGGTGAAATTTCTTGGTAAGTAGAATGTTTGGCACTTAATCACTAGATGTTCCAGATTGGCAAAACAAGAGTATGATAAGACTGCTATGTCCAAGTGCCACAGAGATTTTATCATGAAATACCGCACCGCCCCCTGCCTTTTGCATACCCCAAGTGTTCTTCAGATCAACCCATCCAGTTGATAGAGAACCCCTTGGGACGGACAACCTATCCATCAGGTAGTGACTGAGAGTTATTTCTGTGAAAAACAGAACACAGAAATCCCTAATTTCCCTCTGCTGCAGAAATCTTGCCGTTATGTCTTTAATCTTGTTCTCCAGCAACTGTACATTTGCTAACACAGGTAAATAGAGATGTAAAAAGAGATTTTGTCACATTAGCCTTCATAAATCAGGCCATTGGGTACAGGAGTTAGATAGACATGTTCAAAAATGTACAAGGCATTAATGAAACCAACTTTTGAGTATTGTGTGCAGTTCTGGTCACCCATGTACTGTCGGAAGGAAGTTCTGTTCAGCTCCCTGGAGTCAAAGACTATTACAGCACAGAAACAGGTCCTTCAGCCCAGCTAGTCATGCTAACCTGGTCCTCTGCCTAGTCCCATCTACTTGCACCCAGACCATAGACCTCCATACCACTCCCATCCATGTACTTATCCAAAATGTTCTTACATGTTGCAATTGAACTAACATCCATCACTTCCACTGGCAGCTCGTCCCACACTCGCTCCACCCTTGGAGTGAAGAACATTCTCCTCAGGTTCCCCTTAAATCTTTCATCCTAAACCTATGACCTCTACTTCTAGTCACACCCAAGCTGAGAAGAAAAATGCCTGCAAACATTCACTGCATCTCATAATTTTGTACACTTAAATAAGATCTCATATCAATCTACATACCTACAAAAGCAATATCAATAAGTTTGAAAGAGTGAAAAGAAAATTTACAGGGATATTGTTGGGACTTGAGGACCTGATTTTGAAGAAAAGGTTGAATAGGTTAGGACTTTATTCTTTGTAGCATCAGAGAATAAAGGGAGATCTTAAAGGTAGAACAAATTATGAGGGGTATAGATAGGGAGAGTGCATGTAGACTTTTTTCCACTGAGACAATAGACAACAGACAGTAGCTGCAGGAGTAGGCCTTTCAGCCCTTCTAGCCAGCACCGCCATTCACTGTGATCATGGCTGATCATACACAATCAGTACCCCGTTCCTGTCCTTTCCCCATATCCCTTGACCCCACTAACTATAACAGCTCTATCTAACTCTCTCGTGAATGCATCCAGAGACTTGGCTTCTACTGGGGCAGAGCATTCCACTTATCCACCACTCTCTGGGTGAAAAAGTTTTTCCGCATCTCTGTTCTAAATGGCCTACCCCTTATTCTTAACTCCACTGAGTTTGGGTGAGTTAGAGATAGAGATCAAGGGTTTAGGGTGAAAGGTGAAATGTTGAAGTGGCTCATGAGGGGGATCTTCTTCACTCAGCTGGTGGTGAGAGTTTGGGAAGAGCTGCCAGTAGAGGAGGTAGATGCTGGTTCAATTGCAACATTTAAGGTAATTTGGATAGGTACATGGATGGGAGGGGTTTGGAGGGCTATGGTCGATGTGGTTAATTGGATTGGGGAGAAGGTTTGTACTCTAGATGGGCTGAAGGGCCTATTTCTGTCCTGTAGTGCATGGTGATTCAATAAACCAATGTTTTCACTGTAGGTACAGTCCACCAACCCAAAGGGACCAGACCCTTCAGTGAATTGGAGCAAGGTTTCGTGTCAAAGTAGTCCAGAATACCCAGGAAGAGAATATTCTCCCTGCATCTCCCTCAAACACCTCCAGATTCTAAACAATTTAAAATAGCCAATTAAGCTGACAATCTGCTAATATTTGCAATGTGGGAGGAAACTGGAGTATCCAGAATGAATCCATGTGGTCTCAGGGAAAGCATGCAAACTCCACACCAACAGTAATGGACGTCAGGATTGAACCCCAGCTGCCAAAGCTGTGAGGCACCACCTCTACTGGCTGCCACTTTTGTGCTGCCTGGCATCATCCTAAACCTGAGAATAATGAATGTGAAAAAGTAAGGCAAAGTAGTACTACTTTGAAATGGCATTGACCAAACTAGATTTGACCACAGAAGAAGGATGTTGCCGAGATGTGAGAACCTGAGTTATAGGGAAAGGTTGAATAGGTTAGGACTTTATTCCTTGGAGTATAGGAGATTGAGAGGAGATTTGTAGAAGTGTACAAAATTATGAGGGGTATAAAAAGGGTAAATGCAAACAGGGTTTGTCCACTGAAGTTGGGTGAGATGAAAACTGGAGGTCATACGTTAAGTGTGAAATACTTAAGGGAACATTGGGGGAACTTCTCCACTCAGAGGGCAGTGAGAGTGTGGAATGAGCTGTCAGTGGAAGCGGTGGATGTGCATTCAATTGCAATGTTTAAGAGAAATTTGGATGAGTACATGGACAGGAGGGGTATGGAGGACTATGGTCTAGGAGCAGGTCAATGAGACTAGGCAGAATGAGTTGGGAATGGGTTAGATAGGTCAAAGACCCTGTATCTGTGCTGTCGTGCTCTATGACTCCTTGACAATAAGGAATGGAAGATATTTTGTTTACACAGAAAGCGCACCTCATTATAGACTGGATAAGTGATTTTTGTTTACAATCTCTCTGCTGTAAACTCAAAGGATTTGTTCTAATGCATTGGTTTGCTTTAACCTGGAGGGATAGGCTGCTACTCTCTACAGAACAACCCTCTGATCGGTTTCCAAACTGTGAAGTAGTGATGTGGAGCAAATAGTAAATCTCACTGTACCCTGCTAAGTGCCTGCATTGGAGAGACAGTTATGAAATTAGGGTTTATGTTGTAATTAAGGGCAAGAAGTTTGATCTAAGCCTTGAGGCTCTTCAGGAAACTTGCAACAACAATGACTACCAATGAACTCTAGATTTCCCAGTTCCTCAAACATCTGTTTTGCAATAAACATTAATAAACTGTTTATTACACAGAAGAGGTTCTGGGGCCAAGAGAGTGGGGAATAGGTTTTCATGTTTACGATCCCTCTTGATCTGAAATGGCTAATTGCAGTCTAAAAAAAAGTTTAAATCATCATTGGAAAAGTTTACCTCGAGCGTTTCAACTTTACACCCTCAGTACGACCAGATTTCTTAAAGAAAAGAAAACTTAAATTACTACAACATGTACATGTACATTGCAGAACCAATCACCATAAACATGAAAGTTTGAATCAGATTGATGTCAAAAGTAAAAACTGGAAATGGATGGTGTTAAAAATCTATATTTTTCTTTATGATCCCAGTCTCCAGGCAAATATTTTGCATTTGTAATTTCTGGGGAGTTGGTATACTGAGATAAAGAAGATAATTTTCAAACACAGATTTTCAGATTCACGATGGTTTAATGTCATCTTCAGTGCACAAGTGTAAGGGAGAATGAAGTAATTGTTACTCCAGATCAGATGCAGCACAAAAAACACAGTAAGATAAAGAAAACAATAATACAAAGAAAACATAGTACATTTATATACATAAGATAGCTTATATACTGTGCATAAATTGACTGTATGTACATAAGGTGACATTGAAAACAACAGCAAGTCATATTTAAAAATAAGACCTAAAATAATTAATGTACAACAAAATTAAGAAAAAATAATTCTTTCAAAATAAGACCATAAGATGTAGGGAGACGGTTCAGCCGTTCGGCCCATTGAGTCTGCTCCACCACTCGATCGTGATCGATCCTGCTGCTGTCTGTAAGGAGTTTGTACATTCTCCCTGTAGCCATGTGAATTTCCTGTGGCTGCTCTGGCTTCCTCCCACAGTCTAAAGACATCCTGGTTGGTAGGTTAGTTGGTCATTGTAAATTGTCCTGTGATTAGACTAGGGTTAAAATCAGAGGTTGCTGGGCAGCACCCCTTGAAGGGCTGGAAGAGCTGTATGTCAAAAAAATAAATAAATTGATCGATAGTTAGATGAACCCCATTTTGTAGCTGTTGCTCAAACTATGTAACAACAGCTGGAGCTAAAATATTTGGATTTCACTTAAATGCATTTCAATATTTTTGTACTTCCATGTGTTCAACTTAGTAGAAAATGAAGCAGATAAATAAAATGGCCTCATCTCACCGAGTTCAGTCCAGCTATTAACAGTTAGGACACCAGATGGCGCTATTGTTCCTTGTTTGCACTCCATGTCAGTCATTCCAAATGAATCTGGTGTTTCCATCTCCCCCTCCCCCACCTTTTAAATCGCCTCTCAGCTCCCCCCCCCCTCCCCCCGAGTCCTGCTGAATGTTTTCAGCCCAAAACCTTGACTGTACTCTTATTTTCCATAGATTCTGCCTGGCCTGCTTAGTTCCCCCAGCATTTTGTGCCTGTTACTCCAAAACCAAAGTCGAGATTATTGTTGGATGCACACAGCATGTATGCACAGATGCAATGAAACAATTACTTGCATCAGTATCATAGGCATGTAGCATTTGATAAGCAGTGTTCACAAGAAAAAACATAAATGAAACACAAGTTAATACGCAATTTTTACAAGAAAGAACACAGAACAAAAATTTTCATTTTAGAGCAAAATGATCAAAGTAGTCATAAGGTTGCTAAACTGGGGTAGTAGTTAGAGTTTAGATGGTTTAAAATTATGGTTCAGGAATTGAATGGTTGAAGAGAAGTAGCTGTTCATGAACATGGTGGTGTGGGACTGCAAACAATTATACTTTCTTCCCAATGAGAAGAAGGCATGGTGGGGATGTTTGATGATGGATGAAGTTTGGAGAGGAGGGGATTTCAGTCAGGTCCTCTGCCGAAAAATAAAAGGCAGCAGCAGGTCAGTACAGTGAAAAAGAACTTTGACCAGCAGCCAATTTGGACATCGGAAGTGACCAATCAGTGTTTGGCATTGATTAGCAAAGAGCAAATTAAGGGATGGCAGGGGCAAGCACAGTGGTCATCGTCTGTGTGGAAATAGTCAGAGTGGTGATCTTCAGCTCTTTGAGACTTCCGTGAAGAGAGGCAGAGAATGCAATGGAAAGGAAAGCTCTTTTTTTCATTCTTTTCTTTATATCCGCTCAGCTAAAACAGCACATTTGACAGGTAGGATAGTGGAATGCTCCTCTTGTGGGATGTCAGAAGGCAGGGGGACCTCCAGTGTCTCTGATGACCACAACTGCGAGAAGTGCATCCAGCTGCAGCTTCTAACAAGCCATGTTAAGGAGATGGAGCTGGAACTGGATGAACTCCCGATCATTCGGGAGACTGAGCGTGTGATAGATAGGGTATATAGAGAGGTAGTTACAACCAAGGGGCAGAACACAGGAAACTCGGTGACAGTCAGGAAGAGGAAAGGGGTTAAGGAGCCAGTGCAGTGTACCCCTGTGTCCATTCTCCTCAACAACAGGTTTATCACTTTGGATACTGTCAGAGGGATGACCTAATAACAGAAGGTCGTGGTGGGTGAGTCCTGGCACTGAGTCTACCTCTGTGACTCAGAAGGGAAGGAAAGAAGAGGCACACTGTGGTGATAAGGGATCAGTTAGTTTGGGGAACAGACAAGAAATTCTGTGGGCGACAATGAGATTCCTGGATGGTATGTTGCCTTCTGAGTTCCAGGGTCTGGGATATTTCAGACCAAGTCCTTAGCATTCTTAACTGGGAGGGTGAACAGCCAGAAGTGATGGTCTGTGGAGATACCATTGACATGGTAGGATGAGTGACGATGTTCTGCACAGGGAGTTAGGTGCTAAGTTAAAAGGCAGGACCTTCAGGGTTGTAATATCAGGATTGCTACCCATGCCACGTGCTAGTGAGGCCAGAACCAGGAATATAGTACAGTTTAATATGTGGCTAAGGAGTTGGTGTAGGAGGGAAGGCATAAGATTTTGGATCATTAGCCTCTCTTCTGGGGAAGGTGGGAACAATACAGAAGGGAGGGCTTTCACCTGAACTGCAGGGGTACTAATATCCTCATGGGAAGGTTCATTAATGCTGCATGGTGTGGTTTAAACTAGAGTTGCCAGAACAGTTAGTGGAGAGGCTATGGAGGCAGATGTTGGTAAGACCTCAGACAAAGTTAGGAATCAAAAGGTTCAGCATGGTGTGACTAGTGTCCTGAGCTGCATATATTTCAATGCAAGAAAGTTTCAGGTGTCAGGAATCATGAAGTGTGTTCATAACTAGAGAGAAAGTTCTTGGGAACTTGAAAAGTCTGAAGGTAGATAAGTCACCTGGACCAGATGGTGTACACTCCAGAGTTGTGAAAGAGGTGACTGAAGAGATTGTGGAGAAATCATTTACAATCTTTCAAGAGTCACTAGATTATGGAATGATTCCAAAAGGCTGGAACATTGCAAATGCCACTCCACTCTACAAGTAAGGAGGGAGATAGAAGACAGGAAACTGTAGTCCATTTAGGCCACAGCGGTTGTGAAATTGTTGGAGTCAATTATTAAGGAAGTGATCTCAGGGTACTTGGTGACATGATAAAATAAGCTGTAGTCAGCATAGTTTCCTCAAGGGAAAGTCTTTCCTGACAAATCTATTGGAATTCTTTGATGAAATAACAAGCAGGATAGACAACGGAGAATCAGTCGATGTTGTGTACTTGGATTTTCAGAAGGGCTTTGGCAAGATGCCACACATGAGGCTGCTTAACAAGCTAAAAGCCCATAATATGAGAAGAAAGATTCCAGCCTGGATAAAGCAGTTGTTGATTGCTAGGAGGCAAAGAGTGGGAATAAAGGGAGCCATTTCTGGTTGGCTGTTAGTGACTAGTGGTGTTTCACGGGGCTCTGTATTGGGACTGATTCTTTTTTAAGTTTTATGTCAATGATTTGGATAATGGAATTAATGGTTTTGTTGCAAAGTTTGCAGCCGATATGAAGATAAGTGAAGGGCAGTAGTTTTGAGGAAGTAAAGAGGCTACAGAATGACTTAGACAATGGTCAAAGAAAAAGCAGATGGATAACAGAGTCAGGAAGTGTACGGTCATGCACCTTGGTAGAAGAAATTCTAATTGAGAAGAAAATACAAAAACTGAGGTGCAAAGGATCCTCAAAGTCCTTGTGCAGGATTCCCTGAAGATTAATTGGCAGGTTGAGTTTGTGGTGAGGAAGGCAGATGCAATGTAGGTATTAATTCAAAGAAGACTAGACTATAATATCAAGGATGGAATGTTGAGACTTTATAAAGCACTGGTGAGGCCTCACTTGGAGTATTGTGAACAATTTTGGGCCCCTTATCTTAGAAAGGATCTGGTGAAATTGGAGAGGGTTCAAAGGAGATTTTCCAAAATGATTCCAGGGTTGAATGGCTTGCTATATGAAGTGCGTTTGATGGTCTGGGTCTGTATTTGCTGGAATTCAGAAGAATGTGGGGTGATCTCATTGAAGCCTATTGATAAGTATGTAACCATATAACATATAACAATTACAGCACGGAAACAGGCCATCTCGGCCCTTCTGGTCCGTGCTGAATGCTTACTCTCACATTATGGTGACATAACAATAACAATTTTACTGTGAACATTGAATTTTAATATACCTGTCTCTACCACCAACCCTGGCAGTGTGCTCTGGGCACCCACCACTTTCAATGTAAAAAACTTGCTCCTCAGATCCCCTTTGAAATTATCCCCTCTCATCTTAAATACATACCCTCTGGTATTAGATATTCTAGAGGAATCCAGTAAGTAATACAACATCTGTGGATGGGGATATAGTCAATATTCTGGGCATCGTGATGAAGGATCTCAACCTGAAATGTTGATTCTTTTGTCCCTCCATAGGTGCTGCCTGACCTGCTAAGTTCCTCAGCATTTTGTCTGTTTCTCTCATTGTCTGCCAGTTTCTTTCCCTCGCATGTAAACTGACTTCAACACTTTACAACCTCAATGTCCTCCTCCAAAGAATAGCTTCACATTGAGCTTTGTGTCAGGATGACATGTAATTGTGTGGCAATTGGCCCTCTTGTTTGTTGTTCCCACAAGCCGGAAGCTACACTCAGTGTCACTTTATTCTGTACCACTGCTTGTATTAATCTGTACCACTGCAAGTATTTAATCAGCAATCATGTGGCAACAACTAAAAGCATAAAAACATGAAGACATGGTCAAGAGGTTCAGTTGATGTTCAGAACCAAACATGAGAATAGGGAAGAAATGTGACCTAAGTGTCTTTGACTGTGGAATGAGGTGGTTTGAGTATCTCAGAAACTATTGATCTTCTGAGGTTTTTATGCATAAGTCAATAGAGCTGGGGGTTCCTAAACCTTTTTATGTCGTGGAGCCTTACCATCAACTGAAAGGTTTGTGGACTTCAAGTTGGGAAATCCCTGCCACAAAAACAAAATAAAAATATTCAGTGAGTGGCAGCTCTGTTTTTTAAAAAAAATCTTGTTAATGAGAAAGATCAGAGGAGAATGGTCAGACTGGTTCATCTGACAGGAAGGCGACACGAACGCAAATGTATCCACATATTACAACAGTGGTGTGCAGAGGAGCATCTATGAATGCATAACACATCAGACCTTGAAGTGGACGGGCCGCAGCAACAGAAGTCCACGAATATCCACTCAGTGATCTACTAAGAGCAGATAACTATTGCTGCATAGCAATTAGCTAAGCATTGCCTCTGGATTGGCAGCTGAAATCTTTGTCAACAGGGGGCTCAGATGGGATAGAAGAGGTAGAGGGCTACTGAGGCAGAGTGGGTGCAACACCCACTTTCTAGAGAAAGTTTCCTTAACCAAGCAAGTACTTTCAGGAAAGAGATGCCATTCCAAGATGGATTTCGGTCATGCTGAGAGAATTCCTTGACCTTCACTTATCAACAGTGGTAATTAAAATGCTCCCTATAACAGCTTTGCATTTAATCTGGTATCATAGAGTCACAGAATCATAGTCAGAGAGTTATTTATTCAGGGCAGAAACTGGCCTTTAAGCCCAACTTGTCTGTTCCATCAGATTTCTGAATGGCTCATGAACCATGAACACTACCTCATGTTTTATTCTCTTTATGTGCTTCCTGTAGTGAGGTGACTAGAACTCAACGCAGTACTCCAAGAGGGGTCTAAGGTTTTGTATAGCTTTAACATTACCTAACAGTTCTTGGACTCAATCCCACAGCTGATGAAAGTCATCACACCATACGCCTTCTTTCCGACACTGTCAACTTGTGCAGTAGCTTTGAATGTTCTATGAACATGGAACCCAAGATCTTGCTGATCCTCCATACTGCCAAGAGTCTTATCATTAATATTACATTCTGTGCTCAAATTTGACCTACTGAAATGAACCACTTCACATTTATCTGGGTTAAACTCAATCTGCCACTTCTTAGCCCAGTTCTGCATCCTATCAATGTCCCACTTTAACCTCTGACAATCCTCCAGACTATCCACAACACCCCCAACTTTTGTATCATCAGCAAACTTACTAACCCACCCTTCTACCTCCTCATCCAAGTCATTTATAAAACTCATAATGAGGAGGATTCCTAGAAGAGTTCCTTGTGGGACACCACTGGTCACTGTCCCTCGTGCAGAATACAAGCCATCTATAACCACCTTTTGCCTTCTATGGGCAAGCCAATTCTGGATCCACAAAGCAAGTTTTCCTTAGATCTCATGTCTCCTTACTTTCTGAATGAGTCTTGAATGGGGAACCCTATCAAGTGCCTTACTGAAATCCATATACACTACATTCACTGCACTATCTTCATCAACATGTTTTGTTACTTTCTCAAAGCCACTACCTCCTCCGGCTTCATGCACATGTTTCCACTATTGTATTTGATTGATCCTATTCTCACATGGCTCATCCTTTTGCTCCTCACATACTATTAGAATGCCTTAGCATTTTCCTTAATCCTGTTCACCAATGACTTCTCGTGACCCCTCTTGCTCTCCTAATTTCATTCTTGAGCTTCTTCCTGGCATCCTTGCAATTTTCTAGAGCTCTAATAGCACGTAATTTCTTGAAACTTTTGAAAGCTTTTCTTTTCTTCTTAACTAGAATTTCTACATCCTTTGAACATTGTGGTTCTTTTACCCCAACATTCTTTCTCTGCCTCAATGAAACATGCCTATGTGGAAGGCCACACAAGTGTTCCATGAACATTTTGCACATTTCTGCCATGCATTTTCCTGAGAACATTTGCTCCCAAGTTCCTGTCTAATAGCATCATATTTATCCTTACCCCAATTAAATGTTTTCCCAAATTGTCTGCTCCTATGCCTCTCCAGCACTATGGTAATAGAGATAGAGCCGTGATCACTATCTCCAAAATTTTCTCCCACTGGGAGATCTGACACCTGACCAAGTTCATTTCCCAATGCCAAATGAAATACAGCCTCTCCTGCAGTTGGCTTATCTACATATTGAATCAGGAAACCTTCCTGAACACACCTAACAAACTTCACTCCATGTAAATTGCTTGGTCTAGAAAGATGCCAGTCATTATTCGGAATGTTAAGAGCAACCAATTCAGCAACTCTATTATTATTGCACCATTCCAGAATCTGCCTCCCTCTCTGCTTGGTCTACAAAAACACCCAGTAGCGTTATTGCCCCCTTCCTGTTTCTGACTTCAACCCACAATGTCTCAGTAGACAATCCCTCCATGACAAACTCCTTTCCTGCTGCTGTGATACTATCTCTGATTAGCAATGCTGCTCCCCCCACCTCTATTACCTCCTTCCCTGTCCCTTTTGAAGCATCTAAAGCCCAGCATGTTCAGCAGCCATTCTTGCTCCTGAGACATCCAAGTCTCAGTAATGGCTACAATGTAATTTCTCCATGTATTGAACAGCAGTAACAGAACATCTCAAATGCTATACTCAATAATCTGACCTATGAAGGCAAGTCTACTTACCTCTGACCTACCTATACTTTCATCCAATCATCTTAAATCAATGCCCTCTCAATTTAGCTATATGAGAAAAGCGCAGGCTGTCCACATGATACAATGCCTCTTATCATCTTGTACATTTCTGTCAAATCACCTCTCATCCTCTTTCACTCCAAAGAGAAAAACCCTAGTTCACTCAAGCTATCTTCAAAAGACATCCTCTCCCATCCAGGCAGCATCCTGGTAAATCTCCTCTGCATCTTCTCTAAAGCTTCCACAACCTTTCTATAATGAAGTGAACAGAACTGAACACAATACTCCAAACTTGGGTTTTATGCAACATTATCTCACAACTCTTGAACTCAGTACCATGACTAATAAACACAAACACCCCATACACCTTCTTCAACATCTTGTTTACTTGTGTTGCAACTTTGAAGGGACTATGGTATGCAACACTTCCCAGAGCTCAATCTTTTACTGTGGTCAGTTGGCACTGGTTAAATAGAACAGAGAACACAGAATAGTTCAGCACAGTACATGCCCTTTGGCCCACAATGTTGTGCCACCTACTCCAAGATCAATAAAACTCTTCCCTCCCAATAGCCCCCCATTTTCCTTTCATCCATTTCCCTCCCCCATAATTTTATCCAATCATCTTAAAATTATGTACTTTCATAATTGCTATTTCCATCTTGTGACAAGGTTTCTGAATATCCATTCAATCCTTGTACATCTCTATTGTCACCTCTCATCCCCCTTTCCTCCAAAGAGAAAAGTCCTAGCTCACTCAATCTGACTTCATAAGACATGCTCTGTAATCCAGGCAGTATCCTGTTAAATCTCTCTTATGTGATCCCTGAAGCTTTCAGTTCCATACCATAATGAAGTAATTAGAACTGAATAGAAATACTCCAAGGCAACACACACAAAATGCTAGGGGAACTCAGCAGATCAGGTGGCATTTATGGAAAGGATTAAACAGTCAACTGTTTGGCTCAAGACCCTTCATTAGGACAATACTCTGAGCATGCTGTAAATCTGCAGAAGCTGGAAATCTGGAACCTTTTTATTTTATATTTGTTTCTCTACTAACCCCATAGTCAAATATAAAATCTTAATCATTTAGTTGCACATTGTGTACTGCTGGCTATTTCACAGGTGATAATGTGCTTTCAGGCTTTTGTATCTTCTGCCTGATGCTTGGTGGGGAAAGAAGAAATAATGTCTGGCTCCTGTGCAAATCCGCCCCCCCGCCCCCATCCTTGCATTTGTGTGGATTACAGCTATTTCTTTTTCAGTTCCTTAAGGTTGTTGTAGCCAGAGGGAGATGGTGGGGATAATCTCCCTCTATCTATTAAATGCTCCCAATGGTTTGCATCTCAAATAGCCTCTGATAGCCAAGAGGGAGGCAGGGGCTGACCAAATGAGGGAGTACACCAACTTGTACTCCAAGCCCTCCTCCTATATTCTTATTCTGGCTTCTGTCCTCTTCTTTTCCAGACCAGATGAAGGATCTCAGCTTGAATCATCAGCTGTTTATTCCTCTCCTTTGATGCCATCTGACCTGTTGATTTCCTCCAGTATTACGTGTGGCTGATCAAAATTTCTACAGATGTACCACGGAGAGCATTCTAACTGGTTGCATTACCATCTGGTATGGGGAGGCTACTACGCACGATCAGAAAAGGTTGCAGAAAGTTGCAAGCTCAGTCATGGGCATTAGCCTTCGCAGCATCGAGGACATGTCTGAAAGGTGATGCTTCAAAAAAGATGCATCGATCATTAACGACTCCCGTCACACAGGGCATGCTCTCTTCTGACTGCCATAATCAAGGAACAGGTACAGGAGCTTGAAGACATGCACTCAATATTTTAAGAACAGCTCATTCTCTGTCATCAGATTTTGGAATGGACGATGATCCCATGTACACTTCCTCACTATTTTTTGGCATGTATATGTGTTATTGTAATTCATTGTCTATTTTGTCAATGTGTATTGTTTATACTTATATGAGAAGCAACAAATTTCACGACTTAGGCCAGTGAAATTAGACCTGATCCTGTTTCTGATTCAGGCATTGTCACGACGAGAAATCTTGGCCCAAGACAGCAAATACTGTACATATTCCACTTCATAGATGCTGCCTGACTTGCTCAGCTCCTCTTGTATTTTGTGTGTGTTGATCAAGCTTTGCAGCTTGTGTTTCCGAGTATGAAGACAAGCTTTTCACAGTATCTCAGTACACGACACAATGGTAAAATAATTCCAATGATAACACAATTCTGGAATGAATCCCTGCTTGAAATTGCTGGAAAGTAATATTGGATGATTGATCAATTTCATGTTTAGTTATCTATTTATTTAATTTACTTAGCAATACAGCACACAGTAGGCCATTCTTGTCCTTCAAGCCATGTCATTCCAGAAACCCTCAGCAAACCTGATTAACCCTAACCTAATCACAAGACAGTGACCAATTAACCTCCCTGGTATATCTTTGGACTGTGAGTGAAAACCCATAGATTACAAAGGGAGGACATACAGAGACTCTTCACAAAATAACAGCAGAATTGACTTCTGAACTTGAGAATGGTGCCAACTATAATAGGGTCATTCCAATCCTTATGCTACCATGGCACCCAACAGTTGGGCCTGCAGAGAGAGAAGAAATTAACACCTTTGCAGCTCTCTGCTGATGTATGAGCTGATGTTCAGGTTGGAGTATAACTTTTAATACTTGAGGTACAGCACAGTAACAGGCCCTTTGGCCCAACGAGCTTGTGCTGCCCACTTGCACATGTGACCAATTAACATATTAACCCGTACATGGGAGGAGTCTGGACCACCCAGAAGAAACTTGCACAGTCACAGGGAGAACAGTAAGAGCAAGGAATCGAATGTAGAATTCAGGAAAGGGAAGTGGAGGGAAAACATCAGTCCTTATTGAGGGATCAGAAGAGGAAAGGGTGAGCGGTTTCAAGTTCCCAGGTGTCAATATCTCTGAAGATCTGTTCTTTTATAACCATGTAACAGTTAAAGCACGGAGAAAGGCCATCTCAGCCCTTCCAGTCCTTGCCGAATGCTTACTCTCACATAGTCCCACTGGCCCGGACTCAGCCCATAACCCTCCATTCCTTTCCTGTCCATATACCTATCCAATTTTACTTTAAATGACAATACCGAACCTGCCTCTACCACTTCTACTGGAAGCTCGTTCCACACAGCTACCACTCTCTGAGTAAAGAAATTCCTCCTTGTGTTACCCTTAAACTTTTGCCCCCAAACTCTCAACTCATGTCTTCTTGTTTGAATCTCCCCTACTCTCAATGGAAAAAGCCTATCCACGTCAACTCTATCTATCCCCCTCATTATTTTAAATACCTCTATTAAGTCTCCCCCCAGCCTTCTGTGCTCCAAAGAATAAAGACCTAACCTTTCCCTGTAACTTAGGTGCTGAAACCCAGGTAACATTCTAGTAAATCTTGTCTGTACTCTCTCTATTTTGTTGACATTTTTTCCTATAATTCAGTGTCCAGAACTGTACACAATACTCCAAATTCGGCCTTACCAATGCCTTGTACAATTTTAACATTACATCCCAACTCATATACTCAATGCTCTGATTTATAAAGGCCAGCATACCAAAAACATTCTTCTTCACCCTAACCACATGAGATTCCACATTCAGGGAACTACGCACCATTATTCCTAAATCACTCTGTTCTACTGCATTCTTCAATGCCTTGCCATTTACCATATATGTCCTATTTGGATTATTCCTACCAAAATGTAGCACCTCACACTTATCAGCATTAAAATCCATCTGCCATCGTTCAGCCCACTCTTCTAACTAACCTAAATCTCTTTGCAAGCTTTGAAAACCTACTTCATTATCCACAACGCCACCTACCTTAGTATCATCTGCATACTTACTAATCCAATTTACCACCCCATCATCCAGATCATTATTGTATATGACAAACAACACTGGATTCAGTACAGATCCCTGGGTCACACCACTAGTCACCGGCCTCCAACCTGACAAACAGTTATCCACCTCTTCTCTCTGCCATCTCCCATCCAGCCACTGTTGAATCCATTTTACTACTTCAATATTAATATCTAATGATTGAACCTTCCTAACTAACCTTCTTTGCGGAGCCTTGTCAAAGGCCTTACTGAAGTCCATGTAGACAACATCCACTGCTTTGCCCTCATCAACTTTCCTTGTAACCTCTTCAAAAAATTCAGTATGATTTGTCAAACATGACCGTCTCCGCACAAATCCATGCTGACTGTTCCTAATCAGACCCTGTCTATCCAGATAATTATATATACCTTCTCTACAAATGCTTTCCATTAATTTACCCACCACTGATGTCAAACTGATAGGCCTATAATTACTAGGTTTACTCTTACAACCCTTTTTAGACAATGGAACCACATGAACAATACGCCAATACTCTGGCACCATCCCCGTTTCTAATAACATGTGAAATATTTCTGTCAGAGCCCATGCTATTTCTACACTAACTTCCCTCAAGGTCCTAGGAAATATCCTGTCAGGATCCAGAGATATATCCACTTTTATATTCCTTAAAAGCGTCATTACTTCATCCTCTTTAATTGTCCTGGTTTCCATAACTTCCCTACTTGTTTCCCTTACCTTACACAATTCAATATCCTTCTCCTTAGTGAATACCCAAGAAAAGAAATTGTTCAAAATCTCCCCCATCTCTTTCAGCTCCACACATAGCTGTCCACTCTGATTCTCTAAGGGACCAATTATATCCCTCACTATCCTTTTGCTATTTATATAACTATAGAAACCCTTCAGATTTATTTTCACCTTACTTGCCAAAGCAACCACATATCTTCTTTTAGCTTTTCTAATTTCTTTAAGATTCTTCTTACATTCTTTATATTCCTCAAGCACATCATTTACTCCATGCTACCCATATTTATTGTAGATATCTCCCTTTTTCCTAACCAAGTTTCCAATATCCCTTGAAAACCATGGCTCTCTCAAACTTTTAACATTTCCATTCAATCTAACAGGAACATAAAGATTCTGTACCCTCAAAATTTCACCTTTAAATGACCCCCATTTATCTATTACATCCTTCCTATAAAACAAATTGTCCCAATCCACTCCTTCTAAATCCTTTCGCAACTCCTCAAAGTTAACTTTTCTCCAATCAAAAATCTCAACCCTGGGTCCAGTCCTATCCTTCTCTATAATTATATTGAAACTAATGGCATTGTGATCACCGGATCCGAAGTGCTACCCAACACATACCTCCGTCACCTGACCTATTTTATTCCCTAACAGAGGATCCAACACTGCCCCTTCTCTAGTTGGTACCTCTATGTATTGCTGCAAAAAACTATCCTGCACACATTTTACAAGCTCCAAACTATCCATCCCTTTTTCAGTATGGGCTTCCCAGTCTATGTGTGGAAAATTAAAAGCTCCCACAATCACAACCCTGTGCTTACTACAAATATCTGCTATCTCCTTGTAAATTTGCTCCTCCAATTCTTGGTCCCCAATAGGTGGTCTATAATACACCGCTATAAGTGTTACTACACCATTCCCATTCCTCAATTCCACCCAAATACCCCCCTGGACGAGCCCTCTAATCTATCCTGCCAGAGCACCGCTTCAATATTTTCTCTGACAAGCAACGCAACACCTCCCCCCCACCCCCCCCC
The DNA here is from genome assembly GCF_030144855.1 of Hypanus sabinus. Taxonomy (NCBI): domain Eukaryota; kingdom Metazoa; phylum Chordata; class Chondrichthyes; order Myliobatiformes; family Dasyatidae; genus Hypanus; species Hypanus sabinus. Next base: position 13,790,051 of record NC_082707.1, on the reverse strand, counting down.
CCCCGTCCCTCCGATTCTATCACACCTGAAGCAACGAAATCCAGGAAAATTTAGTTGCCAATCACACCCCTCCTGCAACCATGTTTCACTAATAGCTACAACATCATATTTCCAGGAATCAATCCATGTTCTAAGCTCATCCACCTTTCTTACAATGCTCTTAGCATTAAAATAAATGCATTTAAGAAATTCTCCACCTTTTCCTCTCTGTTTATCTCTAATAGTACAAAAACTTTACTGTCTTCTTTTTCTTCCTTCTCCCATACATCTGCTTCTACACTCTGGTTCCCCTCCCCCCTCGTATCTAGTTTAAATCCACTGGAGCCTCTCTAGAAAGCTTGATGGAGTTGACTGCTTCTTTCAACGGATGCTACCCGACCTGCTGAGTTCATCCAGCTTTTTTGTACGTCTTGATTTGACCACAGCATCTGCAGTGAACTTTGTGTTTAGTGTTCTCTAGCAAACTTACTTGCAAGAATATTTGTCTCACTCCAGTTCAGATGTAGTAGGAACTCATTGCAGGAAAGCATGCAGATATAGTCAAGAGATTCGGTTGTTGTTCAACAAACATTAGAATGACCAAAGAAATATGATCTAGGTGACTTTGACATTGGAATGATTGCTGGTACCAGACAGAGTGGGTTGACTATCTTAGTAAATACTGAACACCTGGGATTTTCACGAACAACAATCTCTAGAGCTTACAGAGAATGGTGCCAGAAAACAAAGAAAAAAATCCAGTGAATAGCAGCGCTGCAGGCAAAAACACCTTGAGACAGATCAGAAGAGAATGACCAGATTGGTTCGAGCTGAGAGGAAAGCGACAGTAACTTAAATAACAATGTGCTATAACAGTGGAGTGTAGAAGAGTGGAAAGTGAAGCTTAGGAGGGTTATTGGCGCCTAACGGCGACTCCATTGCTTGCAATTTCGGAAACAGCTCTATTTCCATCTGTAATATCTCCGCCTTTCCCTTTCAGGGTTCTTTTGAAGACCCTGACCTGGTTACACGCTGACTACGGTTCTTTGTGGGAATGGGACCCGCTCTCGGGGTTTCATAACTGCCCGTTGTCCGGCCCGCCAAAATCTTCGTCTAAGAGTTGAATTCGGAAAGCTAGGATCTCAGGGCTCTGGAGACAGGCGGATCAAGGGTCAGTGTCATGACAGGAGATCCGTGTGTCGTAGGGGGAGTCAGGATATCCGTTGTTTGGCTGGACACCTGGAATCTATGTGATCTTCAGGCACAAAGCTTGAAAGAAGTGACGTAATGGACTTTAACATCGTAAACCAGCGAACTGTTTGCTACGTCTCCCCTCTCGCTGGGAAAATGGAGATACCCCTTTCTCCCTATTAAGGAGAGAGGGAACCTGCCGTATGTTGAATACTGGGTGAAATACGAAGTCTTTGGGGTAACTGCAAGTCTGTGTCTTTGCCATTGCTTTGCTCACGCTTGAGTGCTCAGTGGCGGTGCCGATGCTTGCTTTTTTTTTGGGGTGGTGGGGGGGATTGTTGCTCACTGCCACTTACATGCGGGAGAGGGAAGCTGTGGGGTGACTTTGGGTTTTTAACATTTAACAGTCGTTCATTCTTTGCAGCAATCCTCTGTTCTCGTGGATGATTGTGAAGAAAAAACTTTTCAGGATGTATATCGTATACATTTCTCTGACATTAAATTGGACCTTTGAACAACACATCAGCCCATTTTGAAGTAGATGGGCTACAGCAACAGAAGAATGAACACAACATTCAGTGGCCACTTTGTCAGTAGAAGAGGTATTTAATAAATGCCCCATGAGTGCACACGGTAAATAAATAGGGTCTGGAGTTGATCATAGAGGCAATTCACCAATTACAACTGTCCAGCATGAAGAAAACCCATTCATTCTGACTCTTTGGAGTCATAGACTCATAGAGATCTGCAGCACAGAAACAGGACCTTTCCCCCATCCAGTCTATGCCAACCAAATCTTCTGACAAGTCCCATCTACCTACATAAAAACTTTAGCCCTCCATGCTCCTGTCATTCATGCCTCCCTTAAAAGATACAGTAGGACCCACATCTACCACTTCTGCGAGAGGCTCATTTCACACTTGCACCACTCTCTGACAGAATCACTCTACTGCATGTTTCCGATGTGATAACCAGTCTTCAGTCCTTATTAAGATACTTTCCACAGTACAGTGAGCTCTTTTCTTACGCAACAGTGTTATTTATGGATCCTTATCAAATTTCTTGCAGTTTTTTCAGAATATATTACACCTGCAGTTTCACCTCCATTGACCCTGCTTGTTAAACTAGTCATGGTGTAGTATCAGACAGAAACAGGCACTTTAGCCCAACTCATCCATGCCAAACAAGGTGTCCATCAAAGCTAGTCCCATTAAAATTATCATCTAGAGATACAGCATCGTAACAGGTCCACCCGGTTCACTGGGTGCCCAATGACACCCATGTAACCTACTAATCTCTATGTCTTTGGAATGAGGGAGGAAACCAGAGCACCTGGAGGAAACCCACATGTTCACGAGAAGAACGTCCAAACTCCCTACAGACAGCAGTGTAATTGAAACTGGGTCACTGGTGCTGAAATAGTGATATGCTACTAGCTATGCTACATGCTGATTCACATTTTGCCATATGCCTCAATCCTTTCCGATCTGTGTACCTGTCCAACTGTATTTTAATGACTGTCCTCAAAGGGATCTAACAAATTTTTCAAACTCTTGCCTCAGCAAGGACCTGGATCCATTGAAATTTGCCTATCATTACAATAGGTCAACGGCAGATGCAGTCTCCATGGCTCTTCACACGGCTTTAGACCACCTGGACAACACAAACACCTATGTCAGGATGCTGTTCATCGACTATAGCTCAGCATATAATACCACCGATCCCACAATTCTGATTGAGAAGTTGCAGAACCTGGACCTTTGTACCTCCCTCTGTGATTGGATCCTCAACTTCCTAACTGGAAGACCACAGTTTGTGCGGATTGGTGATAACATATCCTCTTCGCTGATGATCAACACTGGCGCCCCTCAGGGGTGTATGCTTAGCCCACTGCTCTACTCTCTCTATACCCATGACTGTGTGGCTAGGCACAGCTCAAATACCATCTACAAAGTTGCTGGTGATACAACCAGTGTTGGTAGAATCTCAGGTGGTGACGAGAGGGCATACAGGAGTGAGATATGCCAACTAGTGGAACGGTACCACAGCAACAATCTGGCACTCAGCGTCAGTAAAATGAAAGAGCTGATTGTGAACTTCAGGAAGGGTAAGACGAAGGAACACATACCAATTCTCATAGAGAGATCAGAAGTGGAGAAAGTGAGCAGATTCAAGTTTCTGGTTGGCAAGATCTCTGAGGATCTAACCTGGTCTCAACATATTGATGTAGTCGTAAGGAAGGCAAGACAGTGGCTATACTTCATTAGGAGTTTGAAGCGATTTGGCATGTCAACAAATACACTCAAAAACTTATGTAGTACCGTGGAGCGCATTCTGACAGGCTGCATCACTGTCTGGTATGGAGGGGCTACTGCACACGACCGGAAGAAGCAGCAGAGGTTGTAAATCTCGTCAGCTCCATCTTAGGCAGTAGCCTACAAAGTACCGTACATCTTTACGGAGCGGTGTCTCAGAAAGGCAGCGTCCATTATTAAGGACCTCCAGCACCCAGGGCATGCCCTTTTCTCACTGTTGCTATTAGGTAGGAGACACCAAATCCTGAAGGCACGCACTCAGCGATTCGGAAACAGCTTCTTCTCCTCTGCCATCCGATTCCTAAAAGGAATTTGAAGCTTTGGACACTACCTCACTTTTTTAATATACAGTATTTCTGTTTTTGCACAGTTTTTAATAATCTATTCAATATATGTAATTGATTTACTTGTTTATTTATTATTTGGTTTTACTTTATTTCTTATTATTTTTTTCCCTCTCTCTGCTAGATTATATATTACATTGAACTGCTGCTGCTAAGTTAATAAATTTCATATCGCATGCAGGTGATAATAAACCTGATTCTGATTCTGATTCAAGCATTATCTTTCTTCCATTGGCCTGAACAGTTCATCATAACAGTTCATTGGGGTAATCAAATGCAGAATAAATTGGTACAATTGCAAAGGGTAGAGAGAGATTGGTAGTGTAGCAGTTAGCACAATGCTTTCCCACACTGGCTGGAAGACCGATGTTCAATTCTGCCACAGTCTGTATAAAGTTTGTAAGTCTCCCCATGACTGCGTGTGGCTACTTCCATGAAATCAATAACCATTGTAGGCCTGACAAAGGAGTCCAGTACATGGATGCTGGCCAGGCAGAGAATACTCTGGATCCAGACACCATAAAGATATTTGCAGAGTCTACTTAATAGATCAGCATACAGAATAAAGCATTACCCTTTAAGCTTTTGGGAGATGCTTCCGTTCTGAGAATCAAGATTAGAATCAGAATCATATTTAGTATCTTTGGCATATGTCATGGAATTTGTTTTTTTGTGCAGCAGTACAGTGTAATGGAGTGCATGTGTTGTCCAGGGAGGGTTACAGGGACAGTTGCACTGAGTATGGATTGGACACCCTGAAGTCCGAATGGGAAACACCGGAGAAGGTAGTGGAAAATAACAGAGCTAAGATCCTGTGCGACTTCCAAATACAGACTGATAAGCAGGTACTGGCCAAACAACCATACATAGTAGTATTGGACAAAGAACAGAAGAAAGCAATAGTAGTAGATGTGGCAATCCTGATGGACAGTAACATCAGGAAGAAAGAATATGAGAAGTTGGAGAAATACCATGGCTTGAAAGAGCAGATAGAAAGAATGTGGAAGTTTGGAGCCAGAGTAATACCGGTGGTGATAGGAGCACTCGGAGCTGTGACACCTGGACTGGGAGAGTGGCTCCAGCTAATCCCAGGAAGAACATCTGAGATCTCAATTCAGCAGAATGCACTGCTAGCCACAGCAGGCATACTGTTCCAAACCCTCAAGCATTCAGGCCTTTAGTAGATGACCTGAGATTGAAGGAAAAATATGTATACACCCTACTCATAAGGGGTGAGAAAATTCTATAGTCTATGTAATTAAGTAGTGCAAAAAGAGCAAAAAAGACCAAATAGGTAGTGTCCATGGGTCCATTCATACTAGAGAGAGGGGAAGAAGCTGTTCCTGAAATGTTGAGTGCATGTCTTCAGGCTCCAGTACCTCCTATTTGATTGTAGCAATGAGAAGAGGACATGTCCTGGATGATGGAGGTCCTTAATGATGAATGCTGACTTTTTGAGGCATCACCTTTTTAAAATTTGTGATACTTAATGTTGGGTTATTTTCAACCAACTTTAGCAAGGTTGGACTCTGGTTGTCTGCGTGTAAATACATGCTATTTCCTCTCCTGTGTTTTCCCTTCTGGCTTCCAGCTGAGTTGGAACATGACAACAGCATTGCTCATTTCCAATTTGACACGGGATCAGGTGAAGGCATCTCCTGGTCCCAAAAGCACCTAAATTCATTTGGGATACTGATTATTTTCCCGAGAGCACAAACATTAGCTTTACATTAAAGGTTTATATTGCAACACCCCATGGTAAGGAAGTACATAAGAAGATTACCAGTTGTGATAAAATATCATACTTACTTCAACACTGCGATGAGACAATATATCTTGGGAGTGCCATTGCTATTGGCTTTTACGTACGGTTCGGCCGAGCTAACATGCAAACTTCGTTCAAGAATCCACAGACCCAATATCTCAAAGGATGGGGACATCGTTCTGGGAGGGATATTTACCATACACTTAAACAGGTTGGAGGAGATCAATACATTTACCAAAGCACCGGAAGAAATTAGATGCAGAAGGTGTGTTTGTATTCCTGATGAATTATTTACATTTTTTCGCGAATTTGTCTACTAATACTGCCAATTTGGCGGCATTGATTTTCTTGGCGAATGCAATGCAATTTTAAAAAATATACATTAATTACAATCTCTTCCAAGTTGTCTGCATTATGTTAAAATGTGGAGGGGGTATACAAGAAACAAGGGACCATTAAAGTGAGACACAAGGGAATCCAGATGCTGGAATAGCGATAATCACTTGAGTCAAATATTATGTTCTCCTAAGGATTTGTCTGCTGCTGTGTCCTCAATTGCTGTCGAGGCCAATTATACCGCTGCCGTTTAAGGCAGCAAAAAAGGTCCCCCATTTCTGCCATATAGAAGGATTCTTCATTGCTGTTTCCATAACAATTGGTTCTTGATCAGTCAGCGTTGTCAGCTCTGAGCTGAACTCCCGAAGCTGGAGAACCAGTGGACCATCTTTGTTTGGCCTCAACCCTTTGACATCTTTCGCATGGGTGATCCTACCAAGAGTCAAAGCACAGTGCCCTGACTCCGGCCATCGTACCTCTCTGGGTCATTGAGGCGTGCAAGCCTCCAAACCTTATGACAAGTTTGTGGTTCTCTTGGAGGCCTAGTGCAGTATGGGCATGGATAAATGGCGGCTCTGATTACTGGTTGGGTCGTTTGGTTCTTCAGTCTCTCCTTTCGTAGCAGATGGTTGCTCTCTGCAGCACAGCTGTGTGTGTGAGTAGGCGGGGGCTCCACTGGTAGAGCTGGTTCATTTGCTGCCTCTACTCGCCTTGGACCTAGGGATGGTAAAATAGTACAGTTTGAGTCTGTGGTAACGAAGGCAAATGGGATGTTGTCATTTATTTCCAGGGGAATAGATACAAAAGCAAGGAAATAATGCTGAGCCTTTATAAGATATTAGCCAGACCACACTTGGAGTATTGTCAACACTTTTCGGCCCCATATCTCAGAAATTGGAGAGAGTCCAGAGGAGTGTCACGAAGATAAGTCCGGGAATGAAGGGGTTAACATATGCGAAGCGCATGGCAGCTTTGGGCCTGTGCTTACAGGAATTTAGAAGAATGTGTGGGGATCTCATTAAAACCGACCGAATGTTGAAAGGACTAGATGGGGTACATGTGGAGAGGATGTTTCCTGTGGTGGAGGTATCCAGAACTAGAGGGCACAGCCTCAGATTAGCCAGAGAGTGGTGTATCTGCGGAATAATGTACCACAGACTGTGGTGGAGGCCAAGTCCGTGCGTGTATTTAAGGTGGAAGTTAATTGTTACCTGATTGGTCAGGGTTTCAAAGGATACTGCGAGAAGGCAGGTGTATCGGGTTGAGTGGGATGCGGGATCAGCCATGATGTAATGACGGAGTAGACTCGATGGGCTGAATGGCTTAATTGTGCTTCTGTGTCTTATGGTGTTATGGTCTTAAGGCCTAAATTAAGAAGACGAAGAAGGTCGTATATGGTATAAATACTTGGACCAAAAAAATACTTTGAACTTTAAACTGTGTTTGATGTTAGTTTTGATTTAAGACAGTATCGCCTGGCACAGACCATGATTTTTGCTGTAGAGGAAATAAACAAGAATGAGCAACTCCTCCCTAACGTCACACTGGGCTACAGAATTCACGATGACTGCGGCTCCACTAAAATTGCAACGCAAATTTCTCTGGCTTTTGTGAATGGGCAGGAAGAAACCTACGTGGACGAAATATGTGCTGCGTCTCTCAGCGTCCCCGGTATTGTTGGCGGTGGTGGATCCTCAGTATCTATAGCAATGGCAAGAACAATCGGACCTTTTAAAATACCAATGGTGAGACTCTAATTATTCTGTTTACCATGATAAAAACAGCATAAAATGTTAATTACTGTTGAAATTACGGACCGGCTTCACTCACCTCAGCGCTGAACCGAATCGGCAGCATGTGGACTCACTTCCGGGAACTCTGCACCAATTGTTTTATGTATTATTTATTACCTTCTTATCATTATTTTCACAACTTGTCTGCTACTCATTGAATGTCTGTCGGTCTTTGTTATCTGTGTGATACTTTTTCGTGGATTCTGTTTCTATTTCTTCGTTGTATATTTTCTGTCTGATGAGAGGGGCTTGTGGTGTTAGAACAACGAATGACGTAGGTGGGAGAGGCCCTTGATTATAATGGGTCCTTTCCAGAGTCAGCGGGAAGTGTGGGCAGAGGCAATGGAGAGGAGGTTGGTTGGCGGGATGGATTGGGCTTAGTTTACAAGTCTAGTGGTCTTGGGCAGAACAGCTGCCAAAAGTAAGCAGTGATGCATACATGTGCTTTCTAAGGTGCATATGTAAGCAAGTCATATAATCTATCCTTACCTGGGGAAGGCAGTGACAGCGAGAAATGGTTGTGCACAAATTTATTGTTTAATTTTCTGTATCACAGCAGAGAGGTTATTTATTTATTATTGTTATTAGCTGCTTTGCATTTGCACAGTTTATCTTCTTTTGTATAATGATTGTTTGGCAGTCTTTGTGTGTAGTTTTTAATTGATTCTATTATATTTCTTTGTTCTACCGTTAATACCTGTAAGAAAAGGAATCTCAGGTGGCAAATACGTACTTCGATAATAAGTTGACTTTGAACTTTTGTTCCGTTCATGAGAACGGGATAAGAATGAAACCATTTTTATTACTAATTCAATGTAATGTATTAGGGAAATTGGAAGTCTGATAGTTATTTCACCTCATACTAATGCACTTACCTCCTTTTGACTGATTGCAGGTTAGCTATTTTTCTACATGTGTGTGTCTCAGTGATAGAAACGAATATCCAACCTTTTATAGAACAATTCCAAGCGATGACCATCAATCCAAGGCCTTGGTTCAACTCGTTCAGAAGTTTGGATGGACTTGGATTGGAACCGTTAACAGCAACAATGACTATGGGACCTCTGCAATGAGAGCCTTTGTCGAAGCTGCTGAGGATTTCGGGCTTTGCATTGCCTTCTCCGAATCATTTCACAGAACGGACCCCGCAGAGAAGATCACCAGGATAGTTCAAGTGATGAAGGAGGCGACCACAAAGGTCGTGGTGGCCTTTGCCGGATCCGGGGAAATGCGCGTATTATTTGAGGAAGTTCTTCGGCAAAACCTCACTGACATACAATGGGTCGGCAGCGAGGCATGGATAACATCGGACATCGCTGCCGACGAAAGTTCTGCATTTCTTCTCGGAACAATCGGGACTGCAATGAGTGCGGTAGAGGTTCCCGGACTTAAGAACTTCCTCCTCAAAGTCCACCCCTCCACCTCTCCAAATGATCCTTTCGTAAATGAGTTTTGGGAAACGATATTCGGATGTACTCTAACTTCAGGCGGCTCCCAAGTGCAAACAGATCCATCTTCTCAGGTCCCCCAGTGCAGCGGGAATGAAACCCTGAATGAAGTATACAACGCCTACACAGACCTAACCATGGATGGAAGTTCCTACAATGTATATAAAGCAGTCTATGCTTTCGCTCACGCCCTTCATAATATGATGTCATGTGAAAATGGAAATGGCCCATTTATAAACTATACTTGTGCATATATTCCAAACTTTCAGTCGTGGCAGGTGAGACTTCTGTTTAGTTTTATTCATTTTAGTTGCAATGTTAATTGTGTTATTATACTAGAGTATAAGAGGAAGCCTTTCGAGCCTGAGTATACATAACATTTCCTTAAACTCCATTCCCGACTTGCACGCAGCGCCCACTTTATTATGTACCCCTTTACCTAATAAACCGGCCACTGAGTGCATGCTCGTGGTCTTCTGCTGCTGTAGCCCATCCATTTCAAAGTTTGACGTGTTCCGCGTTCAGATACGGTATGCTGTTCTGCATACCACAGTTGTAACGTGTGATTATGAGTTACTGTCGCCTTCCTGTCAGCATGAACGGGTCTGGCCATTCTCCCCGACCTCCCTTATTAACAAGGCGCTTTCGTTTATAGAGCTGCAGCTCACTGGATTTTATTTCTGTTCTTTTATTTCACTACATATTTTGTATGTTTCAGATTGTGTTGTTTGTGAAAATCCCCGGAGATCAGCTGTATATGAGTTACTCAAACCCCGTAGTCTGACACCACCAATCGTTCTGCAGTTAAAGTTACTTAGATCACATTTCCTCCGCCCCATCTCACGTTTTGTGTGAACAACAACTGAACCTCTTAACCATGTCTGCATTTATGCATTGAATTGATGCCACGTTATTGGCTGATGATATATTTGCATTAACAGGTAGGCAAACCGGTGCACCTAATACAGTGGTCACAAAGTGTAGTTCCCCATAGGATGATGCTTGAAATGAAGGAGTTCAGTTATGGGAGACGCTGGATCGGGTGGGCTTAGTTTATTTGATGCAGGCTGAGGGGAGTGATCTGATAGAAGCATAAAAGTCATAGTTAAGGCAGATAGTGAGAAACCATTTTCCGCGAAAGCATAGTTATATGGTGAAAGTAGAAGGTTTCAGTGGAGTTTGAAAGGTTTGTACACAAATTGCGGTTTATATCTGAAGCTGTATGTCACCTCCTCTATCAGCCGTAATCTTACATTTAAGAGACACGTAGACACTGGAATAGGCAAGCTATTGATCGATATGGTCCTTCTGTACAACGGCATGATTCCATGGCTACAACTATTATCTCTTACGTGTCAACTTCCCTCCAAGCACTTTTATATCTTCCCCAAAAGCCAAAGCCAATAACCCAGCAAAAAGGACGTCTTTGGGATGTGGGAAGAAACAGGAGCGCCGGGAGGAAACCCATTTAGTCATAGTGTGAACTTGCAAACTTCACAGAAACAGCACCACAGAATGGAGTTGATGAGGTTACTGGCGCTGCGAGGCAGCATCTCTACATGCTGTACCACTCGGCACCACGGGATAGATCTCTAGTTTTTAAAAGGTCTGTGAAGTCGTGTTTTGACATTTTCTCCCCTTGCACCATCTTTAGACCATTGGACAAAGGACCATAATCCACTTGGCACATTGAGCTGCTCCATATTTCCAGGAAGAGCGGCATGGACAAACCATTGTCTGAGCGGGAAATTTTTACACCGTCTGGAAAATGCGCAATGTTGTTGAAATATGCATACTATGAATAGTTAGAATGAACAGCAGTGCTGTTATGTGTGCGGGAAAATGTCAGTTACTGCGTGACAGTGCATCCACGCAACTTAGAGGAAACAGTGATCGGGGGGGGGGGGGATCTTATTGAAACCTATGGAATATTGAAATGCACCGCTGTTCAAGAAATGGTGGGACCATTGCCCATCATTTCTCTAAACTCCAGCGAGTATAGACCCAGTGACATCATACTCTCTTCATACCTTAACCTTTCATTCCCGGGATTATTCTCGTGAATCCTCTCTGGGCACCCTTCAATGCCAACACATTCTTTCTTAGGTATCATATTTTTAAAGTAGAAGTGAACTGATAATTTTTAAAGGAGACAAGCGAGCCAACATATTTTATACTATGACCTGGTAAGTGTCTGGAAAAGACTTCCAAAGTAATGGCGTTGAAGAGACTTCTGAATATGCAAATGGATATGCAGAGAATGGAGGGATATGAATCATATGCAGGCCTAAGAGAATCAGTTTAATTTGGCATTGGGTTTGGTTCAGACACCGTGTTCAGTCTGTATCTGTCCTGCACTGTGTTCTGTCCTCTATGATGAAAAGTCAATAATTAAATTCTATAAACACAGGAGATTCTGCAGATGCTTGAATCCAGAGAAACACACACAAATTGCTGGAGGAGCTCAACAAGTTAAGCAGCATCTGTAGAAATAAATAAATAGTCGACCTTTCAGACTCAGACTCTTTAATTAAGACTGAAAATGAAGGGGGAAGAAGTCAGAATAAGACGGTGGGAAAGGTAAAGGATTACAAACTAGTAGATGATAGGTGAAGTCTGGTGGACGGAAGAGAGTGTTGAAGCGAGAAGCTGGGAACTGAAGCAGTAAAGTGCTGAAGAAGAAGGAATCTAATAGGAGAGAAGAATGTAACATGGGAGAAAGAGGCAGGTGAGAAGAGAAGCAGTAAGAGGGGATCCAGACTAGGTAATGGGGGAAAAGAGGGAAGGGAGAAATTGCTGGAAGCTGCTTTCTCCTTCCAGCTTGAGCTAGATGCTGCCTGACCAAATAAATGCTGTATTTTCACCTTTAATAAATAAATGTATTTCACCTTTAATCCTGTAGCTGCTTCACTACTTGAAGTATGTATACTTCATAACGAAAACCGGGGAGGTGTTCTACTTTGACGACAATGGTGGTCCAGTGGCCAGATATGACTTTGTAAACTGGCAACTGAATTCAACTGGTCGCATTGAATTTAAGACAGTTGGATATTACAGTGGAGCAGCACATTCCGGTAAAGAGGTGATGCTCAATTCGAAGAACGTTGTTTGGAGAGCCGGTCAGCAGGAGGTATGGCAATCAGTGGAAACTTTCTAATTTTATTTCATGCTTTCGTCTCTGCAGTCTAATCATATCCGTCAATACCATGTGAACTGCAAAAGTATCTCAGAAAGAAGGGCAGGAAAATCCTACTGTTTTAAGTAACTGGTTCACCGATACACAGCTATTTTAAAATTACTTTTCTTGTTTGGATGTGAAAGGATAGTATTTTATATAGTAAGGTGGAGCAGGGAAATAGATCCTTCGGCCTGTTCAGTCCATGTCAGCCATCAACCACACCATTCTGAATTATTGGAAATGAGGAGAGAATAGTTTCTAATAATAATTACTGGGGTTGAGTGATTATTCTATGAGCCAGTACTCAATAGGCCATGTAGTGGCTTCTATATCATAAGGCAATGTGGAAATGCATTAAAACTTTGATAATCTGCCACATGAGGGACGTTGCTGGAAGAAGGCCGTCTGATTTTCTGGGCTATTTGATGCATTTCTATTCATAACCTAATTATATATATATATTGTTTAAATGTCACATAGTGTTAAAATACATTTTTTTTTAGTGAATCACATATGTTTAACTGGTGTCTGGGAACCAGCACATTGCCGAGTTAGTTTAACAGCCAGCAGGTTCCCGTGAGTGGAAAGATGTTTGGAATCGGTGCCTCAGTGAGGGAGAAGAAAGTACGTGAATGAGGGCCCCAGTAAGTGGAAGGGTGTACGAAATACATCAGTAGGTGAGTGAGAAGTCAAGCTATTGGGAAAGTTGAAAAGATGAATTATTGGTTGTTTACCATTTTAAGTGAAGCAATCACATGGATCAGGTATCTTCTGGATGCATAATAAAATTGACACGGGGGAAAGTCAGTGTTAATAAAAGCATATGAAACCTGCTTATGAAAATGATGATTTAGTACAAATATTCCAAGCAGCATCATATCTTTTTTTGAGAAAATATGCATTTTTTAAAAATCCAGGGCATGCCAGTGCTATGGAACAAATGTGTTTGTGATTGTAACCTGACGGCATACACACATGAACGTAAATTTATTATCAATGTACGTACATGTCATTACATCCTAACTCGAGGTTTCTTTTCCTGTGGGCACTCACAGTAGACAAACACAATAGAATCAGTGAAAAACTAAATACAAAGACTGACAAACAACCGATGTGCAAAAGAAGACAGAATGTGCAAATCCTACGACTGCAATCACTACTACTAATAATAAGCAATAGTTAATATTAACACCATGAGTTGTAGGGTCCTTGAAAGTGAGTCCATTGGTTGTAGAAACAATTCAGTGTTGAGTTGAGTGAAGTCAGTATTGAACAGATACATAGTATTTTGACGATTGTTCAGCCGAAGTAGGGGATGCATTATCTCCCTGCTTGCCGACCGGCACTCCAACGCATGCGCACATTCCTATATAACCATTTAACAATCACAGCACGGAAACAGGCCATCTTTGCCCTCCTAGTCCGTGCCGAACCCTTAATCTCACCTAGTCTCACCTACCCGCACTCAGCCCATAACCCTCCACTCCTTTCCTGTCCATATACCTATCCAATTTTACCTTAAATGACACAACTGAACTGGCCTCTACTACTTCTACAGGAAGCTCATTCCGCACAGCTATCACTCTTTGAGTAAAGTAATACCCCTTCGTGTTTCCCTTAAACTTCTGCCCCCTAACTCTCAAATCATGTCCTCTAGTTTGAATCTCCCCTACTCTCAATGGAAACAGCCTGTTCACATCAACTCTATCTATCCCTCTCAAAATTTTAAATACCTCGATCAAATCCCCCCTCAACCTTCTACGCTCCAATGAATAGAGACCTAACTTGTTCAACCTTTCTCTGTAACTTAATTGCTGAAACCCAGGTAACATCCTAGTAAATCGTCTCTGCACTCTCTCTAATTTATTGATATCTTTCCTATAATTCGGTGACCAGAACTGCACACAATATTCCAAATTTGGCCTTACCAATGCCTTGTACAACTTTAGCATTACATCCCAACTTCTGTACTCAATGCTTTGATTTATAAAGGCCAGCGTTCCAAAAGCCTTCTTCACCACCCTATCTACATGAGACTCCACTTTCAGGGAACTATGCACAGTTATTCCTAGATCTCTCTGTTCCTCTGCATTCCTCAATGCCCTACCATTTACTCTGTATGTTCTATTTGGATTATTCCTGCCAAAATGTAGAACCTCACACTTCTCAGCATTAAACTCCATCTGCCAACGTTCAGCCCATTCCTCTAACCGGCATAAATCTCCCTGCAAGCTTTGAAAATCCACCTCATTATCCACAACACCTCCTACCTTAGTATCATCGGCATACTTACTAATCCAATTTACCACCCCATCATCCAGATCATTTATGTATATTACAAACAACATTGGGCCCAAAACAGATCCCTGAGGCACCCCGCTAGACACCAGCCTCCATCCCGATAAACAATTATCCACCACTACTCTCTGGCATCTCCCATCTAGCCACTGTTGAATCCATTTTATTACTCCAGCATTAATACCTAACGACTGAACCTTCTTAACTAACCCTCCATATGGAACTTTGTCAAAGGCTTTGCTGAAGTCCATATAGACTACATCCACTGCCTTACCCTCGTCAACATTCCTCGCAACTTCTTCAAAAAATTCAATAAGGTTTGTCAAATATGACCTTCCACGCACAAATCCATGCTGGCTACTTCTAATCAGATCCCGTCTATCCAGATAATTATAAATACTATCTCTAAGAATACTTTCCATTAATTTACCCACCACTGATGTCAAACTGACAGGTCTATAATTGCTAGGCTTCCTTCTAGAACCCTTTTTAAACAATGGAACCACATGAGCAATACGCCAATCCTCCGGCACAATCCCCGTTTCTAATGACATATTAAAGATCTCCGTCAGAGCTCCTGCTATTTCTACACAAACTTCCCTCAAGGTCCTGGGGAATATCCTGTCAGGACCCGGAGATTTATCCACTTTTAAATTTCTTAAAAGCGCCAGTACCTCCACCTCTTTAATTGTCATAGGTTCCATAACTTCCTTACTTGTTTCCCACACCGTAGACAATTCAATATCCTTCTCCTTAGTGAATACCGAAGAGAAGAAATCATTCAAAATCTCTCCCATCTCCTTCGGTTCCACACATAGCTGACCACTCTGATTCTCTAAGGGGCCAATTTTATCCCTCACTATCCTCTTGCTTTTAATATAACTGTAGAAACCTTTCGGATTTACTTTCACCTTATTTGCCAAACCAACCTCGTATCTTCTTTTAGCTTTTCTAATCTCTTTCTTAAGATTCCTTTTACATTCTTTATATTCCTCGAGCAATTCCTTTACTCCATGCTGCCTTTATCTATTGTAGACATCCCTCTTTTTCTGAACCAAATTTCTAATATCCCTTGAAAACCATGGTGGTCTCAAACCTTTAACCTTTCCTTTCACCCTAACAGGAACATAAAAATTCTGTACCCTCATAATTTCACCCTTAAATGACCTCCATTTCTCTATTACATCCTTCCCATTAAACAACTTGACCCAATCCACTCTCTCTAAATCCCTTCGCATCCCCTCAAAGTTAGCCTTTCTCCAATCAAAAATCTCAACTCTAGGTCCAGTCCTGTCCTTCTCCATAATTATATTGAAGCTAATGCTATTGTGATCACTGGACCCGAAGTGCTCCCCAACACATACATCTGTCAGCTGACCTATCGCATTCCCTAACAGGAGATCCAACACTGCCCCATCTCTAGTCGGTACTTCTATGTATTGTTGCAAAAAAACTATCCTGCACACATTTCACAAACTCTAAACCATCCAGCCCTTTTACAGAATGAGCTTCCCAGTCTACGTGTGGAAAATTAAAATCTCCCACAATTACCACCTTGTGTTTACTACAAATATCTGCTATCTCCTTACACATTTGCTCTTCCAACTCACGGGCCCCATTAGGTGGCCTATAATACACTCCTATCAGTGTTACTGCACCTTTCCCATTCTTCAATTCCACCCAAATGGCCTTCCTAGAGGAGCTCTCTAATCTATCCTTCCAAAGCACCGCCATATGATTTTCTCGGACAAGCAATGCAACACCTCCTCCTCTGGCCCCTCCTACTCTATCACACCTGAAGCAACTACATCCAGGAATATTTAGTTGCCAATCACACCCTTCCTGCAACCATGTTTCACTAATAGCTACAACATCATAATTCCAGGTATCAATCCACGCTTTAAGCTCATCCACCTTTCTTACAATGCTCCTAGCATTAAAATAGATACATTCCTGATTCCTATTAAAATAGATTCCTGTTTCAAACTCTGAAGTTATTGTTGCTTACCTTTTCCTCTATTTTAAATTCTTGCTTTATTTGCTTATTTAAGCCGACTCGAATAAAAGAAAATGATAATTTTACACTTCCCAGTGTCATTGAATTATTTTCCAATAATTTCACAGCATATCTTCTCTGATTTACTAAGTTGGCAATGCACTCAGTGGCCACTTTCTTAGGAACACCTATGCATTTTCTCGTTAATGAAAATATCTAACCAGTCATCTATGTAACTGCAACTCAATGCACAAAATTATACAGACATGGTGAAGAAATTAATATGATGATGATTACTATTATTATTATTTATCTTTTCTGTTTGCACTGACAGTTGTCTTTTGCACGTTGGTTGTTTTCCAACCTGTTGGATGCGGTCTTTTATCGATTCTGTTATGATTCTTAGACTTACTGTGTATGCCCGCAAGAAAACGAATCTCAGGGTGACATATAAGTACTTTGATAATAAATTTATTTTGAATTTTGAACGTTGATGGCTGAACACTTCGAAACCTGAAGTGGATGGGCTACAGCAGCAGAAGACCACAAAACATGCACCCAGTGGACACTTTATTAGGCCAAGCAGGTACCTAATAAAGTGGCCTCCGTGTGTATATTTTAATCAGCCGGACTTAGCAACTAAATAAGCAAATGCTTGACTAGGAAATGGAGTCTATTAATTTCAAAGTTAGAATATTACCACGTAGAACTGAAAGCAAAAATTCAATGTACTGTATCTATCAACATAACATGCTCTTTGTTTATTCTTGGAAGATTCCCCGGGCAGTCTGCTCTGAAAGTTGCCCTCGTGGAATGAGGAAAGTTGCCAGGAAAGGACAACCGATTTGTTGTTTCGACTGTACTTCCTGTCCAAATGGAGAGATTAGTAACACTACAGGTGAGTAAAAATACAGATTTTGTTTTAATATGCACTGGTTGAAACTATTAACTTATTTGACTAGTGGGTTTTGTCCTTAGACTCCATTAACTGCTTCAAGTGTCCTCCCCTGTTCTGGTCCAACGATCGGAAAGATCAATGCATCCCGAAGAAAATAGAGTATCTGGCTTTTACCGAAATCCTGGGCATGGTGTTGGTGTTACTCGCTCTGGTTGGAGTGTGCATGTCTGGACTTACAGCGGGTCTCTTCTTTAAACATCGAGACACACCTCTGGTTAAAGCTAACAACTCTGAGCTGAGCTTCCTCCTTCTATTTGCACTAAGCTGCTGTTTTTTATGCTCGGTCACATTCATTGGCGAACCGTCACACTGGTCCTGTATGTTACGCCGCACGGCGTTTGGTGTCTCGTTTGTCATGTGTATCTCTTGTGTTCTGGTCAAAACCATTCTGGTGCTGTCGGCATTTAAAGCAACACATCCCAGCAGTAACAGGATGAAATGGTTTGGTCAAAGACAGCAGAGGATAAGTGTCTTCCTCTTGGCGTCAATACAGAGTTTAATATGCGTGCTTTGGCTGCTCATTGAGCCTCCTTTCCCCGTGATCAACACTAAATATTACCGCGAGATGATTATTTTAGAATGTGATATAGGATCTTTTGTAGCCTTCTACTCTGCGTCGGGTTATATCGCCCTGTTATCGTGCATTTGTTTTATCTTGGCCTTTCTCGCACGGAAGCTGCCAGATAACTTTAACGAGGCAAAATGTATAACATTCAGCATGCTCATCTTTTGTGCTGTTTGGGTCACTTATATTCCGGCCTCTGTGAGCTCTCCTGGGAAATACACGGTGGCGGTTGAAGTGTTTGCCATCCTGACGTCCAGTTTTGGATTGCTGCTCTGCATTTTTGCACCGAAGTGCTTCATCATCGTCGTCACTCCGGAGAGAAACACAAAGAAGCACATTATGGGTAAAGATGGATGAGAGGAAACTTTTAAAGATGAGGATAAATATGCCCTGCGGCTTAATACCTAAGGTAGAAGGAGATGAGTTATTAACTTCAAACTTTCTGCATAATCACTCAAAGAGTTGAACTGCACGTCCATGTAACGAGAGCTGTATAACTCATCTCCTACTACCTTAGGCCACGAAGTTATCACTCGCCTCTACTGTGGACCACTTCTGGAGGTCCAAGACAACGACCTCTACAAAGAAGGGATCCGTAAGCTTCAGGACTGCTGGACTAAGTGTGCAAATGTACGAGGGGACTATGTCGAAAAATAAACGTGCTAGGTTTTCTAAAAGTGACTCCTTCTACCTTAGGCCATGAGCTTATTAATCACCTCTTGTATATTGTGCGTTTCTTTGCGGTAACTGACGCTGGACATACAAATCCCTGCCCTATTCGAGCTGTATTGAACAATTGAATATTTATCTTCGATTTAGTTCGAGAAACATTCGTTTTATTCTTAACAGATTAGTATGTAATAAACAGTTTGGTATACCAGTGTTTTGATTTGTGTGTTTGATGCCAAAACATAAACAACAGTGTCTGTGTATTGACTACACCAATTCCTTGTCTATTTAACATTTTAAAACAATGTGTCCACTCCAACCATTTGCTAATGAGAATATCCTCCCTCTGATTCCCTGTCTGATGATCTCATACACCATCATGTCTTCCCTGGCTTTTCTTTTGGTTATTTATTATATTTAGTTTAGAGATACCACGCGGAACCGGCCCTTTTGGCCCAACGAGCCGCATCGCCCAGCATTCCACCTACTTAACCCTAGCCTAATCCCAGGACGATTTACGATGGACAAATAAGCTATAAGTAGTAACTTACTAATTCTTTATACTGTGTGAAGAAACGCACTTCACACGCGAAGAAGGTACAAACTTTCTCACAGAGGACTAGGAAATTGAACTTCGAGCTCTGATGCCCCAACCCATAAAGGTTACGCTCTAACCTATTGGTCCACCGTTTTGTTTCCCATTGTTCTTTGTTCCAGCGCTAACAGTCCAACCCACTTCATCCTAACCTTGTCTCTGAAATCCCTCATCCGTGGAACCACTCCAGTAAATATCAATGAAAATGACCAGTAACACACAAGAATGCTGCAGGATCTCAGAAGGAAATGAACAGCTGGAGTTCCTTCACCTGGACAGAAAGAGAGAAGGAAGGTAGCCAGTATTAATAGGTGGAGAGAAAGAGTGGAGCAAAAGGAGCCAAGTGACTAAGGATCCGTGTAAGGAAGGAAATTAGTCAGATGCAGATAGAGAGAATGGACGGCGACAGAGGCTGGGAGCTGAACGGCGAAGTTTCACCGGGTTGAGGATGATGGAATGTTACAGGAGATGATGGTGGAGCATGCGATAGTTAGGAGGAAGTGGGGACATGTTGGATGTGCAGTTGGTGGGTGATAATTGAGGACCTGGCGAACTCCCATCACGTTACTGTCTGGTGGAAACGAGTAAAGGCAGAGGTGTTGCAAATAGAGGAGAAGTGCGTGAGGGGCAACTTCAATCTGTTAATATATTTCCTGTAGATAGTTGATCAGACCTGCACGAAGTACTTGAAATTCAGCCCCACCAACAACCTATACAGCTTCAATATCATTTCTCAAATCTTATACTCAATACTTTTTGCTTCTGAAGGACAATATAATAAAAGCTCTCTTCGCTACCTATCTACTTGTGTCACTTCCAAGGAATTATGGATCTGCATTCTCAGATCATTTTGTTTTACCGCACCCCTCATTGTCACACCGCTCACCGTGTAGGTCCTACCCTGGTCTGCTCTAATAAAGTGAAATTCATCAGAATAGACCGTATTAAATTCTATCTGCCATTTTCCAGCCCATCTTTTTCCCCAGCTGGTCCTGATCCTGCTGCAAGTTTTGTTAGCATTCGTCGTTCTTCACGGCACCCCAAACTTAGTGTCATTGACAATGCTGCTTATCTAGTTTACCATATTAGCACCCAGTTCATTGATATAGGTAACAAACAACAAAGCACCCAGAACTGATCCCCGCGGCACACCTCTAACCATAGCCTTGCAGTCAGAGAGGAACCTATCTACTTCCATTCTCTATCATTTCCCGCGAATCCAACTCATACAGAATGCCAAATGACTGAACCTTTTTCACCAAAATCCTATGTAGAGCTTTGTGAAAGACCTTGCTAAAGTCCATGTAAACAATATCTACTGCCTTCGCGACATCAACTTGCCTGATAACTTCGTTGAACACCTCTACTAGCGTACACTACTGTGCAAAATTATTATGCACATACATTTAGCTCGGGTGCCAAGCATATTCACAGTACAACAGTAATTTTATGTATTGCACTGTACTGTTTCTGCAAACAAAAGCAAAATTCAAATTTCATGACATGTATGAGGGGTGATAAACCACGTCTGATGTTTAAGGGGAACCAGAAAGGGGAAACCTCTTCACGCATAGACATAGAAACATAGAAAACTTACAGCACGATACAGGCCCTTCGGCCCACAAAGTTGTGTCAAACATGTCCCTACTTCAGAAATTACTAGGCATACCTATAGCCCTCTATTTTACTAAGCTCCATGTAACTATCTAAAAGTTTCTTAAAAGACCCTATCGTATCCACCCCCACCACCGTTGTCGGCGGCCTATTCCACGTACTCACCACTCTTTGACTAAAAGACTTACCCCTGTCATCCCCTCTGTACCTACTCCTTATCACCATAAACCTGTGTGCTCTTGTGGCAACCATTTCAGCCATGGGAAAAAGCCTCTGGCTATCCACATGATCAATTCTTCTCATCATCTTGTACACCTATATCAGGTCACCTCTCATCCTCCTTCTCTCCAAGTAGAAAAGACCGAGTTCACTCAACCTGTTTTCATAAGGCATGCTCCTCAATCCAGGCAACATCCTTGCAAATCTCCTCTGCACCCGTTGTATGGCTTCCACATCCTTCCTGTAGTGAGGCGACCAGAACTGAGCACAGTACTCCAAGTGGGGTCTGACCAGGGTCCTATATAGCTGCAACATTACCTCTCAGCTCCTAAATTCAATTCCATGACTGATGAAGGCCAATACACCATACGCCTTCTTAACCATAGAGTCAACCTGAGTAGCTGCTTTGAGTGTCCTTCGGACTTGGACCCCAAGATCCCGCTGATTGCCATCATATTTGACCTACCAAAATGCACCACTTCATACTTATCTGGGTTGAACTCCATCTGCCACTTCTCTTCCTAGTTTTGCATCCTATCAATGTCCCGCTGTAACCTCTGACAGCCCTCCACACTATCCACAACACCTTCAACCTTTGCGTCATCAGTAAACTTGCTAAACCATCACTCCACTTCCTCATCCAGGTCATTTATAAAAATCACGAAGAGTAAGGGTCACAGAAAAGATCCCTGTGGCACTCCACTGGTGACCGACCTCCATGCAGAATATGACCCGCCTAAAATGACTCTTTGCCTTCTGTGGGCAAGCCAGTTCTGGATCCACAAAGCAATGTCCCCTTGGATCCCATGCATCCTTACTTTCTCAATAAGCCTTGCACGGGGTACTTTATCAAATGCCTTGCTGAAATCCATATACACTACTTCTACTGCTCTTTCTTCAGCAATATGTTTAGTCACATCCTCAAGAAATTCAATCAGGCTCGAAAGGCACGACTTGCCCTTCACAAAGCCATGATGACTACTACTAATCATATGATACCTCTCCAAATGTTCATAAATCCTGCTCCTCAGGATCTTCTCCATCAACTTACCAACCACTGAGGTAAGACTCACTGGTCTATAATTTCCTGGGCTACCTCTACTCCCTTTCTTGAATAAAGGAACATCATCCGCAACTCTTCAATCCTCGGGAGCCTCTCCCGTCCCCATTGATGATGCAACGATCATCGCCAGAGGCTCAGCAATCTCCTCCCTCGCCTCCCACAGTGGCCTGGGGTCCCGGCGACTTATCCAACTTGATGCTTTCCAAAATCTCCAGCACATCCTCTTTCATAATATCTACATGATCAAGCTTTTCAGTTTGCTGCAAGTCATCACTACAATCACTAAGATCCTTTTCCATAGTGAATACAGAAGTAAAGTATTCATTAAGACCTCTGCTATTTACTCCGGTTCCATACACACTTTCCCACTGTCACACTTGATAGGTCCTATTCTTTCACGTCTTATCCTCTTGCTCTTCACATACTTGTAGAATGCCTTGGGGTTTTTCTTAATTCTGCCCGCCAAGGCCTTCTCATAGCCCCTTCTGGCTCTCCTGATTTCCTTCTTAAACTCCTTCCTATTAGCCTTATAATCTTCTAGATCTCTAGCATTACCTAGCTCTCTGAACCTTTTGTAAACTTTCCTTTTCTTCTTGACTAGTTTTATTACTGCCTTTGTACACCACGGTTCCTGCAGCCTACCACAACTTCCCTGTCTCATTGGAACGTACCTAGAAAGAACTCTACACAAATATCCCCCGAATGTTTGCCACATTTCTTCCGTACTTTTCCCTGAGAATATCTATTACCAATTTAAGCCTCCAATTTCCTGCCTGATAGCCTCATAATTACCTCTTACTCCAATTAAACGCTTTTCTAAGTTGTCTGTTCCTATCTCTCTCCAATGCTATGGTAAAGGAGAATTATGATTATTATCTCCAAAATGCTCTCCCACTGAGAGATCTGAAACCTGACCAGGTTCATTTCCCAATACCAAATCAAATACTGCCTCTCCTCTTGTAGGCGTATTTACATACTGTGTCAAGGAACCTTCCTGAACACACCTAACAAACTCCACCCCATCTAAACACCTTGCTCTAGGGGGATGCCAATCTATATTTGGGAAATTAAAATCTCCCATCACGCTAACTCTGTTATTATTACACCTTTCCAGGATCTGTTTCCCCGTCTGATCCTCGATATCCCTGTTACTATTGGGCGGCTTATAAAATACACCCAGTAAAAATATAGACCACTTCCTGTTCCTAACCTCCACCCACAGAGACTCCTCCATGGCGTCCACCTTGTCTGCAGCCACGGCACTATATCTGATCAACAGTGCCACGCGCCCACCTCTTTTGCCTCCCTCCCTGTCCTTTCTGAAACATCTAAAACCCGGCACTTGAAGTAACCAATACTGTCCCTGAGCCATCCAAATCTCTGTAATGGCTACCACATCATATCTCCAAGTACTGATCCACGCTCTAAGCTCAGTTTGTTAGAACCGTAGAACCATAGAACATTACAGCACAGAAACAGGCCTCTTGGTCCTTTTTGACTGTGCCGAAACATTTTCTGACTAGTCCCACTGACCTGCACCCCGGCCATATCCCTCCAAACCCCTCTCATCCATATACCTGTCCAAGTTTTTCTTAAATGTCAAAAGTGAGCCCGCATTCACCACTTCACTTGGCAGCTCATTCCACACTCCAATCACTCTTTGTGTGAAGAAGCCCCCCCCCCCATGTTCCCTTTAAACTTTTCCCCCTTCACCCTTAACACATGACCTCTGGTTTTTTTCTCCCCTCGCCTCAGTGGAAAAAGCTTGCTTGCATTCACTCTATCTATACCCATCATCATTTTATACACCTCTATCAAATCACCCTCCATTCTCCTACACTCCAGAAAATAAAGTCCTAACCTATTCAACCTTTCTCTGTAACTCAGTTTCTCAAGTCCCGGCAACATCCTTGTAGACCTTCTCTGCACTCTTTCAACCTTATTAATATCCTTCCTGTTATTAGGTGACCAAAACTGCACACTATACTCCAAATTCGGTCTCACTAATGTCTTATACAACCTCACCATTATATTCTAACTCTTATACTCAATACTTTGACTTATAAAGGCCAATGTACCAAAAGCTCCCTTTACGACCCTATCCACCTGTGACGCCACTTTTAGGGAATTATGTATCTGTACTCCCAGATCCCTCTGTTCTACTGCACTCCTCAGTGTTCTACCATTTACCTTGTATGTTCTAGCTTGGTTTGACCTCCCGAAGTGCAATACCTCACACTTGTCCGCAATAAACTCCATCTCTGCCATTTTTCAGCCCATTCCTCCAAATGGTCCAAATCCCTCTGCAAGCTTTGAAAACCTTCCTCACTGTACACTACATCTCCAATCTTTGTATCATCAGCCAATTTACTGATCCAATTTGCCACATTATCATTAGATCATTGATATACATGGCAAATAACAATGGACCTAGCACCGATCCCTGTGGCACACCACTAGTCACAGGCCTCCACTCAGAGTAGCAATCCTCCACTACCACTTTCTGGTTTCTTCCATTGAGCCAGTGTCTAAAGCAATTTACTACCTCTCCATGTATTCCTGGCGACTGAATCTTCCTAACTAACCTCCCCTGCGTGACCTTGTCCATGTATACAACATTCACTCCCTTCCCTTAATCCACTTTCCTTCTAACGTCCTGGAAAAACTCTCATAGATTGGTTAAACATTGTTCACAACCCTCCTTGCATTAAAATATACACATCTCAAGCCTTTGGTATGAGCGCATCCCTTCTCCATCCTCTCTCTCTCGCATTGTCTACAAACTTCCTCTATTTGTAAGGTAACTTCCTCTTCCCCAGTCTCTTCAGTTCGGTTCCCACCCCCAACAATTCTAGTTTAAACTCTCCCCAGTAGCCTTAGCAAACTTCTCCTTGGGATTCAAGTGCAACCCATCTTTTTTTGTACAGGTCACACCTTCCCCAAAAGTGGTCCCAACGATCCAGAAATCCGAATACCTGCCCGTTGCTCCAATCCCTCAGCGTGGACGGACTATCACGCAGGCATGTTTGTTAGAGCTATTGGGGAGGTGTAACCTAATTTGGCAGGGGCTGGGAACGAGGGTAAAGGGACGCAAGATAGGATCCATGCTAAAAAAGCAAAAAAATAGTGTCATACTGTCAGGAACAGCAGGCGAATACAGTGTTATATCTCAATGCACGGAGTGTAAGAAATAAAGTGGATGATCTTGTTGCACTATTGCAGATTGTCAGGTATGATGTTGTGACCATCAAATGTGGCCTACAGTTGTTGTGGTTGGGTGCTGAATGCCCAAGTTTACAGAGGGATGTATCAGAGGGATGGGAAGGCAGGCAGAGGAGGTAGCATGGCTCTGCAGTTAAAGAATGTGATCAAATCGGCAGAAAGTTTGCATCCTTTTGGGTTGAGTTAAGAAAATGCCAGGATAAAGGACCCTGATGGCAGTTATATATAGGCTTCCCAATAGTAGCTGGGATGTGGAACCACAGATTACAACGGGAAATAGAAAAGGCTTGTCAAAAGGGCAATGTTATAATAGTCATAGGAGACTTGAACTTGCAGGTCAATTGGGAAAATCAGGTTGGTAATGGATTTCAAGAGTGTGAGTTTGTTGAATGCGCATGAGATGGCTTTTTAGAGCAGTTAGTTGTTGAGCCTACTAGGGGATAAGCTATACTGGACAGGGTGTGTTGTAAGGAACTGGAGGTGATTAAGGAGCTTAAGGTAAAAGAACCCTTCGGAAGCACTGATCACAATATGATCGAATTTAATTTGAATTCTGATAGGGAGAAAGTAGCATTATTTCAGTGGAGTAAAGGAAATTATAGCAGTATGAGAGAGCAGTTGGCCACAGAAAATTGGAAGGTATGCTTGCAGAGATGACAGCACAACAGCAATGGTGTGAGTTTTTGGGAAAAATGAGGAAGTTTCAGGATAGATGTATTCCAAAAACAAAGAAATGCTCAAATGGCAAAATAGTACAACTGTGGCTGACAAGGAAAGTCAAGGCTAATGTAAAAGAAAAAGAAAGGGTATAGAAGAGCCCAAAAATTAGTGGAAAGACAGAGGATTGGGAAGCTTTTAAAACCTGCAGAGAGAAACTAAATTAATCATTAGGAGGGCAAATATAAAAGCAAACTAGCAAACAACATCAAAGTGGACAGTAAAAGCTTTTTCAAGTACGTAAAAAAATTAAAAGAGAGTTGAGAGTGGATACAGGACGTATAGAAAACGAAGCTATAGAAATAATAACGGGGGACATGGACATGGCAAATGAACCCAATGAGTACTTTGTATCAGTCTTTACTGTAGAAGACGCTAGCAGTGAGCCCGGTGTTGAAGGGTGCGGAGGAAGAGAAGTGAATGCAGTTACTATTACAAGGGAGAAGGTGCTCAAAAAGCTGGAAGACCTGTGGAAGACCGTGGGTTCTGAAAGAAGTAGCGTTAGAGATTGTGGAGGCATCAGTAATGATCTTTCAAAAATCATTGGACTCTGGCATAGTGCCAAGTTCTGGAAAATTGGAAATCTCTTTAAGAAAGGAGGAAGGCAGCCGAAAGGACATTATAGACCAGTTAACCTGAGTTCATTGGTTGGGAAGATGTTGGAGTCCATTATTAAGTATGAAGTCATGGAGTAATTGGTGACACAGTACAAGATGGGACAAATCAGCATGGTTTCCATCAGGGAGAATCTTACCTGAAGAGCATGTTGGAATTCTTTGAGGAGATTACAAATAGAATAGATAAAGGGGATGCAGTAGATATCGAATAGATATCGAAGACCTTTGCTAAGATACTACATATGAGGCTGTTTATCAAGCTAAAAGACTATGATATTACAGGAAAGTCACTGGCACAGTTAGAGTATTGGCTGATTGGTAGTATGCAGTGAGTGGGAATAAAAGGATCTTTTTCTGGTTGGCTGCTCGTGACCATTTGTGTACCGCAGGGGTTGGCGTTGGGACTTGTTCTTTTTATGCTGTTTATCAATGATATAGATAATAATGGCTTTGTTGCCATCCTTGCAGCTGATACGAAGGTTGTTAGAGGGACAGATAGTGTTGAGGAAACAGGAAGGCTGCAACAAGATTTAGACAGATTAGGAGGATGTGCAGGAAAGTGGCAAATGAAATACAATGTTGGATAATGGATGGCCATGCAGTTTGGTAGAAGAAAAAATGTGCAGACTACTTTCTAAACGGGGAGGAAATCCAAACAGCTGAGGTGCAAAGTCACTTAGGTGTCCTTGTGCAGAATACGCATTCATTTCAAGTGGTCTAGAAGAGCAAGAATGTGATGCAGAGGTTTTATAAGACACTGGTGACGCCTTATGTTGTGTATTGTGAACATTTCTGGGCTTCTCATCTAAGAAAAGATGTGCTGGCTTTGGAGAAGGTTCAGAGGGGGTTCACAAGGAAGATTCCGGGAATGAAAGAGTTATCAACTGAGGAACGTTTGATAGCTTGGGGTTTGTACTCGCTGGAATTTAGAAGGATGGGGGTGGTGGTGGTGGTGGTGGTGGGGGGTGAATTTCATTGAAACCTTTCGAATATTGAAAGGCCTGGACAGAATAAATGCCGAAAGGATTTATCCCATGGAAGGGGAGTCCAGGACAAGGGGCGTCCATTTAAATTAGAGATGTCGAGCAATTTCTTTAGTGGAGATACTGAAAAAAGTTGTGGAATTTATTACTACAGGAGCTATGGGGGCCAGGTCGTTGGGTGTAAGTAAGATAGAGCTTGATATGTTCTTGATTGGACAGGGAGAAGGCCGGAGAGTGGGGCTGAGGAGGGTAATAAAGGATCAGCCATTATTAAATGTCGCAGTAGGCTCGATGGGCCAAATTACTTAATTCCACTCTATATATCTTCTGGTTTTATGGTCTTATGATTCTGACATGGGTCTCTCTTGTGGTCTGAGAGTAGGAAGGGCTTGATTCGTGAGGAAGTGTGGCCCGGGAGAGGCAGACGCGTCTGTTCGTTCGGGAGCCGGGATTAGATCAAACATCGCCTGGCTTCTCGTCCATAGCCGTTCCAACACGGGTGGCCGTTCCAACATGAGTTGGCATCACCTGGAGTCCTTGAAGCACGGAAACCTCCACACGATGGCAACGTCTTGATTCAGGTCCTGGAGTCCTGAGAACTTTTCTGCAACTTGAAAACCCCCGATTCCTATGACGAACACACTGAATTGAACTAATGCACCTCCGCTCCTCCCGGGCTTTACTACAGCTACCTGAAAAAAAAAAGCTGAACAGCCGGTAATAGACTCAGATGTCGACATACAGAACAGCGCAAAGACTACATCGATGGGGCGCCAGACGAAACCCAGATTGCCCCTGTGGTCCCCCAACCGAGAGGTTCTCCACCATACCCTCTCAGCAAGATCTGAGATGGCTTTGCCGTGGTCCATCGATGTGACCACGAGCTGGAGGAGTGGCTTGACTAAAACCAATTAGTAGTTTGAGGAGGAAAACAGCTGCCATACGAAACAACAGCAGGAAGGAGGAAGAGAGAGGGGAATCATGGTAGGGAAAACGGGAAGGGAGAAGGAAGGAAATAGATTGCTTGGATCAAATGACTTTGCCTGGGTGTGTCCGCACCGGCGCCCCCACCCTCTTCCCACTCCTGGCATCACACACACACACACACACACACACACACACACACACACACACACACACACACACACACACACACACACACGCACACACACACTCACACTCACACACACACACACACACACTCACACTCACACACACACACACACACACACACACACACTCACACACACTCACACACACACACACACACACACACACACACACACACACACACACACACACACACACACACACACACACACACACACACACGTCACGCAGTATCTATGAAAATGGATAAAATCTACTTTTTGGGCGGATGCCCTTCATCAGGACTAGGAAGGAAAGGGGAAGATGCCAGAATAAGTAGGTGGTGATGGTAGTGGCGGAGGAAGACAACCTAGAATACGACAGCTGAAGCCATGGGGTGGGGGAGAGGGATGAAGTAAGACGCTGGGAGGTAATGAGTAGAAAGCTAAAGGGCTGGAGTGCAAGGAATCTGACAGAATAAGAAAGTGGGCCATGGGAGAAAGGGAGGAAGGGCACCAGAGGGTGGTGATCGGCATGTGAGGAGAAGAGATACGAAGTTAGGATGGGGAATTGAAGAAGGGGGACGGGGAGTTTGAAAAATTACCTGAAATTGGGGAAATCGCTGTTCATGTCATCATGTAGAATCCTACCTGTACGGAATGAGGTATTGTTCCCTCAACCTGATATTAGCAGAACAGAAAGCCATGGAGAGACGTGTCAGAACAGGAATGGAAATTGGGACTAAAATAACTGGCCAATCGGCAATCTCAGTATACATATATCCGGTCCCTACGAAAACCCAGTACCGATGTAAAGCTCTTCAGCGTCGAGACTTTCTAAACCAACAAATCAACATTAGCTATCCTCTAATCCCGGCACCTTAACGGTGTCTAAGAATGTTTTAAACATTTCTGCTAAGACCTAACCCCTGCAGCTTTTGCACTAGCCTCCAAGTACGTCTGAGGCCGTGGGGATTTATCCATGCTAATTCACCTCAAAACAGCAAGCACCATTTCTTCCTCTGCAATGTGCCTACATTCCATGACCGTTCTGTCGTTTTTCGTCAGTTATATACTCTGTGCCCATCTCCCATTTCCTTTAGCTCAATGTCCTCTGGTTTTTAAGAGGACACATTTTGTAATTAGCTGCCCTTTTACTCTTAATGTAGCTGCAGACACCCTTGGGAGTTTCCTTCATTTTGTTTGCTAGAGGAACCTCATGTCTTCTTTAGCACTCTTGATTTGCTTCTGATGTTCTTGAAGTACTAGTTTTTCTCTGTTGCCTGTATCTGCTATGCACCTTCTTCGTAACCAAGGCCTCAAAGTCTCTAAAATCAAAGTTCCCTAATCACGCTATCGCTTTTCATTCTGACAAGAAAACAGAAACTCTGTACTCTCAGAATTTCTCTTTTGACAGCTTCCCACTTACGAACACACCTTTGCTAGAAAACGATCTGTCCCATTTCACACTTGCTGATCCTTTCTGATGCCAACGGAGCTAACCTTTCTTCAATATCGAATCTCAACCCGAAAACCATATCTATACTTCTACAAATTATCTTGAACTACTGGAATTATGATCACTTTGTCCTAAGAGTTTCCTTACACACGGTTCTGTCACCTAACTTGCCTTGTTCCCAAAAGGGAGATCCATTATCGTTCTGTCTCCAGTTGAGTCCTCTATATATTTATAAAGGAAGTAAGTCTATTCTTATTCCTCAGCTTTATCCATATATCCTAGGTAGAGAAGCTCTCAAATCTGTCGTTTCTGAGGACTGCAGTGTCATTTCCCTAACTAAAACTACCACCCATACTTTTTAATCACTCCCGCTCTATCAAGTCTAAAACAGTGGAATATTGTAACATTGTACCGCGAGTCCTGCCCTTCCTGCAATCAAGTTTCACTATTGGTTACAATGACAGAGTTCTACGCACTGATCCATACTCTATGCTCATCCGCTTTGCTTACACTGCTCCCAGAATCGAAATAGACGTAGCTCAAGATATTATTATCATCATGCTGAAGCCTCCGATTCCTGTCTTTGTATGTCGGCTTAAAAACCACTATCTAACCGGGCACTTAGGTTCCCATCCCCTGCAATTGTAGTTTAACGCTACTAGTTTTGCTAGCAAATCTTTCTGCAAGAAAATTAGACCCCAGCAGTTCCGATGCAAAGCGCCTGTAAATGTTTCAATGTCCTTGGAAGGAAGCCCAACAATCCACCAATCTGAATACGTACACAACGCTGGAAGAACTCAGCAGGTCAGGCAGCATCCGTGAGAAAAGAGCAGCCAACATTTCGGGCCCAGACCCTTCATCCACCAATCTGAAGTCCTCCATCCTGTTGTATTTCCTTCGCTACTATTTTGTCTCCTTTTTTTCTGGTCTTTCTAGCACATGCTATTTACAAAGCCGCATGCAGGACTCAGAACAAACTTAGTTTCTCTTTAAGTAGACTAAAGTTTTCTGATAGTGAGAGTGGAATTATCTCATGCTAACATTTTCGACAATAGATTCTAATATAGCTCTCAAGTGGACTTCTCTGTAGTTTTCCCGTGACATCGTTTATTAAACAATTGGGCTACTTAGACGACTTTGCTTTCATCAAGAAATATCATGTAGAAGGAATTAGAAGAAAATCAGAAGAAATCAATTTTTTTCATCTCCTCCAAACCTCAAAGACTCTACGCGCACAGAATTTTAAGCAGGCAAGTCCTTGGACCGGACTCGGTGTGTACAGATTAACCTCCCTACCGACGCTATTTATCAGCTCTACGGCATCACCGCCATTGACGGATGTCCATTGTGGGTTTGGGATGGTCAGAGCGCGCACACACTCTGCACACATGAGCATTGGAGAGCACTGCGAATTCATCCAAATCCTCGTGGTCCACACGCCTAACATTCCTCTCATTTTGGGTTACCGCTAGCTCTCAATTCACGCCTGGTCATCCTGTTTACTGCTGAGTTGGGGACAGTTAGAATCGCGGGTTATGACCAAAGGAAAACTGGCTGTAATCCTTAGCACTTCAAGGCAAAGGGGTCGACAATGTCAGATGCGTCGAAAATCAGACATAAAAATTAGTGAAAATAGTGAAAACGAAAATGGCAATATTTACGAAATGGTATCTATAGGAAAACAAAATAATAGCTCCACACTTGTCTAATGTGAATTCCAGCCAGCTTCTATCTCTCTCTCTCTCTCATACAGAGAGCGAAGAGCACCTTTTTAGGCACTAGGGCATACCATCGAAGTTGCCATCGAAGTTTACTTAAGACTACATAAGAGTTAGTATATGATGTACCCACAATGCAGTTATGATCAGTTTACAATATAAATAGATGTATCTACATTGCATACAACATACAAACAACACATGCACATTTGCACATCCCCATTACGAGAGAAATAGATTTTTTTTTGTGTTTGGTGGGAAAGGCACTATAAAGCCAACATGAGCGCATCAGCTCGGTTTAAGACCCAGCAGAAGCCACGAAACTTCCGGGAGATGACAGCGTAGAACAGCAGAATGCTCAATCGCACACTTACAGTTAGGTACAAATAGCGAATGAAATCACTTTGGTGTCTGACTCTGACCGCATGCAGGAATGCTGAGGGAAACCAATGGGTCAACTATGAGAATATACCGGGGAAGGCAATGAAGTGCGTAGACTCAACGCAACGACAGCAGAATGACAAGTCAGTGTTTCTGTGTGGGTGAATGTGTTTACGGAGTGGTGTCCATCACGTTACCTCCCTTTCTCCTGCGGTGACCATGCAGGTAGGTAGTCAGCAGTAACATTTCCTTTTCCTGCTTTATGGTGGGCACAGAATCTGAGGACTTGGAGCTCTAGGTACCACCGCGTCACTCTGGGATTACGGTCCTTCTTTGTCTGTCTCCATGTCAGACCTCTGTGGTCTGTGTAAAGGACAAACTCCCTGCCAAATGAGGCTGTCAACGGCCGTCAGTGGCCAGACACACTTCTGTAATGGTAGAGCAGCTGGACTCCCTTGGGAAGAGATTTCGGCTCAGGTAAAGGACTGGTCGCTCTTCTCCAGGTTCTCTTTGAGCAGGCACTGCTTCAGTACATACGCCCGTGGCACCCATCTAGACAGAAGGACAGCTGAAGAACACAGCTGAAGGGCATGAAAATTGTTTACCCACCTAATTGTCCACGTCACAGGGTTGCTTACAAGCTTCCCAGTATGATTAGTCCGAGATGCGGCCAGAGTGGCGAACTGGACAGTGCGCCGGCGATAGGGTACTACCGGACCCAGGAAGGACTTCACTTCCTTCTTGTGACATCCATGACTGTTACGGTTCGCTTCCACTTTGCCCGTGAGTACTCGAAACTCTCTTAATGTCCCGGCTGGTAGCCAGCATACCTAGTTGCCCTTTTTGCCCTCTCACAATTTTGCAGATTGACGGTGAGACAGTATGAATATTCCCCAGGACATTAGGTGGATGGTCCAGGTATCTGACCACATCTGATTGTGGAACACCACGCCACCTAGGTAGGCCACCCTGTCGTCCTCACAGCCTTGGAGCTCGCGGTTCATGAGCCGCTGGAAGGTGGCTGATGCACCATCAAGACCAAAGAGCATCATGGTGAACTGAACGGGCCCAGAGGTATGCAGAAGAACTAAGGGGTTTTAATTAGTCATCCAGGGGAACCGACCGGTAGCCTTGGCAAAAGTCCAGTGTAGTAGCGTAGTCCACCCGTCTAATCCTTTCCAGTAGGTCATCAATGCGTCTCCTAAGATAAGCATAAAGAAATGAAATGACATTCAACTTCTGGAAATCAGCGCATACGCTCAAGGTGCCTTCTTGGGGATGATAACGACAGCACTGCTCTACTCACTATTTGAAAGCTGGAAGACATCCAGCTCCAGCGTGGTCCGAATTTCTACACTCATAATCTTAGTCTTACTCATGTTCGTATTTGTACAATTTGTCTTCTTTTGCAGATTGACAGTTTGTCGGTGTTCAAAAGAGTCAAAAGTTTCAAAGGTGCATTTAATATTTGAGAAATGCAAACACTATACATCCTGAAATGCTTTTTCTTCGTATTTGTTTATGTACAGTTTTTCATAAGTGCTATCGCACTGATTTATTTTCCTGTAAATGCGTGCAAAACACTAATCTCGAAGTGGTATAAGCAGCTTGATAATAAATTTTATTTTGACTGAATCTACACTGGATCTTTGAGTTCGAATCAACGATTTTAAGAAAGCGCCATCCTCGTTGGGGAAAGGCATCGTGATGTGTTTTTATTTGCTTTATTTAATTAGGAACACGGCATTTGCCTTCCGGCAAAAATGGCTTAGCAACTCGCGCATGCGATGTACGTCAGTGTCACAAAATAGTTGTATTCACTCGGGATGTTGGTTAATTAATAGCCGATACAGATTCCCATTGAGAATATCTTCCTCCGTATTTAAAGTCGGACTTGTGTTTGGAATCGGCATTTGAAGTCGTATTGAGTCAAAGGTCGCCATCTTTGCTACAATGTTTCAGTTTGTTTTCGCAGTCCTAGCTGCGTCGGCCTTTCCACTGATTTTTAATGCGCTAAACTGTAGGCTTCGGGAAAGAGTCCAGCTGCCCAGCATTTCTAAGGATGGTGACGTTGTACTTGGGGGGATGTTTACTGTGCACTTAAACAGTTTCCAGCGGATAAATTTATTCACCAAACGACCAGAAGAAACGAAATGTAAAAGGTTAGTTAATTACATGACCGCTTGTAGCTTTGGTTAATCTCCCTGTTTTATTATTTCAAGAAGAAACTTACGATGAAATTTTACAGAGTAGTTTTCCTACTTGTTGAATGATTAAAGAGATAAATACACATGGGAAAATCTGTACCAAGCATCTTACCTTGCGGGATACCGGCGAGGATAAGAACGTTTCTGCCTATTAATGTTAATGCTGTCACTAATACATTCAGTGGCCACATTATTAGGCACAACCGTACCGAATGAAGTGGGCACTGAGTAACTATTCGAGGTCTTCTGATGTGGTAGCCCTTCCACTTCCAGGTTGTGCGTTCATAGATACTCGTCAGCGCAGTACTGTCGTAACGATTGGTTATCTGAATTACTCTCGCCTTCCTGTCAGCCTGAACCAGACTGGCCATTCCTCTCTAACTTCGCACAGAACTGCCGCGCACTAGAATTCTTTTTTTTTGTTCATCGCACCATCTTCTGTAAACTATAGACTGTTGTGCGTGAAACAGGAGATCAGCAGATTTTGGTATACTCAGACCACCCCATCTGACACCAATCGTCATTCCACTGGCAAAGTCACTTTTGTCATATTTTTCCCCATTCTGATGTTTGGTTTGAACAAAAACTAAACCGCTGAACACTGTCTGCATGCGTTTATGCATTGAATTGGTGCCAAGTCATTGGCTGATTAGATATTTGCGCTAATGAGCAGCTGTGAAGGTGAGTTGGACAATGACTACGGATTCAGATGGTTTGTCGAATGTGTATTATGTGTTCACATTCGGAAACCTGGATGTTGTTAACTTAGAAATAAAAGGCACCATTATATCTAGTTCTAACAGTGAATCAACAATAATTTAGCAAAACACAACCATTGTCTTCAAAGGAAAAAAGCGCACTATTCTGACAGTTGCTTGACCTCAAACCAACGGTGTCATGGCTCACTGATAATATGTTAACTCCTGTTGGATCAAACATAGGAGACTCAGACATTGTTTGAGGACATTGCGCTGTCTCAGAGTCATATAAAACAAAAAATGAGATGAGAACTCGGGACATCTGGACTTATTGTTAACATCTGTTCTAGAGACAGAAATAAGAGAACTCTTGTCGGCAGCTCTAGAGGTGTCAGCAGAAACATGTGTGAGCGAGAGGGCTGGATAAAGGGAGAAATACCCATTGAAATACTGAGCATTGACTCCAGTTGGTGTTAGGTCTAACAATCCGAATTAAACGAGGAAAAATAAAACCTCTTGTTTGCCATCCCGATCCATTATGACTGGCGTGTTTACATTTAAATTCAATTGTTGATTAAGGGTCTATTTCAGAATCAGAATCAGGTTTATTATCACCGGCGTGTGACATGAAATTTGTTAACATAGCAGCAACATTTCAATGCAATACATGGTATAGAAGAAAAAGTAAATAATAAGTAAGTAATTCTTATTCGGTATACTTTATAGAGTATATGTATATTGAATCGATTAAAATAGTGCAAAATAGATATACTACATATTAAAAAAGTGAGTTAGTGTCCAAGTGTTCAATGTCCGTTTTGGAATCGAATGGCAGAGGGGAAAAAGCTGTTTCTGAATCGCAGAGTTTGTGCCTTCAGATTTCTGTACCTTCTACCTTATGGTAACAGTGAGAAAACGGCATGCCCTGGGTGCTGGAGGTCCTGTAATGGATGCTGCCTTTCTGAGATACCGCTTCCTGAAGATGTCCTGGGTAATTTGTAGACTAGTACCTAAGATGGAGCTTACTAAATTTACAATCCTGTGCAGCTCCTTTCGTCCTCTGCAGTACTCACTCATTCCAGACAGTGCTGCAGCTTGTCAGAGCACTCTCCATGGTATATCTATAGAATGTTTTGAGTGTATTTGTTGACATACCAAATCTCTTCAAGCTCCGAATAAAGTATAGCCGCTGTCTTGTCTCCTCCATAACTGCATCGATATGTTTGGACCCGGTTACATCCTCAGAGATCTTGACACTCAGGAAATTGAAACTGCTTACTTTCTCTATTTCTGATCCCTCTATGAAGATTGGTATGTGTTCCTTCGTCTTACCCTTCCGGAAGTGCACAGTCAGCTCTTTCGTCTTACTGATGTTGAGTTCCAAGTTGTTGCTGTAGCACCACTCCACTAGCTGGCAAAATACACTCCTGTACGCCCCCTTGTCAACACCTGAGATCCTACCAACAATGGTTGTATCGTCAGCAAATTTATAGGTGGTATTTGAGCTATGCCTAGCCACACAGTCATGGGTACATAGAGAATTGAATAGTGGGCTAAGCCAACACCCCTGAGGTGCACCGATGTTGATTGTCAGCGACGAGGAAATGTTATCACCAGTCCAAACAGATTGTGGTCTTCTGGTTAGGAAGTCGAGGATCTAATTGCAGAAGGAATTAAAGAGGCCCAGGTTCTGCCACTTCTCAATCAGGATTGTAGGGATGATAGTATTACATTCTGAGCTACAGTCAACGAACAGCATCCTGACATAGGAGTTTGTGTTGTCCAGGTGGTCCAAAGCCCTGTGGAGAGCCATTGAGATTGCATCCGCCGTTAACCTATTGTGGCGATAGGCAAATTGCAACGGGTCCAAGTCCTTGCTGAGGTAGGAATTCAGTCTAGACATAAGCAACCTCTCAAAATATTTCATCATTCTCGACGTGAGTGCAAGCGGGTGATAGTCATTTAGGCAGCTCACATTATTCTTCTTAGGCACTGGTATAATTGTTGCCTTTTTGAAGCAAGCGGGGACTCACATCCGTAGCAGTGAGAGGTTGAAAATGTCCTTGAATACTCCCGCAGGTTGGTTGGCACAGGTATTCAGACATTTAACAGGTAGTCCATCGGGAACTTCCGCTTCGCGAGGGTTCACTCTCTTTAAAGCAGCTTAACATCGGCCTCTGAGACAGAGATCACAGGGTCATCAGGGGCAGCAGGGAAGTTCACAGCTGGAGTAGTATTCTCCCTTTCAAAGCGCACATAGAAGGCATTGAATTAATCTGGTAATGAAGCATCGCTGCCATTTATGCTATTGGGTTTCGCTTTGTAGGAAGTAATGTCTTACAGACCTTGCCAGTGTTGTCATGCATTTGGTATTATTAAAATACGGCATAGAAATTGTATCCGAAATGATCTACAACACACGCATAGGATTTTAAATAATCGTCTTTATTTATTGATACGGTTCAGGAGATTTTTGAAGCGTTTATTGAAAGGTATATATCTAGGAAAACAAAAGAATCCTCTCTGACTCCATGAACGCATATGTACCTCTACTGAAACAATTTCATTCTAATTCCAACCTGTGGTTGATTTTCAGTTTTGATTTAAGGGGATTCCGCCTGTTACAGACCATGATTTTTACAATTGAGGAAATAAACAGGGATGAGAGACTTCTTCCGAACATCACACTGGGTTACAGGATTCACGATGACTGCAACTCCCCCGAGATTGCGACAAAAGTCGCTCTGGCTCTAGTGAATGGGCAGGAGGAAACGTACGTGGATGAAGTGTGTGACGGGCCTCTCAATATCTCTGGGATCGTTGGTGCTGCTGAGTCCTCAGTGTCCATCGCCATTGCAAGGACAACCGGACCATTTAGAATACCACTGGTAAGATTTGGCAAAAAAAATTATAGTGGTCACAATGACGTAAACGGAACTAACAATTTTTTATCACCACGACCAGTGAATTAGGTTAATCACTGATATCTTCTAGTGTTTGAACATTTTTCTTCTATTAAATGTATAATATGTCGCCCTGTCACACACGCACATTAACTTACACACCAACTGTCTCTTCATCGCAGGTCAGCTACTTTTCCACGTGTGCCTGTCTCAGCGATAAGAACGAATATCCAAATTTTCATCGAACTATCCCAAGTGATGAGCATCAGTCCAAGGCGCTGGTGCATCTTGTTCAGAAGTTTGGATGGACATGGATTGGAACCGTTAACAGCAACAATGACTACGGCAATTCCGGGATGAGAGCCTTTGTCGAAGCTGCTGAGGATTTCGGTCTTTGCATTGCCTTCTCCGAATCATTTCACAGAACAGACTCTCCAGAGAAGATCACCAGGATTGTACAAGTGATAAATGAAGCGACCACAAAGGTCGTGGTAGCCTTTGCTGGACCTGGCGAAATGCGCATTTTATTTGCGGAGGTTCTACGGCAAAACGTCAGCGGCGTGCAGTGGGTGGGCAGTGAGGGGTGGATTACAGCAGACTTCGTCGTTGTGGAAAGTGGCCGGCGCTTCCTTACCGGGGCAATCGGAACTGCTGTGCGTGTGCAGGCAATTCCAGGGGTGCAGGACTTCCTGCTCACAATCCATCCTTCCAGATTTCCCGGTAATCCGTTATTGATGGAGTTCTGGGAGACCACCTTCGGGTGTACTCCTAGTTTCGAAAAGGCGACCAACGTAGTTGGTTCACTTGGCCGGCTCCCACAGTGTAGCGGAAATGAGAGTCTCCTTCAAATCAGCAACGCCTATACCGACTTGACCATGGACGGGAACTCTTACATTGTATATAAAGCGGTGTACGCTTTTGCTCATGCGCTTCACGATATGTTTTCATGTGGATGTGGCAAAGGGCCATTCCCGAACAAAACATGTGCACGTCTTTCAAATTTTAAACCGTGGCAGGTAAGGACTTGCACTTCATCCGTTTTATGTAGACATCTTTCGAGATAGCTATTGCAGTTTCGATATTCAGACCAGGGTATTACTTATACAGTAAATGCAGGACAAGACGACTGTCGTGGAACAGTGTGAAAGACCTTGATGTACAAATGCTAATTTCGCTGATAGTGACGGTGCAAGTAGAGAGTAAGCCTGTGTTATAGAAAAAAATTGGATCTGCATATGTTGAAGTGTTGGAGAGTGAGGTGTGAATACATACCGTTCTACGAAATAGAAACATCGAAACATAGAAAATAGGTGCAGGAGTAGGCCATTCGGCCCTTTGAGCCTCCACCACCATTCGGTATGATCATGGCTGATCATCCAACTCAGAACCCTGTACCTGGTTTCTCTCCATACCCCCGATCCCTTTAGCCGCAAGGGCCATATCTAACTCCCTCTTAAATATAAATCATGAGGGATTTTTGAAAAGTAATCCGGGAAATTAGAAGTCAGTACGTTTAACGTCAGTAGTAGGTAAATTATTGGAAGTAGTACTAAGAGATAGGATCTTCAAATATTTGGATGGACAGGGACTTGTTAGGGAGAGTCAACATGCTTGTGCGTGGTAGGTCATGTTTAACCAGTCTATTAGAGTTTTTCGAGGAGGTTACCAGGAAAGTGTATGAAGGGAAGGCAGTGGACATTGTCTACGTGGACTTCAGTAAGGCCTTCGACAAGGTCCCGCATGGGACTTTAGTTAGGAAGATTCAGTCGCTAGGTATATAAGGTGAGGTAGTGAATTGGATTAGACATTGGCTCAATGGGAGACGCCAGAGAGTGGTAGTGAAGGATTGCTTCTCTGATTTGGAGGCCTGTGACTAGCGGTGTGCCACAAGGATCAGTGCTGTGCCTATTGTTAATATATCAATGATCTGGATGATAATATGGTAAATTGGATCAGCAAATTGCTGATGATTCAAAGATTTGAGGTGTAGTGGACAGTGAGGAAGGTTTTCAAAGCTTTCAGAGGGATTTGGGCCAGATGGAAAAATGAGCTGAAAAATGGCAGACGGAGTTTAATGCGGACAAGTGTGAGGTATTGCACTTTGGAAGGACAAACCAAGGTAGAACATACAAGGTAAATGGTAGGACACTGAGGAGTGCAATAGAACAGAAGGATCTGGGAATACAGATATGAAATTCCCTAAAAGTGGCGTCACAGGCAGATAGGGTCATAAAGAGAGGTTTTGGTTCATTTGCTTTTATAAATCAAAGTATTGAGAATAAGAGTTGGAACGTTATGGTAAGGTTGTATAAGACACTGAGGCCGTATTTGGAGTATTGTGAGCAGCTTTGGTCAACCAATTACAGGAAGGATATTAACATGGTTGAAAGAGTGCAGAGAAGCTTTAGAACGATGTTGCCGGGACTTGAGAAACTGAGTTACAGAGAAACGTTGAATAGGTTAGGACTTTATTCCCTGGAACGTAGAGGAATGAGGGGAGATTTGATAGAGGAATATAAAATTATGATGGGTATAGATAGAGTGAATGCAAGCAGCTTTTTCCACTGAGGCTAGGGCGGAAAACAGAGGACTTGGGTTAAGGGTGAAAAGGGAAAAGTTTAAAGGGAACATGGGGGGGGGGGTCTTCTTCACACAAAGAGTGGTGGGAATGTGGAATGAGCTGCCCGATGAAGTGGTAAATGCGGGCTCACTTTTAACATTTAAGAAAAACTTGGACAGGTACATGGATGAGAGGTGTATGAAGGGTTATGGTCCAGGTGCAGGTCAGTGGGACTAGGCAGAGAAACGTTTCGGCACAGCCAAGAAGGGGCGAAGGGTCTGCTTCTGTGCTGTAATGTTCTATGGTTGTATGTACATGAGGTGTAGTGGGCCGAATTGCCTGCTTTATGCTGTATGTGGTTTTCGATGTTTCTATGTTTCAGAAAGCTGTTGGACTGTATTCGTTTTTAAGTCTGAGAGGCCCAAAATTAGACAGCGTACGCTAAGAGGGGAGAAATTTGAAAAGAGTCGGGGAAGGTAAGTACTTTACAGAGAGAGGGCAATATCTGGAATGTGCTGCCAGTGGAAGTGCTCCAGGCGGCTGTAGTTCCATATTTAAATGACATTTGGAGAGTTACATGGAGTGAAATGTCTTAGAGAAGACCAACACTAAAATCTTGAAGACAAGTAATCTTCTGATGTGCAGGGACCTTAACACAATCTGTTTAATTCTACTTGTAGCTCCTCCATTACATGAAATCAATTTACTTCACAACAAAAGTTGGGGAGAAGGTGCATATTGATGAGAAAGGAAATCCAACAGCCGCTTATGACATTGTAAACTGGAAAATTAATGCAAACGGTAGCCTTGAAGTTCAGACAGTTGGATATTACAACGGATCAGGTCCTCCGGGTAAAGAACTTGTGTTGAACCTACATCAGATAGTCTGGAGCGGTGGTAAGCGTCAGGTATGGTTGTCCTATTTTGTTAATAGTTAAATCGTAATTATCCATGAAATAATACTAAGATATTGTAACCAACAGCGCAAGTAAAGTATACTTGCATATGTAGAATTATAGTATTTAACATAGTGAAGGGACAGGGAGTCCATTTAAACCCAGTCATCACGTTGTATCTGTGGATTAATAATAGAGACTAAATTCTGGAGTAGAGCAAACATA
The DNA here is from genome assembly GCF_030144855.1 of Hypanus sabinus. Lineage (NCBI taxonomy): Eukaryota > Metazoa > Chordata > Chondrichthyes > Myliobatiformes > Dasyatidae > Hypanus > Hypanus sabinus. Next base: position 13,748,051 of record NC_082707.1, on the reverse strand, counting down.
ATGACATTAACTGGATTTGGTAATATTTTAAAGCCAACCTAAGCTAAATAAGAAGCTAGCAGAAAATATGAAGTCACAAGACACACGTCATTACGTTAAAACGAAGCATTGTTGAAGAATTTAAAACTTTCCTGTCCAGCTTTTATTCCCACTATCACTTCCGTGTTCCCCTGAAGTTGGTGATCCGAGAACCTCTGCTTGTGAGCCGTAGCGGTAATTCCACGCTTTAGGATGACTTCGAATGAATAAAGATTTCAAACTCAGGGAGATAACGACAATCCTGAAAGGGCAGATTGGGGTCCCCGGCACACACACAAACTGTTGTCCAAATCTGCTCAGTCTGGTTCCTCTTACGTTCTCAGTCCTCAGTTGAAATTTGCACAGGTTTATACCTGACCAGATCTTTTATTAATACTGAAGTATTAAGACAGTTAAAATGTTCACATAAAAATAGTTAACATAGAAAAAGTTGGGAAGTTTCCATGGATTTTCATCTGATGAGGAAAATGAAAGGTAATTTCCAGCAACAGACTGCCTGTAGCATCGGCTTTCCTGCATTGGATTAAAGCGGATGCACCACCACCCCACCACCCACAACACCAGTCAACATTCTGTGAACACTTCTCATACATATTGAGGAGATTTAATATGTTGATTTGAGGTGATAGAATCCTTAGCAATGGGGAGATGGCACTACTTCTATTTAGAACACGGATAAATCTACCTCTTGACTTCAACATAGCCCATAACCTTCCATTCTGATTTCACCAATCTGCCTACCTAACAGTCTTTAAAATTTCCCCAAGTTATCAGTAATTGTCACCAATCACTGCAGTGCTTTCCATTCTCTACCCATTCTCGGTGTGAAAATACTACCTCTGACTCCAGTAAACTGTCCTTCATTTATCTCAAACGTTTAATCTCCGGTGAAGGGTATTGCTGCCCTGAAAAATAGGTTCTGGCTGTTCACTCTATTTATGCATCTTGTAATCTTATATAGCTCCATTAAGTCGCTTCTCATCGTTCGCTCCAAACAGGAAAGCTCTAGCGTGGTCAACCGTTCTTCATAAGCATGTTTGCTAACCTAGGTAGCGTCAAGTAAAGCTCGTTTTACACCTGCTTTAAAACTTCCAGTTGAAATTTATATTGAAGAGAAAGGACATGATCGCAATGCTCCAAACATGATCTCATCCGGATTTTATAGAAATGCAACATTACCTCGCTGCTCTTGAAATCAAAAGAAAAATCAACTTAGTAAAAGTGAAAGTAAACGAAGGCATATTTTGATCTGGATATGTGTGAAATTTCCAGCATTTATAGCTCATCTCTAAATACCCAAGAACGGGATTGTGTGTTTAGCTATTCCGAAGTAAGGCACATCTGTAGCTATGGACTTAGAAAGATAGAAAACACATAGCGCAATACAGGCCATTCGGTCCAAAAAACTGTGCTGAACATGTTATGGTTCAGTCCGGAGCCCGCATTCCGGGTCTTGATCCGGTCCGCGGACTCCGGGTTTTGAAACCGTCCCTCCTTTTGCCCTTGAGCCCAATTAGTCACACCTGTGGATCATCGTGGCTTGTTGGGGCTCAAGGAGGCGCACCTGATGCCCATCGGCTGGCGGTGTATATCGGGGGCTCTGGGACTGAGTGGAATTGGCGGCCCAGTCCCCATATCCCTTGATTCCCCTATCCATCAGATATCTATCTAGCTCCTTCTTGAAAGCATCCAGAGAATTGGCCTCCACCGTCTTCCGAGGCAGTGCATTCCACACCTCCACAACTCTCTGGGAGAAGAAGCTCTTGCTCAACTCTGTTTTAAATAACTGACCTCTTATTCTCGATCCATGCCCTCTGGTACTGGACTCTCCCAACATCTGGAACATATTTCCTGCCTCAATCCTATCAAATCCTTTAATTATCTTAAACGTTTCAATCAGATCCCCTCTCAATCTCCTCAATTCCAGTGTGTACAAGCCCAATCTCTCCAATCTCTGATAGTGAATGATCAGCCATGATCTCAGAATCGCGGTGCAGACTCGAGGGGCCGAATGGTCTACTTCTGTACCTATTGTCTATTGTCTATTGTCCTGCCTATCCTGTACCTCTGGTTGCCCTGGCGTGGAGTTCCCCTCGTTAAAACGAGTTCTTTGAGTAAGTCTGGTAGTCACCCTGGACCTAGTTCCCTTCCTATCCCTTGCCTCAGTCGGGCAAGCTTGGCTGGACTGCCTTTGCCCGATGGTGAATCTGCCCCTTTCCATCCCTCTGCCGACGGGTTGTGCCCCACAACCTTCCCAGGTGCCCCGTAACCTGCTCAGACCCCCGTGTTCCTGCTTGGGAGATGCGGGCCTTGCCCAGGAGTTATGCGGCCCGCCTGCCTGAACCCCGGGATCCTCCCGCCTGCCTGAACTCTAAGACTCTCTCGAGACCCCAGCATCACCTTGAACGTCACGTCCCTCAAGCACACCACGGTCACCAAATCTTGTCCATCGTTTGGTTGTTCCTGTCCTGCCCCTAGTACTTTAGTGCCTGCGTCCTGCACTGGGGTCCAGTCTCCTGTCCCCCATGACAGAACATTCCTTTACCTTAGAATTTTCTTATGGTTACCCATAGTCCTCTACTTTTCTGAGATTCATTTACTTGTCCTGGAGCCTCTTAAAAGACACTATCCTATCCGCCTCCACCACCGTCACCAGCAGCCCATCCCACGTACTCGGAACAAAAAAAAAATGCCCCTGACATCTCTGTACCTACTTCCAAGCAACTTAAAGCTGTGCCCTCTCATGCTAGCCATTTCAGCTCTAGGGAAAAAGCCTCTGATTATCCACACGATCTATGCCTCTCATCATCTTGTACACAAGATGTTTATGAATCTTTCGAAATGAGTGAAAAGAGCTAATGGGCAGGTTTAATTTTTAGTCATGCTTGTACAAGATGGTTTTATTTTGCTACCTTAAATTTAACATGTATTATGATGGGAATGTATAATCCATATTGCTGGTAGTCCAACAGTTTAACCACAGCAGCATTCTCCTACACTATATCACAATTCATTTGTCACAGCTGGGTAGAATTTGGAAATAGGAGAATACTCTAGTGTTTCCAAAGGCTGAATGATCAACCACGGACCGGCACAGATAAGGTGATGACGAAATTAGCAAATTATGCTCTTCAGCTGTATTGAAGGTGGAAGTGTGCAATGCAATAAGTTGATCGTCTTTGGAGCCACCTTCGATTCGTATCCAATAGCAACTCAAAGTTGAAAAGAGTAGAAAAGCGAAAGCATTCAAGGAACATTAGATGAGGTGTTTGTCGGAACTGATAATAAGGAATCTGTAAAAGTAACAGTAACACAGACTAATTCCACACGTTTGAATGGCACTCGGTACATTCTGCATGCAAATAACCAGATATTGTCTGTGATTCTGTTTTAAAGATTCCACGGGCAGTCTGTTCTGAAAATTGTTCCCCCGGTACAAGGAAAATAGCCAGGAAAGGACAACCAATTTGCTGTTTTGACTGCACATCCTGTGCGGATGGAGAAATAACTAACACTACAGGTGAGCGGATATACATGTTGGAATCTAACAATTACCCTGAGAGATTCCTGAAGCGTTCCTCTCAACAACGGAATTTTCGCATTTGTTTTTTTCAGACTCCGTAGACTGTATCAAGTGTCCTCCCCTGTACTGGTCTAACAATCGGAAAGATCAATGCATCCCGAAGAAAATAGAGTATCTGGGTTTTACCGAAATTCTGGGCATGGTGTTGGTGTTACTCGCTCTGGTTGGAGTGTGCATGTCAGGACTGATAGCGGGTCTGTTCTTTAGACATCGAGACACACCTCTGGTTAAAGCTAACAACTCTGAGCTGAGCTTCCTCCTTCTATTTGCGTTAAGCTGCTGTTTTTTATGCTCTGTCTCATTCATTGGCGAACCGTCACACTGGTCCTGTATGTTACGCCGCACGGCGTTTGGTGTCTCGTTTGTCATGTGTATCGCTTGTGTTCTGGTCAAAACCATTCTGGTGCTGACGGCATTTAAGGCAACGCATCCCAGCAGTAACAGGATGAAATGGTTTGGTCAAAGACAGCAGAGGTTAAGTGTCTTCCTCCTGGCGTCCGTGCAGGTTCTAATATGTGTGCTTTGGCTGCTCATTGAGCCTCCTTTCCCCGTGATCAATACTAAATATTACCGGGAGAGGATAATTTTAGAATGTGATACAGGATCCTCTTCAGCTTTCTACGTGGCCTCGGGTTATATCGCTCTATTATCGTGCATTTGCTTTGTGTTGGCCTTTCAGGCGCGGAAGCTGCCAGATAACTTTAACGAGGCAAAATGTATAACATTCAGCATGCTCATCTTTTGTGCGGTTTGGGTCACTTTTATTCCGGCCTCTGTGAGTTCTCCTGGGAAATACACGGTGGCGGTTGAAGTGTTTGCCATCCTGGCGTCCAGTTTTGGATTGCTGCTCTGCATTTTTGCACCGAAATGTTTTATTATTGCAGTCACTCCGGAGAAAAACACGAAAAAGCATATTATGGGTAAAGTGGATCAGAGGAATCTTTAAAGGATGCGCATCTATATGTCCTGGCCTGTAACGGCATAGAGATGCAGATTCATAGACCAATACGGCACTGATACAAAAGCTTCGGCCATGGCAGTCGATACACAGCACGCTGTCCACTCAGCTAATCTCAAATACCCTTCAAGTTCATATAAGTTCAGGCCATATCCTCATATGCTGCGTCACTCTATGTACCTGTTCAAGTGTTTTTTTTAATTATACCATTATATCTACTCAATCACGTCTCTCGACATTTCGTTTGTTATACGCACTACACTCTCTGTGGAAAAAGTTTTGGACTCTTCTAAAATTGGGAAAGGATTGTTTCATAAATTTGAACAATTCTATAAGGTCGAGCCCCGTTCGCTTACGTGGAAAGGAGTAAAAGCCGAATCTGGCCAAAAAATCCGTAAACTCGGGCCATCTCCGTCCTGGCAACATGCTCATGTACTTTCTTTACTTGTTAACCATGGCTTTGCTATAATAGAGTGAGAAAAACTGGAGACATTACTCCACGTATGTCCTCAGGAATTATTCAAATAACCTTAATGTTCCTATTCCCATACGCGGCGTCCTATCTGATGAAAGACAGCGTAACAAAAGCCGTTTATCACCATCTGACTGCTTATCCTTCCGCTGTCAACCAACTACACTCTTGTACCTTTAGGTTCCTCTGTTCCATGTCGCGCTTTATTGCTCTGCTATTCGTAGTTGAAGTCCTAAACTGGTGTTACTTTCTCACATTTATTTGTATTGAAATAATGCATTAGCGTTTCGGGGCTGCAGAGGATACAGAACTTACAAATTCACCCACTTATTGGGCTGAATTAAATGGTTAATGTAAATCTTCCATTTTAGATCTAGATGCCTTGAATTTACAGTATGGATTTCAATCAATCCAATCAATAAACATACGCGGTATTGCGATTCAATATCGCAAAGCTTTGATTTGTGCACCTCACGCATTTCATAGAGAAAACGTAACCATTAGTGGTCAGTATGACGTGCACCTGGTGTAGTCAGAGTCCTTCACTGAATCAAGGAAATCTACAGCACAGAAACAGACTATCGGTCCATAAGACATTGGGCCAGAATTAAGCCATTCGACGCATTGAACCTGTTCCATTATTCCGTCCAGTCTGATTTATTATCCGTCTTAAACCCATTCCCACGCCGTCTCCTCCTTAGACCAGAAGATTCAGCAACAGAATGCGGCCATGTGCCTAAACATGTCTCCTCCGCTATTTCATCATGAGTGATCTATTATTCTTGGCCCCAGTCTCCTTCCGTCTTCCCATATCGCTTCAACCCTGACCAATAAAGAATCCTTCCATCCGCCTTAAATATACATTAAAAACTTGGCTCCCACAGCCGCCTGTGACATCCTATACCACAGATACATTACTCTTTGGCCAAAGACATTCCTCCTCATCTTCGTTCTGAAAGGAAGTCCCTTTGTTCTGAGGCTGTGTCCTCTGGTCCTAGAATATCCCGCCATAGAAAACACCTCAGCATCTGCTCTCTTGGAGCCTTTCAACATTCAATAGGTTTCAATTAGGTCATCCCTCATACTCTTGAATTCCAGAGAATACAGGCCTGAAGCCCCTCGTGGGGCAACCCGTTGAATCCTGGAATCATTTTCATGAACGTCTTTTGAACGCAATATTGTCAGCACATCCTGTCTGCCCAAAACTGCTCATCCTACTCCAAGTGAAGCTTCAGCAGAGCTTTTTAACGCCTCGATATTACATCCTTGTTTTGTTATTCTAGTCCTCTTGAAATTAATGGCAACATCACATTGCATTCCTAGCCACTGACTCCACCTGCAGATGAACTTTTAGGGAATCCCGCACAAGGACTCCCAAGTTCCTTTGTGCCTGGGAGTATCTGTACATTATTATAAGTGGTGAAGAAAACTTTTGACACACTGACCTTCACGAGCAGGGCAATATGTACATGAGACGTGGTATTATGTTACATTGCCCAAAAAGTGCGTGATGTTCTATTTGGATTATCGTGTACAGTTTTGTTTACCCTGTTACAGGAAGGCTTCCATTAAACCGAGAAGACTGCATAGAAGTTTTGGTCATACTTGAGGATATGAATTTTTGGGGAAGCTGGACAAGCTAAGACTGGATTCCATGGATTGCAGGAGATAGGAAGTAGATTAATAGATGTCTATAAAACCAACGGGGGGGCGGGTGGACAAGGGAGAATGCACTTATTCCTTTTCCCAGGGGAAGAGAATCAATAACGGTAGTGCATAGGTACCAGGCGAGAGAAGATTTAAAAGTGACCTGCGGGTCAAATCCTTCACACACAGCGTGGCCCTTACATGGGACGAAGTGTCAAAGTTGTTGAGGCAGGTGCAATGGCAACATTCAAAAGACATTTGGATACCCATATGGATCGTAAATATTTAGAGAAAATATGGTTCTATGTGGGCAAATGAGACTAGATTAAGCGGGCACCACGGATGGCATGCATGCGTTGGCCCGAAGGAGCCATTTTTGTGCTTACTTTCCCCGTTACTTGGAGGACCACCACAGGAAACATCTATCTGCACATTCTACAGGTTTCAATGAGGTGACGCATCATTCTTCTGAATACGAGTGAATACAGGCCATCAACCGCACTTCATACGGAAATTCGCTCAATCCTGGAATCATTTTCGTGAACACCTTTGAACTGTCTCCAGTGTAAGCACTTCTTTTCTAAGATAACGGCCCCAAACCTGTTCACAATACTGCACTGAGACCTCACCAGTGCTTTATAACGGCTCAACCTTACGTCCTTGCTTTTATATTCTTGACTGCTGTCGTCGTCTCATGGCGACCCTATGGATAGTGTTGTTGTCCATAGGTTATTCATGATTAGATACAGAGTCAGATTACCTGGTCTTTCTTCCGTGCGGATACTGTGCTTCTCAGGTTGCTACCCGGTCGAATTCTTACGTATAACCATCCAGGAAGCACAGCACCGATGTCACTGCACCACTGGCCGGCTCATATATTCCTGTCCTCTTGCAATGAATGATAACGTCGCATCTGCTTTCCTCACCACTGAGTGGACTTGCAAATTAACCTTTAGGGGCTTCTGCACAAAGATTCCCAAGACCCTTACGCCTCAGATTTTTGAATTTTCTCTCTATTTCGAAAAATAGTCTACTCTTTTATTTTTTCTACTAAAGTGCATGACGATGCACCTCCTGAAACTCTTTTCCATATGCCACTTTTTTGCCAATTCTCCTAACAAGTCATACTGTAGCCTCTCTACTTACGCAGATCTACCTGTCTCCCCCCCCAATTATCATCTTATTGTCCACAAACATTTCAACAGAGCCATCAATTTTGACATTGGAGTCATTGATGTGTAATGTAAAAAGACGCTGTTTCAACACGGACCCCTGTAGAACACCAGTAGTCACGGGCAAGCAAACAGAAATGTATCCCTTTATTCCATTTCTTCGGAATCAGCCTCTGTTTCTTCCATGCTGGTATATTTCCTCTAATGCCATGGGCCTTTAACCTTGTTAATGCAGCTTCAAATGGCACCTTGATAAACACTCTCTGAAAATCCAAGTACACAACATCCAGTGACTCTGTTTTGTCTATACTAATTATTATTTCTTCAAAGAATTCGAACAGATTTGTCAGGGACGATTTCCCTTGAGGAAACCTTGCTGACTACGGCCTGTATTTATCATGCGCCTCCAAGAACCCTGAGAGCTCATCCATAATAATCGTGTCCAAAATATTTCCAATCACTGAGGTCGGAGTAACTGGCCTTAAACTTATTTCCTTCTGCCTCTCTCCCTACTTGAAAAGTGGGGTGACATTTGCAATTTTCCAATCTTCCGGAACCATTCGAGAATCTGTTGGTATTTGAACACTCATTATTAATGTGCGAGTATTACTAATCCTCTTAAATATTAATAGCTAGATTTTTTTCTTATCCCACCCCTTTCTTCTTAATGACTTCTTAGTTGTTTTTTGTTGGTTTTCAAAAGCTTCCCAGTTCTCTAAGTTCCCTTTAACCTTTCCCAATTATTTGTCCTCTCTTTGGCTTTTAGCTCAAAAGACCATAAGGCCAACAAAAAAACAAATAGAGGAGCGGAATTAGGCCATTCAACCCATCGAGCCTGCTCCTTTGATTCCATTCAACCCGATACATAGAAACATAGAAAACCTCCGGCACAATACAGGCACGTCGGCCCACAATGCTGTGCCGAACATGCACTTACTTAAAAATTACCAACGGTTACCCATGGCCCTCTATTTTTCTAAGCTTCACGTACCTGTGCAGGAGTCTCTTAAAAGTCCCTAGCATATCCACCTCCACTACCAGTGCCGGCAGCCCATTCCACGCACTCACCACTCTCTGTGTTAAACAACTTACAACTGACATCTCCTCTGACATCCCTGACATCTCCTCTGTACCGGTTTCCAAGCACATTAAAAGTGTGACCTCTCGTGTTAGCCATTTCAACCCTGGGAGAAAGTCTCTGACACGATCAATGCCTCTCATCATCTTAGGCACCTCTATCAGTCATCTCTCATCCTCTGCCGCTCCAAGGAGAAAAGGCCGAATTCACTCAACCTATTCTCATAAGACATGTTATTCAATCCAGTCAACATCCTTGTAAATCTCCTCTGCACCCTTTCATAGTTTCCACATCCTTCTTGTATTGAGGCAACCGGAACTGAGGACAGTTCTCCAAGTGGGGCCTCACTAGGATCAATATAGCTATAACAATACCTTTCGGCTCTTAAATTCAATCCCACGATTGATGAAAGCCAATGCAGTGTATCCTTTCTTAACCACAGAGTCAACCTGCGCAGCAGCTTTGAGTGTCCTGTGGACTCGGACCCCAAGATCCCTCTGATCCTCCACATTGCCAGGGTCTTACCATTAATACTATATTCTGTCATTATATTTGACCTACGAAAATGAACCACCTCGCATCTATCTGGATTGAACTTCATCTGTCATTTCTTGTCCAGTTTTGCATCCTAGCGATGTCCCACTGGGACTCTGACAGCGCTCCACGCTAACAATAACACCCTCAATATTTGTGTCATCAGCAAATTTACTAACCTATCCCTCCACTTCCGCATCCATGTTATTTATAAAAATTACGAAAAGAGGTCCCAAAACAAATCCCTGAGGCACATCACTGGTCACCGACCTCCATGCAGAATATGACCCGCCTACAACCACACTTTGCCTTCTGTAAGCAAACCAATTCGTGACCTTTTCTTTTCTTCTTGACTACATTTTCAACAGAGTTTGCACTCCACGCTTTCTGTACCCTACCATTCTTTCCCTGTCTCATTTGAAAGTACCTATGCAGAACACCACGCAAATATCCCTGAACATTTGGCACATTTCTGCCGTACATTTCCCTGAGATCATCTGCTCCCAGTTTATGCTTCCAGGTTCCTGCCTGATAGCTTCATATTTCCCTTACTCCAATTAAACGCTTTATTAACTTGTCTGTTCCTATGCCTCTCCAATGTTATGGTACAGGAGACAGACTTGTGATCACTATCTCCAAAATGCTCTCCCACTGAGCGACCTGACACCTGACCAGGTTCATTTCCCGATACCAGATCAAATGCAGCTCTCCTCTTGTAGGCTTATCAAGAAACCTTCTTAAACACACCTAACAAACTCCACCCCATCTAAACCCCTTGCCCTACGGAGATGCCAATCAATATTTGGTAAGTTAAAGTCCAGACCACGACAAACCTGTTATTATTACGCCTTTACCAGAATCTGGCTCCTTACTTCCAGCCACAGTGACTCAGTAGACAATCCCTCCATGAGTTCCTCCTTTTCTGCAACCGTGACACAATCTCTGATCAGCATTGCCACGCACCCACCTCTTTTGCCTCCCTCCATGTCCTTTCTGAAACATCTATAGCCTGACTCTCTGAGCAATCATTCCTGCCCCTGAACTATCCAAGTCTTTGTAATTGCCATAATGCCACAGCACCAACTATTGATCCACGCTCTAAGCTCATCCGTTTTGTTCATGATTGCATTGAAATAGACACATCTCAGACCATCGGTCTGAGCGCACCCCTTCTCTATCACTGCCTTCAGCCACCTCGCATTGTCTCCAAGCTTTACACCTACCCTCTCGCCATATCCCTTGATGGCATCCTGTCTGAGATAGAGGCCGAAATCTGTTGTCAATACCCAAAGTCCTCTTGTCTATAAGGCATATACACTTCCAGCATTATATCCTTGTTCTTATATACTATTCCCCTAGAAATAAATAGCAGCATTGCATTTTCCCTATTTACTGCAGACTCATTCTGTGAACTAACCTTCTGGGAATTTTGCTCGAGGGCTCCTAAGTCCCTTTGCAACTCTGATGTTTGTATTTCTCCCCTTAAGCTAATAGTATGCACTATTGATCCATTTTACAAAAGGCACGATCATATATTGCCCAACACGATATCCTATCTGCCATTTTTGCTCATTCTTCCAATTTGTCTAATTGCTGCTGCTATTGCATTCTTTCCTCAGCACTACGTACTTCTCCACCTATCTTCGTATCATGCGCAAACATTGCTGCAAAGTCATAGCCATTAATTTCACTCTCTAAATCATTGACAAACAATATGAAAAGTAACGGTCCCTACACTGACAACCGAGAAACAGCTCTAGTTACCGGCAGCCATCCAGAAAAAGCTCCGTTTTCCCACTTGCTAACTCCTGCCTGTCAGCTATTCCTCTGTCCATGCCAGTAATTTTCCTGTAAAAGCATAGTTTATTTTGTTAAGCAGTTATATGTGAGGAGCCATTTCAAATAGCTTCATTCAATAAATTCCTTTTTTTGCAAACCGACTTCAAACTGATTTTTCCTAATTCCCTTCCATATAAGTCCCCCCATTACAATTGTGTCATTATCCTTATTACATGCCCTTTCAAGCTCCCTTTGCAATCTCAGCTCCACATCGTGGCTACGTATGATTCCCATAATAACTTTTTTACTCTTTCATTTTCTTAACTCCACCACAAAGATTTGGAATTCTCTGACCATATGTCACCTCTTTCTCAAGATATAATTCCAGCTCTTTCCAATAGAGCCACTAAACCGCCTTTGCCTTCCTGCCTGTCCTTTTGATGCAACGTATATCCTCTGCTGTTAAGCTCCCAACTATGGCCTTCATTCAGTGATACTCACAACGGCATACCAACCAATCTAATTGCGTCACGATTTCGTCCACTTCATTCTGAATGCTACGCGTATTTAAATACAGCACATCCCGTACTCAATTCTATGCCCTTATGAATTTTGACTCTGTGGTAGTTCTAAGGTAGGGACATGCTCATGTTCGGCACAGATTTGTGAGCCGAAGGGCCTGTATTATGCTATAGGTTTTCTTTGTTTCTATTTTTCTATATCATGCAAAGACTCCATACTATAATTAATCACAGATTATATGGTTGCAAGCTGCAATATTAGTCTCCACTATTTCATTCTGGACGTCCTTTCTTCTGGTTTTGGTTATCACTTCAAAGCAACAAGTCCAAGTCCTGCAATCCTGCTGGCATTTAATCCAGAGCCAAAGTAAATCAGGCAAGCTCTGAGGCTACAGGCGTATATATTGTTATGTACCCCTAGGATTAATTTTTTCTGTCGACTGAAACTCCGAGGGAATGAGACTCACTTTTGGACACTGTTTGAGGGGAGGGAGGGAGTGAGGGAGAGGGAGAGGGAGAGAGAGTTTTGATGGACAATCGATGTTATAGTTTCTCTGCAGCTTCTGTTGAATATAGAAGTATACACAGACACACAAAGTCAGAGTCAAGATAGATTCAATCAATGAAATACACCTGTGAGTCGGTCGCTGTTTTAAACTTTCAGTAGCCCAACAGGGGTGAGTTGAGATCGATCCTAAGTATTGATAAATGACTCTCACTAGAAGAAGTATGCAGAGAAGAGAAGAGAGAGGAGAGGGAGAGGAAGGTTTGAAACAGAAGAAACCTAGTGACAATGAGATCACTGTTTGGACTCTCTCTCTCAGTAGGCCGTGAAGGTGAATTTGTTTCCATTCGAATACGAAAGTGTAGTTGTCACGTAGTTAATCCACAAGAGTGAGTTCTCTGGTGAAGGAAAAACCTTTGTGAATACCCCGTGTGTGTTTACCCTTTGTCTGGGTGTGGTAGTTCAGTGAAGAAAGGCACCCCTGTGGCAAATCACTGTTGGAGTTATTTCGTATATCGTGGAACTACATAAGTGGCTATCACGTTGTGTGTTACTGGGATAACCTTGTGGAATCTACCGGTGTGTCGACCCTTGTCTGCGTGGTTGTTCCCTTGAAGATAGTCCCCTTTGTGATACGCTGCTATTGGCGATAATCCCTACGTGGATTCTGATCGATTTTCCTGTGGCCACCACTTTGGGATGTCCTGCAGCTGAATTCGGGTGTGGTACCACTTGTGTTGAAAGGATATTCGTTGAAGATCACTATCGGCGATATTTCGTGTGTGGAGTGGAACAACTTCGGAGATAAAACCTACTGCTATTGTTATTTTGTATCGCTGCTGTGAAATCTGTGGAATATCGACGTAATTGCCTTTTCACAACATTCGCCTTTGGATTACAAACATCTCACATTAATTAACTTATGCATTTGAACTGAACTTATTTACATACCATCGTAAGACTGTATCACGTGCCACTTGAGCTTGAATAGGTTTGGGCACTTTATTTTTGTTTTACACCAACAGTATAACACCATTAACCCTTGATTTACCTCGTTTAAATTATTGTATTACGTAGTTACTAATAAAATAGTGTTTTGTTAACAGCAGAACCAGACTCCAGGTGTGTTCTGTTGCTGCTGATACTTTTACAGGGTTGCGTGTACGTGACAATATATTCAATAGAAAATTGTGCAAAGCATTTGAAAATGGAAATGAACGCTGACTGACCTGAGATAAAGCATTAAAGTACGACGTGTTCAGTAAACGATAAAGCGCGATGTACTACTTATGAACAGAGAGATATTTGTGCTAAATTCCGCAGCTCCATGGAAGTTGTCATGTAATGACGGAGGAAATCTATGGATGGTTTGCCTTCATCAGCAGGGCATAGAATCTAAACTATGGAAAGTTACGGTGCAATTTTGCCACTTAATAGGTTACACTTGGAGGAATGTGTGCATTTCTGGTAGCTACAAATGGGAAGGATGATTTTGTGCTGAAGAGACTGCAAAGCATTTTTACCAGTATGTTGCCTGGACTGTGGGGATTGAGCTAAGGGGGCATATTAGATATGATCATCTTGTTTTTCCCGGAGCGAGGAAAATCGAGGGAGACCTGCCAAGAAATCAAATCTTTAGCGATGTGATATACGATTAGAAAATGTAGAATCCTCTGGGTAGAATTAAGAGAGTGCAGAGGTAAGAAGGAGTTGTTTCCAGGGCTCCGAGTACTAGCCAAGATGTGATCTACAAATCAAGTGCAAGATAGAAGAAACTTGTCAAAAAAGGGAATGTTCCATTAGTCACCGGGGATTCCAATATGCAAATCGATTTTGAAAAAGGAATTCATGCTTGATCGCAAAAGAGAAAATTTGTGGAATATCTCCGGGATTCCTCTTTGGAGCAGCTTGTGGATGTGGTCATAACGAGGGGATGAGCAATTCTGCATGGGGTGTTGTGTCATGAACCGGATATTCCGAGGGCACTTACGGTAATGGAACCTTTCAGAAACCGTGTGCATAATATGATATATTTCACCCTGTAATTTGAGAGGGTGGATCTAAAGTCAGATGTATCAGTACTACAGTGGAGTAAACCGAATTAAAGAAGCGTTGGCTGAATGGAAGATAAACCAGTGGAAGACACTAGTAGTACGCTGAAAGTTCGACAGTGTTAAGGCGCAGAAGTGAGAGCACTTGCTATTACAAAGGAGATAGTGCTTGGGAAACTGAAAAGTCTGAAGATAAGTAAGTCACCGGACCTGATGGACTACTTTGTAGGGTTCTATACGAGCTAGCGGATGAAATTGTGGAATATTAGTAATGATTTTTAAAGAATCAATAGATACCGGCATAGTTCAAGAAGACTGGAAGATTGCAAATATCATTCCGCTCTTCAATAAGGGATGGAGGTAGAAGAAGGGAAATTGATAAGCCTGGCAGCCTGGCCTCCATGGTAGGGAAGATGCTGGAGTCAATTGTGACGAATTTGTCTTCAGGGTATATGGAAGCTCATGAGTAAAATGAGCCAAAGTCAGTATAGTTTCCTGAAGGGAAAAATCCTACCTGACTAATCAGTTGGAATTCATTGGATAAATGACAAGCAGGGTAAACAAAGGAGCTGGATGTTGTGTACTTGGATTTTCAGAAGGACTTGGGAAAGGTGTCGCATATGAGGCTGCTAAACAAAATAAGAGCCTAGGATATTACATGATAGATACTAGCATGGAAAAGCATTGGTTGATAAGCAAGAAGCAAAGAGTGGGAACAAAGGGATCGCTTTCGAATTGGCTGCTAGTGATCAGTGATATTCCGCAATAATCTGTGTAGGGACTGCTTCTTTTTCGTTCTATGTCAACATTTTGGATGATGAAATTGAAGGCTATGTGGCCAAGTTTGAGGGTGATATGGAGAAGCATGTAGATTTAAGGAAACGGAGTGGCTGCAGAAGGACCTATATATATTAGGTAAATGGGAGAAGAGGTGGCAAATGGGAAACTGTGTGGGATATGTATGGCCATGCACTTTGATAGAAGGAACAAAAGCATAAAATATTTTCGAAGAGCTAATACAATATTAGCTTTCATTTCAAAAAGACAAGAATATGAAAACAAGGGATGTAATACTGAGGCTGCTTAAGGCACAGGTGTGGCCCCACAAGGAGTATTGTGAGGCGTTTTGAATCCCTTATTTTAGAACCCATGAGCTGATATTGGATATATTTCGAAAGATGACGAGAAAGATTCAGGGAATGAAACGATTGTGCAGCGATTGATGGCTGGACCTGCAGATGGACCTGCAGTCGCTGGAATTTAGAAGAATGGTGGGGGATCTCATTAAAATCTGTGGAATTTTGAAAAGCCTACATAGTGTGGATGTGAAGAGGATGCTATCATTTTGGTGGGAGAATCTACGATCAGAGGGCATAATCTCGAAATAGTTGGATTTCCATTTAGAACAGAAATAAGAAGGAACTGCATTAGCCAGAGGATGGTGAATCAGTGTAATACGTTGCCACAGACGGCTATGGAGGGCATGTCACTGGATGCACTTAATTTAGAGGTTGATAGGTTCTTGATTAGTCATGGTAAGAAAGCTTAGGGGATGAAGGCAGGAGAATTGGGTTGAGTGGGAAATGGATCAGCCATATGAAATGCTGGAGCAGGCTCTGTGGACCATAGGCCTAATTGGGCTCCTATATGTTATGGTTTTATAATATAATTGAATTTGACAGAGTGCAAAATCAGAAACATTTTCCTTCAGGGAAACAACTCACTGTGAGTTTTAGCTGAGAGGGAACAAATTTAAAGGCGATCTGAGGGGTGAGTTTGTACACAGAGGGTAGTTGACATCTGGAATATGCGATCCGGGATGATGGTGGACTCAGGTGTAATCTTTAAATTCTGGTGTTATTTAGACAGGTATTTAAATTGGTAAAGCATGGTAATATACCAATGTATTGTGGCAAATAGGACTAGTGTTAACAGGCAAAAAGTTAAAATGGTCGCTGGTTGCCGAGGTGCCAGTTTCTGTGTTATAAAACTCCTTGACCCAATCACTCTGACTACATTGGACGCAGTCAATACTCGACCATCGATGTTAATGTTTTGAACCGAAATCAATAAAATGCAAAACTCAAAGTGTTGACATAGTAATTTGGAAGCTAGTACGTTTATCCAGTTGCAGAGTGTGGAAATAAACGGGACGAATTCGGGTTGGCTAGTGTTGTTCTGCAAAAGTTGGTGTGGCGACCGTTCATTTTTTCTCCTTACTTGCCTCTTCTGTGGATGATATAAAGATAGTTGGAGGAAATGTTAGTGTTGAGGAAGGACTCGGAATGAGTCCTTAGAATGGGCTGCTGAGAACTAGGAAAATGGTCAGCGAAGTGGTAGATGAAATATGGTGTACAGAAGTATGCAGTCGTGCAATTTTGTAGAAGGAATAAAGGTGTAGATACCAGACTTAGAGGTGTAACTTAGAGGTGTTATGAGAATCGTACTTTTGCACGATTCCATAAAGGTCAACTTCCAGTTTGAGCTGGTGGTAAAGAAGGCAAATGCTATGTTCGTAGTTATTTGTCTAGAATATACGTACATGCAAGAATCAGATACTGAGGTTAACAAGCTATTAGCCAGACAGCACTTGGTCTGCAATTTAGTCCCCAGCAGTAAGGATGTGGTTTACAAGGTACTATGGGAGATAAAAATGCATGTCAAAAAAGCAATGTTACAACAGCTATGAGGGTTTCAATGCCCAGGTAGATTGGGAAAATTAAGTTGGTGCTGGATCTTAAGAGAGAGAGAATTTCTAGAATGCATACGAGATGGCTTTTTGGAGAATCTCGTTGTTGAGCCCACTAGGGATCAGTTATTCAGGGTTGGGTGTTGTGCAAATACCGGAATTGATTAAAGAGCTTAAGGTAAAAGAACACTTTTTGGCAAGTGATCATAGTAAGATTGAATTCACCCTAAAATTTGACATGCAAAAGCGGAAGTCCGATGTAACAGTACTATAGTGGAGAAAAGGGAATTATAGAGTTATGAGAGAAGGGGTGGCCAGAATTGATACGAAAAGAGCACGAAGAAATCTGCAGATGCTGGAAATTCAAGCAACACACACAAAATGCTGGTGGAATGCAGCAGGCCAGGCAGCATTTTGAGTGTGTTTACGAAAAGAACACGGGCAGGGATGACGGCATGGCAGCAATGGCTGGAATTTCTGGAAGCCATTTGGGAGGCAGAAGTTATATACATCCTGAAGGTAAAGAAGTATTCTGAAGACAAGATGATACCACCGTGGTTAACAAGAGAAATCAAACCAACATGAACGCCAAAGGGAGGGCATATAACGGAGCAACTTTCAGTGTCATGTTAGAGGGCAAGGATAAGTCACCTGGGCCAGATGATCTACATTCCAGAGTCCTGACAGAGGTTGCTGAAGAGATAACGAATGCATTGGTCATGATCAGGCAAGAATCACTTGATCCTGGCATGGTCCCGGAGGACTGCAAAATTGCAAATATCACTCCACTCTTTAAGAAAGGAAGAAGAGAAAAGAGGGCCTTTTCTGGTTCGCTATCAGTGGGTTCCTCACGTGGTAGTGTTGGGACTGCTACTTTTCACATTTTTTTGCCAGTGATCTAGGTAGTGGAATTAATAGGATTGTTGCAATGTTTGAGTATGATACGAAGACAGGTGGAGGAGCAGGTAGTGCTGAGGAAGCAATATAATTGCTGCAGGACTTAGACAAATTGGAAGAATGGGGAAAAAAGTGACAGGAATACAGTGTTGGGAAATGTTTGATCATGCATTTTGGTAGAAAGATCATTAGTGCAGATTATTATCTGAGGGGGAAAATGCAAACAGCAGAGGTGCAGAGGGACTTAGGAGTCCTCATACACACTCCCAGAAGGTCAATTCACAGCTGGAGTCTGTGGTAAAGAAGGCAAATGTAATGTTGGCATTGTTTTCAAGAAAAATAGAATATAAAATATTCTGTTGGGAGATTGGAGATAAACTGGGAGTTAATGTTGAAGCTGTATAAGATACTCATCGGCGATAGTTATCGGCTTTAGCTTGGAAACATAGGAACATATGGATGACAGGAGGCGCAATCTATATGTGGCATTGCTTATCCCCTTCTCCACTACAAATAGTCACACATATAATGGGGCCAACCTGTGACTCACGACGTGGAAAGAAAGATCTCCAGACAGTAGCAACTATGGCTTCCCTGGCTTGAGAGACTTCAATTGTCGATGGAGCATATCAGCCTTCCGGGCATATAATTCTGAGCGCGCAGCATACTGGCTCATCTCCACGTACGCATGTAGCTTTGGACCAATTGTTCAACAGTGGAAAATCGTACATTAATCTCTTTGTCAGGGAAGAATGGTGTTCAGAATTCTTTTTGGTATTCAAAAGACTACGTACCAGTGGAGGATGAATGGAGGTTATCGTGTGCATCCTCTGCCCAAAATAGTTGGAAGCTCCGTGTGGTTGGATAAGGCAAGGCGGGTTTGTCTCAATTTCTTGATTCACCCTCGTAGGTCTGACCAATTGGTGATGGAAACCTGATGAGATATTGGATGTGACTCTCTTTAAGAACGGAAAGCCTTCCGGAATGGGACGTGAACTGTGGTCTTCGATCAGATACTGGAGGAAAGCCGTGCAGCCTAAACACGTGCTGAACCATTAACATGCAGCTTCACAAGCCGAGGGGAGGTTTGGGAGAGCAAAGACAGACAAGTGATGAAATCCACCGAAATGAAGGAACGGGGTGGAGACGCACAATCTGTAACTGTGCTAAAAGTTTATCGACCTCATTCCATATACTGCACACATTCAAATATAGCATCTTTTGTCCGGTATTCACCTTTTTCGATTTTCTCCACCTTTTACAATGCGTCATGTTGGCTGTAATTTTTCCCTCTCATCAGCCTCTCCTTGCTAGTCGTCTCACTATAGATTAGCTGTCTTTCTAAATCAACTATCTCATTTTCAGCACTATCACACTGCTTCCCATTCCCCTGCGAAGTTAGCTTAAATCCACCCGATCAACTGTACTCAACTTGCCCGCAAGGACACTGGACCCCATCAGGTTTAGGTGTATCCCTTTTCTGTAGGTCATACCTTCCCCGGAAGAGATCCCAATGATCCATCCATCTGAACCCCTGCCCAATGTACCCGTTCCTCAGCCACGCATTCAGCTGCCAAATCATGCAATTGTTACGCTCACTGGCAATCCAGAGATTACTACACTGTAGGTCCTGTTTCTGAGCTCTCTACCTTGGTCCCTAAAGGGTCTCCTCTGGACTCACCTTGTCTACCTATGTCACTGGTGTCAATATGTACCCTGACATTTGCCCTTGATAATGCTGCGGACGTGATCTGAGACATCCGCGATTCTGGTTCCGGGAAAGCAATGTGGCATACGTGTGTTTCTATCGCTCCCACAGAACCACGTTTCTGACTAAAAAATCTCCTAGCAACACTGCAGTGCCCTAAGTTTCCTTTACGTTTCTCTTGTGAATGTTGTTTATGTAATGCTGCTGCAAGTAAGTGTTTTACTTCACTGTGCATACATGTACCTGCACATTTGAGAATGAACTAGCCGCTGGCATTGACATTGACAAAGCCGCAAAACACCATATTGCTCCGCTACGACAGTTTGTAATGCCTCTCCTTTATCGTTTGACCCGTTCGATCGTTATATAATTATCGAGAAATGTTGCGGAATCGTTTTCTCCCGATGTCTGCCCACTTGCTCAGTTGTCCAGACTCATCATTGGGATCCGAGTACGTATTTTTGACATTACGTCCTGTTCTGCATTTGAACTTACCTTCAGAGTCTGTAATGCGTTGACATCTACTGACATTTTATTACTGTTAGGCAGCATTTCGGAAAATTGTTCCTTCATTTGATTTAATCATGGGGAACTTTGTCTCGGATATACAGCTTATTTTCTACATTACTTGTTATTCTTCTGTGTCTCAGCGTTTGCCTTCCAGCATAATTAACAATAAACCATTTACTGGTCACCTGATAATTGACACAAAAGCAGATGTATTCATTTGGGACTTCACTTAATTTCTACAAGGTGCAGTTTTTCCACTGACAGTATCATTGTCAGTACTTAAGTTCATTGTGTGACAATTATATGGCGATTTTAAACAGGAGTCTGCAGTTAGTAGTCATCGTCTTCGTTCATGATATGTTTCAGCTCGTGTTCAGAGTCTCAGTAGTGTGGTCTTATGCAGTGGGTGCAGGTGAACTAACCTGCAGGCTTCGGGAAAGAATCCAGCTCCCCAATATCTCTAAAGATGGGGACGTTGTACTAGGGGGAATATTCCCTGTGCACTTTAATAGTAATCGTCAGATAAACTTATTCACCAAACAAAAAGAAGAAAAAGGCTGCAAAAGGTGAGTTGATTTCAGGTATGACCGTATGCGGTTTTGATGAATGTCTCTTAGAATTTTGTCAAGAACAGTATTACGAGGACAGTCTGGTAAGTGCAGTTCGTTTAGTGGAATCAGATTAAAGATGTGGAATATGGATAAAAGGCGCCAAACTATTGTAGGAGCTCAGCGGGCGAAGCAGCCTTTGCGGAGGTAAATGGACAGCCGACGTTTCGAGAGTTCACTCTGATTTCCAAAGAGCCACGGCCCGAAACGCCTGACTTCCCGGAAGTAAAAATACTGGGCATTGTTTAATTTTCAGTATTTATTGGTACGGTGCTGAGCAGATTCAAAGATTTCTGGAAGGGAATGTTTCGAGGGCTTAAGAAAAACGGAAAATTCTTCCCTCACCTTAATCCTTGCTTTTTTTTTTCAGTTTTGATTTAATGACCTTCCGCATGTTACAGACCATGATTTTTACTATTGAGGAAATAAACAGGGATGGGAGACTGCTGCCAAACATAACACTGGGCTATAGGATTCACGATGACTGTAACTCCCCCGAAATTGCAACAAAGGCTACTCTGGCTCTGCTGAACGGTCAGGAGAAAACATACACGGGTCAAGTGTGTGACGGGCCTCTTGATATCTCCGGGATCGTTGGTGGCGCTGGGTCCTCGGTGTCCATCGCTGTTGCAAGAACAACCAGACCTTTTGGAATACCACTGGTGAGATTTGTTTAAAACTATTGTGGTCACGAAGACGTAAACAGAAGCGAAAGTATACCGGGTCCGATGCGCTAGTTTTAACACCGCAGAAAGAGCAGTTTTGGATGTACATTGTAAACATTTCTCTGACATTAAATGTACTTCTGAAACCTTAGAATGTTTAAACTTCTGTCACTCCTGTTACTGAAGAATATTTGACAGTGTCACACCCGCACATTAATCCACACACCTAATGTTTGATTGAATGCAGGTCAGCTACTTTTCAACGTGCATGTGTCTCAGTGACAAGAACGAGTATCCAACTTTTTATCGAACTATCCCAAGTGACGAACATCAGTCTAAAGCGCTGGGGCATCTCGTTCAGAAGTTTGGATGGACATGGATTGGAACCATTAACAGCGACGATGACTATGGCAACTCCGGAGTAAGGGCCTTTATAGAAACTGTTGTGGATTCCGGTGTTTGCATTGCCTTCTCGGAATCATTTCACAGAACGGACCCCGCAGAGAAGATCACTAGGATAGTGCAAGTGATGAAAGAGACGACCACAAAAGTCGTGGTAGCCTTTGCTGGACCTGGCGAAATGCGCCTTTTATTTCAGGAGGTTATACGGCAAAACGTCAGCGGTGTGCAGTGGGTGGGCAGTGAAGCGTGGATTACAGCGGACATCGCTGGTGAAGATCGAGACCGGCTTTTCCTTAATGGGACAATTGGAACTACGGTGCGCGCGGTGGAAGTTCCAGAGTTGCGGGACTTCCTACTCAAAGTCCACCCTTCCGGTTTTCCTGGTAATCCATTAGTGAGGGAGTTTTGGGAAACCACCTTCAGGTGTACTTTAGATTCAGAAAACAAGGCATATACAGTAGGTTCACCTGGTCGGCTCCCGCAGTGTAGCGGAAATGAGAGTTTACATCAAATCAGAAACACATACACTGACTTGACCATGGACGGGAACTCTTACAATGTATATAAATCGGTCTACGCTTTTGCTCATGCGCTTCACGATATGTTTTCATGTGAAAGTGGCAAAGGACCATTCGCGAACAACGCATGTGCACGTCTTTCAACCTTTCAACCATGGCAGGTAGGGAGCTGATTGCGTTTTAAGATGCCTTTTAATGTAGCTGCTGCAATTTAGATATTCAGACCAACGTTGTACTTATACAATGAATGTCAGGGCACCGACCAGTGTTCTGGAACAGAGGGAGACCATCCCATAGAAAAGCACAGTTTTATGATAGTGGTCGGGGAATTGTACAGGGTGATGATGGAGCTGTTTAGTACGCTAGCCTTTACTAATCGGAGAGAGTTTAGGAGTAGGGACACTATTTTGCTCTTATAAGGCCTCACTCGGTGTATTCTGTACAGCTTCGGTCAGACCGTTAAAAGCAGACTGTAAAGCTGGAGTCGGTAGATAAGCAGATGAAGGGTATGGGTAGGCTGGAATGCTTTTGTCCTTTCTCAAGGTCGCGGCAGTCTAGAAGGCACAGATACTAAATAAAAGACAAGAAATAAAAAGCGACTTGAGAGACACCCGCTTTGCACAGAAGGCAGTGAATACTTGGAATGAGTTGCTTGAGGAGGTAGCTGAGTCGGGCATCATTGCAAAATTTAGAGGCTTTTGGGTAGTCACACTGATGAGGCATGCTGGAGGAATATGGGTCGAGCGCAGGGAATTGGGACGAACAGAGTTTATACGCTGGTTAGCATGTACCTTTTGAGCCGAAAGCGCTTTGTCAGTGCTGCATTACTCTATCACTTTAAGCAGTGACAAACTGGTCATTTCCCGTTAGAGATATGTTTAATTAGGCAATAAATTCTTGAAGGAAAATAACACTGCACCTTGTATTTTAGCTCCACCATTACGTGACATCAATTTACTTCAGAACAAAAGTCGGGGAAAAGGTCTATTTTGACCATAAAGGCAATCCAGCAGCCGCGTATGACTTTGTAAATTGGCAAATGAATGCGAAGGGTGCAACTAAATTTCGGAGAGTTGGACATTACAACGGATCAGCGCCTCCGGGTAAAGAAGTTGTGCTGAACGCACATCAGATTTTCTGGAATGGTGGTAAACGTGAGGTATGGTCGCCAAATGAAAGTGGGTAAATTTGTTTAATGATAATTAACCACTTTAAAGAAGTGCAAAATTATAACTAATAGTACAC
Organism: Hypanus sabinus; assembly: GCF_030144855.1. NCBI lineage: Eukaryota > Metazoa > Chordata > Chondrichthyes > Myliobatiformes > Dasyatidae > Hypanus > Hypanus sabinus. Next base: position 13,724,470 of record NC_082707.1, on the reverse strand, counting down.
GCAAAATATAAAAAAATCGATTTTGGGGATTCAGGGAAACTGTAAACAATGGCTGGGAGACGATATAAACCCAGTTAGTGATTATCTATCGTGTCAGTTGATGATAGGAAATTTGTGCGGGAGTTTTTAAAGTGGAAAATACTTCGAACTGGGGCAGTTCCAATCTCTCGATCTCAAACTTTGGAGTGCAGTGATACGAACACGCGTCATTTACAAGCGTTTTCCTTCGCTTTCGTGGATGATGAAGAGATCTTCTGTATCTTGTCATCCATGCCCTTCGCACTCCACGGAGGGTTGCAGTACTGCCTTCCTGGCCGTTGGATCTCACTGCAAATCATATAGGCCCAGACCACCGCCCCTGAATTCACAGGACAGGACAGCCATGAACCTATTTCACCGGGGTATGAGGCTGCAGACTACCCTCAAGTGGTTTAGCCCATCTGTCGAAATGGTGTACGAGGGTGTGGTCGCTAACTCATGTACACAGATACTTCGAGCTACAGGTGGAGCTGTGTGTCCGATGGGGCCTGAAGGTTAGCGAGCTGCCTTGGAATGGATACAACAAGTCCCTTTAACAGAGCTATCTTCCTATCTGGATACCTCATACATCTTAAAAACCCAGTTAGCACATAGGTTATGTAAATTATTATTAGAGACTACCTTTAGCCTTAGCGGAACTATAAGGCATTAACTGGATTTGGAAACCTTTTAAAGCAATTTTAAGCTCCATAAGAAGCTTGCAAGAAGTAGTAACTCACATTACAGACGGAATTTAAAAATGAAAAAAGAAACAGTGGTGAAGAGTACAAGATTTTTTTTCTAGGTTTTTCTGTTTTCCTTTACAGCCAGTGGTCTGCGAACAACTGGCTGTGGGCAGAAATTTGAGCTGCAATTACAACACTTTGTTGCAGGAACCCCGAGAGGAACAGATTGGGGACAGCGGCACTGACATGTTTCCTCTCACTCTTTATGTCTTAAATACTTCTGACATGTTTTCAGAAAAAAATTAAATTGCCAAAAGTTATGAAGTTTTCATGGAGTTTTCGGTGCTGAAGAAAATGGAAGGAAAGTTGCAGCAGCATGTCGCCCAATAGCATCAGGTCCTTGCATAGAGGTTGGAATAAGAACAGCCCACAAGTAGTCAACACACCATGAATGGTTTTCATTACTTATCGAAGAGGTTTAACCTGCTAGAGGCAATTCAAATCTGAATAATGGTGATATTAACATTTCCTCCATTTAGAGCATAGAAGATACAGCACAGGAGGGGTCCATGATGTTGTTCCGATTTTCTAACGTATTCCAATATCAATCTAAATCTGCCACAGAGCCTATAACCCTCCATTTTCATTTAATCAATGTGCCTATCTAAGAATCTTTTCATTGTCTGCAATGTATCAGCCTCTGCCCATGCTCCCAGCAGTGCTTTCCAGGAACTTACAATTCTCCATGCAAAAAAAAAAGCTCCTCTGATATCTCCCTATTGTTTCCTCCATTCAGCTAAAGTTGTTCTCTGGTATTAGTTTTTGCGGCGCTGGGAAATGGGGGTGGCTGCACACTCCTTACAGTATATACCTCATTCCTTGCTCCAAAGAGAAAAGAACGCAGATGGTTCAACTTTCCTCATAAATCATGTTCTCTAATCCAGACAGTATCCTGGTAAATGTCCTTTGAGTCCTCTCTAAAGCTTCTATAGACTTCTTATAATGAGGAGAATCGAACTAAACACACTGTTTCATGTATGATCTATCCAGAATTTTAGAGAACTGCAACATTAACTCGCGGCTCTTGCAAAAAAGAAGAAAGCTTCGGTAAAGTGAAAGTAAACCGAAGCTTCTTTTGCTCAGTTTGTCTCCGCAAATTTCAGCATTTCTTTTTGTTTACTTCTGAGCGCCCGAGGACGTGATGTTTTATTTAACCATTTCAGTGTAAGCCTCGCTGGTAGCTATAGAGGTCGCATTCAGAACTTTCCAAACGAGCGAGAGGGAGAGTGGGCATTTTTAAAACAATTTTATCGTGGAAGTTCGAGAACAGAAAATTAAAACCGTTCAATGAATACTAGATTATGGGCACTGACAAGCAGTTAAGTTCCAAATAATTTGTATTTGTCAAAGTAATTAGGTCTCACAATATTTCCACACAGCTGGACGGCAATGGACTCATGCGAAATGCAGATAATTAAATAATGTCTGCATTTATTCCTTTAAGATTCCCCGAGCAGTCTGTTCTGAAAGATGTCCGCCTGGAACAAGAAAAACCGCCAGGCAAGGACAACCAATCTGTTGTTTTGATTGCACGCCCTGTGCGGAAGGAGAAATTAATAACAGCACAGGTGAGCGGAAGTACAGTACTGTATCCTGGTTTCTGCCAATTACCTTGAGAGACTCTTGAAGCGTCTTCCTCAACAATGATCACATTTTTTTCTTGTTTGCGTAGACTCTACAGACTGCATCAAGTGTCCTCGCCTGTTCTGGTCCAACGATCAAAAAAATAAATGCATCCCAAAGAAAACGGAGTTTCTGGCTTTTACCGATATCCTGGGTACGGTGCTGGTAGTTCTTGCTCTGCTTGGAGTGTGCATGTCTGCACTGGCAGCAGTTCTCTTCTTTAAACATCGAGAGACCCCCTTGGTTAAAGCGAATAATTCCGAGCTGAGCTTCCTCCTTTTATTTGCGTTAAGCTGCTGTTTCTTGTGCTCGGTCTCATTCATTGGCAAACCGGCAGACTGGTCCTGTATGTTACGCCGCACGGCGTTTGGCGTCTCGTTTGTCCTATGTATCTCGTGTGTTCTGGTCAAAACCATTCTGGTGCTGACGGCATTTAAGGCAACGCATCCCAGCAGTAACAGGATGAAATGGTTTGGTCAAAGACAGCAGAGGTTAAGTGTCTTCCTCCTGTCGTCCGTGCAGGGTTTAATATGTGTGCTTTGGCTGCTCACTGAGCCCCCTTACCCTGTGATCAACACTAAATATTACCGGGAAACGATAATTTTAGAATGTGATACAGGATCTTCTGCAGCTTTCTACTCGGCGTCAGGTTATATCGCCGTGTTATCGTGCATTTGCTTTGTCTTGGCCTTTCTCGCACGGAAATTGCCAGATAACTTTAACGAGGCAAAATGTATAACGTTCAGCATGCTCATCTTTTGTGCTGTTTGGGTCACTTTTATTCCGGCCTCTGTGAGCTCTCCTGGGAAATACACGGTGGCGGTTGAAGTGTTTGCCATCCTGACGTCCAGTTTTGGTTTGCTGCTTTGCATTTTTGCTCCGAAGTGTTTTATTATCGTAATCACTCCGGAGAAAAATACAAAGAAGCACATTATGGGTAAAGTGGGATGAGCTGATACTTTACAATTTGAGCATTATCTTGTTCAATTTTCCGGGAGCTGACATGGAACATCGAAAAGCCGGTCACTTGTCAGGCTGCATTAAATGGTTTAATATTAGTTCCTCATTTAGTTTGGAAACATTTATTTTAATCCCGAGAGTCACCCAACTGTATGTAATCAATAAACGATTGATGGGTGAATGTTTAAATTTGTATGTTTATGTTATTGATGTCAGGATCGATAGTAACATTAGTATTGACTGTAACTAGTCTTTGTTCAGTTGAATTTTTAAGCTTTTTAAAAGTTACCTTGGCAGTTAGGATTGCCTCTCCTTCCTTTAGAATATTTCATTAACTTTCGAATGTATCTATCCCGAGCCTTCCGAATTGCTTCCAGAAACTCCAGTCATTGCTGTTCTGACGTCCTTCCAGATAGGTTCCCTTCCAATTGACCTTGGCCTGCTCCTCTCTCACGCTTCTGTAATTCACTTTAATGCACTGCAATACTTTAAATCGGGAAGGCCAATGAGGTAAAAGCTCTCTTTATGACCCTGTCCAACTGTAACGCCACTTTCAATGAGTTGTCGATCTGCATTACCGGATCCCCCTGTTCTACTCTACTCATCAGTGCCCTACTACTCAACATGTAAGTTGTACCATGGTTTGTCCTCCCAAAGTACAGCATTTCAAACTTGCTTGCATTAAATTCCATGTGGCACATTGCAACTCACTTTTCTACCTGCGGCAGACTCTGTTTCAAACTTTGATAACTTTCCTCATCGTTCACTTTCTCCCCAGACGTGGTGTCATCCGCAAACTAGATGATACAATTTACTACATTATCATCCAAATTCTTGGTATGGGTGGCAAACAAAAGCGAACCCAGCACCGATCCCGGCGGCACACCACTACAGTCAGAGAAGCAACCATTCACTGCCACTCTCTGGCTTCTACCTCGAGGCCAATGTCTAATCCAATTTATCACTGTACCCTGAATGTCTAACGACTGAGCTTACTTCACAAAACTTCCATGCAAGACCTTCTTAAAGCTTTACTGAATTCAATGTAGACAACATGTACTGTTTGGCTTTCATCAACTTTCCTGGTAACGTCCTCGAAAAAATCTATACAATAGGTTAGGCACGAACTACGGTGCAGTCTTGACTATCCCGAATCAGTTTCTGTTCATCCAAATACGATACGTTGGAATACTTTCCAATGGCTTAGGCATTACTGATGCCGGACTCACTGATCTAGAATTTCTGTAGTTATTCTTAGAACCTTTCTTAAACAATAGAGCAACATTACTTAACCTCCAAACCAACAGCACCTCTCCTGCTTTCACCAAGTACCATGTGGCACCTTGACTACACAGGAACCTATCAAACTCTACTTTAAACGCATTCAATTACTTGGACGACATAGCCGTCTGTTTCAATGACTTCCAAAGATACTCTACTCTGTGGCTAAATATAGTCCTCTTCGTCTCGATGGAAATAGAACATAGAACATAGAACAATAAAGAACATTACAGGCCCTTCGGCCCGCAATATTGTTCCGACCCTTAAATCCTGCCTCCCATATAGCCCCCCACCTTAAATTCCTCCATATACCTGTCTACTAAATTTCACTAGTGTATCTGCCTCCACCTCTGACTCAGACAGTGCATTTCACGCAGCAACTACTCTCTGAGTAAAAAAACTAATATACCCCTTGTACTTTCCACCCCTTACCATAAACCATGTCCTCCTGTATTGAACAGTGGTGCCCTAGGGAAGAGGCACTGGCTGTCCACTCTATCGATTCCTCTTAATACCTTGTAAACCTGTATCATGTCTCCTCTCATCCTCCTTCGCTCCACAGAGTAAAGACCTAGCTCCCAAAATCTCTGATCATAATGCATATTCTCTCAACCAGGCAGCATACTGGTAAATCTCCTCTGTACTCTTTCCAATGCATCGACATCCTTCCTATAGGGAGGTGACCAGAACTGGACACAATACTCCAAGTGTGACCTAACCAGAGTTTTATAGAGCTGCATCATTACCCCGCCACTCTTAAACACTATCCTTCGACTTATCAAAGCTAACAGTCCATAAGCTTTCTTAACTACGCTATCTACCAATGAGGCAACTTTCAGGGATCTGTGGACATGTACCCCCAGATCCCTCTGCTCCTCCACACTCCCATGTATCCTGCCATTTACTTTGTACTCTACCTTGAAGTTTGTCCTTCCAAAGTGTACCACCTCACACTTCTCTGGGTTGAACTTCATCTGCCACTTCTCAGCCCATTTCTGCATCCTATCAATGTCTCTCTGCAATCTTCGACAATCCTCAACACTATCCACAACACCACCAACGTTTGTGACGTCTGCAAGCTTGCCAACCCACCCTTCTACCCCCACATCCGGTCATTAATAAAAATCACGAAAAGTAGAGGTCCCAGAACCGATCCTCGTGGGACACCACTAGTCACAACCCTACAATCCGAATGTACTCCCTCCACCACGACCCTCTGCTTTCTGCAGCAAGCCAATTCTGAATCCGCCTGGCCAAACTTCCCTGTATCCCATGCTTTCTGACTTTCTGAATAAGCCTACCGTGTGGTACCTTGTCAAATGCCTTACTAAAATCCATGTAGATCACATCCACTGCACTACACTCATCTATATGCCTGGTCACCTCCTCAAAGAACTCTATCAGGCTGGTTAGACACGATCTGCCCTTCACAAAGCCATGTTGACTGTCCATGATCAGACCAGGATTCTCTGAATGCCCATAGATTCTATCTCTAAGTATCTTTTCTAACAGTTTTCCCACCACAGACGTAAGGCTCACTGATCTATAATCACCCGGACTATCCCTACTACCTTTTTTGAACAAGGCCTCCCTCCAATCCTCCGGTACCATTTCCGTGGACACCAAGGACATAAAGATCCTAGCCAGAGGCTCAGCAATCTGTTCCCTCGCCTCGTGGAGAGGCCTTGGGAATATTCCGTCAGCCCCCGGGGACTTATCCGTCCTAATGTATTTTAATAACTTCAACACCTCTTCGCCCTTAATATCAACATGCTCCAGAACATCAACCTCACTCATATTGTCCTCCTCATCATCAAGAATATCGAAGCGAAGTATTCATTGAGGACCTCGCTCACTTCCACAGCCTCCATGCACATCTACCCACCTTTATCTCTAATCGGTCGTATCTTCACTTCTGCCAACCTTTTGTTCTTCACATAATTGAGGAATGCCTTGGGGTTTTCCTTCACCCTTCTCGCCAAGGCCTTCTCATGCCCCCTTCTTGCTCTGCTCAGCCCCTTCTTAAGCTCATTTCTTGCTACCCTATATTCCTCAATAGATTCATCTGATCCTTGCTTCCTAAACCTGACGTATGTTGCCTTCTTCCATCTGACTAGATTTTCACCTCACTTGTCACCCATGGTTCCTTCACCCTACTGTTCTTTATCTTACTCATCGGGATAAATTTATCCCTAACATCCTACAAGAGATCCCGAAACATTGACAACTCTCTACCCTGAAGCGATGCCTGACATTGTCAAATCCTGAATATCTACCCACCTTAATTTGTCGCTGGAGTGCGAATACCTCCTCCTCAGTTTTCCGTTTATTGTCCATGATCCCACTGCTATTTAACTTGACTTCATTAGATTGGGGGACGTATCTCAACAAATACCAAAGCAAAACAGAAAAAAAGTGTTTGAAGCCTCCCTCATCTCTTACGGTTCCATCCATTGATAAGGATTCTGATCTTCAAGGGGACCAATGCGGTCCTTTTGTTGTTAATATATCTGCAGAAGCCCTTTGGAGTATCCTTCACCGTGTCTAGTATAGCGACTTGCAGCCTTCTTTTAGCACTCATGATTTCCATCTTAAATGTTCTGTTTATTTCTTATTCCTCAAGTTGCTCATCTGCAATGCGCCTCATTCTTCTTTCTAAGCAGAGCCTCATTATCCCTCGCAAACAAGACTCCATAAACGTGTTACTCTTGCCTTTGATAGAAAGATACACTATGATATCTATAATATGTAAGAAAAACTTTTTGAAGGCCTCCCAGTTACCAAGCATAAGTTTGAGAGAAGACAACTTCTCCTTAATCCACGCTTGTCAGAAACTTTCTATCATAATCAAAATCGACTTTTCTCCAATTTAGAAACTCCAACCGAGGACCAGCCCTACCCTTCTCCTTAATTATCTTGAGACTAATAGAATTAAGGTCATTAGATTGAAATTTTACCCCTACACAAACCTCTGACATCTGTCCTATGCTATTCCCGAATACGACATGATGTATTATACACTCTCGAGTTGGGATCTATTTTGTATTAATTATGAAACCATTCCTGAATACAATTGAGAAACTCTATTCCATCCAGATTTCTGCAGTATTGGACTCCCAGTCAATGTGGAGAGTTATGACAGCATTATGTTTCATGCAAGAGTGTGCGAACTCTTTCCATTTTTTTCCAATTTTTTTCCTTCAAATCCTGTTGTATTGGATGATCCCTTTCGTATTTTTCAGTTTCACACAGATGGCCTCAGTAGAGGAGCTCTGCAGTCTATGCTGTATGGCATGTTCCAAGAATAGTTATGCCACCCCTTCTCCTTTAATCTCTCCCGCTCCATCACGTCTGTCATTCCATTCCTGGCTTACAAAGAGCTTTCCCCTACTATTTGCTTCGGTACTTTGGTTCCTATTCCCGTTTTCTTCTGTAAACGCCCCTATACAGGATTAGCAATCCCTCCTTCTCGGATATTAGTCTCCCTTTAGTTCTGGTAATACCGCTCCATCTGTAGAAGACCCACCTTCTCTGGAAGACAGCCCAATGTCCATAAATTTGACGCCCTGTCCCTGCACTATTTCCTTATTCAAGTGTTAAACTGTACTATCTGAACTCTGTTTGCAGGACCTTGTCACCTTTCCTACCCGTGTCATTGGGACCGACACGGATCAAGATACCTGGCTGCTCACCATCCCACTTAAGAATACTATGGCTCCGAACCGAGCCGTTTCTTACCTTGGCATCCGGAAAGCAACGGACAATCTGGGCATCTTGATTCCGTCTACGGCACCTCCTTTCTGTTTTACTAACTGTTAAAACCCTTGTTAATGGAGCTTGGCTCTTCTTTACCTTCCGAGTAATAGAGGGAGACTCAATGCCAGAGACTCGAACACGGTGTCAAGGCCAATCCTCCCAAATGTATACAATTCGGTATACCGAATTGAAAAAAAAATTGTAGATCAGTACAGTTATAGGGTTATGCACCAGTAACTCAATATCCCCTCTCTCCTTTTTGATGGCCAGCCACTTTCTTGCGCGCAAGTTGTGTCTAAACTACTCCCGGTATCGCCTGTTAATCAATCCTTCAGTTTACCAAATAAAGCTGCAGGTAGATGCACCTCTTGCTGGTGTAGTTGTCTGGGACGCTGGAGCTCACCATACCTTCCCACATTCCTCAAAATGCGCATTTAACTCTCTGCTCGCGTTCCCATTTTTTTCTAATTGTCCTTTTCATAATTCTATATGTTTCTATAAGATATCCTCTGATTCTTCTGAAGTCCAGCCAGTACAGTCCCAGGCGACTCAATCTCACCTCATAATCTAACGCTCTCCTCTCTGTAATCTACCTGGAGAAAACCTTCTGCACCGCTTCTAAAGCCAGTATATCCTTTCGTAAGTAAAGAGACCAGTTCTGCATGCAGTACTCTGGGTGCGGCCTCACCAGTACTCCTGTACTGTACCCTGTACTCCTTCTCTTAAATTCAATCCGTCTAGCAATGAAAGCCAACATTCCATTCGCCTTCTTGATAGCCTCCTGCACCGCCAGACCAAACTTTTGTGATTCATGCGCAAACTCTCCCAATACCCTCTGCCCAACTTCAAAAGCCTCATCAATCTGGTCCTCCGTATTCAGAAGCATCTTATGGTACGATCTTCTAGATCGTTTGTCAGATTCTGAGTTGAGTTCCAGAACAATGTCAGGCTGCAGAACACCACACAGCTACGCCTCCGGAACCCGGGCGGCCAAGGAGAGGTTTTTCAACGCCCTAGAGCGCAATCCCCGGTAGAAATCAACTTTTGCACCTACTGTGGAGTTGCCGGCCATCAACGTATCAAACGTCACTCCGTCCAGGGAACGGTGCCACGAGGCAGAGCGGAGGCTCTTCTATCTGCTAACCTCTCCTGGCATTTCTTTTTACCATTATATCCCGCCTCTCTTTCTCTGCATCCTAAGCGCTCTCAGCAGTCAGTATGCATTTCTGAGCATGTCTCTCACCCACTTCTACATCACTACCATTGCGGGACGTCCATCACTCATGATCTATGCACCGGAGTGACGTAGAACACCGCTACTCCGTCCTCCTCCTCCAGAACGACTCACTGTTCTCAGCTTGAATTAGCTCTGGCTCTCCACGCGGGACTCTCACTTCAGCTGGTCATCCGAATTACTGCTGAGTTGAGGATCTACCTGCCACACCACCATCCTACAATCGGAGTTCAGCTTACGCAGTAAATCGGTGGAGACCTTCGTTCTTACCAATCGCCCACAGCATTTTGCCGCCTCACAATCTACAAAGCTTCGCGACCGACGTCTTCCCACGCACCATCACTCTCTGACAATGTCTGTTCTCTGTCTCCCCTCCCAAGACGCAAACCATGAGTGTCTACATTGTTGAAAAACTACAGCTTGGCTTCATTCCACCACCAGAGTACCCAACCGATGCAGGATTCTTTGTTTAAAACAATGTGGGAGTCGTCGACACTGTAGTGATTACCATGGTATCAACAATTCCCCCTTACGAATCGCTACCGTCTCCCGCGATAGGTGGCGCATTGGAAGCATTCGGGTGGGCCCAGAACTTTACTAAAATGGATCTATGGTGTCCGGATAACTTGATACACTTCCGCCAGTGGGATCAGTGGAACACCCATCGGTCACTCCGAATACACGTGCATGAAGTTTTGACCGTTTTCCAATGCTTCAATAACGAGATTCTTCGAGACATACTTCACAGGTATGGTTCGTTCACCTCGATATTATCATCTTCTCTAAGGTTCCCCAAGACCATGCCTGTCACGGTGGTTCAGTCTCCTCGAAAACCAACTCTGCTGCAAGTTTCAAAACTGCCCGTTCCACGCTCCAGTTATTTCCTTCCTGGATTACACCATTTCACCCCAAGCAGAATCATGGACCGAGAGAAAGGGCGTGCCACCGCCGCGAAAATGCTCCCTCAAACAGCTACAGTGCCTTTTGGGTATCACCAAATTCTTCCGACGATTTATCCAAAACTACAGGCAATTCGCCGCTACTCTCTTCTCTCCAACCGTCAAGCTCCTACGGATAATTTAGTCTGCTGCCACGGACCACGTTTTCGATGAGTTCAACAAAACGCTTTCGCAACGTTTCTATTTTCCTTCATCGGAATCCCTCCCGATATTTTGTGGTAGGGTTGGTCCCATCTGACTCGAGCTCCGGGGCGATGTTTTCCCAGGATGGACCGGACGGGAAGACATACGCTTAGATATTCCTCTCAGCAAGTTCAACTCTACACAACGCCGCTATACAACAGTACTGGCTGGAAGTACTGGCTGATGGGAAGTATTGAGCCCTTCCTGATCTATACTGACCTCAAGCACATCACATCAATTCAACAGACCCGCCAACTCAACATACCTGAGGTTCGTTGGGATCTTCACTGCGACAAATCAACTTCAGGATCTCTTCCCGACCGGGCTCCAAGTACGAGCTTCCAACAACAGCTGATTCGATGGACGTGATGTTTTGAATTCTTTCCACTCCCCAAAAACGTACTTTAGGTTAATTTGTTATGGTATATTGCCCTGTGATTAGGCTAGTATTAAATAGGTGCGTTGCAGGACGGCACATTTCATACGGCCAGAATGGCCTTCTCTGCGCTGTATCAATAAATAAATAACAAAGTACAGAAACATAGAATCATAGAAAACCTACGGCACAATACAGACCCTTCGGCCCACAAAGCTGTGCCGAACATGTCCCTAGCTTAGAACTACCTAGTCCTAGGCTTTACCCATAGCCCTCTATTTCCCTAAGCTCAATGTAGCCATCCAGGAGTCTATCATTTCCGCCTCCACCACCGTCGCCAGCAGCCCATTTCACGCACCCACCACTCTCTGCGTAAAAAAAAACTTACCCCTGCTATCTCCTCTGTACCTATTTCCAGGCTCCTTAAAAGTATACCCTCTCATGCTAGCCATTTCATCCTGGAGGAAAAGTCTCTGAATATCCGCACGATCAATATCTCTCATTACCTTCATCACATCTATCAGGTCACCTGTTATCCTTTGTCGCTCCAAGGAGAAAAGGACGAGTTCACTCAACCTGTTCTCATAAGGCATGCTCCCCAATCCAGGCAACATCCCTGTTAATCTGCTCTGCACCCTTTCTATGGTTCCACGTCCTTCCTGCAGTGAGGCGATCAAAACTGAGTACAGTGCTTCAAGTGAGGTCTGACCAGGGTTCTATATAGCTGCAACGTTACCTCTCGGCTCTTAAACTCAATCCCAAGATTGATGAAGGCCAATGCGCCGTATGCCTTCTTAACCACAGAGTCAACCTACGTAGCTGCTTTGAGTGTCCTATGGACTCGGACCCCATGATCCCTCCGATCCTCTACACTGCCAGGAGTCTTAATATTAACGCTATATTCTGCCATCATATTTGACCTACCAAAATTAACCACTTCATACTTATCCTGGTTGAACTCCATCTGCCACTTCTCAGCGCGGTTTTGCATCCTATCAATGTCCCTTTGTAACCTCTGACAGCCGTAAAAAAGGATCGATGTACGATTTCAAACTGGATCAAGAATCGGATCACAAAACAAATACTTGACGGAATCACGAGTAGTGTTACGATTGAAAACAGAATCTCAGTTCAGGTGCTTCTTAAATGTTTTGGACTTGGCGCCCAAAACATGATGGCCAATTAGTAGGACTCTCCTGATTTTTTAAAGTGGCTAGCCAGTTATGCCTACTCCTGACAGTTAGTGCTTCTAAACGTCGTAACAGGACCACGTCCCCTATGGCCCCGGTTGCTTGGAGAGTTGATTGTAGTCATGGATGCACCCGGAACCAACAAAACTCTTTCAGGCAGCAAACACATCTCCTCAGGTCCAACACCCTCCCAGGCCACGAGATATTGCCGAATATTTCAAATAATACTTGTCCAAAGTTCTTCTCAAGGGGAAAGCCTGTTCTCCATCAACAAACCTGGATGGCGGCGGGGCTGATCGTTTTGGTGCTAACGGGCTGACGTTCACAGGCTTAAACTTGGAAGTGTGCAAAATTAGATTGATATTGTGGGTCTTGAAGAGCTGTAAGGTGTAGGTCAGCCGGTTTATTTTAATGAGAATCTTGAAGCTTCCATTGAATTTGGGCGTCAATTTCCTGGAATGCATTCGGAGAAGCAGTTTATGAGCGGACAGCCAGATCTATTGCCCAGGCTATAAAGTAGGTCCCTGTCTTCTCTTCTGGCTCCCCTTGATCTCCGCGTTCCGGGTAGAGTCCAGCAAAATCACTCTTTCCCTCATCCATTTTTGTCTGCACATTTGGATGAGGGTGAGGGACCCCAAAGTCGGCCTGTTATTTCAGAAAGAGTGGCGGAGAATACCCACATTGGCATTCGAAATGTGCCATTCCGTGCGCCCAATGCCGGAAAGTATCGTGGACGACCTCTGCCAGCATCAAGTGGTTCCTCCACCCGTCCTGTCTTTCAGAGGCCAGGCACTATAAGAGTTTGTTCCAATCTTTGTTCGTGGTGTCTGTTATAATAGTTCTGTTTAGTTCGTCTGGCGCATTTCATGTATCTATTTAGTATTGATTTATATGCCCCGGCCTTTGTTTTAGTGTATCAATACATTCTACAGTGCTTTCGTTCTGTTGACATTGTATGGACCTTATAATTCCTAAGCTTTTTATCTTAACTTTTTTGCTCGGGTTTTTCATTTTATCCTCAATTAAACGGGCTTTTCTGCTATTAAATTTCAGGTTTACTTCTTATTCTCTTCTACCCTTTTAGTGTTGTCATGACATTACTAAGTTTGAAGTTTCTCTTAATGATTACCTCTATATCGGAGCTATTACCCTGCACTGCTATTAATGCTGCATTTAAATCTTTCAAGTTTTCCTAAATAATGCGGTAAAATATTACAGTTGAGAATACTGACAATTTTAGCAAATTTTGCTGACGCGTTTTATTTTAGATTTTTTAGTTATGGTATTTTGCTGGGTCAGTGCTCTATATATTCTGTTAGTATGATGCTAGTTATAGGATAAATTTGTCTGTAAATTCTGCCTCGTCATCAGGATTCCGTAGGTTTCTCCATCTACGTTTTTTTTATTACTTTCAAATTGTGGAGCAGTTTTTGAAGAAATTCTATTTTCATCGGCGATCCGCGGAGAAGCATCTTCATTACCTTCTTGTATAGCATTATTATGGAACAAAGTTACTTTTTCAGATATCAATCTGCGTTGATCTGCTTTTCGTCGTGCATTGACATGCCTGAAAGGATATTGTGGTATAAACTGTTGATAAAGTTTTTTCTTTCTATGCTGTCATGTCAGTCTCACTTCGTTACTGGAAGGAATTGGGAACGTATTTATTTCCAATGACTATTTCATGGCAGTCATTCTTCTTTTAACTACTTGAAAGATCTTATTTGTAAGTGGACAGCTCTGAGACATACCTGCAGCAGTGGCACCCTATTGTGTTGGTGGGATATTTTGAATGTTAGCTGTTATCTTTTTCGGTCTCCTGGTGCCTGCTTGCCTATTCAGCAGAGCACCATTATCGGATAGGAGACTGTTATGTCCAGCGCTAGCTCCATGCATGCTCTGGCGATCCTCAGGCAGTCCATAGACATATCTCCATTGGTAAAGTGAAAGGGGTATTGCTTTTTATACCTACATACAGCTGTTGGTTTTAGCCGTCTCTATTCCGGAGAATAGACGCTGGCCAGAGGACCGTCTAATCTGGGTACAGAATTCGTCCGCGGGTGGGATTTTTTCCCACCTGCCCTGCATATCTGCAGTGCTTTCCCCAAACCTCCACCTGGGAAAGAGACCGATGGGGGGGGTGGGGGGTGGGGGCAGAAAGCCGTCCACCCGTAATTGTTACTGTTGTATTTTTATTTTCCTGGGGAAGATCACCATGAGAGTGCAAGTGATAAAGGAGGCAACCACAAAGGTTGTGGCGGCCTTTGTTGAAGCTGCTGAAATGCGCATTCTACTTATCGAGACTCTGCGGCAAAACCGTTGTGGCGTGCAGTGACCAAGCTGTGAGGCGTGGATTGTCGAGGAAATTGTTGGTGTAGATAGCGGCCTGCGCTCCTTTACCAGGGAAATTCTGAACTCCAGTGCATGCGGTGGAAATTCTTGGCGTGAGGGCCTGCCTGATCACAGTCCACCATTTCAATTTTCCCGGAGATCCATTAGGGATGGAGTTCTGTAAAACCACTTGGCTGGCTCCCGCAGTGCAGTGGAAATGAAAGTTTGCATCAAATCAGCGACGCATACAAAGACCTGATCATGAACAGGAACTCTTACGATGTATATAAAGCGGTGTGCGCTTCAAGACATGATATAAGCAAATGGATATTCGCGAACAACCCAGATGTACGTCTTCCAACCTTTTAACCACGGAAGATCTGAAATGGTTTTTACTTGATCCATTTTAAGACATCTTTTAAAGCAGTTGATGGATTTTGGATATTCAAACCAGGGTATTAATTGTACAGTTAAGGGCAGGGGACGACGGAAGTTGTGGGACAGAGTGACATTGAAGTAGAAGTACAGTTTCGCTGTTAGTGCTCGCGGATGTATAGAATGGGGCGAAGGAGTTGTTTAGCAAGCTCGCCTTCATCTGTCAGGAGGTGGAGTTTAGGAATACGGTCAATATTTTTGCACATGGAAGTCGTTGGTGATGCCGTACTTTGCTTTCTGTGTACAGTTTGGTTATCCCGTTACCAGAAAGACATAATATTAACATCAGAACTTATTTTAGAAATTACCTAGAGTTACCCATGGCCCTCTATTTTTCTAAGCTCCATGTGCCTATCCAGGCGTCCCTTAAAACATCCTATCGTATCCGCCTCCACCACCGTCGCCGGCAGCCCATTCCACGCTCTCACCACTCTCTGCGTAAAAAAACTTACCCCTGACATCTCATCTGTACGTACGTCTAAGCACCTTAAAACTGTGTCCTGTCGTGTTAGCCATTTCAACTCGCGATAAAAGCTTCTGACTATCCACACAATGAATGCGTCTCATCATCTTATACACCTCTATCAGACCATCTCTCGTTCTCCGTTGCTACAAGGAGAAAAGGCTACGTTCATTCAACCTATTCTCATAGGGCATTCTTTGCAATCCAGGTGGCATCCTTGTAAATATTCTTCGCACCTTTTCTATAGTTTTCACTTTCTCTCTGTAGTGAGCGACCAGCACTGAGCACAGTACTCCAAATGGGGTCTATAAAGCTGTAACATTACCACACGGCTCTTATTCTCAATCCCACGGTTGATGAAGGTCAATGCACCGTATGCCATAATTAACCTCACAGCCAACCTTTACAGCAGCTTTGAGTGTCCTATGGACTCTGATCCCAAGATCCCTCTGATCCTCGACACCGCTAAGAGTCTTATCATTGATACTATATTCTGCCATCATATTTGACCTACGAAAATGAATCATCTCACACTGATCTGGGTTGAACTCCATCTGCCACTTCTCAGCCCAGTTTTGCATCCTATCAATGTCCCGCTGTAACCTCTCACAGCCCTTCACGCTATCCACAATGTCCCATTATTGACGCCCCCATACAAATTTAATCAATGCAGAAACAATATTTCCTCAATTTGGAATGCAGGGCACCGAAGGCAGAACTGCACAGCTCTGTAGGGACGATTTGTGTCACAATGTTGTGCCGAAACCTTTACTACTTTTTCACCAACTCCAAGATCAACCTATCCCTTCTTTCCTACATAGACCATAACTCTCCACTTTTCTTTATCCATATGTCTATCTTAAGAGTCTTCTAATGAACCTAAAATATCACCCCCTAAGAATATGAATCATATGTAAGCAGAATAGACGGTTTAAATGGCATTGCGTTCAGTCAGTCTGTTTCTATTCTGCACTGTGTTCCATGTTGTGTGATGTAGATTCAATAAACAAACGCTATAAATATAGGTAATTTCGCAGATGCAGGAATCCAGATCAAAGCACACAAGATGATTAGGAGCTCAACAGGTTAGGCAGTGTATATGGAAATGAATGATATTAATTCAGACTGAAAAGAAAGGGGCAAGAAGCCAGAATAAGAAGGTGGTAGTGGGAAAGGGAGCAATTACAGATTAGTAGATGATAGGTGAAGCCGGATGGGCGGGAGAGAGGGTTGAAGCGAGAATCTGGGAGCTGAGAGGTGGAAGAAGTATAGAAGTGTGGACCATTCGAGAAAGAAGGAGGTGATAGGCAGGAGAGAAGAGAAGAAGCAAGAGGGCAACCAGAGTGGGGAATATGGGAGAAGAGTGAAGGGAGAAATTGCTGGAAGCTCTTTTCTCCTGCCAGGTTAAACTAGATGCTGGCGGACCAAAGAAATGCTATATTTCACCTTTAATAAATAAATGCATTTCATCTTGAATTCTGTATCTACTTCACTCCTTGAAATATGTATACCTCAACAAAAACAGGGGAGATGGTCTACAATGACGTCAATGGTGGTCCAGTGGCCAGTTATGATTTTGTAAACTGATAACTGAAGTTAGATGGCGGTCTTTACAATTGGACAATTGGATATTACAGCGGGGCAGCAATCCAGGCCAACAGGTGATGCTGAATTCGAGGAACATTGTTTGGAACGGTGACAAGTAGGAGGTATGGCAATATGTTGAAGCTTTCTAATTTTATTGGATGCTTTCGTTACTGCAGTTTAATCATTTCCATCAGTATTGCATGAAATCCAAATGTATCTCAGAAAGAGGGACAGGAAAATAATATTACTTTAAATAACTGGTTCAGCCATATATAGTTAATCTTAAATTTATATTATAGTTAGGATGTGGAAGGGTAATTTCTTATATAGTTAGACGCAGCATCGAAATAGACCCTTCGGCCCATTCAGTTCATGCTAGCCATCAAACACCCATTATGAATAATTGGAAATAGGAGAGAATAGCTTCCGATCAAAATTACTGGGGTTGTGTGATTATTCTAATAGCCAGTAAAGACTCAGTAGGCCATATGGTTACTTCGATGTCATAAGACAATGCATCGAAACTTTGATAACCAGGCCAGTGAAGGACATTGGTGGCTGTCTGATTTTCTGGTCTATTGGACATGTTTCTACTAATAACCTAATAGACATTATTTTGATGTCACACGGTGGTATTTTTCTATGAATATTATTTTTCTATGAATAATATATGTTTAAGTGCTGTCTGTGAACCAACGCATTGCTGAAATTGTCCAGCAAACAGAGAGTTCCCGTGAGTGAAATGGAAGTTTGGAATAGTTGCTTCAGCGAGGGAGAAGGAAGTACAAGGATTACGGATACAATAAATGAAACGGTGTCCTACACACATCACCAGGTGAATGAGATATCAAACTATTGGGAGTTTTGAATACATGAATTATTAAAGGTTTACTGACGGAATGTATGCCATTTTAAATGAAACAGTTACATAGATCAGGTACATACCCGCCACGTAATGAAATTGGCACGAGGGAAAATCAATGTTAATAAGAGGATATGACAATTTTTCAAAGGAAGATATAATAAATTTCCATTTGCTCATACTTTCGTGAACTTTGACATGAGTCATGAATCCGCTTTAGAGGTCAAGGATAAATTTTACAATTAATATTTACTTGCACTATATTAGGAATTTGCCTTGGTGTGTTGCTCAGGGTGGGACATGCAAGAAAAAAATCGCAACAACATTCAACAAATACAAAGAATAAAAGATATAAAAATAAAGTTAACCTCTTAAGGCATGGTATTGAATAAAATGTGCATAAATATATAAATACCAGCAAGTATTTGTAATGTAAACAGCATTATAAAAATGGTTCAAGTGTTTACAGTGCAATGCAGTGACAGAGGTAATAGGCAGAAGGGGTTTGGGCTGATAAACTAAAATGGCTGATCAGATCAACAGTCCGAGGAAAGAAACATTTCAGCTGACGTGTTGTTTTAGTCGTCCTATCGTGCTTTTTGGAAGGGAGCTTTTGGGAAAAGCACCTACTGAAGAGTGATATAACTCACCGTGTAAGGCAGTGGGCCGAGAACTCAGTACAATAATATACGTGCTGAGATTTTGTTTCAAAGTTATGTGATTCGCATTTCTATTACTGCCTCTATTTAGTCATCTGTTTCTACTTTCACCATTAAGGCTGTTGTCAGCTATGAGAACAAATGAGGGAAGTCTTGGAAGCCGAGAGTCTTCGATGAGGAGGCTGAGCGAAGAGACTACGCCACAGTTGGATAAGGAGAGAGGTAGTGAAGAGATGACAGGTAAACTGATTCAGTGTGATGCTTGCCTGATGTGGGAGGTCAGGGACACTGCTGGTGCCTCCGGCTGCTACAACTGTGAAAAGTGTGTCCAGGTCTAGCCCTTGAAGGATCGTGTTGGGGCACTGGAGAAGCAGCTGGATGACCTCAGGTTCATCCGTGAAACGTGAGTTTTCTGGACAGGACCTACAGCGAGATCATTACACCGAAGATACCGGAAGAGAGAAGGGGGGCGACGATGAGGAAGGGATGGAAGCTTGAGGTACAGGAGACCCCGGGGGATGTGCCTCTTGAAAACAGGTTCACCCTCTTGGAAGACACTGCCAGTCTGGGAGGTGGACAGGTCTGCGAGTCAAAAATTGGCACTGAAGCAAAGCCGAAGAGACAGACGTCAGGCAGAGCCATGGTAGTAGGGGATTCCATAGTGAGAGGTACAGAAAGGGGTTTCTGCGGAAACAGGTGGGATTTAAGGATGGTGCGTTGCATCCCTGGTGCCAGGATCCAGGACGTCTTGTCCGATTGCAGGGCATCCTCAACGGCGAAGATGAACAGCTGGAGGTGGTAGTGCATGTCGGCACAAATGACGTCGGGAAGAAGAGGAAAAAAATTCTGCAGCGTGACTTCAGATAACTCAGAAGAAGGCTGAAAAGCAAGTCTTCCAGGGTGGGTATCTCCAGTTTGCTTCCAGTTCCTCGTGCTGCTGAGAGCAGGAACATGGAGATATGGGATCTCAATGTGTGGCTAAGGAGCTGGTGCAGCAAGCAGGGTTTTATATTCTTAGACCACTGTGATCTGTTTTGGGGTGAGGGTGAATTGTAAAAAGGAGACGTGTTGCACCTACAGGCGGAAGACCAACATTCTGGCAGGCAGGTTTGCCACTGCTACACGGGTGTTTTTAAAGTAATAAGTGGGGAGGGGGGGAGGAGACAAACTGGAAATATAAGGATGGAGTTAAAGGGAAAGAGAGAAAAGGAATGGTTAAGAAAGACAACAGAATTGATGGGCCGGAAAGCTCAGGAAGGGATCGGAGAGTATGGCCAAATGCAATACGGATCGATGTGTAAAGCGAGGGGAGTAATGAATTAAAAGCATTATACATGAATGCACGAAGTATAAGAAATAAAGTGGATGAGCTTGAGGCTCAGTTGGAAATTGGCAAGTATGATGTTGTAGGAACAACAACGACATGGCTGCAAGAGGACCATGTTTGGTAAATGAATATTCAAGGGTATACGTCCTATCGAAAGGGCAGACAGGTGGGCAGTGGGGGAGTGGTGGCTCTGCTGGTGAGGAATGAAATTCAGTCCCTTGCGAGGGGTGACATGAAATCAGGAGCTGTAGAGTCAGTATGGATAGAACTGAGGAATTGTAAGGGCAAAAAGATCCTAATGGGAGTTATCTACAGGCCCCCAAACAGTAGCCTGGATAGAGGGTGCAAGTTGAATCAAGAGCTAAAATTAGAATGCCGCAAAGGTAATGCTACGGTAGTAATGGGGGATTTCAACATGCAGGTAGACTGGAAAAAATCAGGTTGGTACTGGACCCCAAGAAAGGGAGTTTGTGGAGTGTCTCCGAGATGGATTCTTAGAGCAGCTTGTACTGGATCCTACCAGGGGGAAGGCAATTCTGGATCTAGTCTTGTGTAATGAAGGAGATTTGATAAGCGAACTCGAGGTAAGGGAGCCATTAGGAGGTAGTGACCATAATGTGATGTTTAATCTGCAATTTTAGAGGGAGAAGGAAAAATCGGAAGTGTCGTATTACAGTTGAATAAAGGGGACTATGGAGCCATGAGGGAGGAACTAGCCAAAGTTGACTGGAAGGATACCGTGGCAGGAATGACAGTGGAACAACAATGACAGTTATTTCTGGGAGTAATACAGAAGTTGCAAGATCAGTTCATTCCAAAGAGGAAGAAAAATTCTAAGGGGAGTAAGGGGCGACGGTGGCTAACATGGGAAGTCAAGGACAGTATAAAAATAAAAGAGAACAAATATAGCATAGCAAAGATGAGCGGGAAGCCAGAGGATTGGGAAACTTGTAAAGAGCAACAGAACATAGAAAATAGAACATAGAATAGTAGAACGCATTACAGGCTCTTCGGCCCACACTGTTGTGCCGACCATCAAACCCTGTCTCCCATATAACCACCCATCTTAAATTCCTCCATATACCTGTCTGGTAGTCTCTTAAACTTCACTAGTGTGTCTGCCTCCACCACTGACTCAGGCAGTGCATTCCACGCACCAACCACTCTCTGAGTGAAAAACCTTCCTCTAATATCCCCCTTGAACTTCCCTCCCGTTACCTTAAAGCCATGTCCTCTTGTACTGAGCAGTGGAGCACTGGGGAAGAGGCGCTGGCTGTCCACTCTGTCTATTACTCTTAATATCTTGTACACCTCTATCATGTCTCCTCTCATCCTCCTTCTCTCCAAAGAGTAAAGCCCTAGCTCCCTTAATCTCTTATCATAATCCATACTCTCTAAACCAGGCAGCTTCCTGGTAAATCTCCTCTGTACCCTTTCCAATGCTTCCACATCCTTCCTACAGTGAGGCGACTAGAACTGGACACAGTACTCCAAGTGTGGCCTAACTAGAGTTTTATAGAGTTGCATCATTACATCGCGTCTCTTAAACTCTATCCCTCGACTTATGAAAGCTAACACCCCATGTCTACCTGTGAGGCATTGTTATGTGTTATTTTTACTGTATTTAATTCGCAACACGGAATTTGCCTTCCAGCTTAAATGATCACTTGGTGACTCGCACATGAGACTTATCTCAGTGTTATATTCACTCGGGACGTTGGGTGATTTTCTAGCAGCCGCAGTTTCCTATTGAGAATATCTTCTTCCGTATTTAAAGTCGGACTCGTGTTTAGAGTCAGTAATAGTACACAAGAAGACTATTCGATAGTCGCTATCTTTATTCCTGCAATGTTTCTCTTTGTTTTGGGAGTCCTGGTAGGATCGGCTTTTCCTTTGGGTTTAGATGCGCCAGGCTGTCGGCTTCGGGAAAGAATCCAACTGTCTAACATATCTAAGGATGGGGACGTTGTACTTGGTGGGTTATTCACTGTGCACTTAAACAGCTTCCAGCAGATAAATTCATTCACCAAACGGACTGAAGAAAAGAAATGTAAAAGGTTTGTTAACTATCTGATCGGTTGTGGCTTTGATTAATCGCTCTGTTGTACTCTTTCAAGAAAAAATTTACGATGAAATTTTATAAAGTAGTTTTCTACTTTTTTTCACTGATCTCCGAGATAAATCCAAATGGGAAAATCTGCACCAAGCATCTTATGTTGCGAGATACCGACATTTTCTGCCCATTAATGTTAATGTTGTCGCCGATACATTCAGTGGACACATTATTACGTCACACCTGTAATGAATAAGGTGGACACTGAGTTCTTGGCTGAGATCTGCTGCTGCCGTAGCCTATGCACTTCCAGGTCTGACATGCTGCAAATGTATAGATACTCCTCTGCACAGCACTTGGCAACGATTGGTTGTCGGAGTTATTCTCGCCTTCCTGTCAGCTTGTACCAATCTGGTCATTCTCCTCTATGGTCTCTCATCAACAAGGTGCTTTCACCCATAGGACTTCCACGCATTAGATTTTTATGTTCATCGCACCAATCACTGTATACTATGTGGAACTTTGTGCGTGAAGTAGGAGATCAGCAGTTTCTGGGATAGTCAAACCACCCTATATGGCATCAACAATCATTTCACTGTCATAGTCACTGAGATCACATTTTCCTCCATTCTGATATTTTGCTTGAACAACTAAACCGCATGACAATGTTTGCATGCTTTTATGCGTTGAAGTGCTGCCAAGTGATAGGTATTAAGTAGTAGTTGTGCAGGTGTATCTAATGAGTTAGCCAGTGACTATAGATTCAGATGGTTTGGTGAATGTGTTATGGGACTAGGTGTTCACATCAGGAAACCTGAATATTGTCAATTAAATCAAAAAATAAAGGACACCATTATCTGTAGTTGTAACAGTAATAATTTCGCAAAACAAAGTATCTGAATGACTGTAGTCATCAAGGGATAGACTTACTATTTTGACATTTATCTAACATGAAACCACTGAAGTACTGTATTGACACCGGGTGGTGCTAGGTCTAACAACCCAAAAGAGAACAAAACAAAACCTATTGTTTGCCATCCCGATCCATTATGACTGGTTCGTCCGGCATTATTAAAACATGGCATGGAATTGTACCAGAAATAATCTACAACACGCGTAGTGGATTTTAGTTAATCGGTTTTGTCTATTGATGCAGGAGAGTTTGAAGCGTTTATTGAAAGTAATATATCTAGGAAAATAAAAGAATACTCTCTGAATCCATGACGTTATACATAACTATAATAAACCAATTCCAATACCAAAACCAACCTGTGGTGGTTTGCAGTTTTGATTTAAAGGGATTCCGCATGTTGCAGACCATGATTTTCACAGTTGAGGAAATAAACAGGGATGAGAGACTTCTTCCGAACGTCACACTGGGTTACAGGATTCACGATGACTGCAACACCCCCGAGATTGCGACAAAGGTTGCTCTAGCTCTGGTGAATGGGCAGGAGGAAACGTACGTGGATCAAGTATGTGACGGGCCTGTCCAAATTTCTGGAATCGTTGGTGGCGCTGGGTCCTCGTCGTCCATCGTCGTTGCAAGGACAACCGGACCTTTTCGAATACCACTGGTAAGATTTGGTTAAAATTATAGTGGCTACAGTGACGCAAAAGGAACCAACTTTTTTTTTAATCGACAGAACCAGTGAATTAGATTTATTACTGATATCTTCTAGAGTTTGAACATTCTTCATTCTATTTAATGTATAATATTTCGCTCTGTCACGCACGCAAATTAACCAACACGTCAACTATCTGATTGAATGCAGGTCAGCTACTTTTCTACGTGTGAATGTCTCAGCGATAAGAACGAATATCCAACTTTTCATCGAACTATCCCAAGTGACGATCATCAGTCAAAGGCGCTGGTGCATCTTGTTCAGAAGTTTGGGTGGACCTGGATTGGAACCGTTAACAGCGACAATAACTATGGCAACTCGGGGATGAGAGCCTTTGTCGAAGCTGCTGAGGATTTCGGGCTTTGCATTGCCTTCTCCGAATCATTTCACAGAACGGACTCTCCGGAGAAGATAACCAGGGTAGTGCAAGTGATGAAGGAGGCGACCACAAAGGTCGTGGTGGCCTTTGCCGGACCTGGCGAAATGCGCATTTTATTTGCAGAGGTTCTACGGCAAAACCTCAGCGGTGTGCAGTGGGTGGGCAGTGAGGCATGGATTACAGCAGACTTCGTCGTTGTAGATAGTGGTCGCCGCTTCCTTACCGGGGCAATCGGAACTGCTGTGCGTGCGCAGGAAATTCCAGGGCTGCAGGACTTCCTGCTCACAATCCATCCTTCCCGATTTCCCGGTAATACATTAGTGCGGGGGTTCTGGGAAACCACCTTCGGCTGTACTCCCAGTTTCGAAAAGGCGACCAACGAAGTTGGTTCACTTGGCATGCTCCCACAGTGTAGCGGAAATGAGAGTCTGCTTCAGATCAACAATGCCTACACCGACCTGACCATGGACGGGAACTCTTACATTGTATATAAAGCGGTGTACGCTTTTGCTCATGCGCTTCACGATATGCTTTCATGTGAAAGTGGCAAAGGGCCATTCCCGAACAAAACTTGTGCACGTCTTTCAACCTTCAAACCTTGGCAGGTAGGGATTTGAACTTCATCCTTTATAATGTAGACTGCTTTCAATATAGCTGCTGAAATTTTGATACTCAGACCAGGGTATTACTAATACAGTAAACGGTAGGGCACTGACTTATCAAAAATATATACCTTGATTTACAAATGCACATTTCGTTCATAGTGGCCGCACAAGTAGACAGTGAGGCTGAGTTCCAGGGACAGTTTGGATCTGCATACCTTGCAGTGTTGGAGAATGAGGAGTGAATTCAGTGAACTCTAGAAATCATGAGGGGTATGGATGAGGTGGACTGTATTAGTCTTTTCCCAAAGTTTTGGGAGCCCAAAATTAGACGGCAGATACACGCTAAGAGAACAGAGATTTTAAAAGAGACGAGAGAGGCTTCACAAAGAGGGTAGTGATATCTGGAATGGGCTGCCGGGGAGCGGTCCAGGCAGGTGTAATTAAGAGACGTTATGATAGTTCAATGGACTGAAATATCTTGGAGAAGTAAGACAACAAAATCTTGAAGACAAAATCTCTTCTTATGTGCAGGAAACTTAACTCAATCTGTTTAATTCCATTTTTAGCTCCTCCATTATATGAAGTCAATTTACTTCACAACAAAAGTTGGAGAGAAGGTGCATTTTGATGAGAAAGGCAATCCAACAGCCGCTTATGACATTGTAAACTGGAAAATTAATGCAAATGGTAGCCTTGAAGTTCGGACAGTTGGATATTACAACGGATCAGGTCCTCCGGGTAAAGAACTTGTGTTGAACCTACATCAGATTGTCTGGAGCGGTGGTAAGCGTCAGGTATGGTTGTCCATTCCAACTGCCCGATTTTGCCAACAGTTAGATTGTAATTATCCATGTTATAATACCAGGATATTGTATTCAACAGCACAAGTAAAGCATACTTACATACATTGAATTATGGTGTTGAAATACTTAGTGAAGGATTTTATTTCAACCCAGTCATCACGTTGATTCTGTGCATTAATCCTAGAGACTCAATTTTGGAGTACAGTAAAAGGTAATGACATTAATTCCATTCAGTAATATTTTAAAGCAAACTTAAGCTATATAACAAACTTGCAGAAAATATTAAGTCACAAGGTAGGTAGACGTCATAGTTTGAAAATGAAGCATTGCTAAAGAATTCAAGACTTTCCTGTCTAGTTGTTACTCATTCCATCACTTCTGTGTTCCCCATGCAGCGGGCTACCCAAGAACCTCTGGTTATGGGCAGTAGTGGCAATTCCACGCTTTAGGATGACATAGAATGAATTAATCATTCAAAAACAGGAAGATAGAAACAGCCCTGACAGGGCAGAATAGGGACTCCGGTACACGTATAAACTGCTCTCCAAATCTACTAAATTTCTTTTAATTTCAAAGTTCTCAGTTCAAATTTACACTGGTTAATATTTGAATAGTTCTTTTATGAATATTGAAGTCAGCATGAACGGTTAAAACGTTTACATAAAAACTAGAGAACATGGAAAAAGTTGGGAAGTTTCCATGGAGTTTTTATCTAATGAGGAAAATGAAAGGCTATTTACAGCAAAACGCTGCTTGTAGCATCGGCTTTCCTGCATTGGGTTAAAACGGATGCACCACCATCCCAACACTCACAACACCAGTCAACAGTCCGTGACTCCGTGAACACTTCTCCCATTACATATTCTGGAGATTTAACGTGGAGATTTGAGGTGATAGATTTCTTAACAATGGACTGATGGCGTTTCTTCTATTAAGAACACAGAACATAGAATAATACAACACCGTACGGGTCTTTCTTCTCTCGACGTTGTGCGAACATTTTAACGTAAACCGCGATCAATCTACCCTTTAATTTTAACATTGCCGATAACCTTCCATTCTTATTTTTTGTATTGTGTCTATCTGAGTCTTTTAACTTTCCCTATTATATTAGCAGTTATCACCAATCATGCAGTGCTTTCCATTCGCTTCCCATTCTCTGTGTGAAAATACTACCTATGACTAGCTCTCCACGAAAATGTCGTCCATTTATCTGAAACGGATGATCTGGGGCAAAAGATATAACTTCCCTGAATATTGGGTCTTGATGTCCATTCTATGTATGCCTCTTATAATTTTATACAACTCTATGAAGCCGCCTCTCATCCTTTGTTCAAAGAGAAAAGCTCTAGTCTGGTCAACCGTTCTTTGAAAGGCATGTTTTCTGATCTAGATAGCGTTAAGTAAAGCACGTTTTACACCAGCTTTGAAGTTCCCGCTTGAAATCTATAATGAGGAGACCGGACATAAACGCAATGCTCCAAATATGATCTCATCAGAATTTTATAGAAATGCAACATGATCTCGCTGCATTTGAAACCAAAACGATAAAAAATGAGCAAAAGTGAAAGTTTAAATAAGGCATATTTTGATCTGGATGTCTGTGAAAGTTCCAACATTTATAGTTCATCCCGAATTGCCCGACAATGGGATTGTATTTGTAACCATTCCATGGGAAGCCATGTTGATAGCAAATGACTTGCGTACCAATCTTTCGAAATGGGTGAAAACATCGAATGGGCAGCTTTTTTGGTAACAATCGATAATGTCGGTTTTACTTTTCTAACCTAAATTTGAATACAACATGTATTATGATGGTTATGTTTAAACCCCATCATTGGCTTGTTATCACAACATTGTAACCGCTTCAGCATTGTCCTACACTATATAACAAAGCTGTATAGAATTGCGAAGTGTGTAAGTAGAGGGAATATGCACTAATCTTTCTAATGGCTGAAAGATAAACCACAGAATGACACAGATAACGTGATGTGGAAATTAGCTAATTATGCTCCTCCTGTGTATTGAACGTGGACGAGCACAATACAATCAATTCATCGTCTTTGAAACGATCTTCGATACGTATCCGACAGCAACTCTGAGAGTTGGAAAGTATAGAAAAGTGATAACATTCAAGGAATATTAGATGTAGTGTTTGTCGGAACTGGTAAAAAGGTTAAGTTTCAAACGCTCTGTTTCTGTAAAAGTAACAGGGTCACAGACTAATTCCACACATTTGGAAGGCAGACGGTACATTCCTTTTGAAAATATCAAAATATTGTTTCTGTTTTGTCTTCAAGATTCCCCGGGCAGTCTGTTCTGAAAGTTGTTCCCCGGGCACAAGAAAGATAACCAGGAAAGGACAACCAATTTGCTGTTTTGACTGCAAGTCCTGTGCGGATGGAGAAATAACTAACACTACAGGTGAACGAAAATACATGTTGGAATCTAACATTTACCCTAAGAGATTCCTGAAGTGTCCCCTCAACAATGAAATGGTCACATTTGTTTTTCACAGACTCGGCAGACTGTATCAAGTGTCCTCCCCTGTACTGGTCTAACGATCAGAAAGATCAATGCATCCCGAAGAAAATAGAGTATCTGGGTTTCACCGAAATCCTGGGCATGGTGTTGGTGTTATTCGCTCTGATTGGCGTGTGCATGTCTGGACTGACAGCGGGTCTCTTCTTTAGACATCGAGACACACCTCTGGTTAAAGCTAACAACTCTGAGCTGAGCTTCCTCCTTCTATTTGCACTAAGCTGCTGTTTTTTATGCTCGGTCACATTCATTGGCGAACCGTCACACTGGTCCTGTATGTTACGCCGCACGGCGTTTGGAGTCTCGTTTGTCATGTGTATCGCTTGTGTTCTGGTCAAAACCATTCTGGTGCTGACGGCATTTAAGGCAACACATCCCAGCAGTAACAGGATGAAATGGTTTGGTCAAAGACAGCAGAGGATAAGTGTCTTCCTCCTGGTGTCCGTGCAGGGTTTAATATGTGTGTTTTGGCTGCTCATTGCGCCGCCTTTCCCCGTGATCAACACTAAATATTACCGGGAGAAGATAATTTTAGAATGTGATACAGGATCCTCTGCAGCTTTCTACTTGGCCTCGGGTTATATCGGTCTATTATCGTGCATTTGTTTTGTCCTCGCCTTTCAGGCGCGGAAGCTGCCAGATAACTTCAACGAGGCAAAATGTATAACGTTCAGCATGCTCATCTTTTGTGCGGTTTGGGTCACTTTTATTCCGGCCTCTGTGAGTTCTCCTGGGAAATACACAGTGGCGGTTGAAGTGTTTGCAATCTTGGCCTCCAGTTTTGGATTGCTGCTCTGCATTTTTGCACCCAAGTGTTTTATTATTGTAATCACTCCGGAGAGAAACACCAAGAAGCACATTATGGGTAAAGTGGATGAGCGGAAACTTTAAAGGATGCGCATCCGTATGTCCGGGCCTTTAACACTATAGAATTGCAGAATCATAGAGAAATACGGCACGGATACTGACACTTCGGCCATGGCAGTCCATGCACATTTTATTGCCAAGCCAGCAAATTGCAAATATCCCCAGATACTGGGCCACTCCATGTACCTGTCCAAGTGTTTTTAAATTATACAATTGTACCTTCTTGTTCTCGTTATCTGGCATCTAGTTCGATAAACTCACAACTCTCTTTGAAGAAGCTGCCATTCAGGTTCCTTTCAATCATTCCCCTCTCACTCAAAATCTATATTCACTAGTTTTGGGCTCTCCTAACATGGGAAGGATTGTTGTCCATGCTTTTCCTAATTTTAAGCAATTGTATAGGCTCGAGCTGTATTCGCTTCCGTGAAAATGAGTAAAGATCTAACTTGGCCAAACTGTCCGAAAGCTCGAGTCCTGGCAACATGCTCGTATTCCTTTTCAGTTTAGCTACAGTTTTACTATAACAGAGTGACCAATACTGGAGACATTGCTCCATGTATATCCTCACTAATGAGTTATACAAATGAAACTTAATGTCCCGACTCCGATACGCGGCGCCCTATCTGATGAAGCACAGCGTAACAAATGCCTTTTAACACCATCTGACCGTTAATACTTCTGCTGTCAACCTACGACACAATTGTACCTTTAGATTCTTCTGTTCCATGTCGCGCTCCATTGCTCTGCCATTCGTAGTTAAAGTCCTAGCAGCAGACACAGAACCTACAATTTATCCACTCATTGGACTGAAATTAGTGCTTCAAAATGATAATTTAGGATAAAAACCATGAGTTTATAGTATGGATTTTGTGAACGGTCTGCAATAAATAAACGTAGTAAGAACAAATGTAAGATTTCTATATAATTTGTAATAGTTATGCACTTAGAAAAAAACGTAACCATCATCGGCTCAATAACGTATCCACCTGATGTATTCAGAATCAGAGTCATTGAGGCAACGAGATCTACAACACAGAAATAGGCAATAGTTCCATAGGACGTAGGGACAGAATTAATCCATTCGATCTTCAAGTCGTCTTGTCCATTTCCGTGTCTTCTACCCAGAACCATAAGACCACAAGATCATAACGTATAGGAACAGAACACGGCCATTTGTCTGCGTCCTCTGGTCCGTGACTCTCTCACTATAGGAAACATCTGAATCCAGAGATTAGAGGCCCAGAGTAATCAAATGCTTTTCATATGACAAGTCGTTCAATCCCGGAATCTTGGTGACTTAACCACCTAAAGACCTTTGAGTTTGCCTGGCAACTTTTTCCTCTGTAACAGCAATGTCACTCATTCCTATTTCCTGACTCCCATGGACGGATTGGTTTAAACCACTGCCAACAATTCCAGCCCTCAGGGATATTGGTCACACCTGCACCAGAAGAGGTCCCAGTTGTCCAGAAAACTGAAGTCTTTGAGCCATTCCAATTCTTCGGACATGCATTTATCCATCACCTCATTCTATTCCTGTCCTCACTGTCATGTTGCGCAGGCAGAAATCCCGAATTGCGGTCCTGCTTCTCAGTTTTCTTCCTAACTCACTGTATTCTGTTTTCAGGATTTCTTCAATTTTTGTACCTATTTTGTTGGTACAAGTATGTATCATCTTCCCTTTTGAGGATTTTGTGGACGCATAAATGAACATCACTGACCCTGGCACCTGTGAGGCAAAGTACCATCCGTGTTTCCTTTACGCGCCCATAACCTTGGCTATCTGTTCCTGTGACTATAGAACCACCTCTTGCTGCTGCCATCCTCTTTAGTTTTCTGCACTTTTGAACCACGGGTCAAGACTCAGTGCCTGAGGCACGGCCACTGTTGCTTCCCCCAAGTAGGCCCCCAAACAGTGCTGAGATTAGAATACTTATTGCTCCTTCTCAGCCTCAATCTCTTGCATAAGCCCATCTATCCCGCTCCCACCCCCACGCAATGCTTTACGTATCCCTTCATGCCCTAACCAACCAATTTTATTTTCTCTTTGATTATCTTGCTAGTTACGTCGTGTGATCTTGTCTTTAGACTAGTTCAACCCCTTTGGAACGCATTTATCCCGTGCGTTCGGAATTGCCTTAAAAATGTTCAACCATTGCTGCTCAGCAATTATCCCTATCAGTGTTCGTTTCCAATAATCTTCGGCTAGATACTCTCTCATACCACCATAATTCCCTTTACTCCACTGTGATACTGATGCATCCGAGTTTAGGATCTCCTTCTGAAATTTCAGGGCGAATTCGATCATATAATTGTCACTTTCCCATGAGGATCATTTTACCTTAAGCTCTATAATTAACTCACAACAGCAAATCCAGAATAGCTGATCCTTAAGTTGGCTGAACCACGAGCTTGTCTAAAAAGCCATCTCGTAGTCATTCCAGTAACTTCCGCCCTTGGGATACAGCCCCAATCTGATATTCCTAATCACCTGCAGACTAAATCTCCCATAGTTATTAAAACATTGCCATTTTGGCGTGGTTTAGATTGTCCGCTGTAATTTGTAGACAACCTCCTTACTACTGTGCAGGAGTCGGTATATAACTCCCATCACGGTCGTTTTACCCTTGTAGTTCTTTAGCTCTACCGAAAACCATTCACCACCTTCCGACTTATGTCACCTTTGTAATAATTTGATTTCATATTTTACCAACAGAGCCACGCCGCAGCCTCTGCCAACCTGCCTATCCTTTACGTATAATATTTATCTTTCGATGTGACCAATTATAATCCTTTTTCATCCATGATTCCGAGATGCCTACAATATTATACACGCCAATCTAATACTGCGCTACAAGTACACCTGCTTTATTCCATAATTTGAGCAGGTTGAAATATAGCACCGTCAGTTAGTATTCACCCTTTTCGATTTTGTCCGCCTTTAACGTTGCAATTCGTGCTGTGGACTGCACTTATGACCTATCATCAGCGTCGCTTTGCGCAGAGTCTCAGTGCACATTGTCTTTAATAGTAAACCAACCACCTCATCATCAGCACTTTCACTCCGGTTTCCATCTCTACCAGATTATTTTCATCCCACCCTAATAACTCTCTCTTCCAAACCTGTCCGCAAGGATTTTGGACGCCGTTTAGTTCAGGTGTCACCTCTCCATTTTGTGCAGTTCGTACTTTCTTCATGTTCCACTCTAGTCTGTAAATAACGCTGAAGGTCATGTAAAGAGAGAATCCATTCCATAATTAATCACAGATTAGATTGCTCCAAGATAGCTGGAGGCAACTGCAATTTTGTTCTGCATCATTTCACACTGCACGGCCTTCTTTGTGGCGTTAACCCTTAGTTCGAGGCACAAAGTCCAAGACCTGAGATTCTGCTGACAGATGGCGCAGAAGATCAGTGCTTTTCCATCCTGTCGTAATAATCCCACAGTCTAGTGATTCTTACAGAATCATTGCTACTGCCTCTACAATCTCTTCAGCCACTTCATTCAGAGCCCTGGTTCAGTTGGCCTAACTACCTTCAGATATTTCAGTTTCCCAAGAACCTTCTCCCCCGTAATGTCAACATCACACACTGCATGATCATTGACACTATTGAATTTCCACTACATTGCTAGTACCTTTTACAGAGAGAATAACGTAATATATTTACTGACTTCGTCTGCTATTTCCCTGTCCTTCATTACTACCTCTCAGTATCGTTTTCCTGCTGTCTGATATCCTTTCTTGCCTATCGTTTACGCTTTATGCATCTGAAGAAACGTTTGGTATCCTATTTCATGTTATTGTCTTGCTTAATTTCGTATTCCATCGCTTTCTTCGTAGTGACATTTTTAGTTGTCTTCTATTAGTTTTAAAAGCTTCCCAGTCCTCCCACTTCTCACCGATTGTTGCTCTATTAAATGCCTTTGACTTCAATGTTGTATCTGATTTCTCTTGTTAGCCGGAGTTGTATCATTTTTGCATCATAATACTTCTTTCAATTTGCGATGTATATCCATACCTTCCGAATTCCAGCCTTTTCTGCTCTGCCGTCATCACTGATAGTGTTGTTTTCTTGCCAGCTCTGGCCAACACCTCTTTCATAACACTCTAATTTCCCTTAACTCACTGTAATACTGATATATAAGACTTTAGCTTCTCCTCAAATTTTAGGGTGAATTCAATTTTACTAAGATCTCTTTCCCATAAAGATTCTTTTACCTTAAGGTCTCCAATCAATTCTGGTATTTGCACAACATCCAGCCCAGAAAAATTGATCCTCTAGTGCGCTCAACCACAAGCTGCTCCAAATAACCATCTCGTACCCATTCTCGAAAATTTCCCCTCTTAAGATGAAGTAGCGACTTAATTTTCCCAATATACCTGCCCTTTTGGAATGCATTTCCTATCTGCCGTAGTATTTTGTGGACAGCATTTTTTTGCTCGGGATTGAACTGCTCACAATACTCCAGGTGCTGTCTGACTAATATCTTGTTAACCTCAGCCCTCATTTTTTGCATATACGTATATTCTAGATTCGCGAATTAAATAGTAAGATAGCATTTACTGCCCTGCTCTCCTTCCAGCTCATGTCCCTTTCCAGGCAACTTTGGCCAGTTCCCTGGTCCTGCCACTGTAATTTCCTTTATTCCTCTGAAATATCGACACGTTGGAATTTATATTCTCCTCTGAAATTTCAGTGAAATCAGATTCAGATCAGATTACGATTCCGATTCAGTTTATTGTCATTTAGAAACCACAAAGGTAATGCAGTTAACAAATGAGACAACGTTCCCCCAGAATGATATCACAAAAACGTATGACAAAACAGACCACACCAGAAAGTCCACGTAACGTTTGGCAATCCCCAATCCAGAGTCCGGAGAGGCTGCTGCGTATTAATACTGCGGTACCGTCTGGCGCGTTTCCCAGAAAGGAGCTCCAAAACCACTAGACAAAAACAATATCAAAAACTAAAGCTACAAGACCTGCACAAAATCACATAATTACAACACATAGTTACAACAGTGCAAACAATAGCATAATTGAAAAAAAAAACAGACTATGGGCACAGTAAAAATAGTCCAAGATGTTAAAGGACTTTAAGTTCAAAATCAATCACCACAGTTTCCATAAGTCCCCAGGGTCCCGACAGACTCGCCATCCCACGCCGGCGGCAGAAGGGAGTACCCCCGCTATGGACTTCGAATGTGCTGCCCGACTCAGCCTCGCAGACGCAGCACACACTGAAAGCGAACTGAGTCCGTCGAAAAGACTCCGAGTGTGTCGAACCTCCGAGCCGACGACTATCCCCTCCGGCACAGCTTCTCTGAGCACCATCCTCTGCTAAGCGTATTAAGACGGCCCCGCCAACGGCCATCGGCAACACGACCCCGAGGACTGTGGGCCTGTTCTTCCAGCTGAGCCCCGGATCTCTCAGCAGCAGCAGCAACGAAGAAGGTCTTCTTGGATTTTCCCGATGTTTTTCCGTGCTTCCACGTCCGCTTTCAATCGATTATGATTGCGCACGGCACCCCACTTCACAAATAACAGATAATCAGTTCTGGAGTGGCCGCTGCAAGCTGCGTCGCGCCGCCATCTTGGATCAAGTTCATATCAATCATATTGTGATCTCAATTCCCTTATGGTTCCTTAACCTTAAGCTCCCTTATCAGCTCCGTATCGTTGCACAACACCCAATGCAGCACAGCCGATCCCTTAATGTGCTCAACATCAAGCTGTTTTAAAGAGCCATCAGTTAGGCATTCACCAAATTCACTCTCTTGAGGTCCAACACTGTCTTGGTTTCACAATCCACTTTCATGCTAAAATCCCCAATGATTATCATGACATTATCCTTTTGTCATGCCTTTATCATCTCCTGCTGTAATTTGTAATCCACATCCTTGCTGCTGTTTGGAGGCCTGTATACAACTGCTCTTCGTGTCCTTTTACCCTTGCCATTTGTTAAATCAACCCATAGACAATCCACACATTCCCATCCTATCTCATCCCTTTCTGATGATTTAATATTATTTCTTATACACATATTCTAGTCCTCTTTATACGAAATTTCCCTCCATACTGCACCTGGAGATTAATCTGTACGAAATGCTGCACAAGGGTTCCCAAAGCAATATGCCCCTGGGATTATCTGTGCATAGTTCCCTCTGTCAGGTGCTGAAGAACACATCTGCCACACTGACTTTCATGAGCAGGGGAATGTGTTCATGAGATATGGTATTATGTTACATTGTTTAAAGCATGGGTGATGGTCTATTTGGATTACCGTACACAATTTTATTTACCCTGTTATAGGAAATAATCAAAGAAGATTAATGAGAACGTCGTGAGCAGATGAATTGTATGGGGAGGTTGGGAAAGCTAGAACTATATTTCTCGGCGTGCACGAGACAGGCGATGGCATAATAGATCCCTATACTTTCAAGAAGGTGTTGACAGGGTGAATACAGTCATTCGTTTTCCCGTGGAAGGACTTGATAACGAGAGTGAACAGGTTTTAGGCTGAAGCAGATTTAAAAGTGATGTGCGAGTCAAATTCTTCAGATAGAGGTAGCCTTTATAATGACCCAACTGGAAAAGTTGTTGAATCGGGTGCAATAACAATATTTATAAGATATTTGGATACTCATATGTATCCAGAGAGTCATATGGTTCTAACGTGAGCCAAATAGACTGGATCTAATGGACGCCATGGTCGGCATCGATGCGTTGGGCAAAATACATGGATGTGTTTGTAAAGAGCAAACACGAGGAAATCTGCAGATTCTGGAAATTCAAACAACACACACAAAATGCTGGTGGAATACAGCAGTCCAGGCAACATCCATAGGAGAAAGACTGTCGACTGCCCAACGGGATCACACTACCAAGCACATCTTTCCGTCTTCCCCTCTTTCTGCTTTTCGCAGGGATCACTCCTTACGCGACTCCCTTGTCCACTCGTAACACCCATCCCTTCCCACCGATTTCCCTCCTGGCACTTATCATTGTAAGTGGAACAAGTGCTACACCTGCCCTTACACTTCCTTTCTGACCACCATTCAGGGCCCCAGACAATCCTTGCAGGTGAGGCGACCCTTCACTTGTGAGTCAGTTGGTGTGGTATACTGCGTCCGATGCTCCCGGTGTGGCCTTTTATATATTGGTGAGACACGACGCAAAGTGGGAGACCGTTTCTCTGAACACCTACGCTCGGTCCGCCAGAGAAAGCAGGATCTCCCAATGGCCACACATTTTAATTCCATGTCCCATTCCCATTCTGATATGTCTACCCACGGCCTCCTCTACTGTCAAAATGAATCCATACTCAGGTTGGAGGAACAACATCTTATATACCGGCTGGGTAGCCTCCAACCTGATAGCATGAACATTGACTTCTCTAACTTCCGTTAATGCCCCTCCTCCCCTTCTTACCCAATCCCTGACATATTTAGTTGTTTGCCTGTTCTCCAATCTCCCTCTGGTGCTTCCCCCCCTTTCTTTCTCCCGAGGCCTTCCGTCCCATGATCCTTTCGCTTCTCCAGCTCCGTATCACTTTCGCCAATCACCTTTCCAGCTCTTAGCTTCATCCCACCCCCTCCGGTCTTCTCCTATCATTTCACATTTCCCCCTCACCCCACTACTTTCAAATCCTTTACTATCTTTCCTTTCAGTTATTCCTGACGAAGGGTCTCGGCCCGAAACTTCGACCGTGCTACTCCTTTAGATGCTGCCTGGCCTGCTGTGTTCCACCAGCATTTTGTGTGTGTTGGATGTGTTTGTGCTGTGTTACTCTATTACTGCAAATTCTCGGTGGCCATAATAAACAACAGCAGGGAATGTCAGGTATTTATGATGATATTTATATAAAAGGTGGAAGGCACTTTGGGAGCACACAGGAAGACTTTACTCCAACTAGTACCATACATGGTGCTAAGGTCAAGGGGCAGGTTCTAGAGAAAGTAGGATTCGATGACACCTCATCTCTGCAGCTGGTGGGCGATGTTGATACATCACAATGGAAGTGAAGACGGAGGAAACCTACGGTAATGAGGGATCCCCAGTGGACGTGCATGTCAAACTACTGGACCCCGATCTCTGTCTGTTAGGAACATGTGGTGGCTGCCCTTGCAGCATCGCAGGGACATGTGTTCTCCAATAAAAAATCACCTGAGCAGAATATGTGGATACAAGACTGGTCTAAGCTGCAAGTCGAGGTACTACCAAGAGAGAACCCAGTAGAAGAACAAAGCACTCGAGTCAATTATCGCAGAGCTGCACCCATGTGACTGATTAGCACACTCATCTGTACGCATTTGAATTGTTGTAGGAAGCCGAAGCACTCGGACAGAAACATTGAAGTCAGAGTGAGAATGTACAAACTCCTTACAAACCCTGTCCGAAATGAACCCAGGTCATTGTTGCTAAAATATGTTTGGATCGTGTGGTGGCTAACCTTGCATCAGCCTTTGCACCTTAAACAATGTCACACATAGGTGTTCTCCATTAAAGGAAACTACTTGGAGATCCTTTAACGGATCATAATTGACTCGTGATCGTACTACTCAGAGGGGTATATTGGATTACTCTAACTCGTGTTACACATGCTCTTTCGTTCTCATGAGAACGTAAGACCATACAATCTAGGAGTAGAAATAGACCATTTGTCCCATTGCATCAAGTCAGATCAATTTTTCCTCTCGGCTCCAGTATCCTGCTTTCTTCCCTTGTCGCATAATGACCTGAACAGTGAACAATCTAACAACCTCTGCCTTTAATATACGTACGTTGGCCTCCATAGCCGCCTGTGGGAAAGAATTCCACAGATTTACCAATCCCTAACACCAAGAAATTCATACTTATTTCCACGCTAAAAGGACGTCCCTCTATTCTGCAACTCCTAGACTAGTCCAGCACAGGAAGCATCCTCTCTACGTTCATTCGGGCCTTCAACGTTCGATAGGTTTCTATTAAATCACCCATAATTCTTTTGTAAGATAAAATGCTCAAACCTGCTCACAATACTCCGAGTACTGTGTCCTCAACAGAGCTTTATAACGTCTGAACATTACATCCTCGCTTTTATATTCTTGTTTTTGTCGTCGGCTCATGGTGATTGTATGGATATTTGTCAGTGTGGATATCGTATTCATGGTTTCATACGGAAGTAGATTGCCAGACCTTTATTCCAAGAAGATATTGCTGATTTCCTGTTTGGGACCAGTTCGGATTGGTACCCAGGGCCATCCAGTGATGTCACGACAACACCAGCCAGGTCATATATTCCTATCTTGTTGAAATGAATGCTAACGTTACATTTGCTTTGATCACCACTGAGTAAGCTTGCAAATTAACCTATAGGAAATCCTCGGTGATCGGCATTCAACCACATAACCATATAACAATTATAGCACGGGAACAGGCCATCTCGGCCCTTGTATCCGTGCCGAACGCTTACTCTCACCTAGGCCCACTGACCCAGACTCAGCCCATAACCCTCCATTCCATTCCTGTCCATCTACCTGTCCAATTTTACTTTAAATGACAATACCAAACTTGCCTCTACCACTTCTACTGGAAGGTCATTCCACACAGCTACCACTCTCTGAGTAAAGAAATTCCCCCTCGTGTTACCCTTCAACTTTTGCAACCTAACTCTCAAGTCATGCCCTCTTGTTTGAATCTCCCCTACTCTCAATGGAAAAATGCCTATCCACGTCAATCCTATCTATCCCACTCATAATTTTAAATACCTCTATCAAGTCCTCCGTTAACCTTCTACGCTCCAAGGAATAAAGGCCTAACTTGTTCAAACTTTCCCTGTAACTTAGGTGCTGAAACCTAGGAAGTATTCTAATAAATCTTCTCTGTACTCTCTCTATTTTGTTGCTATCTTTCCAATAATTCGGTGTCCAGAACTGTACACAATACTGCAAATTCGGCCTTGCCCATGCCTTGTACAATTTTAACATTACATTTCAACTCCTATACTTAATGTTCTGATTTATAAAGGCCTGCATACCAAAAGTTTTCTTCACCACCCTATCCACGTGAGATTCCACCTTCAGGGAACTATGGAACCATGTTTCCTAGATCACTCTGTTCTACTGCATTCTTCAATGTCCTACCATTTACCACGTATGTCCTATTTGGATTATTCCTACCAAAAATGTAGCACCGCACACTTATCAGCATTAAACTCCATCTGTCAGCTATCAGCCCACTCTTCTAAAAGGGCTAAATCTTTCTGCATGCTTCGAAAACCTATTTCATTATCCACAACACCACCTACCTTAGTAGCATCTGCATACACACTAATCCAATTTACCACCCCATCATCCAGATAATTAATGTATATAATAAAACACATTGGACCCAGTACAGATCCCTGAGGCACATCACTAGTCACCGGTCTCCAACCTGACAGTTATCCACCACTACTTTCTCGCAACTCACATCCAGCCCCTGTTGAATCCATTTTACCACTTCAATATTAATACCTAACGACTGAACCTTTCTAACTAACCTGCCGTGCGGAACCTTGTCAAAGGCCTTACTGAAGTCCATATAGACAACATCCACTGCTTTACCCTCGTCGACTTTCCCGGTAACCTCTTTAAAAAATTCAATAAGATTTGTCAAACATGACCTTCCACGCACAAATCCATTTTGACTGTTCCTAAACAGACCCTGTCTATCCAGATAATTATATATACCATCTCTAAGAATTCTTTCCATGAATTCGCCCACCACTGACTTCAAACTAACAGGCCTATAATTGCTAGGTTTACTCTTAGAACCCTTTTTTAACAATAGAACCACATGAGCAATACGCCAATCCTTCGGCACCATCCCCGTTTCTAAAGACATTTGAAGTATTTCCGTCAGAGCCCCTGCTAATTCTACGCTAACTTCCCTCAAAGTCCTAAGGGAACATTCTGTCAGG
The DNA here is from genome assembly GCF_030144855.1 of Hypanus sabinus. Lineage (NCBI taxonomy): Eukaryota > Metazoa > Chordata > Chondrichthyes > Myliobatiformes > Dasyatidae > Hypanus > Hypanus sabinus. Next base: position 13,684,659 of record NC_082707.1, on the reverse strand, counting down.
ATTCGGAGATTTATCCACTTTTATATTCCTTAAAAGCGCCAGTACTCCCTCCTCTTTAATTAACATTGTTTCCATAACTTCCCTACGTTTCCCTAACCTTAAACAATTCAATATCCTTCTCCTTACTGAATACCCAAGAAAAGAAATTATGCAAAATCTCCCCCATCGCTTTCGGCTCCACACATAGCCGTCCACTCTGATTCTCTAAGGGACCAATTTTATCCCTGACTCTGCTTTTGCTATTAATATAACTGTAGAAACCCTTCGGATTTATTTTCAATTTACTAGCCAAAGCAACCTCGTATCATCTTTTAACTTCTCTAATTTCTTTTTTAAGATTCTTCTTACATTCTTTATATTCCTCGTGCACCTCATTAACTCCATGCACCCTATATTTATTGTAGATATCTCTCTTTTTCCTAAACAATTTTGCAATATCTCTTCAAAACCATGGCTCTCTCAAACTTTTAACCTTTCCTTTCAACTTAACAGGAACATAAAGATTCTGTACCCTCAAAATTTCACCTTCCAATGACCTCCATTTCTCTATTACATCCTTCCCATAAAACAAATTGTCCCAATCCACTCCTTCTAAATCCTTCCGCCTCTCCTCAAAGTTAGCCTTTCTCCAATCAAAAATCTCAACCCTGGGTCCAGTCCCATCCTTCTCCATAAATATTTTGAAACTAATGGCATTGTGATCGCTGGACCCGAAGTCCTCCCCAACACATACCTACGTCACCTGACCTATTTCATACCCTAACAGAAGTTCCAACACTGCCCTTTATCTAGTTTTAGCTCTATGTATTGCTGCAAAAAACTACCCTGCACACATTTTACAAACTCCAAACCATCCATCCCTTTTACAGTATGTGCTTCCCAGCCTAATTATGGAAAATTAAAATTTCCCACAATCACAACCCTGTGCTTACTACAAATATCTACTATCTCCTTGCAAATTTGCTCCTCCAATTCTCGCTCCCCATTGGGTATTCTATAACACACCCCTATAAGTGTTATTACACATTTCCAATTCCTCAATTCCACCCAAATAGTCTCCCTAGGCGAACCCTTTCATCTATCCTGCCAGAGCACTGCTGTAATATTTTCCTTGACAAGCAATGCAACACTTACCCCTCTTGTCCCTCCAATTCTATCACACCTGAAGCAAGGAAATCCATGAATAGTTAGTTGCCAATTGCACTCCTCCTGCAACCAGGTTTCACTAACAGCTACAACATCATACTTCCAGGATTCAATCCATGATTTAAGCTCATTCATCTTTCTTACAATGCTCCTTGCATTAAAATAAATGCATTTAAGAAATTCTCCACCTCTTCCTCTCTGTTTATCTCAAACAGCACAAAGAACTTTACTGTTTTCTTTTTCTTCTTTCTCCCATACATCTGTTCCTACACTCTGGTTCCCCTTCCCCCTCGTATCTAGATTAAATCCAGTGCAGCCTCTCTGGCAAACCTACATTTGTCCACCTCCAGTTCAGATGTAAACCGTCCCGCCGGAACAGGTCCCACCTTCCCTGAAATACTGCCCAATTATCTATAAATCTGATGTTTTCCCTCCTGCACCATGTCTTCAGCCACGTGTTAATCTGCGCTATTTTACTGTTTCTAATCCCACCTGCACCTGGCACCGGTAGCAATCCTAAAATTGCTATCCTGGACGTACTGTCCTTTAACTGCACCTAGCTCCCTAAACTCACCTTTCAGGACCTCCTCACTCTTCCTACTTACGTCATTGGTCCCTACATGGACCACGACATCCGGCTGCTCACCCTCCCTCTTGAGAACACTGAGAACTCGATCCAAGATATCGCGGACCCTGTCACCAGGGAGGCAACTGACCATCCGGGATTCTTGATCTCTTCCACAAAACCTCCTATCTGTCCCCCTAACTATCGAATCCCGTATCACTGCTGCCCTTTTTTCCCTCGTTCTCTTCTGAGCTGAGGGTCCAGTCTTCGTGCCAGAGCCGTAACCACAGCAACCTGTCCCTGGTAGGTCGTCCCCACCAACAGTCCAAAATGGTATAGTTATTGTTGATGGGAACGGCCACAGGGGTGCTCTGCTCTTCCTGTCTATTCCCCTTCCCTCTCCTGACGGTCACCCAACTACCTGTCTCCTGCCTCCTAGGGGTGACAATTTGCCTGAAACTCCTGTCTATTTCTGCTTCTGTCTGCCGAATGATCCGAAATTCATCAAGCTGCGGTTCCCGAACAAGGTTTGTCAGGAGCTTGCAGCTGGACGCACCTTTTGCAGGTGTAGTCATCAGGGACAGCACAGCTGTCCCTGACTTCCCACATACTGCAAAGGGAGCACTCAACTGCCCTAACTGCTGCCTCCATTACCTACTCCTAAGCTAATTAGATTAATTAAAGGAGCTTACCCGGCCTTACCTCAACAGGAGTGAAGCTCGCCCTGAGCCTCTTCTCGCTTTTAAAATTTCCCCGTTGATCTCAGAGGCCGATTTTCACGCGCTTGCGCAATTACGCCCCGTTCAAACCTCGCCTCTGCACATTCTCGCCTAAGCCTGATTGAGCCAAAGCCGTCCCACTCTGTCCATTCCACTCCGACCATGGCCATTACGACGATGACCGCTGTATATGGCTGTCTTTTAAAACTTTGGCGCGCTCCGTCACGCGCCTGCGCTGTCTAGCCTCTTTGCCCTGATCAATTAAAAAAAAACAGCTTCCCTCCGAGCTTCTTTTACCTCTTCCCTCTCCGCTCTTGCTTCGATTTCAAGAATAAGTGCGTCCCCTTGCTCCCATTCTATGCCTCCTGCCAATCGGTCCCTTGTTTCTCCATGCCGGAATCTTTCATGCAATACCATGGGCTCTTGAGTTGTTAAACTGTCATATGATTCATCCTTGTCAAAGTCCTTCTGAAAATCCAAGTACACAATATCCAACGATTCTCCTTTGTCTATCCTGATTGTCATTTTTCAAATAATTCCAACAGATTTGTCAGGGACCATTTTCCCTTGAGGAAACATTGCAGCCCACGGCCTGGTTAATCACGCGGCTTCGAGTATACTGAGACATCATTAATAATCAACTCCAACATCTTCCGAGCAACTGACGTCCGAGTAACTGGCCTATAATTTTCTTTCTGCCGCCTCGCTTCCATCTTGAATAGCGGAATGACATCAGTGTTCTACAACAACTCCAGAATCTGCTGGTTCTTGAGATCTCATTACTAATGACCGCACAATTACAACAATCAGCTCTTTCCGAACCTGGGATGCACACCCACTGGGCCATCTACCTTCAGAGTTTTCAGCTTTCCAAGACCTTTCTCCCTCGCAATGGCAACATCACGCACCTCTGACCTCTGACGCGCTCGAAATTCCACCATACTGCTCGTGTTTCCGCAGTGAAAGCTGAGGCAAAATATTTATTCAATTCGTGTGGCACTTCCTTATCCCCTATTACTAGCTCTCCAGCATCGTTTTCCAGCGGTCAGATATCCACACTCACCTCTATTACATTTTATGAATGTGAGGAAACTTTTGGTATCGTCTTTAATATTATAGACTAGATTACTTTTGTATTCCACCCTTTCCTTGTTAACGACTTTTCAGTTGTTTTCTGCTGGATATTAAAAGCTTCCCAGTCCTCTAACCTCCCGTAATTTTTGTTCTATTTTATGCCTCCCTGGCTTTAAGCCAGAAGACCATAACGTAGAGGAGCAGGATTAGGCCATTTGGCTTGTCGGGTATCTCCGTCATTTCATCATGTCTGATCCAATATCCATAAGTTCCTTTGCACCTCCGATGTTTGAAATTTCTCACTTATTTAGATAATAGTCTGCGCTATCGTTCTTTTACCAAAATGCATCATCATGCACTGCCCTAGACTATATTCCATTTCCCTCATTATTGCCTATTCTTCCATTTTGTTTCAGCGCTACTTTCTCCTCCACCTATTTTCATATCATCAGTACACTTTACAACAAAACCGTTAAATCCACTATCTAAATCACTGACAATGTGAAAAGCAGCGGTCCCAAAACCGACCCCTGAGGAACACCATTCGTCTCTGAGCAGCGAAACAGAAAAGATTCTCTTTATTCCCACTCGCTGTTTCCTGTCTGCAGCCAATCCTCTATCCTGGCCAGTATCTTTCCTGTAGCGCCACAATACATAACCCGGTTAAGCAGCCTCATGTGTGTCACTTTATCAAATGCCGCCTGGAAATCCAAATAAATGACATTCATTGCCTGCCTCCTGCACACGTATCTTGCGACTTCCTCCAATAACTCTTATCAGATTTGTCAGGCAAGTTAACACTTTACAAAAACCCTGTCGACTTTGACCTATTTATCATTAGTCCTCAAGTACCTCGAAACATCATCTTTCATTATGGACTCGGACATTCTTCTAACCACTGTTAGGCTAACTGGCTTACAATTTTCCCTCCTTTGTCTCCGTCTATTCTTAAGGAGTGGAGTGATATTTGCAATTTTCTGGTACTCTGGGCCATTCCAGAATCAATTTATTCTTGAACGATCATGACCAATACATCCGTTATCTCTTCAGCAACATACCATAGGACTCTGGAATGTAGTCCACCTGGTCAAGGTGACTTATCCACCTGAAGACCTTTGAGTTCGCCTCGTAGAGTTGTTACTCCTCGAACAATAATTTCACTCACCCCTACTTCCTGACTCTCCTGGACATGCAGACGAATCCTTAGCTCCATTATACTGGATCGCTTCCTCCTGCCATATTGGTTTAAACCATTCCCAGCAGCTCAAACAAACCTGCTTGCAAGGATATTGGTCCTCTTCGGCTTCAGCTGCAGATTGTCCCTTTTGTACAGGTCACACTTGCCCCAGAAGAGATACCAACTATACAGAAAACTGAATCTCTGCCCTGCTTCCAATTGTTCAGACAAGCATTCTTCCACCACTTTATTCCATACTTGTCGCACTATCGTGTTGCTCAGACAGAATTCCCTATTTGTGGTCCTGCTTCTTAGCTTTCTTCTTAGCTTACTGTATTCGGTCTGCAAGACTTCTTCCATTTTTTTACCTAAGTTGTTGTTACCAGTACGTACCACGCCTGCTGGTTCCTCACCCTCCCTTTTCAAGACATTGTGGTCGCATTCAGAAACATCACTGACCCCGGAACGTGGGAAGCAAGATCCCATTCGTATTTCCTTTTCGCGTCCGCAGCATTGGCTATCTGTCACCCTAAGTACAGAGCCACTTTTTACTGCTGCCATCGCCTTCAGTTTTCTGTAGGGCTAGACTCAGTGCCAGAGGCACGGCCACTGTTGCTTCCCCCAAGTAGCCACCACACTGTAGTGAGATTAGAGTACTTATTGTTACCTCTCAGTTTCTTGCGTACCCCATCTAGCTCACTCGCCCCCTCTTCTGCCACGTATCCGTTCATGCCCTAACCAACCAATTTTATTTTCTCTTTGATTCTCTTGTTAGCTACGGCGTGTCATCATGCTTTCAGAATACTTTTACCATTTTGGAAATTATATATCTGATGCCTTCCGAATTGCCTTAAGAAATTTCAACCATTTCTGCTCTGCTGTTGTCCTCCCCAGTGTTCGATTCCAATCAATTTTGACTAAATACTCTCTCATGGCTCTCTGATCCCCTTTATTCCATTGTGATACAGCCGGATCTGAGTTTAAGTTCTCCTGAAATTTCATTCATTCAGATTTCAATCAGAGTAAAATCACATTCCCATAAGGATTATTTTACCTTAAGTTGTATAATCAAATCATAACGCCCAAGCCAGAATAGCTGAACCACGAAGTTTTCTGCAAATCCATCTCGCAATTATTCTAGTCACTCCCACTCTTTGAATACAACCCGAGTTTTTCAATCTACATGTATATTAAATCCACCATGGCTATTGAAACACAACCATTTTGGGATATTTTCCATGGCCCGCCGTAATTTGTATTCCACATCCTTACTACTGTTTTGGTGTTTTAGGGTGAACTCTTGCTCATAAGTGTTCTTTTACCTTAAGCTCTCGAATCAATTCCTCTACTTGTACAACACCCAGCGCGGAATAGCTGAACCTCTGGTGGGCTCAACCACGAGCTGCTCCAAAAAGACATCTCTGACCCATTCCCGAAATGTCACCTATTAAGGTGTAGCCCCGACACAATTTTCTCAATCTACTTGCGCATTGAAATCCCCCAAGATTGTTGTAACATCGCTCTTCTGCCATGCATTTTTTTTTATCTCCCGTAGTACGTTGTGGACATTTCTGCCCGGGAATAAACTGCTCACACTACTCCAAATACCGTCTGACTAATATTTTGATTACTCTGCTTCTCATTCTAGCATTTAAGTTTATTATAGACCTCTCGAAATAAAAACCTTTATTGAATCGTCGATGAGCACTCGACGTACTCTTTACACATCTAAGATCCGAATTTTCTTCCCGTTCAGACTATTATCTACATTTTTATTCCTTCTACCAAATTGCACGACCACACACATCTGTACATTATATACCATCTATCTCTTCGCTGCCCATTCTCCTGATTTTAAGGAGCTCATTCTAAGAGTTCCTGCCGACTACATGTTTTGTCAATACGGACATATCCTCCACCTATGTGTACATCGGCCCCAAACGTGGGCACAAAAGCATAGATTCAGACATCGCAATCATTGGCATTTAACGAAAGAAAAAGGTCGCAACACCGACACCTGTGAAACGACACTAGCCAAGCAGAATTCGTTTCATATATTCCCACATTCTGTTAATAGGTGATCGCCTGAGCTTCAGAAAAATATGTCAAACTTTGGGTTTCGTATTTCAGATGGAAACATTAAGAGCAGTGGCTGAGTATTAACTGCATCAAGTATAGTCAGAGTAGTTGAGACAAGGAGTTGTATAGCACAGAAACTGGCCCTAGTGGCAATTTTAACTTTTGCTTGTTAACACTAGTTCTATTTGCCGGCACTTGATTGTTATCTTACCATGCTTTGCTGTAACTGTCTAAATAACAGGACAATGTAGTGTTTAAACCTGACTCTAGCATCACCCTTATATTCCAGGTATTAACAACTCACCGATCAGATCACCTTTGAATATGTCCCCTCTCAGCTGAAACTCAAAGTCAGTTTTTCTCCCATAGGGAAAAATGATTCTGACATTGTAATCTGTCAATGTCAATTATTTTATAAGACCATAGGACCATAAGGTATGAGAGTGGAATAAGGCTATTTGGGCCACTGAGCCTGCTTTGCTATTTCATCTTGGCTGATGTATTTCCCACTCAACCCAATTCTCCGGCCTCCACCCCCCGTAACCTTTAACAGCATGTCTAACCAAGAACCTCTTAATTTCCACCTTAAATCCACCCAGTGACCTCGCCTCCACAACCTCTTGTAGCAATGACTTCCTTGGATTCACCACTCGCTGGCTAAAGAAGTTCCTCCTCATCTCTGTTCCAAATTGATGTTCCTTTATTTTGATGCTGTGCCGTGTGATCCCAGATTCTCTAACCAATCCACACATTCACACTATCTAGGCCGTTTAACATTCCATAGATTTCATTGAAATCATCATGATTCTTCTAAATTCTAGTGATTGCAGGCCCATCACCGCATGCATGATAACAGTTTCATTCCAGGAATCTTCCTCGTAAACCTCTGAAACCTCTCCAATATCAGCACATGGTTTCTTAAATAATGGATCCAAAACTGCCCAGAATACTCCGGCTGAGACCACGCCGGTGCGTGATACAACCTTAGCTTGCTTTTATATTGTCGATCTTTCGAAATGAACGTTAATATCGCATTCGGCTTCCTCACCACCGATCCAATCTGCAAACGAGACGTTTGAGAATCTTGCATAAGCTCTTCCAAATCCATTTGAATTGTGGTGTTTTAAATTTTCAACCAGTTTCGAAAAAGTATATGCTTTTATTCCTTCTCTCAAAGTGCCTGAACATATACTTCCAACTCTGTATTCTCATTCTCCTAATCTGTATATAAGCCCTTCTGCAGTCTCTCCATTTCCTTAACACTATCTGCTACTCCATATCATCCCCAGACTTGACCACAAATCAACTTCAGCATCCAAATCGTTGACATACAACTTAAAAAGAAGCGGCCCCAACACAGAACCCTGTGGTGTACCACTGTTCACTGGCAGACAATTCGAAAAGGATCCTGATATTTGCCTCTTTCCGATCAGCCATTTATCCATGCTTGTGTCTTTCCTGTAATACCCTAGGTTATTATTTTCTTCAGTAGTCACATGTGCGGCACTTTGGCCAAGGCCTTCTGAAAAACCAAATACGCAACTTCTTTGTCTATCCTGATTGTTTTTTATTCAAAGAATTCCAACTGATGTATCAGGGAAAGTATTCTCTTCAGGAAAACATGCAGACTTTGGCTTATTTTATCATGTGCCTCTATGTACCCTGATAAGAGATGCTGCACTCTTTACACTCGACTCCAGCAGCTTTACTACCACTGCAGCCAAGCTGACTGGCCAAAAAAATTTCGTTCTTCTGCCTCTGAGACTGGAGTGTTATTTACAATTTCCGGTCCTCTGCAACTATGCCCGAACTTAGATCTTTAAAAATCACTTCTAATTTTCTATAATCTCACCCACTACCTTGCTTTGCGGGTGTATTTCATCAGGTCAGGTGACTTACCGGTCTTCTAACCTTTCAATTTTCCAAGTACCATCTCCATAGTAATGGCAAGTGTATTCATTTCAGCGCCTTCACACTGTCGAATTTCCAGGATACTACCAGTGCCTTCCACAGAGAAGAATGATGAAAAATACTTAATCAGTTCGTCCGCCATTTCTTTCTACTCCGTTACTATCTCTCCAGCAGCCGAATAACTACTGTTGCATCTTTTTTATTCTTTATACAACTGTAAAAAGGATTTCGTAACATTTTTGGTAGTATTGGTAAGCCGACTTTCATATTTCATCTTCTCCCCATAGTTTTAATTTAGCTGCCTTCTGCTAGTTTTAAAAAGTTTTCCAATCCTCCAGCTTCCCTCCCTTTAAGTTTTGCTCTATTATATGCCGTCTATTTGGCTTTTATGTTGGCTATGACTTCCCTTGACGACACGACTGTATCACCCTGCCTTTAGAAGATATCCTCTTTGGGACTTACCAATCTTGCGCTTTCTAAACTGCACGCAGACTCCAGTCAGTGCTGCTCTGTCATCTTCCTTGCTAGTAGGCCTTCCAATCATCCCAGGCCAGCTCCTTTCTCTAGGCCACTCTAATTGACTTTACTCCTCTGCAGTACAGAAACATCTGACTTTAGCTCATCCTTCTGAAATTACAGAGTGAATTTTATCATAATCTCGACACTGTGTCTCAAGGGCTCCATTACCTGAAGCTCCCTAATCATATCCGGTTCATTACTCAACACCCAATAGAGAATTGCCCATCCCACCCACCGCAACACCCACCCCCGGTGACCTCAATCACAAGCTACTCAAAAAAGCCATCTCGGAGGAATTCCACAGATTCTCTGGGGATCAAGCATGAATTCCTTTCTTCAAATCAATATGCATATTGAAATCCTCATGGCTAACGGAACATTGACTTTTTGACATCTTTCTTCTATCTCCCGCTTCATCTGTAGACCACCTCTTGGCTAGTGTTTGGAGGCCTGGACATATTTTCCATTGGGCCGTCGTACCTTTGCACTTTCTTAACCCTATCCAGGAGGATTCTACATCTTCCAATCGCATGTCAACTCTCCAAAGAATTGATTTAATTGCAGGACTTGTCACCAGGTGCGGACATGGTCCAAGTGCAGAGTGAGAGACGCTGAAGCAAGTCGATATTTCACAGACTTTAATGCGAACAATGTTAAAGGGAAACGAAAACAATAAACGCTCGGCCAAACAGGGCCGTTGACTAAAACACTCAAATGGAAAACGAAGCCAACGCTCCGCTGAAAAGAACAACTAAAAATAAAACGAACACTGCGTTAGTTCTGTCATTTGGCTCGACATTCAATTTCTCAGGCAAGGTGGCATGCAGATAACGGAGAGTAGCTATGTCCAAGTCTCAGCAAACGCCACGACGGAATGAATGGAATTAAATAGTATAACAATCAAATAATAATTTGCTGACACTTGCATATTTACGAACGCAATTCCGAATCTGCTGCGTCGCTGAATCCGTGGTTGTGACAGGACTCCCTTCAGTTATCGTAGCTCCAGGAAAAATAAGGCCAGCCTATCAAATCTCTCCCTTTAATTAAGGGCCTTCAGTCCAAGGCAACACCCTTGTTTAGATATTCTGCAGACTCCCCAGTCCAAGATCAACCTTCCCATTTTTGGCAACCAGAGATACGTATATTTCTCCAGCTGTGGCCTAAGAAATGTTTGGAACATTACACCATAACTTTGGTAGAATCTTACCAAAGTTTAGATTCTAAACAGAACCTGCCCTTGCTGAGTCCATGCTGCGTCTGCCCGATGAATTCATTTCTTTCCATATGCCTCGCTTTTTCTTCTTTCATGATACCTTTAAGCGTTTTCCCAGGTACAGATGTTAAACTAACTGGCCTATAGTTACCTGCCTTTGGTCTACATTCTTTTTTGAATAGTGGCTTGACATTCACCGTCTTCCAATCCAATGGGGCCTACGCAGAGTGCAGAGAATTTTGGTAAATAATTGCCAAAACCGCTATTATAACTTCAGCCATTTCTGCCAGTACCCTCTGATGCATTCCATCAGGACCAGGGGATTTGCCTATCTTCATGCCCACAAATTTGCACAGCACTACTTTTTCAGGTAGAGTTATTGTATCGAGGTCCTCAGCCGCCGACGCATCCATAACATCTCTCATTTGGTAGGGTAGACGTGTGCTGCATCGTGAATATCGACACAACATAGTCGTTTAGAGCCTCTGCCAGTTCCTCATTACTCAAAATCAATTTCACCTTCTCGTCCACCAATGGAACAACGTTTACCTTAGCCACCCTTTGCACTTTATATAATTATAGAAACTTTTACAAACCGTTTTTATATCTTGTGCAGGTTTAATTTCATAATCTACCGTTATATTCTTTATTGCTCGTTTAGTGGTTATTTGTTGCTTTTTATAAGTTTTCCGAATTTTCCAGTTTCCCACTACACTAGGCGACTTTGTATGCACCAGCTTTACCAGCTTTTAGTTTGATGCCTTTGTTTATTTCCTTAGTTATCCAAGGCTGGCTCTCCCCATCCTTCCTGCCCTTACTTTCAACTCGAATATAGCTTTGTTGAGCACGGTGAAAACTTTCTTTGTAAGTCTTTCACAGTTCCTCAACCGTGCCACCATATAGCATGTATTTCCCGTCTACTTTAGCCACATCAACCCTTAATCCATCGTAGTCACTATTGTTTAGGGATAATACAATGGTTTTATATGAACTATTACTCCCTCCATTTGTTTGTGAAACTAAATCATACTGTGATCATTCTTTCCAAGACGATCCCTAACTGCAGGATCATTATTTTTACCTGTCTCATTGCACAGAGCCAGATCTAAGATAGCACGATCCCTATTTGTTCAATAATACACTATTCAAGAAAACCATCACGGATGCATTCTATGAAGTACCCGTCAAGACTACCTCCACCAACCTGATTCCCCCAATTTAAGTGGACGTTTAAGTCCCTCATGATAACTGCTGTTCCATCCTTACATGGCTCAGATGTTTCTCTGTTTATTGCATGTTCAACTTTAATGTTATTATCTTGTGGGCGATAGACAACTCCCACCTGTGTTTTTTCCCTTTACTATTCCTAATCACTACGCAGATGAATGCAACATTATGCTCCTTAGATCTTATATCGTATCTCACTGTCGCCCTGAATCTCAACGATAATGAACAGCGTTAACCTACGTCCCTTAACTTCCTGCCTATCCTTCCGTAATACCTAATATCCTTGGATGTTATTTCCCAATCCTGTCATCTTGCAACCAAGCCTCAGTAATGACCATTAATCATATTCCCTAGTACTAATTTGTGCCAGAATTCACTGACCTTTTTCCGAGCATCACTGACATTGAAATAAAGTGCCCTTACACTGATTATGCTTGTAATCTTGTAATATTTCACCCTTTTGTACTTAACTTTCCTTCACTCCATTCTTACATTTCACTTTTTTATCTTTTGCCTTTTCTTTATCTTTATCCACACTTCTCTGTCGAACCCACCCCTCCCCCCTAATATATAGTTTAAAGCTGTTAAAGCCCTAGTTGTGCGAAGAACCTAAATCGTTTCACATTCCAGGTGGGGAACTCATCCCATTGGTACAGTTCCCTCCTTCCCCAATACTGGTGCTAATTTCTCATGAATTCAAACCCACTTCTCCCACACCATTCGTTGAGCCATGCATTTAAATCGAAGCAAGAGGCTCTAAGTGAAGGAGTAAAGAAATCTCAGAGACACGTCATTTTTTTTTACAGTGCTCAGGGAAAGGAAGCTAGAATGCGCACGCTCGTGACGTAGAACGGCAACTGTTTGAAAAAAAGACCATCATGTACAGCGGGCAGCGGAGTGAGAGGTAGCAGAGTCGGACGGTTTTGGCTCAACAGGCTTCGGCGTGAATAGGCAGAGGCGAGGGTAGGTTCCGGTAAGTTTTATTTTCTTTGTTTAGAGTGGAGAGTATTCCAGGCAGGATGATAGAATGCTCCTCTTGCAGGATGTGGGAGGTCAGGAAGACTTCTGGTTTCCCTGACAATGACACCTGCAGGAAGTGCATGCAACTGCAGCTCCTAACAAACCGCGTTAGGGAACTGGAGCAGGAGCTGGATTACCTCCGTATCATTCGTGAGAATGTGGAGTTTATAGACAGTAGTTTCAAGGAGGTAGCTATGCCAAAGGAGCAGGGCACAGGTAATTGAGTTACCGTCAGACGAGGGAAGGGGAAAAGGCAGGCAAAGCAGAGTTCCCCTGTGGCCATTTCCCTCAACAAGTATACCGATTTGGATACTGTTGGGGGGGGGGGATGACTTACCTGGGACAAGCTGCGGCAGCCGGTTCTCTGGCAGTGAGTCTGGTTCTGCAGTGCAGAAGGGAGGGTGGAAGAAGTGGAGAGCGGTAGTGATAGTGGACTCGATAGTCAGAAGTACAGACAGGGGGTTCTGTATACGGAACAGAGATACCCGAATGGTTTGCTGCCTCCCGGGTGCCAGGGTCAGAGGTCGCGTGCACAGTTTTCTGAAGCGGGACGGCGATCAGCCAGATCTGTACCAATGACGTAGGAAGAAAGAGTGAGGAGGTCCTGAAGAGAGAGTATAGAGAGCTTGGAAGGAAGATAAAAAGCAGGACTTCGAGGGTGGTAATTTCAGGATTGTTACCTGTGTCAGGTGCCAGTGAGGGTAAGAATATGATGCTCTGGCGAATGAACACATGGCTGAGGAACTGGTGTAAGGGGCAAGGGTTCAGATTTCAGGATCATTGGGACCTCTTCTGGGGCAAGTCGGACCTGTACAAGAGAGACAGGTTACACCTGAACTACTATTGGATCAATATCCTTGCAGGGAGGTTTGTTAGTGCTAATGGGGAGGGTTTAAACTAGATTTGCGGGAGGGTGGGGGTGATGGGAACCAGAGTGCCAGAGCAGATAGTGGAGCGGGGGTGAAAATAAGTGATTTTAAAAGCTCATGCAAAGTCACAAATAGAAGGGTTGTGTGTGGTGGTAATAATCTTCTGAGGTGTGTCTATGTCAATGTTAGGAGTATTGTCGGGAAGGCTGACGAGCTGAGGGCGTGGATTGACATATGGAATTACGACATTTTCGCCAGTAGTGAAACTTCGCTACAGGAGAGGCAAGACTGGCCGCTTAATGTTCCAGGGTTCTGATGTTTCAGACGTGATAGAGGCAAGGGAATGAAGAATGGGGGGGGGGGGGGCGGTGGCATTGCTAGTCAGGGAAAATGTTACAGCAGTGCTCAGGCTGGACAGGTTAGAGGGCTTGTCTACCGAGGCCATATGGGTGGAGCTGAGAAATGGGAAACGTATGACCTCATTAATGGGGTTGTATTATAAACCACTCAATGGTCAACGAGAATTGGAGGGGCAAATCTGCAGAGATAGCAGACAACTGCAGGAAACATAAAGTTGCAATAGCAGTGGATTTTAATTTTCCACATAATAATTGGGACTGCCATAATGTTAAAGGTCCAGACGGGTTAGAGTTTGTAAAATGTATTCAGGAAAGTTTTCTAAATCAATATATAGAGGTACCAACGAGAGAAGATGCAATATCAGATCTCCTATTAGGAAACGAGATAGGACAGGTGACAGAAGTATGTGTAGGAGAACACTTTGGTTCCAGTGATCATAACACCATTAGTTTCAACTTGATCATCGATAAAGATGGATCAGGTCCTCGGGTTGCAGTTCTAAACTGGAAAAAGGCCAAATGTGAAGAAATGAGAAAGGATCTAAATAGCGTGGATCTCTGGCAAGGATGTGATTAGTAAGTCGGTGACCTTCAAAGGAGAAATTTTGAGAGTGCAGAGTTTGTATGTTACCGTTAGGATTAAAGGCAAAGTGAATAAGAATAAGGAACCTTGGTTCTCGAGGGATATTAGAACTCTCATAGAGCGAGATGTATAACATCTATAGAAAACACGGAGCAAATGAGGTGCTTGAGGAGTATAAAAAGTGCAAAAATACTCAGGAGAGAAATCAGGAGGGCTAAAAGAAGACATGAGGTTGCTTTAGCAGTCAAGGTGAAGGATAGTCCAAAGAGCTTCCACAGGTATATTAAGAACAAAAGGATAGTAAGGGATAAAATTGAAGATCAGAGTGGTCGGCTATGTATGGAACTGAATGAAATGGCGGAGATCTTAAACGGTTTTTTTACGTCTGTATTTACTAGGGAACCCGGCACGGATTCAATGGAAATAAGGCAAACAAGTGGTGAGGTCATGGGACCTATACAGATTGAAGAGACGGAGCTGCTTGCTTCCTTGAGGCAAATCACAGTAGATAAAATCCCAGGACCTGACAGGGTATTCCTTCGGAACTTGAAGGAGACTAGTGTTGAAATTGCAGGGGCCCTGGCAGATCTATTTAAAATGTCGGTATCTACGGGTGAGATGCCGGAGCAGTGGATGATAGCTCATGTTGTTCCGTTGGTTAAAAAAGGCTCTAAAAGTAATCCGGGAAATTATAGACTGGTAAATTTGACGTCGGTAGTAGGTAATTTATTGGGAGGAGTACAAGTACAAGATCTACAAGTATTTGAATTGACAGGGACTTAATAGCGAAAGTCAGCATGGCTTTGTGTGTGGTAGGCCATGTTTCACAAATTTATTAGAGTTTTTCGAGAAGATTACCAGGAAAGTGGATAAAGGGAAGGCAGTGGATGTTGTCTACATGGACTTTAGTAAGGCCTTTGACAAGGTCCCGCATGGGAGGTTAGTGAGGAAGATTCATTGGCTAGGTATACATGGTGAGCTAGTAAATTGGATTAGACATTGGCTCAATGGGAGGTGTCAGAGAGTGGTAGTGGAGGATGGCTTCTCTGAGTGGAGGCCTGTGACTAGTGGTGTGCCACAGGGACCAGTGCTGGGTCCATTGTTATTTGTCATCGCTATCAATGATCTGGTTGATAATGTGTTAAATTGAATCAGCAAATTTGCTGATGATACAAAGATTGGAGGTGTGGACAGTGAGGAGTATTTTCAAGGCTTGCAGAGGGATTTTGACCAGTTGAAAAATGCGCCGACAAGTGGCAGATGGAGTTATTGCAGTTAAGTGTGAGGAATGCCACTTTCCAAGGACAAATCAAAGTAGAACATACAAGGTAAATTGTAGGACTCTGAGGAATGTAGTAAAACAGAGAGATCTGGGAATACAGATACACAATTCCCTAAAAGTGGCGTCACATGTAGATAGGGTCGTAAAGAGAGCATTGGGTACATTGGCCATTGTAAATCAAAGTATTGGGTATAAGAGTTGGAATGTAATGGTGAGGTTGTATAAGACATTTGTGAGTCCGAACTTGGAGTATTGGGAGCAGTTTTGGTCACCTAATTACAGGAAGGATATTTATAAGTTTGAAAGAGTGCAGAGAAAGTTTACAAGGATGTTTCTGGGACTTGAGACATTGAGTTACAGAGAAAGGCTGAATAGGTTAGGACTTTATTCCCTGGAGTGTAGAAGAATGAGGGGAAATTTGATAGAGGTATATAAAATGATGACAAGAATGCCTACAGGTTTACTGGTGAGGCCCGAACTGCAGAAGCCCTCGGTTGTACTGGCGAATAGGATGGCAGTAATTGTCAGGATCTCTACGAAGCGGGAGGTCACCTTCAAGCGGGGGATACGCCTGGCGCATCTTTTCCTGGCGACAGTAATGTCCAGTGTCTCTGGGAGACAAGTCGGGAAGTAACTAGTGGTAAATGGGGGACGGTTGAACGCTGAGTCATTCAACTTCGGGGAATCCCCGCTATCTGCGGGTTGGGAGGGGAAACTGGTAGAGAAGAACTTGGAGCTGGAAGTTGTCCTTTCCACTGACGAGTTTGATGTAGGTTGCTCCCAGAGCACTCGGCACACTATCTAGGAGACGGAGCACACTCCGTTCAGAGAAAGGTCGTGGCGACTGGCCCCTGCAGAGCAGGAGGACGTTCGGTAGCATTTGTATAGGTTTAAGGAATCTGGAATCATCACTGAGACGCGAAGGTGGATATTACCGGATCGCCATAAGTGAAGGTGACAATGAGTAGACGGCATTTAAATGCCCACTTCCTGACTCCACTTCGTGGTCTTCCGGCGCATCCACCAAGTGGACCTCGCCCGCGGCATTCTGGGAAATCTGCTGTTTCCCATTACTCTCGCTACCTCTCAGGGCCGTTACACGTTTGGCTTGGACTGGTCCCTCTTCAAAACTCGTTATCAGGCCCAATGCAGCCACGCATTTCATCAAAAGTAGCTCGAAGCTCCGGGTGATTGGACAATGTTCTAAGGAAGCTCTCTCCAAATCTCTCCTTGCAGGCTCCCATGAGCCTCCTCACAATAGGAGTGTTGGTAACTACAAAATTTGACACGCCGCCTTTCTCAACAGGGTCGGGACAAACTAGCATCAGAGGCCTCAGCCACTCCCACATCGGCTTCCGAGAAGGCCAGCTTCCCTGACAAATAGCCATCATACGGATAATCTTTCGCACTAAGATCACATACCTCTAGTGCAGTGAATGGCGCCAACTGTAAATCCGTGAAGTACTGATTGTAAAATGAACGGTACAGCAAAGCGACCTGCGACCCTGTGTCAAGTATGGCTCTAGAATAAATATGTTCTATCTATCGCGCTACACTGGAGCTTGACCCCACTAGCCTTTAGTAATAGGGTTCGTTGCTTTAGGATGTTCTTAGATAATTGCTGGGAATTTGTTCCGCCCCGCTCCTTGATACGCTAGGACATCTCCCCATTGGGTCTCTTTTAAGTTTTCCCAACGACTTTCTCTGCTTTGCTACCCGGTGTTTACTCTGGGAAGGATTTCGCGTCGTTTACAGTCCCGCCTGAAGTGTCCCTCTTCACCACAGTTTTAACAGACATTCCGGCCGCTCCCCTCCGGCGGGTTATTTCTGCTCTTAAAATTTCAGGTTTGCTTCTGCCATTTGCTTTCAGTTTCTCTTCCGCCGTTTCGATGTTCTCATCTCGTTACTCTGCTTTAAATTTCTACCAATGAGCGCCTTTATTTCGCAGCCATTACCCTGCACAACTATTAATGCTGCACAGTATGTTATTGTGCGTACTTATTAAAATATTTCAAGTTTTTCTAAATATTATTGTAAAATAGTACTTATAATATTGGCAAAATTTGCTGACATTTTGCTTTAATATGTGTGGTATGTTGTTGGGTAAGTGTCCATATATTCTGTTAGCATGATGTTAATTATAGGATAAATTTGTCAGTAAGTTCAGCTTCGTCATTAGGATTTCGCGGGTCTCTCCATCTATGGTTTTGTTATTAAAGTCAGGCTGTGGAAAAGTTTTTCAAGTAATTCTATTTTGACTAGCGTTTCGAGGAGTAGCATCTTCATTATTTTCTTGTATAGCATTGTTGTTGAATTTAGGTTCCTTTCATTCTGGCTCTTGTGTAATCAAGTTTTATCTGGTTTAACACGTCTTTTGGAACATAGTTATTTTTAAAAAATAGCAATTTGCGTTGAACTGCTATTCTTTGTGGCTTTACCTGTATGTGTCAAAACCACGGATTCAGCAGCGCAGCAGATTCGGCAATTGCCTTCGTGAATATGCACGTGCCAGCTAATTATTATTTCATTGCGATAGTATTTCACTCCTTTCTGTTTGTTGAGACGTGAACACAGGAACAGTTCACTGCCTGTCTGCTTTCTGCCTTGCCCCAGAAATTGGACCGTTGATTCAACTGATTCTGAAGACCAGTGGTATTCGTTTTATACTTGTTCTTTCCAGCCGCAGTGTCGACTTCCTTTCCTATTTGAGAGTTTTAGTGACGGCTCTATTTGAATGTTAGCTGTATAATTTTCGGTCTCCTGGTGCCTGCTCGCCTATTCAGCAGTGCACCAATATGACCGGCTCTAGCTCCATCATGTCCTGGCGATCCCCAGACAGTCCATAGACGTATCTCCATTTGTAAAGTGAAACGGGTATTGCTTTTCATACCTACGAACAGGCTTTGGTTTTAGCCGTCTCTATCACGAAGAACAGAGGCTGAACAGAGGACCGCCTAAGCTGGGTACAGAATTCGTCCGGAGGTGGTATTTTTTCCCACCTGTCCTGCATATCTGCAGAGCTTTCTCCAATTCGTCACCCGGGGAAGAGACCGATTGGGGACTGAAGCCGTTCACCGGTAATTATTATTGTCATATTTTATTTATCCTGGCAGAAAAGATCACCATGAAAGTGCAAGTGATAAAGGAGGCGACCACAAAGGTCGTGGCGGCCTTTGCTGAAACGGTTTAAGTGCGCATTCTATTTAAGGAGACTCTGCGGCAAAACCGCTGCGGCGTGCAGTGATCAAGCTGTGAGGCGTGGATTGCCGAACACATTGTTGCCATCGATATCGGGCTGTGCTTCCTTACCGGGGAAATTTCGAACTTCAGTGCATGCAGTGGAAGTTCTTGGGGTGAGGACCTTCCTGCACATAGTTCACCATTTCAGCTTTCCCGAAGATGCATTAGGGATGGACTTCTGTGAAACCACTTGGCCGGCTCCCGCAGTGCAGTGGAAATGAAAGTTTGCATCAAATCAGCGACCACTGCAAAGACTAGTTCATGGATAGGAACTCTTACAATGTATATAAAGCGGTGAGCTCTTCATGTGAAAGAGTCCAATGGGTATTCGCAAACAACCCAGGTGCACGTCTTTCAACCTTTTAAACATGGCAGAACTGAAAAGGGCTCCCTTTCACTTGATCCATTTTACGACTTCTTTCAAAGCAGCAGATTTTGGGCATTCAAACCAGAATATTTGTTGTACAGTTAAGGGCAGGGAGCGCCGAAAGTTGTAGGACAGATTTATCTTAAAGTAGAAGTGCAGTTTCGCTGATAGTGACCGCGGATGTGTAAAGTGCTAATGTCTCTTTCCAGTCAAACTTGGTAGTTCTCCTTTCATGCCATTGAAATTTCCTTTATTCTGCTGAAATACTGATACTTTGGAGTTTTTTCCCTCTCAAATTGCAATGTGAACTTGATCATATTGTGCAAACACGAGGAAATCTGCAGATGCTGGAAATTCAAACAACACACACACACAAAATGCTGGTGGAACACAACAGGCCAGGTAGCATCTATAAGGAGAAGCACTGTCGACGTTTCGGGCCGAAACCCTTGTTTGATCATATTGTGATCACTGCTCCGTAAGGCTTTCTTAAGCTCTACTATCAGCTCCAGATTATTGCACAACACCCAATGCAGCACAGCCGACACCCCAGAAGGCTCAGCAATAAGCTGCTCTAAAAAGCCATCCCTTGGACATTCTACAAATTCTCTTTCTGGAAGTCCACTGCGGGTCTGGATTTCACAATTGACCTTTATGTCAAAATCCCCAACGATCATCAGTGTATTGCCCTTGACACGGCTTTTCTATTTCCTGCTGTAATGTGTAATCCCCGCACCATCTGTTGTCTGGAGGCCTATATACGACTGCCATTATGGTCCTTTCACCCTTGCCATTTCTTCAGTCAACCCATAGAGAATCTATGATTTCAGATCTGTGCCATCCCTTTCTAACGATTTAATGTTATTTCTTAGAAAAAGGGTCACAGCAGCACCTCTGTCTATTATCCCATCTTTCTGATACAGCGGATGTCCTTGGACGTTCAGCTCCCAATTGCAGCCATTCTTCTGCCAAGTTTCAGAGATGGCCACGATGAATACTTGCCAGTCTGTAGCTTAATTTCAAGGTCGTCCATTTTATTTTTTTGGCTGCGTGCATTCAAATATAACACCTTCAATCAAGAATTCTTACTTTGTGTTTAAACTGCACCATGCCTCTACTGGCCTGTAAACCATCCAACTGGCTGTGATTATGCCTCATCTCCTGCCTCTGCTTTCTATCATCTCTGTTGCAGGTTATCTTTGATTTATTTTTGTTTACCCCTTCGTCAGCCCTATATGTCCCGTTCCCATCCCCCTGCCAAATTAGTTTCAACTCTCCCGAAGAGCTCTATTAAACCTGCCTGCAAGGATATTGGACCTCGTTGGTTCAGCTGTCACCCATACCTTTTGTACAGGTCGTACCTTCCCCCAGAAGAGGCACAGTGATCCAGGAACCCGAAGATTTGCCCACTACTCCAGTCTCCCCTCCACGCATTAATATGCATGATCATGCTATTCGTACGCTCATTAGGAAGTGACACAGGCAGCAATCCTGAGATTACTAACCTGGAGGACTCTCTTCAGGAAATTCTCCTTTTTTTACATATTCATCGGTACCAACCTGTACCAAAACTTCAGGCTGTTTACCGTCTCCCTTCAGAATTCTCTGTACCCCATCTGAGATATCCTGGGAGGTAACATACCATTCGTGTAGCTGTATCAGGCTGACAGAACATCCTCTCTGTTCCCCTCACTATTGAATCCCCTATGAGTAACGCATTCCTCAGCTTCTTCTCCCCCTTCTGCACCACGGAATCAGGTTCATTGCCTGAGACCTGATCGCCGTGGTCATTGTCTGTCAGGGCATACCCCCAATAGCATCGATAAAGAGATACCGTTTATTCCAGGAGTTTTCTCTACTATCTGAGCTCTTCCTATCGCTTCACTGACAAGTCATCTAGTTAACAAACTCCTGGAGCCTCAGGGTGACTAACTGATTGTAGCTCCTATCTATCTCTTGCTCACTTTCCCTTATAAGCACTAGGTCATCAAGTCGCAGCTCTAGATCCCTAATACTGTTTCTCAGAAGCTGCATCACTGTTCACCTGGCGCAGGCGTGACCACCTGGGAGACTGGAAGATCCTAGGATTCCCACATCTAACACCCAGAGCAAAGTACGAACCAAACAGACATGCTCTCTATTCCTCCAAAAAAAGAAAAATGCACAGGGAAAAATTGTTGCAATGGAACGGGGCGAACCCAAACGTAGAACACAAACACAGAGGTAGAGGAATCTAAAGTATTTATTAACGGTTACAGGGAAGGCCGGGGTGCGAGGATTAGGAAGAGGAAAGCCGAAGAGCGAGGAAGGCTTGACCGAGAATCGAACCCGGATCACTACGGTGGGAACGCAGCATTTAACTACCAAACCAACGAAGAATGTAAGCGGCCGACGGAAGGAGGCAGAGCAGGGATGCAGACCAGGGTGCGAGCGTGGCTCGAGGAGAACAGCAGGCGGAAGGATAAACAGGAAGACTGAGGCATGCAATTCTCCTATTAACACGGAGAGAGAGTTAACACAGACAAACAGCGCAGAAACAGAACTTAGAATACACAATTCTAAGCGGCCCAGAGATAAATTTTACACAGGCAAACAGCGTGGGTGAGCAGAGAAGCAGGAGGCAGGCAAAACTTTTATTGACACGGGGGGTTGCTGCAGCTGAATGGTAAACAGGAGACAGGCGGTAGGCAGCACTTATCTTAACACGGAGCGTTATATGGAAAGGAAAACGGCAGACAATCCCCTTCGTGACACAGGGCGTTGCTGGAGCTGAACGCCGAACAGAAGACAGGCGGCAGGCAAAATTTATCTTGACACGGAGCGTAGAAAGGCAAGCAGCAGACAATACTTTTCCTAACACAGAGAGACAGAGGTTCACAGGTAAACCTCGGTACTGAAGAATAACTTAGAATTCACAATTCTAAGCGGCTTGGAAAATGAATAATCGCATTGGCTGAAACAACGGTCTGGCAATAAGTGGATGCAAATCCGAGGTTTAATTGCCGCAGGTTTAAAACAGAATCAGGTGCCGCAATAAAGGAGCCCAGGAGGACACGGGGAAAAGGGAATTAGGATAATAAGAGGAATTAACGGTCGGGACCGTGACAAAAATGAAGTCCACCTACCCACTTATATCGCCGAAGCTGAAATGAGTCAAAGACCAATCACTCTGCCTCAGACCACTCCATCAATAACCTCTCCTTTGATGACCACTCTACTAGACAGTGTCTCCCTTTATTGCCTGAACCTTCCTAGCTCTCCAACTCACGATTGGGGCTCCGGTCATAGTCTAGTTCCCGGGACGTGTGCCCTATTAAACTTTGCTCCTTGACCTGTGCGCCACCTCCTCTCTTGGAGCTCTACAACTCACTGTTGTTGCGCCTGTTGCTCATGACATACTTCCAGAATGCTTTGGGGTTTTCCTTAATAGTGTTCGCCAAGGCCTTCTCATGACCCTTTCTTGCTATCCTAATTTCATTCGTACGCTCCTTCATGCTAGCCGTATAATCATCTCGATCTCTATCGTTACCTAGGATTTGAACCTTTCGAAAGTTCTTCTTCTTGCGTATATTTTCAACTACCTTTGTACACCACTGTTCCTGTACCCTACCATCTATTTCCTGTCTCCTTGGAACGTAACTATGCAGAACACCACGCAAATATCCCCTGAAAATTTGCCACATTTCTGCCGTACATTTCCCTAAGAATATCTGCTCCCAATTTATACTTCCAAGTTCCTGCCAGATAGCTTCATATTTACCCTTTCAACAACTAAAGGTATCCTAACTTGTCGGCTCATATGCCTTTGAATTGCTATGGGAAAGGAGACAGAATTTTGATCCCTATCTCCAATATGCTCTCGCACTGAGATACCTAACACCTGACAAGTTCGTTTCCCAATAGGAGATCAAGTACAGACTCTCCTCTTAAAGGCTTATCTATAGATTGTGTCAGGAAACCTTCCTGAACACAACTAACAAAATCCACCCTCATCTAAACCCTTACTCTAGGGAGATGCCAATCAATATAGGGGAAACTAAAATATCCCAACACGACGACCCTGTTATTGTTGCACCTTTCTGGAATTAGTTTCTCTAAATGCTCCTCGTTGTCGAATTTAATATTGGATGGTTTATAAAATACACCTAGTAGAGTTATTAACCCCTTCCCGTTCTTAACGTCCACCCACAGAGACTCCGTAGGCAATCCCTCCACGACTTCCTCTTTTTCTGCAGTCTTGCCACTATCTCTGATCAACAGTGCCACGCCCACCACTTCTTTTGCCTCGCTCCCGTCCTTTCTGAAAGATCTATTTTGTGAATTTATCAGCCAATATAAGCAAGGTTTGCTCTAGGGGAACGGCCTTGTCGAGGGAAGTGCCTTGTGAGAAAAGTGCGAGTCTTTGGCTCGAGAGTCTTCAACGAGGAAGCTGAGGGAGGAGATTACGCCATAATTGGAGAGGGTGAGAAGCGGTGAAGAGATGACAGGTAAACTGATTCAGTGTGATGCTTGCATGGTGTGGGAGGTCAGGGATACTGATCGTGCCTCTGGCTGCTACAACTGTGTTAAGTGTGTCCAGGTCCAGCTCCTGAAGGACCGTGTTGGGGCACTGGAGAGGCAACTGGATGACCTCAGGTTCATCCGGGAAAACGAGAGTTTTCCGGACAGGACCTACAGCAAGATCGTTACAACGAAGATACCGGAAGAGAGAAGGGGGCCGACGATGAGGAAGGGATGGATACTTGAAGATCGGGAGATCCCGATGGATGTGCCTCTTGAAAACAGGTTCACCCTCTTGGAAGCTGTCGGGACAGAAGACACTGCCAGTCTGAGAGGCGGACAGATCTGCGAATCAAAGACTGGCGCTGAAGCAAAGCCGAGGAGACAGAAGTCAGGCAGAACCGTGGTAGCAGGGGACTCCATAGTGAGAGGTACAGAAAGCGGTTTCTGCGCCAGCAGACGGGATTTAAGGATAGTGTGTTGCCTCCCTGGTGCCAGCATCCAGGATGTCACGGACGGATTGCAGAGCATCCTCAAGGGTGAAGATGGCAGCAGGATATAGTAGCGCATGTCGGCACAAATGAGGTCAGGAAGAAGAGGAAAGAAATTCTGCAGCGTGTCTTCAGATAACTCGGAAGAAGGCCGAAAAGCAGGACCTCCAGGGTGGTTATCTCTTGTTTGCTTCCAGTTCCTCCTGCTGCTGAGGGCAGGAACAGGGAAATAGGGAATCTGAATGTGTGGCTGCGGAGCTGGTGCGGGAAGTAGGGATTTAGATTCTTAGACTACTAGGATCTGTTTTGGGGTAAGGATGAATTGTACAAAAGGGACGGATTGAACCTTAATAGGCGGGGAACTAGAATTCTGGCAGGCAGGTCTGCCACTGCTACGCGGGTGTGTTTATACTACGTGGGGGGTGGGGAAAGGGGACGAACTGGAAACACAAGGATGGGTTAAAGGGAAAAAGAGAATAAGAAAAGTTAATAAAGACAACAGAATTAAAGGGGCAGAAAGCTCAGGGAGGCATCGGAGCATATGGCCAAGAGCAATAGGAATAGATGTGATAGGTGAGGGGAGTAATGGATTAGAAGTATTATTTACGAATGCACGATGTATAACAAATATAGTGGATGAGCTTGAGGCTGAGTTGGAAATTGGCAAGTATGATGCTGTAGGAATAACAGAGACATGGCTACAAGAGGACCAGGGCTGGGGAATGAATTTTCAAGGTAATATCGAAAATACAGACAGGTGGGCAGCAGGGGTGGGATGGCTCTGTTGGTGAGGAATGAAATTCATCCTCTTGCGAGGGGTGAGATAGAATCAGGAGTTGCAGAGTCAGTATGGATAGAACTGAGAAATTGTAAGGGCAAAAATACCCAAATGGGAGTTATCTACAGGCCCCCCAAACAGTACCCTGGTTATAGGGTGCAATCTGAATCAAGAGTTAAAATTGGCATGTTGCAAAGGTAATACTACTTTTGTTATGGGGGATTTCAATATGTAGGTAGACTGAGAAAAACAGGTTTGTACTGGACCCCAAGAATGGGATGGGTTCTTAGAGCAGCTTGTACGGGAGCCTACCAGGGAGAAGGCAATTCTGGATTTAGTGCTG